>NC_132936.1:107464000-108093500 GCF_034638445.1 Ciconia boyciana | reverse complement strand
CAGAGGGCAGCAATACCAGCAAGCTGTGAAACACTGTGGTATTAAGAAATTAAGAGACGTAGATACCAGGATTCTGTTCTATGTTTACACCTACTCAGCTTGCAGACAGGAGGGAGAATAAATTAAATATTGCTCAACTGCCAAAGAGGTCATCCAAGTTAACTGAGTTAATGTTAACATAAGACACATCGATAGCCTTGTTTTTAATAGCTCTGACTACAGTGGCGTTTCAGAATATATTCACTGCCTGCAGCAATACTTGTTGCAACTCAGGAATGACAACCAGCCATAAATGCTCAAATAGCAGCAGCCAAAAATACTTGTAAGCACCTTTACTTGGGCAACACCTTTACATCGGTGACACCTTTAGCCTGATGGCCAAAGGATGAAATAGGCTGATAGTCTTTCACCCTGGGGGTGATTAAGTCATAGAAAGCAAGTGTGATGAAGAAGTTTGAAAGGATAGTTTTCTTTAAAAAAAGTCATTCAGTAATTCTGTGTGTTTCTGCACTGTAGACAGTTCATTTGTTCATCACCCGAGATCGCAGAAATGATACGTGTCTGGCCACCCTGTACAGGTGTGGAAGTTGAAGACTTTAAGGAGCTGCTCATAGGTGACTGAGAATATCTGGATTTTTGCGCTGTTGGAGAATGGTGAAATTCATGCGTACACCTTTACCCACAGCTGAAGAGGTGTGGAAAAGAATTGAATTCAGAAAGAGCACAGTGACATGAAATACTAGGCAGGCAATCATGTTCTCTTGTGGACATACTGCTTAATAATCATCCAATCACTTAATTCCAGCAGGTGTACTGCAAAGTGAAACAGAAAGAAATCCAGACCGCATTTCGAGACAGAATGATACACAAAAGTGGGCTTTTTACAGCTCTCGTTATGAGGGATGGAGGGGTTTAGAGAACAGTCTCCAAGTTGAAGACATGGTTTGAAGAAGATAAATACCATTATATTTCTAAGTGACTGCTCCTTTTTTGCATTGCAGAAATCTTCTTTGATCTTGGCTGTGATTGAAATAGATGCCTTCTCCACCGTTCATAGTTTTTCAAGAAAGCAACAGAACAAAAACTTGTAATCTGTTTCTTTTATGTCTTCTGTTTCTGCTTGATGCACAGGACTGTCACAGTAAATCATTGTTTTACACCTGCTCTATCACCTGTGTACCTTTCAGAAACTCCTTAGCATTTCCAGAATCAGCCAGACATCTCAACTTTTTTATGGAGCCATAATTTCTGCCCTGAAGTTCCACGTTAGCTGCCAGATGCATGTAGTGTTTTATCCACAGTGCTTTAAATATGCTGAGGGTTAGGTGGGGGAAAGCAGACCAAATTTCTCCCTGAGGGCTATTGTATAATATTAATCTTCAACTGTATCTGGCAGGGCTCCTCGGAAAGGAAAAGCACACTACATTGTCTACCTTGAAATCAAATATCTCTGTGCTTTATGGACACATTCATTAAATTTGGCTACACAGTGCAATCACAGAACATCTTCCACAAATGGAGGGAAATGTAGCTACAGACTCTATGCATTAGGAAGTCTACTCGCTGCATAGGTTTGTTCACCTCCAGAGATAAAAACCAATATTTAAAGGGTGGCAATTTCACTAACTGGTGTAGGCAAGCACTTGATAACTAAACATAAATAGCAGAAACTGATACTCTTCCACGCCTTCCTAGTCTTGTAAACTGGTTTGTGGTATTACAGTGCTAAGATCACCTGCTGGTTTTCCTCCCCCTTTTTTTTTCCTAGTAGCACACCATTGGGAATGGGACCTTGTGCTTTTCTTTCTCCCAGGTGGTATATAGATGGATTTCCTCAGCCTTCAGCTAAGCCCTGGAATACAGCTTGTCTATTCCAGCATTCTTTCTCTCCATCAGTCCCTGATGACTGGTGTAGGTGACACCACATAGGCTCAAGGGATTCTTGCTTATAAACGAAGAGGAAAAAGCTATTAAAGAAAGAGGGATCAAAATAACAGAAACACTGATATGTCCAGCTCACAGTGAGCACTGGCTTCTTGAGACATCCCTGTCAGGTGCTTTTATCTGTCCGGTTTTCTTAGCCAGCTTCCCAACAGCTCTCTCTCCCTCCTCCACCTCCATTCTACTTCTAAGCACTTTGACCTTTTCCAGGTCTGGGGTTATGCTGTGATGCTTGTCAAAAACCCAAGCCTTGACTTACTTTGAAGCTCTCCAATTCCTTCCTGTTAGGTGTCTATGCAGTCCCCAGCATCTGCTTCTCAAAGTCCCCAAAAGACCATTACTGATCATAAAGTCAACCACTCATGAGAAAAGGAAGAAACGAAACTAGAAGCAAGTGATAAAGAAAGCTAAAATGATCTGCTGTAAATGAGACCACAGCGCTCCAAGCACTCCCATGTGAATAATGAGTATAAATATTTCCTTAAAGATAATTACAGGCCTCTTGCTAAAAGAACTCCTAGCTCTCTATTGCTGCAAACTTGTCATCAATTTTTTGCAGTTTAAATGAAAATTGCACTTTTTAACTTATAATTTATAGGAGAGAGATCACTTGGGGTGTGTTTCATCCCGTATCTGTTGTGAAATGCATTTGAAACTAAAGACTTTGGCATTAAGATGAATGTTTCACAGGTTGCTGTGCTGGGAATGGCAGGATTGTTGAGGATGAGTGTGAATTTGGCGTGATGCTCCTGTAGAAGCTCAGCTGACTGGAACTGCAAAACAGGCTCTGTAATTTTTAACTCCAGTAACAAGGAAGCTCTGTGTACAATAAGTGATTGTAAATCACCTTCTGTTTCCATTTAGGAATCAGCTAGTGTTAAACTATTATTAAAATAGGCTTGAAACTAGTTTTATACTGTTTAATTTAGGCTCATAACAGCTGGTGTCAGTGATAGCAATTTTGAGCAAGATGGTGTTTGTCAAAGCTAGACCAGAGAAGCAGCTTTTCATTAAAAACTTAATTATTCAATTCATTTCACACTTCGTAGAAGGTGAAAAGTGCTTCTCACTGTGTGCACATTGAAAGGTTTACCTCGCTATTGTAGCTGGTACAGAATTACTCACGGGTGATCGTGTAGGGGTAGAGCAAGCAGCTTGGAGCCATGAGACCTGGGGTATGCTCCTTGCTGCTTGAACATTGACTTGCTGAATGGTCAAGAAGTTGCTTACCTGTTAGGTGTCTTTTCAGAAGAAAACATCTAAGTGGGATTGTGAAGGTTAAGTAATTGAGAAAGGTTAAGATTGAAAAGAATTTGGAAATTATTGCCTAAGAATACAGGATTTTTAATAATTCTTGCTGTAGGCTTTCAAGAAATAAATTTGCTGGCAACTTCAGAGTTCAAAATAAGCATCTTGTGTCTTCGTTACTTTAAGTCATGTCTACTGTCAGGCTTAATAGGAGTTACTTTATATATTAGTGCTCACTTGGTTGTTTCCACTAAACTTTCTATTCTGGTATTGGTGCTGTTTTGCTGTGGGAATGAGTAATCAGAAAAGTTCCTCAAAGCATGTCTTCACTTTCAAAATTCAATGGCCTCAAAGTTTTTCTCACTTGTTCCAGTACAGCTATAATATGCACTAAGCCTCCCTTCACAATGCCAGCACCATTTGGTATAGGAATGTATCATTAGGATATTGTTAAGCTGACGTTCATGATAAATGAAAAGTTACTCTAGTAATGCTTCCTGTTCTGCTTACATTTCCGAAGAGTGTCATTAGAAATAAATTCTTGTTAAGCAGCTGTTCTAGACTGAGATGTTTTGACAGGGCTTATTTTAAAGCAACTGGGTTTGCTACTTCCTTCCTTTTACAAACCTCTTAATTTCTTCTTCAAGCTCTCAACTGGATATGAGTGGTTGAGTCCAACAGTTTTTCTTCCATCCTACTTACAATACTGGACAATTTAATGGGAATTTTTGGTTTGCAATTTTATAAGTAAAATACTTTTGGTGTTTTACACTACTATAAATTGAAATCTAAGTACAGAATAGAAAAGTCTGTTTTTTAATATTTAAAGTGCTGAAGTAATTTCCTTTTCCTCCTCTTCTTCCTGTTGGCCATCCACTCCCCCTTCTCCTGTGCATTTCCCTATTTGATATTGCACTAGAAATACCAATTTTTGTCTACCAGTTTTTGTCTTGAGATCTTTTAGGTGAACAAATAAATCAGTAAATTCTCTAAACAGTATAGTGACTTTAGAGTTTAAAAATCCACAACTAACAGCTACTTTTTTTTGAACACCACTGATTTATTTTCTTTTTGTTTGTTGTTTTTTACAAATTCATAACTATTAAGAAACATTTTCCTTTGTGAAAGATGCTAATACCAGTTCCATCAACTTAATATAGGATATAGCCATTATGTTCCCCTCTATACTGACTATCTCACAATGTGTTGTTATGTGTATGTGAGAGGACGAGGAGCTTGAAATTACGGCTCTGTATTGTGCAGTGCAAGTGTGATTCATGTGCTGGAAATACCTGTGGAAATGGCCAGTTCGGTCAGGTGAACTGGACAGGAATTATTGAGGTATATGGGAGAAAGGCTTTTTGCTTGAGTATTTATTTTATTTTATTTTATTGAAGGCTGATGACACTGAAGTAACCAAGGAACCAAGTTTTATTAGCACAGTGTTCATAAAGAAGCAGGAAAAGGAACAAACATAATCTTCATCTTCTATGTTCCTGTAAAAAAATGGATTTTCAGATCCTACATACCCAAGCATGTGTTTGTACGAAGGCAATACATGGAAAAGGATCCTTACTGAGGCCCCAGAAGCCAGCCAGTAAAGCCTCCTAGATGGGAAGAGTCAGACCTACTGGGACATATACTGCTGCGGTCTCATGCAGTAAATCATGGCTGGAATTAAACATTGGTTGGAATGCAGTAGCCAGATGACAGGTGTCCAGATTTCTGGTGTTAATTAGTGTCCTGATATGGACAAGAATGACAAGTGAGGGTCAGGAGAAGCTCTCGTTCTCTTCCAGTTTGTGCACAAACAAGACAGTGTGTCCACCTCTCTGATTACTATCTAGAGAGATACACCAGCATTTTCCCTGCACATTGGAACTGGCAGTTCTTTATCTGTGTCTTTCTCATCATGAAGTTTCATCTTAATCTTTTCTCACTCTTTGCATAATGAGCAGGCATTCACGGTGTGTTTGGAAGAAGCGTTATTGTTGATTAGGTGCAAATGTCACTAACCCTGTCCATCCCTGTGTCAAACAGAAAATGGCTGGCCTTACACTGGGTTTTTCTGCTAACCCAGCTAACTGAGCAACTAATGTCCTACATGAAAGGCAGACTAGTAGCTAGAGAAAAATACATACTATGCAAAAAATCACAGCTTCTTGCTTATTCCTACCCCTTTTTTATAAGTAAGCGCCCAGTATTTCAAGACATTTTTGCTTTTATTTTTTGGCTACAAAAGCTGGGCAAAACCTGAATAATTTACCTCCCGCCTACTTTGACCAAAGACTAAACTAACTAGCCATTGAACTGATTAACTAAAAAGAAAGTTTTGAGCACTGTAAATATCTGTCACTCCACTGTTATCTCTCTACCGGCGGCTTTTAAAAAGTGACGTGACATCTTTATTCTGTGCCATCAACAGTAATTGAGAACATGCTAATGCCAAAAAATCTTCCCTCCCTCCTACAGTTCCAGTGTCAACAGTGCAGCATCCTCTGGGCAGAGTTTAGAAAGCTTCTTGACCATAACGGGTAGGAAAAATTACTGGGTGAACCCCATTTATTCCTCCAGTGCCTGGGCAATAAGTGCCCGCAGCCTGCATCACCCCCGCTGTGACCCTGGATGCGGCCGTTGCGCTGCAGAGGCTGCAGTGGAGGGGGCATGCCATGGGGCAGACCTGCCTTTGCCTCTGCTCCAAACCAGTACGTGACAGTGTTTGTAACACAAGGCTCGACTCCCCGGGTTTTAAGCTCTTCCTGAGAGCACTAATCTTTCATTAAAATCAGTCAGAGCAGAAAGCCCATAGCTGATCTCAGAGGAGAGCCCTCAGCTCCAGCAGCTCCTAAGAGCAGGCGGGGAAGTCCATGAAATCAAATCAGGAATTCCTCCCTTCAACTTCCTTGAGTAACAGGCGTCTTGAGCATCCCGGAAGGGATTTGTTTGCCATTTAAACACACTTATTCTTTCTTTTTGATGAACGATTCAGCTTTTCAGCTGAGAATGCTGAGCTGTAAAGTTCCTGTAAGTCCCCTTACGGTCTGTGGCCAATTGCTCTACAAAGACAGATCCGGAGACCCAGGTTCACGTGCTGCAGAACCACCAGCAGACACTGCCTGAATTATGTCCATCCCTCTGACAAGCTCCAAAGTTAAGGACACGTGCATGTGGTCTTTTAATGTTGGTCGTCAGAAGATACTACTGGATTATCCATGCTGGATGTTGTAATTAGCACATTAAAGTCTCAAAAGCCTTATGAAATGAAGATGCTGAAAGCTATTGGTAGTAATGATTTGGTGTCATATTTAAGAACAGCACCTAGAGCTTTTTTTAAGCTGTGAGAATGTCCTGAAGTAGAATTCACTTGTTTCTATGGTTATTTATCGTTCAGACTGCTGTCGGCTTTGACAGTGAAAATGTACCTGTCAGACACACTTTTATTTTAATCAGTTTGTGGCTATTTTCATTCTGTGAGTTTGATGTGATTGTGATTTGCCTTAAGTCCACAGCCTGTAATTTCCAAATACAATTAGGGTTGATCACTGGGAATGCTAGAATTTTAACTTTCCTAGAAAACATCACTGGGCTTAGGTTTGCCACCCGAGTTTTCCTCCATATTTGATCTGGCACATTCCTTTAATCTGTGTAACCAGTCTCATACACTGGTATCCAGCATAAATAAGGGATCTGACCCTGTAAGACGACTAGCTCTGCACTAAAAATCTTCTGTCTTTGGAAGCCAAGAATGTTCAGCGGCCCTCCAGACTTTGATAACCTTGCTTTTCAATGACCAAAACTAAGGCCACTTCATGGCTGTCCTTCCACTGACTTTAAAGGATCTTGGGCCAGGACAACCATGGGAATGGAGCAAGTTGAGAAAGGGACTGGCTGTACGACTAACTGCGCAGAGCTCAAAGCAAGTTCACTTTTGGTTGGTTGTGATGTATCTCACTTGACTTGATTTGGAAAAAGAGGCTCCAAACCTGAGTATTACTGACTGGACATGGGGGCCAGTTTGCCCATGCAAATGTTGAGGGATCCTGAAAATGGATGAACATAAAGTTCCTAGGAGGTGGTGAGGGATACCCCAAGTGAGTGAGAACCCCTGACTCTTGACAGTCCAGTTGACCTAAGAATGAAGCACTGTTGCAGTTGAGCTAAACACCCTCATTTTCAAACCTGCTCCATTACATCTGCTGGTTGTAAAAGTGTTTAATGCAAGAGCTGTTGGCAGGTACGACTGCTTAAAGCTTGACTCTAATTCATGACTAATGCTCAGCAGTGCATTAAAGAAATATTTGTAGGTTTCCAGGCAGCACCAATACATGAGTGTCTCCCTTGAAATATGGAGGGTGTCAGTGGAAGGGGTGGCACTCTTTTTTAGCACTGGGGACATATCCTACACAAAGAGTGATGCTCTTGTTTTCAGGTTTTATAAAATACATCTCCATTTGTAAACAGACTGACAGCTCTGTATCTGGGTTGTCCCCACAGTGTATTGGTTTTGATCTGCCTGGAAATGTGTCATTCCTGACCTGATCCACATTGCTGGGACACCAGTTTGGAGGCTTTTTTTATTCAGCAGGCTGCTTTGGCTCTTAGTGACATTAGGAGGTTAGGGATGAGGCAGCAGGTACATTGCTGGAGAGGAAAATTTGTTTCTCTGAGCGTTGCTCTTTGTGATAAGGAGTGCTCTATTTGCTTGGTGCTAGAAAGGCACTGGGCATCTACACATCTCTTGCAGCCTGCCATAGCTTGGCAAAATTCAGCTGCAAAGAAGCTTAAATTGCCGTCTTCCTTTGTTCTCATGCTCTCAGCGTAGATAATAAAAATATACCAGGTTTCCTTCTGGCAGGCCAGAATCGTTGCTTTCACTGATCATTTTCTTTTTAATAGAAGAATGATCCCTGATATAGACAAAAGGCGCTTTCCTACTATTTCAGTCTGACACCTTTGCCTTAGTCTTAAGAAAATTGTTTTTAATCTTGAGTTTACTTCCCAGTAAAGCATTCCTCTTTCTTGTGGGCCCAGAGACTTTGGAAAGTATGCAGAGTATTGAGGATGTGAATTTTTATGTGAATTACTTGCTCTGATTTCAAGTTATTATTAAGCCTTGCCAGTGAAAATGCAAACAAAACTGTGTCTCCAGGGGATGGGGCATAGACATTGCTGCACATTGTAATCAGTCTCTCTTGAAGATTCATTTAAAATCTTGTGTATTTTTTTATGAAATGCATTATTCATGTAACAAGATGCACAGAGAGAAGCAGCTGAATTGTAATTTCTGGGAAGATTCTTCTTCCGAGAGATGGCATTTTCATTATTTAAACCAATGCAGTAGGTCTTGCCTGCATGAGGGAGGCATGAAGTGAAGGCAACAGCCTGTAGATGGGGCACTGAGCCAGTTAGTTACTGCCTCTGAAGGGAAATAAAACAAGCC
Organism: Ciconia boyciana; assembly: GCF_034638445.1. Taxonomy (NCBI): domain Eukaryota; kingdom Metazoa; phylum Chordata; class Aves; order Ciconiiformes; family Ciconiidae; genus Ciconia; species Ciconia boyciana. The sequence goes on along the minus strand of NC_132936.1, from coordinate 108,084,871 downwards.
ACCCAGTAATTTAAGCCCTTTTGGGGTCAGTATGTAGCCATTTGAGACATCACTACACTTTGTAGGGTTTTTTTTCCTCTGTGTTAGAAGCACTTAAGAAAATAGTAATCAACTAACACTTACTCAGTGGAAAAGTTTCCTCTCTTACAAAAATACTGCTTGCGAGCTGCTTTCCCCGCTGCTGTTTCCTAGAGAGTGCTCTCTCAGTTCTCCATTGAGTTCATCTGCCCAGCCATGTGAGAGGACATTTCTTTTTGTTTCAGGGCCTACAATGAAAGTTCCACATGTTTATATTGCAATTCTCTCTTCTTTACCTAACCTTATGTAAACCACTGTACTTAATTAACACGGGCTCAGCCTCTGTTATATTTAAGACCTCACTCCACCAGCAATCCCACTGAGATCAGTCAGGCTGTTCAGAGATAATAAAACACAAATAACACTGGTAGAGTTTAAGCTCAACTTAATAATACTACAGTGTAAGTGCAGACTGTAAGTGCTGAAGCAACATTGTGCATTGTGCATCTCTTGCAGCACAGTTAACGGCAAACTTATTTTTTAAAGTGAATATTTGGGAAATGAATTAGTGCATATAGCCACGTAATTATGTTAATGAAACAAAAAATAGGATGTTACAGCTGAATTTGAGATGCTTCATAAGGAGAGGGATTCTTGTTAATTTGACTGCCCCCTTTCCTCCCCATAGAGCCATCATATAGGTATATGTGTCCCCTTCTGTCTTCCTCTCCCCTCCTCTTCCCCCAGAGGGTGGGAAGCTTCACAGATCCCATCTCTTAGGCCTTTAAAAAAGCAGGTGACAGCAGAGCTTGCTGGTGTCGGTGAGAGCCCAAAGTGACCCACTGCAGCACACGGTACCACGTGGGAGGTGTGTGCATCCATCCGTTGGTGCGGATGGGTGCGCGATCTCCCAGCAGCAGCGGGCTGGTACCGCTGAGATGAACCCAAAACTGCAGGGAGCCTGAAAGGGAGCCTGAAGTGTGCCCTGTGCATTTTGACACACTGAAGCTACCCAGCAGTGGGTCGCTGGCATTAACGTCTTTCTCCTTTTCTCTTTGTTTATTTGCCCAAGTTTGTCCACTACCTCCAATGGTGAGTCACGGAGACTACATCTGCCACCCACGGCCTTGCGAGCGTTACAACCATGGGACGGTGGTGGAGTTTTACTGTGATCCTGGTTACACCCTCACCAACGACTACAAGTACATCACCTGCCAGTACGGAGAGTGGTTCCCCTCCTACCAAGTATACTGTGTCAAAACAGGTAAGGGAGCAGCAATGGCATTACTCCTATCCTCTTATAGTCCCTCTTTTTTAGAGCAAATATGTTGGTCTGTAATGCCAGGTGAAAATCTATTTCATGGTTAAGCGATGAACATTGATTTTAAGATGCTATTAAATATAGTACATTTCCAAGATCCTGAATGATCCTAAACCATTTCAATCGCTAGCTCTTCAAATGTCTTTTTTAACATCTTCTGGATATTTTTATATGTATATAAGCTAAGTTCATTACTGCATGTATATAAAAAGTCAAGGGGGAAAAGCAAGGCCCAGCCCCTGTGGCAGCTTAATGTTAAGGCTGCTTTTGGTATATGGCATTGAGTTAATGTGTGTTTTTACAACATACGTATAAAAGATGTCTTGTCCGAACTGGCACTTCTGAGTATTGTTGAAGTATTAATACAAAATAACAGTGGTAATAATCAAACACAACTCTGGTATTGCCTTTTTGTTACAGAACAAACCTGGCCAAATACACAGGAGACCCTCCTGACGACATGGAAAATAGTGGCATTTACTGCTACCAGCGTTTTATTAGTACTGCTACTGGTTATTTTAGCCAGGATGTTCCAGACCAAATTTAAGACACACTTCCTTCCAAGGTTTGTACTGTTTTCTTTTTTTTGAAGATTGAAGGCCTCGATTCAGTTTTCACATTCAGCACTCCTTGCTGAGGAGGCAGTGCGGCTCGCAAGCCTTGCAGATACCTTCTTCTTCTGCTCAGAGCAGAAGTCTCTGAACCACCGGTGTGGAAGGGTACCCCCAAAAACCCGCAGTAGTCCTTTCTGCAACTAAGATAAAAGGCAAAGTTTTCCAGATTCACTTTGGGAGTAATTACAGCTCTACTACTGAGAATTGCTGCTTCTGCATGTAAAAATAGCTGACAGTATTTTTAAATACTCATTTTCAGGTGCTGGGGGAATTAATTTTTTAACTACTGTAGACTTAGTAATGTAAGTTTGAAGAAAGATTTTCTTTTTCTCTATGGACAAATTTATATTAAAAGTTTGCTTTCCCTTCATGAGTATTATTTTCATCACGATTCATAAACATCTCCTACATCTTCCTTTATTTCCATAAAATACCGTGCAGCTATGAGCATTTGTCATTGATTCTCACAGCACTCCTCATGAGACAGGTAGGTGGGTATTATTATCTCTACAACTGGAAAAACAAAGGCAGGCATGCGGAGTTTTAGGCAAAGCTAGTACTGTATCTGGGTTTAGACTTGTTTCTAGTTTTCAGTCTGCTCAGTTTGCTATGGACTTTCACTGTGTGACTCCTTCTCTCCTGCGCTTGCTTTTTCTCGTGTCTTTATTCTACTACGTGCAGAAAACAGAGATGAAAAAGCTGTCTGTCAGTAAATATACACAGCAGAAAGGACTTGGTGATCTTAACGTTAAAGAAATGTGTACATAAAAGTATACAGATTATATAAGTAATGTGTAAATGTATATGCATATATATGTGCATATATACAGTATATGCGCAGTCGTATACATATACTTACATAACTAGGAAGATCCTTAGGGTAATGGGTTGCACTACAGATAGCTTTATAGCCCATACTTGTCTAGCTTATTGAAATGCCTTTCTGTCCTCTCCTTTTCAGACGTTTTCATGTCCTAAAGGTACCTGCAATTCCCTCCTGCTAGGACTCTACTGTGATTTAAGTGGCTACTAAACAAATACTTTAGGGTTTCACAGACCTTCCCAATTAGTAGAAGTGTTTTGCTTAAAAAAGCCTTCATCCTTTGAAAGTAAGACCTGAAGGAGGCCACATATCTGGCCACCAAAGCTCTGTCATCCAGTAGTAGACATCTCGGTGCCTGTTTACATGGGCTGTAAACACTTTTGTGCTCTAGCACACATTATTCCAGGGGTTCAGACACTTTTGACTGGTGAAATACATCTGTGATCTCATATCCATGATACCTACTGTGCACAGCACAGCAAATGGTGCTCCTTATCTCTTCCAAGCACCTGTTTTCCTCCCTTCTTGAAATTGTTCTTCACATTACTGGTTTCATTTTTGTGATTGTAACAGATCCCACCTGACTGTCAACCCGAACAGTTTTGCAAACCCGTGAAGAAAACATTTCTGTGAATGTTAATGACCCTATAGCTTCATTTTGCATGACTAGAAAGTGCTGTGTTTACTTAAGTTCAGCAGTTGCTCCGAGGTGCTTCTGACATGCGCCTGCTCTCTGTGATAACTCGTCTGTGTTTGACGTAGAGGCAACCAGGAGGGCTCCATGGGTGACCCCGACTTTGTGGTGGTGGATGGCGTTCCTGTCATGCTGCCTTCCTACGATGAAGCTGTAAGCAGCGGCTTGAATGCTCTGGCACCTGGATACTCAGCTCCCACAGACCAGGAGCATAGTTTGCAGACAGAAGATCAGAATCCTCCTGCTTACCCCGGCCCCAGGATTGCAGACACGCTGCCTAGCGAATTTGAGACCTGTGACAGTAGGTCGGGCTCCTCTGAACTGCTCCAAAGTTTGTACCCGTCCCCAGTGTGCCAAGCGGCAGCGCTTCCTGGTTCAGATCGAACTGACGTGTCCCGTAGCACTGCCGGGGAGGCTGCGTCCACGAGTCCGCGGATCGATATTGCAGATGGTGAGTCTTGCATAGGTGCAATAGGTGAGTCCGTAAACAGGAGCCATCATTTGTTGGTACTGTCAGAGCAGGAATAAACCCAGTTGATCTGCTCCTACTTTCTCCATGGTTTTGTCCACATCTTAATTTGGACAGTTTTTAAACCACACTAATCCATGGTCATAGAGCTTCCTGTCTGTGATACGTCATTGCTAGCTGTGGTGCAAGGGGTTTGAATCCCAGGCCAGAAGGTTCTTGTCCAGACCCCGTAACAGCAGCCTCATCAACAGGGATGTCAGCAGGCACCCGTGTACAGCAGCAAAGCCAACCATCATCTTGCCTGTGTTGGTCTGTTCATCTGCTCATCAGCTCCTACACTCACAACTCCCTCACATGCCATGGCTTTCACAGCAAAGAACAGGATTTTCTCCTTAAAATGGAAAGCAAATCATGTTTTCATACTAAGCCAAAATTAGCAGCCTTTATTAACAAGCTCATCATGTCTGTGTGTAAAGCAAACTGTCCAGTCTAAAGCATGTACACATTAAGCCACGGACATGGGAGTCACAGCATAAGGGGAACGTACCCACAGGACCATGTATGAGAAGGGAGATGGCCATATATTATCGTCTGCATTTAAATCGAACTTGAGCATGCATTGATATCATTTCATTGAGTTCTGATGGAGCTGTATGGTGTGCTGTTCAGTGTGTTAAGGAAACTAGATAGCTTTCCTTGGAGACATTTAAAAGGAGTGGCTGTGATCCTACTCTCCACAGTCACTGAGAGTCAGCAGGCAAAGCGATCTCTGGGTGATTTATCGGTAGCAGAGCTGAAGCCCAGTGTCCTAAATTTAGTGTGGGTAAAGGTCTGGGTGGAAGAAGTCTGCCTGCTTCATAGAGTTGGGGCTAACTTGTAATGGCATCACAAGGGGAAGAGGACAGCTGGAAGGAGAAGGGAGAAATTATGATAATGCCAGCAAACGTCTCTGCCTACTCTGAATGCTGATTCACTAATTAACGTAGTAGAAAGGATGTTTGCCTTTAGGTTTTTGTGGACCTAAATTGGTTTAGAAAATCTGGGTAGTTTTAGTAGGTTAATTTTCACATAGGTGTTAGAGTGTAAGTAGGTCTAGAATTGGAGACACTGTATGTCTTCTTCAGATTTTTGCAATGTCCATTTCTATTTTTGCTGAATTGCTAATACTAATACTCTGCAAAAGTATAAAGGGAAGTAACAATCAGCAATCAATGCTATTTCTTTTTTTCCCCTAGAGATTCCTTTGATGGAAGAAGACCCTTAGCCTGCACAGAGACGTGTCTTCGTCACATTGCACTGTTGGGTGACATGAATCATGAGGATTTAGAGATAGAAAAGACTATCTGTGGATTTGGGGAGGGTATTTTCCTACTTATCAATCTTCCACGCAATGATGTCACCAGATTGGGTGTGCATCTTAACCCACAGCGGGGATAACAGCATCAGCATTTGGAACAGCAGCAGTTTTATGAATGAATCCTGGGGATTTGATGAGAGCAGATGTAGAAAAAGAACTGTGGCTTTTTAGAAATGAAATGTATATCTGCATCGCAGAAAGTCATATGGTTCTGTAAGAAATACTACTGGATTTTGATACTAACTGCCTCACAAAAGCATGTCAAAGTATGTAAATTTGCTTATAAAGACTAGATCTATGGACCTCTAGTTTATGAAGAATCCTTACAAGTTTAAAAAAATGCTAGTACTGAAATGCAAAAAAAGAGGAAAGATCCTCTTTGGCTTTCCTATGTTAACCAGGAAGCTTTTGATTTAGTTGTTGGTGATTTTGTTTCAGACCATGTCTGCAGAAAATATAACAGAAATGATGGGATTCATATATACTTTGATGTATGATAGCAAATATATATAAATATATATATATTTAAAAACTCTTAAAGAGAAAGAAAAGGAAAGACTCCCAGGTCACATAATGATCTGGAGATTTTTTTAAAGGTAAGGCAGAATTTATATCATATACAATACTCAAGGTAAAGTATCGATATTTGTATTTATGCAAGACTTCTGTGACTACATTGCATTTGATAAATCCTGCTATAATATGAGAGATCTAGAAAATGTTAAAATTATGAAATACGTGCTTAAGAAATGTTGAACTGCCCTGCTTCAACCTTTCTTTAGCTCTTACAAATATATATATACTAATCTACAGTCATAGCCCAGAGAACTACCTTGTCCCTGTACGTTGTGGTAGTATTCTGAGCCATTATTGTAGAATACTTTTTAAAAAAATAATAAAGTTCAGTTTCAGTTCTTTTGACTTATCCGACTGTGTGTAGTTGGCCTTTTTTTCCCTTCCTCACTTGTTTCACGTGCTCCCGCCTGAAGGTTGAGATGGCAGCAGAACACCTGGTCTGTAGCATTTTCAGCTTTATAGTCATTATCCAGCTACGAAGGGACAGAGGGGTTTTGGATAAGCACAGCACGTGAAACGGGTGCAGCAGTGGCACGGCTTCTACAGATGCTGCTGTGGGCTTTTCTCTCCTCTACGCCAGAGCATTGTGCTAAAGCCTGTATGAACGGTTCACCTTTGTGGTGTTACAGGCTATTCCATATTTGTCAGGAAAATTCCTGGCTGTTTCATATACTTAATGAAAGCCAAGCAGATTTTCTCCTCTTATTTTTGGTATTGCGCAAACGAAACACGTTAAACTGGCAGTGTTTAAGAAGAACTCACCGTATGTTAATGATAGAGATTGCCATCATGTGGGCTAATCCAAACCAAAGGAAAAATGAGACTGACTTCTGATTTTATGTACAAAGTAAACCAATAATATCTCTCTTGCTCTGAATAGAGGATTGCTACAAGTTGCTCTGTTATTTTTTCATGATTGTTTAATTATTTATTTGTATTGTGGTAGCATCTAGTGGCCCCACTTATGAGTCAGGCTAGTAGAATGATAGATATGCTGCAGCCATTCAAGAAAGTGTTTATTAGCATCCTGTCAGCAACTGTATATGACAGCAAGAAGCAAATGGAGATAAAAACCTGTGTAATGGAGAGGCAATTATTACAATAATCTCAATTATTCTATGGTATCATTGATGAGAATGTAGTGATCGGTATTGAAACATAAGACATACTCCACATTATCCTCTATTCTTGCTTACATAAGATTTACAGTTTTTCTGCTGAAATTGTCTCAATTGCAACCGTACCTTCAGGTTTATCCCAGAGCCGTATCTATTGGGTATTAGTATTTTCTTTGCTACCCCTTCCTTTTTAGGTCCCATGCTTTCCAGAGGTGTTTGCACTACCAACTGAAGTTCAGGATTGCCACCCCAGCAAACAAGACAAGAGTGCTGAAATACCAACCTCGAACTGAAGCACAGCTCAAGCCTACAGTCAGTTAAGTGATTTTTGTTTCGTAATGTCATTGAAAAGTATTGAACTTACTTTAGATGCCCTATAAAATACTATGAAATCTGTCTTTGCTGGTCTTTTAACAGCTTGTGAAATTTCATTCCTTATTAAATTTCTGGACTTCCATTTATTAATTTCTGTTAGGAAAGCTTCTGATTAATATTTGGAGCTCTACGGTTTTCCAGATTTACAGTACTGTATTGTATTGCAGTCATTTTGTTAAGGGAGCCAGACAGGGTAACTTAAGAAATGTAAATTTATGGCTTATTAGACCATTTTATTTTAAAAAGTGCAGAACTGCAAACACATTAGAAAACATTGATGTATTAATATTGCTTGATAGTCCTTTGATAGCACCATACTAAATATAACTTGCAAAGGTAAACGAGAGGTTTTTACCATTTTTTGCTTATGATGTATAAGACTTCCTGAAAGGTTGTTTTGGGGGGATTGCTTGTGTGGTTGAGTTTGGAGTTTTTGCATGCTTGAATATCTGGAGGGAAAGAGGACTGTTTCTGCTGCTTATTTTTTTTCCACATGGAGCTTGAATTCTCATGAAATGTCTGCCTGCCCCCAGATCTGTGCCCATGCCCTGACCCACAAGCTGATGCCCTGGGCTGAGGGCTGACTCCAGGTGCCCCCCAGCCTGCCCAGCTCCCCGGCCAGCCCGGACAATCCCGCAGCTCCCTGGCCTAAGACCTCAGGTCAACCTCGAGCACTCCCTGAGCCCCGGCAGCCAAACCTTCAGGAGGTCTGGTACTCTTAGGGCCCCAAGAGACTGGAGAGCTGGTAAGATCATGACAGTATGTTTGCCGTGCAAATGAAACCAGATGGGAGGATGAGTGCAACTTATGCAGATCATAAGCCGTTTTCGCTTGAGCTAACGGGATGTGAATAAAAAAAAAAATTAGAGAAAACTCTTGTTGGTGAGGGGAGAAGCAGCACGTTAGTGAAGATGGACAACCCGTGTGCCTTCGGCAGAGGGAGGAAAGGCTATGGACTAAGAACTCCAGGAAAGAAAAACAAGAACTGGCTGCAGCGTGCCAATATTTCTAAAAGTGAAAAAGGAGGAGGAGCAATGTGTCGGCCTTCAACACTGACTTACGAACGAAGGCTTGACCTGCAGGGTGCTGGGGGAAGGGTGGGGATCCAAGGTCTCACAGCAGCTCTGCAGGGAGTGAACCACAGCCTGAGCATGAGTCAACAGGACCTGGCTGTCGTGAAAATGTTAAATGTCAATACAGGGATGTTTACACAGAACTATAACTTATAAAATGCATGAAGCAATCCTTCAGCTCCACTCAGAACTAGTAAAGCTTCAGCTAGCGCAGTGTGTCAAATGTGGAGCAAAGTTCTCCCTCTTCAAGGGAAATGTGAAGTAGCTGGAGGGAAGCCAAGCAGAGAGAATCAAGAATTATTAGAAGTTTGGAAAAGCCTGTCCTCACAGGTCATGTTAGAGATCATGTAGTGTTCAGTGTGAACAACAGAAGACCAAAGGGGACACAGAAATTTGGTTTCTTGTAAGAAGCATATTTTGCAAAGAAGGGAATTATCCGTATAAGTAGGACAAGAATAATAGGCTTAATGGCAGCTTGAGAGCATTAGGTTAGATATTAGGAAAAACCTTCTAGCCACAGTGATGGTTACAAGCAAGGAGAGATGGTCTGAGGACGCTGTCAAAAACCTCTCTTATGAGAGATTTTTAAAGACTGTTTTAAATAAATAGGGGCCAGGAAAACACTGGGGTGGGATGCACTACGTGAGCTTTGGGGCCCCTTCTCATTCTGTTTTTGTGTGATTCCCAGCTTGTGAGAACTAAACTTGGCTGATGCACGGTTTTCCCCATACAGACTAATTCCAAACTGATGGTACTGGGCAAACGGGTCAGCAGTCATCAAAATCACAGCCAGAAATACTCTCTATTCCACCAACAGAAGCTTTTCGTGTAGCATGGGCGGAACTCCAGTAAAATCCTGTGAATTAAACCCTGTTACATTAAGTGACATTGATTTCAGAATTTTGTTCTGTGACAAATCCAAATTTGGGATTTTCTGGTCTCCGTGTCTATCTTAGGCAGTTAAATGAATGCAGCCCTTCTAATACTCCCTGTGCATTAGGTGAAATAAATCCTCGCTCGGCAATTATCTGAAGATACCTATTGAGTTCAAGGAAAAACAGCAGCTCAGGCACTGGAGCACAGAGACCATTGTCATGTTTATGCAAAACTTGCTTCCCATGCCACAAAAGCTGTTTATTCCTCTCTGCGCTGTGCTGCAGATGGTAGCATAGCTTACCATGTCAGCTGTCAGAGGAGGAGTAGCACAGATGAGAGCAGCACATCTCAAGCTCCTGTTCTTGGTCTCCCGTGGATTCTCAGGAAGGACTCCAGGGCAAGAAGAACTAGAAAGCAAGTAAACATCTGCCCCAAAGCCAGGAGTGTCTCCCATTGTCAAGGGCATGTCCAGTCCCTTCAACACAGTTCCCAAAATAATTGCACTACGGCAGAGGGGAGACAGGCCCTGCTTTGCCTATTGCTCTCCCAGGCCAGGGTGTGCAGCCAGAATAGACAGACAAATCCTCCTCCCCCGAGATTAATGTATATAACTTCTTTCATGCATTAGAAGATTTCTCTTGTCACTACCATTATATAGTAGCGTGCAGCCCATTCTTCCAGCCCTACCTTTTCCAGGAGAGTAAGATATGTTATTTAACAATAACAGAAAGGGCATTAGCTTGAGATTAAATTATTTGCTGTCCAGGTATCAGAGAAGACTTCTAATAATTCACATAGACCCCATACAGAAACTGGATGGATAAGGCTGACTGGGATTCTTGAGGCAGCTTTCCTCAGCAAGGCAAAGGGACTGTCCTGCAGGGCAGGGGGAGCTGCTACGTGGGGATTTTGTAACCCTGGAAAACTGGATTCACTTGGTAAAATATACTACACAGAAACCTGGAGAAGGAAGAACAGCCGCTTAAATTTTAATAAAGTCCAGGGGGTACGTGGATAAGTTCCCCATGTTCTCCAGTAAGAACAGAGGAAGCTGTTTTCTTAATACAACTGGTTTGAAAGAAAGTCAAGAGGCAGGCAAGGAAGTCAAGCTTCCTGGTTTGGGGGTCCAGCAGCTCTTTTCCATCACCTCTGCATTTCAGTGGTCAGACTGGCTCTGCTTGCAGTAAGGGCCTTGGCTTTGGTTTGGTTCCACTTTTTCCATTTTACTGTGTTTGCCTTCTGTTTCCCTGCTGCTTATCCTTCTGCTCCCTTTCTCCTTTTTTTTTTCCTAACTAATACTGTTGTTCCAGTTTCATCCTGCACCTGTCATGCTGGGAAGTGAAACAAGTTGCTTAATTGCAGTGCAGTACCCAGCAGGACATGTTCCCTCCCTCATAAGAGGTTGCTCTTATTTGCCTTCCTCATTTACATTCTCAGCAGAGAGGACAAGAAGGGACATGGAGCTCCTCACTCTGCTGACAAATGGTCCATGAAAATGGTTAGAGAGGAACACTGAGGGGAGCCCACATTACTGTATGCACAATGTATCTATATGCCTCAGTCCCAAGCCTGTCAGCTCATGATCCTTCATTGGCCCAGAATTCACAGGTGCACATGAATGCTCCTATACAAACACAGTAGCCAAGATTTTTAAGAATTAGCTAGTATTTTAGGGTGTTTCAAGGTAAGACATTTTAAAGAGACCCTCCTTTCTGAAACTGGTGAGCTCACGGCTTCAGAAAATAGACACTGATACGGTCCAGTTAGGGAGCACAGGGTGCACAGCAGGTCACTTCATCTGTCTGCTTCCTAGTGCTGCAGTATGAATTTCTTGTCCCCAGGATAACCGCTCGAACTAAACAGTTGCCAGTTGCTGAGCTGTCAGGTTCACATCTTTTTTTTTTTAAACCTAATTAGGCTAGATTTATTTTTAACGCTCCTTATTACCATCCGCTTCTGACTTCCATCCATCTACCGCCGAGTACATGCTGCTCTTGCCAAAGGAAGTGTCTTTCAGCAGCTATCTCAGCCCCCTGGAACTGTACCACCCTGCAGGAGATCGCACTTGCCGCCATTGTCCCTTCTAATAACTCCATGGCAGCACATGCTGTTCGTCTGCCTAGTTCAGTGCTCTCGTATTAATAACTGTGCAACCGGTTGTTATTTCTTTCGTAACCATTACCATAGCTGCCTGTTGTTGATAATTCAGGGTTAATTACTTACTAAAAAGTTTAGCAGAACAATTTAGTTTAGTTTAGCCTGTTCATTGATGAAGACTATAAATGCCTGCAGTCTATCACTGATATAGACGTTCCTGACATTTGGTATAATTAGCTTTTACTGAAGTACTGCAGCAAAAGTGAGGGTTAGTCCAACTGGCAAAGCCAGCTGCCTGCTTGTACACCCACTGCCTGGTTTTTCAATGGGTTTTGGGCAACCACCCGGGAGGAGAAGTGCCGCAGTCACTGACCAGGTTCACTTACGTACCCGTTCACGTTGCAGCAGCGTGCCGTTTAGACACAGCTACAGAAGTGCTGAAGCCCAGCATTAAAAAGGACCTCACGGCAGTTGTAAAGAGTCCAGCATTTCAGTTAGGCTCACGGTGCTGGGCTAATCTGTCACAAATACATCTTACTGGAGATACACATATCTACGACAAGACTTAGATGATAATGTTCTATTTTATGGAAAAGGTCGGGGAAGAATTACCAAGAAGAGGCATCATTAAAGGTATTTTCATGTCAGTTTGCTCTGGTCTGGCAGTCTCCTGTTCCCTGAGATTTTGAATCTAGGTGCTGTTGCAGACAAGAGGCTCTGGATATACTGATATATACACTGCTCTCAGCTTCCAGTGAAATGGATGGGAACTGGGACCACTGAGCCCCTTTTGGCAACGAGCTCTTTTGGACCATGCAGTCGGGATTCCCCATCTCGTGATTCCCAGAAGCAGGAGAAAGGCCATGTGCTCCCAGGGAAGGTGGGGTTTAGCATTACATTCCTTTAGAGCAAAATTGGACTCTGGAAACTCTACCCAGCTCTCTGATTTTACTTGCATGATACTATTTGCAGTGAATTGAGGCTGACTGGGTGCACTGTGGTACTCTGCATTCATTTAAGCCCTCACAACATAGGGCCGTGCAACAGGTCATCGACAGCCTTTGGCTGCTCTAGGCACTGACAAGCAAGTGAAAGCAAGACAGTTCCCTCTTAGACACTTTTTAAATCCAGTGCGGTGCTGTCTTCATCTTTGGATGCCTAAGTATCCTAAATATGCCTGAATATCTTTGTATTAAATTATGAGTGAGAAAGTGATTGTTCCCTGACCTTCAGTTTCTTCGTTGAGACTGTGTCACCAAACCATATTTTATGTTACTAGGAGACAGCAGATGTAAATCAAATATCTGCCTGCTCTAGAATATGTAACAAGGAGGAAATTACTTCCATCTGTTAACGCAGCCAGATTTTCTTGAGAGGATTTTCTGCCTTCCATATTCAGTTTTAAAATGCGATTTCATCCTCACAGGTCTGCCTGTCGGTCTCCAGCACAAGGGGCATTGCCTCAGTTTGTTTGCAGTGCTGGCAAGAACAACAACCTGCCACTCTGTCTCATCTTCTAAATGCTTTTTTTTCACTACATAATTTAAAAACTATAAATAATTTATTAAAAAAAAAAACAAACACCCAAGATATAAATTTATATTTTGGGTTTCTTCAGAAGGAAGGGTAGTGGGTATCCTTTCTCAAGAAACTAAATGATAATTTAATTAGCCCAAAAGAAGACTGAACCCCATGCACTTTACTTCTGTGGTCCACAACTGAACATACAGTAAGTAGAAAGAGGACTTTTTTCCCAAATAATCAGCAAGAGATGACAGTGGGCCTTGCGTCTCTGACAGCACCCATGCTTGCAGCACACAACATCTGCACATCCTGTAGCCACATCTGTGGAGGACATGAGAATCGGGAGGCCGATGCCTTTGCATGCAATGGGGAGAGAGCAGCACTCCGCCCCCCGTGCCATCTTGTGCTGCCCTTGTTGCTGCTCCTGCTCTCTCAGGTACACTGGGCAGTGCACTGAACCCCAGAGAACCCCACTGAACCCGGTGTATTTACAGTCTGGCAGAATGGGCCTCCCCCTGCAGCAGTGCTTTATCATTTCTTTTCCTTGGTTTGTCCTCTTAGGTTTTTGCATCAGCAGCATACAACACTATCAGATCCTTGTATCAGCATGTTCTTCAGACCCAGCTGTATGAGGTAGTGAGTTATTTTCAACTCACACCGGCTCCAAAGCGAGTGCCATTGAAAACTAAACAAATTAAAAAACCTTAAACAAAAAGTCAAGCTCAGGAGTAGCCTTATTGTTGTGTTGTCCCTGTGCATTCATTTTTCTGTTCAGAGTAGTCATGCACGTGAAGAATAGGAAGTTCACAACAGGGCGGCCAAATCTCATGTTCAAAATTAGGACCCTGGCAGGAAAAAACAGCATATAAACCAGAAAAATATTAGCCCCTATTTGCATCGAAATCTCACATCTTAATGCAAGATGTGTTCATAAGTGCTTTTGCGGAAAGAAACAGCCTCTGCCATGCAAGCACGTATTTAAGCTCTGTGGAAAAGATTTGTTTACTGAGTAAGGCATACACCCCAGGCTGCTGGTCAGAGAGAGTCCTGTGTAATCAGCACAGGCTGCAACACAAATACAACAGTTTGAAGACATTTGACATTTGGTTAATATTTTTCTCTTTTACAGAGTGAAGAGAGTTTGGACCTTAAAAGGAAAATTGAATTAGTGGGGCCACAGAGAAAGAAATGAAGAACGACTGTGGAGAGCAGTAAGTATATGCTGAAAGCTTGCAGAGAAACTGATGCCAAGCAGATTGCGATAGATTTTAAATTCCAAATGTAGATGGACTCACATGTGCGGATGTCAAACACAACTGTTTCTATATAATTCTAAGAAGGTAGGAAATGCAAAAAAATTCAAACCCACAAATTTGTGATAACTGGGAAATGCTCTACTTCAGCAACTGCTTTACCCCTTGGCATGGTCATGCAGAATTCATTCTGCTCTCTTAAAAACACCAGCTGTTCGCTGCTGAAGGCTGTTTCTGGATTTGCACCATATACACTAGTGCAAAAGAGACACAAGTTTATGCTGCTGTACCCTAGCTGTACTGGGTCTTGACCCACACAGCTCCATCACTGCAAATACTGGCATGTTGGCCAGGAAAACCAGTAGCACAGCAAAGGTGACTAGACACAAAATTCTCTCAAATGTACAAAGTAAACGAAAAATATCAGCACTTTGTGGGGCTACTCAAAATGGCAAGCATGCTATTTTCAGGCAAACATGACTTGTGAGGTGATGGTTGCTTCACAGGCAGCGAGTCACAGAAGCATCTCTCTTTCCCTTAGGCAGCACTTTCCATGGCAGGAACAGGTGTAGATAAGAGCAGTGGTTTAGGGCTTGTGCTGATAGCACAAAATGAGCAGAAACTACTGCCAAGTCAAAACAGGTAGGAAAAATACAGGAAGAGGCCATACAAAAGTGAAAAACATTTCATGTCGGAAAGCCTGGACTCTCAGGTGTGGATGAAGCCAGAAGCGATGTGACATCTGCTGAGCCACCTCCTGCTCCAAGCGTTTTCTCCAGTCACTCCTGGCTGGCAGCCTGCTGTCAGCGCAAAAGCAGGATGCAAGCAGCACTGGTTGGAGCTCGGCTAAACCAGGCACCGAGTGAGGTGCATGTATTTTTCTATCCTGGCAGGTGAGACCCCAGTCGATGGGATTACCTGCTGTGGGGCAGGAGGCTGAGTGCCAGGTCACCTCTCCGGAGAGGGCTGCAGTGGCAGGGCGCCGCTGGGAAGCATGGCCTCCAGCACAGCTCCGTGGAAGGCGAGTCCTGCTATCTGCGCTGCTCTAGGGCCTCTCCCACCCTGGGCGTAGGTGCCAGAGGCAGCAGCAGAAGGGCTGCCAGCCAACCTGGGAACTCACATGGCCGCCCAGCAGTCCTCCCTCTTGAATCTGGGTAAAAGATTACTTCCTCCTGATTCTCGGTAAAAATGTGATCTAGTATCGAGACTTCAGATTATTATTCTGATGCCTGCAGGCATCTTTCCATGTGAAAAAAACATTAAGGACTTTTCCTCTAGGATATTACGTGCTTTGCTAAAAAACCACTTCGGAGATCCTTAAAAGAATAATGTTCCTGGGAGTGCAAGAAGTTATGCGCTGCTTTTACACTCTCCTCACCCTTTGTGTTTTTGAGTGGCACAACATGATGTGTTGCAATTCGTCTTGTCATTTTCACATTTGGAGAAGTGGTCAGAATGGAGCAATCCAGCCATCCCAGCTGAATACGCTGTTGTTAACTCACAGATGTCTCGAGTGCAACAGGAGTCACAAAGCAGTCGTGGAGGTGCTGACTTTTAAATCCCAATTGCATGCAGAAACTTGGCATATTGTCAGCATGTACAATTTTCAATTTCACGGGACATTTCTTTTGGTGTTACCAGTGGATTTTATTTTACCTTCATCTTCCCTTTTTGTTAACACTGCAGGAATTATTTCTTGGGGCTCTCTCCTGTCTTAGCTGATACTGCATGCACTGTGTGATTCCCAGGGGGTTTCTGTGGGCAGAGACCTGTCCTTGCACGAGTGTGTGCATACGTACATTCACATACAAATGCCAGACAATATAATAACATGAAAGCTGTCACAGGCCAATTTACTACAGTCCCAAAGTTTGAAAGGTACTTAGGTTAGTATAAAACCAGGTTTCAGCTCTGGTCAGCTTTGCAGAATACGGGGAACAGCTGCCTGGCCGGCAGGCGCTGCCTGAACAAAGGTCTCCTTCTACTCTGAGTGGCCTCGGGGGGAAGCCGCTGCTGCGTCTGGCTGGCCTGGCAGCAGGGCCCGAAATAGGGATTTGCCCTGTACAGCTGTGGAGGTCAGACAATCCGGGGCTGTATTTTTTTAATTTTTTTTTTCAAGTGTGGGAGTACATTTTTCTCCTACAACCTACTCAGACCCTGGAGAGAAGCAGAGCTGGCTGAATCAGTTCCTCAGACACTACCCTTTTGCTTATTTTTGCCTTATTTTTCAGAATCCAAAGCAGGGTAAGCACAGCTCTGAGCTTTTTTGCCAAGATCTGACCACACTAATTTCAACAGAGGAAACTTTGGTTTCAACGTGTGTTAAAATGAAAATATTGGCACTTTCAAGCTAAAATGTAATATGTTGAATTATTCTTATGTTGAGACTGATAGAGCACTTTACTCAATCGATCAAACTTTGCTCAGTTAGACTTTACTGATCTTGCTTTTCTCTTCTTTGCTCAAATTAACACAGTCATATTTGTAATGGAACTCAGTGGTAGCCAAGGCTATAAAGGCATATAAATGCCAAAACCTGCCTCTCCAAAGTCTTCAGTCTCACTAAGAATGAAGCTCACAGAAGCACATTCAGATCAAAATTGATGCTAACTAACCCAGGAAAAAAGTCACTTGCAGAGGCTCATTTTGGATCCTTCTATATGCATAAAGGGAGAATAATTATCTTTGTACATGTAGAAATTTATCTTTTCTTATTCTATCCATTCTGTGGACAAACTGTTGAGTTCACTGCTTTGATAAAAGCTTTCTAAACCACTTTAATAATTCCCCAAACACTCAACACAAGCCACACTGGCTTTTTTTTTTTTTTTTTTTTTTTAAATCTGGAGGTTTATTAAGAAGATCACAGATTTTCCTATGTTTGTTGTGAAATTCAGGTGAGGAAAAGAATCAAATAATTCTTGGTATTTAATATGATAATTCTAAATGAGACTCATAAGGTAAAGGAACTTAATGTCATTACCTATGCAAGATATGAAAATGCATGTCTCCAGAAATAATGACCTTATTACAGCATTGATCTTGTGTGGGTGGAAGCCTGCTTTGAGGAAGCCTGTAGGAAATGATCATGTATTTCACCTGCCTATTGTACGTTATAGGTGAGCCCAGAGGTACAATAAGATACACATTTGGTAAATGTCTTACATGTAAGAAATCAGTAATTTAATGCATTAATCACTAGAGTGCAATTATAGACCTTAATTTAGAAGGCATTAGTCATTCGCCATAGATAACCTTCAGTGGCTATTAGAATTTCATAGTCTGAGTTCATTACAACTGGCAAATGTCGTTTGCACAACCAGCACACACAAGGGCCTGTTCTTTGGCTGGAAGCACATTTTTTCAGTATTAAATCCACTCCATTAAATACAAGAGAGGGCACCTGTTTGGGTCTTATTTCAATAAAGATTATATCCTGGTTGCATTTTAAGGGGGCTTATAAAGATTGCACATTATTAATGTATTTTATTAGCACATTGAAAACAGAGTGGGATACACTGGAAATGTTACAAGCACATCAGTAGAACACATCATAGCTGGTGATAAACCATGGCAATAAACAGCCTATTAACCTGTTGCAGTCTTTATCAAAATATGAGACAAATGACTATTTGTTACAATATCTGTTAAAGCATTTACTGACCTTTTATAAATGAAGCTTCATATATGGTATTTTCTTGAAATCAGTAATATGCTTAAAATTAGGTATCTCAGTGCTTAATTTCAAGGACCTGCATAAATCTAGGACACAGTAAAATTCTGTAAGTAATTGTTCCTGATTTTTGGTGTTTTCACGTGTATAGTGGAGAGGACATCTTTTCTTTTTCCCTCTTTCCTCATTGCGTTCGGTGCCTGCTAGCTGTCTAGCTTACTATGTGTATGTGACTTGCGTAAGACAACAGAGGAACAAAAAACACAGACACCTTGGCAGAAAGACAACTTTTGTTTTAGTTTCCATCATTTCTTGCAAGTGACAGAACAACACGGGATGGTTGTGTAGGTGTGCCTTTTGTCATCAACATACAACATGCTCATCTGCAAATTAGTTCCTCTGTGCAAGAAGGCACTGAAAGATGTCAGCGTAGCGCTACAGAAGATACAACTGCATTAACAGACAACTTATCTGCTTCTTTTCTCTGAGTTACACAAGCACAGTAGCTGAATATATTGGCATCTTTTATAGAGTCCTGTGATTTACACATTTTAAACTTGGAGGTTTTTAATAACTAAATCAAAAAGATTTAATCCAGAAGCAAATCTACAGTTGTCATAATAGTGCATGAGCATTGTTCAGTGATAAATCAAAGTCAATGCACCGAACTAAAAAAAGTTCCAGGTTGGATTTTCAACCATAATTTGGCAAAAGCTTTTGCAAAAAACACTTCTGTAAATTTGTGGCCATTTGTTAGCAGCAGTTGACTGTACAACAAACAGCAGTGAATACCTTGCTTCCATGCTGAAATGTACTTTATATATTAAACAAAAAGATGCTCAAAGACTGTAGCCATGAAAGGATAGCAGTCCTGCTTACCTGCTGTAAGCAGCCACTTGTAAAGTTTTTATTCACAATCTGAAACTGGCTCAGCTGGCGCCTAAACTGTCACTGGATTCTAGGCCTTGCTTCAGAAACTTCAATATAAAATATCTCAGCCTTTTATGTATATGGACAAACAGAAGCCTAAGCTGACAGCATCCACAAAAACCTAGATGTTCCCCACCTGCATCAACAAGCTACAACAATGGGATTGTAAGTTGAGTATCCACATTAGACACACGTTGAGACATGTGTAAGCTGGGGGCAAACATGTCTAAATCCTGATGCTGGTTCTTACTGTCACCACCTGGAAAGAGGTGCTGTGGTGGCAGGCTCAGTAGAAATGAGACTTACTGTCTTTTCCTATTAATTACAGCTGAGAGTAATTCTGAAAATATTCAGTACTTCAGGCATCCAGTTCCATCTATTCAATTACAAGTCAGAGAGAAAAGCAGGACCAAACAGAAAATAAGTATTATACATTTGAGCATAAGTATTACAACCATTTCCTCACACTGTAAATTTGCACAAAACAACGGGTGCTTCCAGATACTTCTCTAATATCCCATGTGACCTGACAGAATTCTGTAGGACCTTCCCTAAACTGGTTTATTTGGCTTTGTCCGATTCCCTGTGTTTTGTTTAAGCACGGTATTCCAAATTTAGCAAAATTACTTCTCTCCAGATACACAGGTCTTGTTTTCAGTGGCCTTAGAACTATTGTTTCAGTGCCTGAGGATGTTGTAATTTCTCACCCAATTTAACATAAGTAAAATATATCACAGGCAACCAGAGAGGTGCATTAAGATACATATATAGGCAATCATTTATAAGTACTTAATACAGAAATGACATAAGTATCAGTAATTAAAGGTACATAACCCAGATCAGCATGAAGACAAGCACTTGGATGTCATCTCTGGCCCAGTCGATTCCATACAAAGCAGAACAGCTTAAGCAGGAAGGAGTGAGAATTTCCTATCTAGATATCCTCACGGTCTGGTGGGACATCAGGGGACATCAGGGACAGAAGCAGAGTTCAGATCCTATTAGGAAGAGAAAGGCTCCAGAAGGAGCAATCTGACCATTGCGTGGAGGGATACGAGAAGGGTGCTACAATTTGCTGGGAGTTGCAAGCAAGACCTGCCTTAGGCATTTAATTTCAAAAGAGGTTGAGGGTTGTGCAACCCCAACAGAGTGGAGCCTCATTTTATTTAAGAGGTAAATCTTAAGACATAAGCCCCAGTTCTGCATTTCCAACTGTCCAGATTAGATCATGCTTTGGTTTACATGACATATATTGTAGATCCAGTGCTTTAGGCACCTATGCCTCCCATGCAATGTTACTAAATCCCTAGCTCACTGCTGCAGATACGGCCAGGCAGCAGTGTGCTCAAGAGTTAGCTCAGAAGTGGCCACTTTTTCAAACACCATCAATTTCCAGAAACTGTATTTAAATGCAAAATGAAAATTTAAATTAGTATAATTAAAAAAAAAAAATTACCCTGCCCTCTCTTTTACCCCCCTTTTTCATTCCTGGATTCCTCTTTAAGAATTAGAGTAACAAGCAAATAAATCACTTCAGCTACAGATCTATCATTCAATCTTAACTTCTTTAGTAAGCCTAAGTATTCTACTTAGTATATGGTAATGTAGAAAATGGAATATAATGACCATTAGAAATAGGATAAGAGTGCGAGTAGAGGATCAGCTGCTTACAGTTAGCTTGGGTCAGATTAAGGACACATCAGAGGGTCAGCTATACTGGAGGTAAGAGACAGAGATGAGCCCACTCTTTCCACCTGCAAAAGACCAGAAGAAAGAGCTCAAGCACCAAGCAGCCAGCAAACACCAGTTTTTAGCTTGCTAGACTGAGAGGAGTCGGTGTGATCGTCTTCTACAGATTAAAATGCTTACATCGAGCAAAGCCCATGAAAGCTGGCTCCTGCGCCCCGGCTGCACCCCTCAGCCTGGTTTCCCCTTGCCCGACCCCTTCTCTGCATCTAGTGCCTGGTCTTGGGAAGCTGGGGAGGATTTCCACCCTGCTGGGGAATTTACCTGCCAGTGTTTCCTCATTGCTGACTTTACATCTCTACGTTTCTCCTTTTAGATTTTTTTTTCCATTCCATATCCACATAATCACCATTTTCCTCTATTCTTTACCCCCGCAGCACCCCGCCCGTGTGTTGTGCTGGCCTTCGTTCACCATTGCGTTGCATGAGGTCAGCAGCTGAAGCGTAATTCATGTTTCCTGCCGCTGTGAAAGCCGCTCTCTTTGAGGCAGGCTCCTTCAACCGGCAAGCTATGACTCCCCGCTGCTGGCGGGGCCGGCAGCCTGCCTCACCCCGCTCAACACCTCAGCCGTCTCATACAGGCTGAGGTTTGAAAGCGCTTTCTCACTTCAGCCGGCGTAAATCACCCCAGCTGCTGCGTATGGAGGCAAAACCGGGCAGGGTGACAAACGCGGGTGCGCTGCCCGCGGTGCTGCCATTTCGGCTGCACGCGGTTTTGCTGCGCGGATTTCCGTTAGCGGCCGCTCCGCCCCGCGGGCGAGGGTGGCCTCAGCCCCGCGCGCCGCAGGCCGGGACGGTGGAGGTGAGCGCGGGCGGCGGGGCGGCGTGAGGCGGCTGCCGGCCTCGGGGGGGCCCGCTGCGGCGGGGCCCGGGGAGCTTCGCCGGGACGCCAGGCTGGGCCGGGCTGCGGGCGGGGGCCGGGGGGCGAGGGACAGAGCAGCAGGCGGGAACGGAGCGGCAACCTTACACAGGTCCTTCGCAGCCTGCCGCTGTCCAAGCGTCAAGCTTCTCCTTCCCTTTCCGCCCTCTGCCTCCCTTTCAAGGGAGCCGCTGAGAAACAAGACGTGTTAGCCACCCCAGGAGAATTTTTGGCACCTGCGTTGCACTTCGCATTTTTCAAAGCAGTATGTTGTTTAGCTTTTTTTTTTTCCCTAAGGCAGGCAAGGATCATTACACTCATTTTATGGGAAAAAATAGGTATGTGGGGTATAAAGTTTCTAAAAGGCACAAAGGCACCAAGGTAGGACTTGATGAGGCACAGCCTCACCTGCACATTGATCTTGGGAGAGTCCAGCTTGCTGGATGTCAGCAGGGTTCCCCACCCCTCACTTCAGCATTCGAGCATGAAACATTTTGCTTCAGCAGATACCCAGCAATGCCTGAGTCTGACAGGGCTATTAGTCAGCGTCTAACCTAGCTACATTGCACAGGTGTTTTGATGTAGGCATGCTTCTAGCTCAGACCCAGCCCAAAACACAGCAGTGCTGCTGCTTTGTTTTAAAATGGAGTGGTGAACTGTTACTGTACACCTTTAATTCAGTGGCTTATGCCTAGGAGCATTCACCCCAGGTCATGGGAGAGTTCATTCAATTCCATCATTTGCCTGAGGGCAGTTGAGACATGTCTTCCTCCTAATTCGCAACACGTTCTTTTGGGCACTCTTCAGCTTCCTTTTGAAGTTGTGTCATCGTGCAAGAACTTCTAGACGTTGATTGAGATGGTAAGAGGCAGGAACTAGAGGGGAGGGCAAGAAGGGTCTCCAAGCTGTTCTCTAAGGATGGTTTCTGGGTTGAACGTGTGTATAGTCAGAATATGGAAACTGCCCAGAGCAGATCTCCTCCCTCCCCTCCTTCGGCCCCCGTACAAAGCATCCCCCAACCCCTCATTAGGCTGAAACATGTCTTTGATTTAGTGAATCTTGAATGTTATTCACTCAGTTGGAAGAGCTGTAACAGAAGAGAAGGAGAGTGCCTCCAGTCCAAAATAACCAATGCTTTCACAGTTAATGGGTATTTGTGAGATAAAAGGGTTTGGTATTGCATTGTGCAGAAAACGGAATTGAGTGTAGCTGTTTTACATGATAGATTAATGTGCTAAATGAAGACATTGCTAGCTTTCTCTCCAGAAAGAGCTGGGTAGGGACAGAATTTAAAATGTAACCTGCATGGGGATTTCTGTTTTGGCAGTCCCTAGGTGTCAGACTGCAGGTCTTTTATGGATTCAGAAATCAGGTGCATATCTTTCTACATGCACTGCATGGAGTGTATAATTTGGTCTCCTGCTTCCACTCTAAATGCCTTTCATGCAGGTTAGCCTGTGTGACAGCTATTCTTGGTTGGGCTGGGACCATCTTGTATAAGGATAATCAGTAGATAAGCACTTGACCTGGAATATATATGCAGGTGAGCCCTAGGGCTTTACTGCCATACTATGAGTCAATGAAATAGCTAACTCACCAACAGCCTCACACAGGAACTGTCTCAGAAAGGCTACTAGCTACTTTTTTTACCTTCTTCACTTGTTAGGTCTCCTTTGCACAACAGGTTCTATAGTACAAAGTTATGTCAGCTATACTTGTGAGTGTAATTTTCACATTTTTCTCCTCCACCACCAAGTTAAGAGCTAACTCAAATTTGTTCTGATCTAAAGCCTATTTCAAAGAAATTCAGAAGGTATCCTTTCAATGTCTCCATTCCAGGAAAGAGTGGAGCAGGTTTCTAACGTCACTTAAATGCTAGGCAGATTGGCTGTCTCCCTTCTACTATATTTATGGTCCTTTTGTCACTGGACATTTGCAGCTTGTTATCTTTTGATTGCTTTTGTAAAATGTATGTGCAAAAAACATACTTGCAAAAGCAAACATCTCTTTGTTATCAGTTTTTCTGTTTGGCTTGACATATTTAGGCACCTGTCTCCATGCTCTTTTAATAGTTCCTTAATAAATAACGTGCCCAGATTGGGTCCCAGGAGTGCAGGTGTGGCAACCATGCCATTTCCCCTCTGGCTAGCCATTTAGTCATCTTTGCTGACTTCAGCTACCGAACCATTACTGGTGTTTTATGCCTGACCACTATTTCACAGGCGTGACAGTGCTGATGAGCTTTATAAAAAGGTTATCTTTGCAGGTAAGGCTGTACAGAGCTCTGCTTGTGACCCTAGGAGTTACAGTCTGAATGCTGCTTCTCCACTTACTGCTGCTTCCTCAAGAATTTCTGTCCCATCTGTGAAAGCTGGCCTCCTGTAAGTTAAAAACTCGGTTGTCATTCTTGAGAGTCCTTTCCTATTATCACTTTGATCTTTTCCAGGTGAGAGTTTTAATCCTGGCTGCTTCTGATTATCCTGCGAGCACAAAAAAGGACATTTTGTCCCTGGGCTAAATCCACTTTGTGAAAAACACAGTCCAAAATGATAACTAAGAGGGACAGGAAACTAACAGGAGGGAAATGCTGCTTCTCTGGAGTGGCTTCTAGTCTAGACCAGGCAGTTATCACATGACAGTTTTCAAAGAAAGAGAAAGTCAACATGGATTCAGGGTGGTGGCTGTGACCGCCCATGGATGGTTTGTGCAGCTTTGAACGGGTGTCTCTGCTGAGAAACAACTGTAGCACTGAGTTGAAAAAAAAAAAAACAAACAGGAATCTTCACTGTCCTCACTGAAGCCTCGAAAAGTTCGTTTCCTTAAGATCTGGAAGAGCATAAGAAACCTTGTTGGTCCTCTTCTCAAGCCTAACTTGAGGCACGCTCTGCCTTCGTCATCCCCTGTCAGACACAGGGGCAGTGGAGCCTGGTCTGCCTGGGGCTGGCAGACAGACCAGTGCCCAGCACTGGGGCACTTCACTGGAACAAGCAGCCCAGCTGGCTGCTCAGGCAGGGAAAAGAGCAGGCTGGCTCTGCTCAGGAGGGGAGACACTCGAAACAGTGCTAGCAGCTAAAAACAACTGAGCTGGGGCCAGGGGCTGGAGTCTGGGGCTACGGCACCCTCCCTGTGCCTATCCAGTTTACTCCTGCCCCCCCCCAGAGAAATAGCCCAGAGCATGTTTTAGTCTATCCTTTCAAGTTTATTTTCCCATCCTTCTGGAGACTGCTTTCTTTTAAAGAACTGTTATAATATAATAAGAATAGAGGACTCGCACTGTCTTTGTGTGTCCGCATCTCATCATATAATCTGAAGGGATATCAAAACAAATACATATAAACAAATAAATCTAGATGATGAACAGGAACTAGATCATTACATCCCATAGGTAGCTTCTGATTGCCCAAACCAGTGTCTATTTTTTATGGTCCTTCTGCTCCGTCAGATCATTAAATGCTTTATTGTCTTAGGTTTTCCCCATCAATGATAGGAACTGTCACAGTACTCACTTGCATTATAACATGCATCCTGATTTTATGTTGGAAAATGCTGTATTTGAGTTAAGCATCCTAGCAACTTAAGGGAGAGGCTGAGCGGGTGGGAAGGGGCACATTCATTAATCATCTGATGAATGAAATTGTTTCTTTTTTAGATTGTAATTGGCTAGAGGGGCCCCATGAAGAAAAGTGTGTTTACACTGCACAGCTTTTTATGAGCACAAATGCATATATTATGATGGCTTAGAGCCTGGGCAGAAACTTGGAGCTTTATTTTTGTTTCAGTAAGTGGATTTGATCTGATCAGATAACAGCAGCAATACAAATTTTCACAATAGCAGTTGGCCTTTATGTGGCCAGCCTAAGAACAAAGGGTTACTGTTTGTGATATATCTTTCAAGATCTTTTTAATGGCCTAGATAAATATTACAAACTCCTTGTCAGTAGGCTTTCTGTTAGATTAAAAGAGAAAGGGTGCTCTTTGAAGGTCTTTGGGTTTTTTTCTGACAAATTTTACCAAACACCAAATACAAATAGTCTTTCACAGTCAGTGTGTATCACCAGCCTCTGGGAAAGATGCCCATAATTGTTGCTATGAGTGAAGAAAAGACTAATGATATTAGGGTATTAGACGAGGGTATTTTACTTGTTCTGCACTTTCTCCAAGAAGTAGGAATGACTCTCAATTCCCTACAGAATTGTGACATGTGAATATATAGGGAAAACTGAACAGGGAGGCTCTTTCATTTGGATGGCAGGAAGGGACCCAAGAATTGAAGAATGAGATTGAGACACATTTGTCTATTCAGGTGAATTTCAGTAGATTTTAGGCAGCCAGGTCCCCAAAATCTGATGCAAAAGGCCCTTCCTTCAGTCATAAACCCACATGGCACCACCATTTCTGGTGCTGCTCCCAGTATGTGTAAGCCATTGTGCAGGAGCACCCCAGGGTGAGGAGCCTTGCACAGTGATTGCAGATGTTGTGGAGATCAAGATGAAGAACATGGCCCCAAGCAGGCCTCCTCGGGAGAGCCTGCATGGAGCATGTCTAGCAGAGCTGCGGCTTTGGATCTAGTGCAGGGCATACTAGCCATGGTCATTTTCTTTCAAACTTTAGCAAAGGAAAGGAGAGGTCTCTGATATTATGACCCAGTTAGACCATTAAAGGAAGTGGAAGACCTGAGTACTTAGCCATCCTCAGTTTCAGAAGCTTCAGTTGGGTTCTCACTCAAGGAAACTGTTTTAACCACGAGGCTATATAAGCACATGAGTGTGTTAGGTAACAGTACCTTATATCTCTTCTGCAGAAGCTTGGTTGTGCAAACAACAATGCAAGAGCTGTGAGGGTTTTTTGCTGAGCAGGTGTTGGAAGATAAAATCCTTGAATTATTTCAGAATAGAACATTGCTTGCTTGATTTTGGTTGTTTAATCCAAAACGCTAGTTTAGCTAAAATCCAGAACCAGACTTCACCTTTAGAGCCCAGTGTTGAGTACAGAATTAGCAACTGATGTTACTGTCCTCTACTTCCCTTTGTCAGTACATGCCTCTGGCATAATGTTGCACCCAGTCAGTATTGCCCTTGTTTTGTGGAATTGGAGAGCTATAGTTGACTCCTCAGTTCTTTTAGCATCTCCTTCCACTTTGAGGTACCAGTTTCCAAAGTTACAGCCTCTAGCCTCAATAGCTTTGACCCATTCTCGGAAAACTTGAGTGTCACAGGTAACCAGCCCAACTGTTCTAGATACTTTAGAGGAAGTCTCAGCCCCGTGACATATACATAACAGAGACAACTTTCCATTGTTTGCAGTGGGATTTCCTTGTTATTCTCCTCTTCCCCCCCCCCCAGGTCTGCTTCATTCTGTTTGGGTGTTTCCACAGAGGGGTCAATGCAATCCAAATAAGATAGGAGCTGCACTAGCCATGTACCACAGATAGGGCACATAACTGTGCATGGGCTGCGTTAGGTTTGTGCATGCTTTCTAGTCTTCATTCTGAGACTTTGATTGGGGATTACTTTTCTGACTGGGCAGCTAACATCCAAAATTCCCCAGGCAGATAACTTAAGTCTTACCTTTACATCTAGACTAAATAGCAATGTAGAGAGGACAAATGCAGTAGGTCATACTAATGTAGGAGTTAAACCCCCTTTATATGCTGGTGCACTTGGTCCATGCCTAAGCTGAAGTATAGTGAAAAAGAAGAGAAGATGGAGATGGGAACTGAGATCATTCACTGACATACCAACTCTCAGGTCAGGAGTTGTCTCACATAGGCTCCTACAGTACTTCTGGGTTGGCTCAGCTGTCCCATACTGCTAAACTGTGAGAGACCATTTCGGCCCTAACTGCCAACAAGCTGTACGTGTGTTTCCTTGTCTCTTACAGCTCAGCTTTGTCCTGTCAGCATGGCTGAGTGGTAATAGACTGTTGTATCTAACCTAACGCCTTTCCTGGAGCTGTTCCAAGCACCTTATATGCAACATGGCCAAAGAGCAGTTACAGATGTACAAAGATCAGGTATTTAAACTTTAATACTATCAGGACATGAACATTGTCCCAACATTTGTTCTCAAAAGTAAACTGAGTTTGAAAGAGGAAGGAGGAGAGAAGAAAGGAAGGATTTCTTTGACTTTGTCGGGATTCTTGTTCCAGAACTTGTGGACTGAATCAAGAGCCCTCTGAAATCTGAGTCCTCCTAGCCGAGATTATCTGTACTGAGTCAGGCTTAACCTGAAACTAAGCAAAAATGTCCTCACTTACCTAAAGGTTCCAAACCCCTCCTGTTCATTGTTTCCCTTTCCCAGTGGCTCTTTCGTGCCCATGTGCTTTGTTACCTGCAGCTGATTTCTTTATTGATACTATTTGTGAGTGCTGCACTTTGCCAGCTTCTGGCAGAAAGATCTGGGGTTAACTAACTCTTCCAGGAATTGGTTAGTCCCTTGTCCCAACAGGATTTAACAACTGACTGTTGTTTCTGGTCTGGGAAAGACATCCTGCAACCTTTGTCAGTAATGTTGGATGCCATGTAGAGGCACAGTACGCCAGAACGATTTCATACTAAGAGCATAACTACTTCAAGTAGAATTCAGAAGCTGTATATGGGCAGGACCCCCAATTCATTATATCACAACTGTAAACGTGTCCATCCCTATCAGGCAGAACAGCTACTCTGGGAACGTAAAAGGGGGACAGAAGTTGGCAAGAATGTGTTTATATTAGTATCTAACAATCAGAAGCAAAACATTTGAAATTACATGATTTTCTACACAGAAACATCTATTCCTGATTAGATTTGAAACCGGGAAATTATTTCAAATCTTAGAATTTGCCAGAAAGCAGAAGCGTGGCACCAGTCAGTCTAGAAACTTATTCATAAACACTGCTGCAAACTCAGTGTAGTTTAGGTTAGATGAATATAAAACAGTCTTTGTTCAGTTAGCTGGACTCTGGACATATAGAAGTTGGCTTAAATTTATTTTCAAAACATTCACAAGATAAGTTGTACACTGATGATGAAAGCAGTGTGTGTATTGAATTTTAAGTTAAATCAGTGTAATTTTGTACGCAAACCCATGTCACTATAGAAAAAAATAATAAGGAACAATTAAGATGGTCTTTGTCTCTTCAGTGCCTAATGTTTTTGGGTATAGAGGGGAGAAAAGAGGACTATCTTCTATGCATTGATTTTACAGGCAAGAAATACTCCCTGAAGTTGTTTAATCCTATCTTTCTTTCTTCCCTTTCTCTGGGGAGCTTTTGTGCTACCTGTGACAACTAGTGGTGTTTCACAGAAAGACATCAGGATAACAGCAGCACTGACACAGGGTCTCACATCTTGCTGTCCAAACAGCAAGGCCCTTAGCTATGGAGCTAAAGGGAAAAAAAGCCTTCCAACTTGGCAGTAGGATTAATGTTTATCCCTTAATCCTTAATCCTGAAGCAGGCTTGCAGCAATTAGAGATGAGATTCTCACACACTCATCAAAAGATACTGCTACCTTTATTATATATATACCCTACTCATCTGTGATTCAGTGACCTACAGAACATGGCCTGGATGGTTTTGTGAAAATTAGCATGAGCAAAAAATTTACTTTTTTTTTTTTTTGGTGTAGATAATGAAAAATTTACCAGTTTTACCTCTGTCTTTACCTTTTTATCCACTGACCACATCCCAAACACCTAAATGACCGGTTTTCCTGGTCACAGGACTTCATCTTTGTGGAATTATTTCAAGCAATCTGTGCTTGTGGTGGGTACACAATTCCTCTGGCTGACTGAGTCATCATCTAAGAAAAATCTCCTTAGGAGGATATCATGGTCACTGCAATAGGGTATTGAAAAGATTTTTAAACTCTTTAAATCTTACTGTTGATTATATCAGACTGGTCTTCTCTAGAGTCCACCCAGATAGCCACTGCCTTTGCTGCTTGGTTCCCCAAAACCTATGGCTGATAACTGAGAACCGTTTAGGCCCACTGCTCATTTTCATAAGCACATACAGTACACGTCTGTTCACTTCCACTGGCATGTGCTGGTTCATATTTGACCTAGGGTTATGTGGCGGAAACATGGGAGGTTGCTGAAGAGAGTAAGCGTGCTACTGAATGCTGCACAAAACTGCTTCTGAGACCAAAATTTTCCTTTCAGGTCACTCTCTTAAAAAACAAGCAAATACTCTTGGCTGTCAGCAAGGACAAAAATAGGGTATGTAACCCATTCTTTATTTATGTGGACTCCAGTGCATTTTTGTTGGGGGTGTGGGAAGGGGAATGGCAAGTGCTTTCTAACTCTTCATGGGAGAGTTGTTACTCTAACTTCTTTCCTGGCTTGTGTACATCGAAAAGGAGACAGTCTTAGTCCTCCTCTTCAGCTGTACTTCAGGCCCTGCTTACTGACAGCCTCTGTGGATGTCCTACCATGTACACAGCTGTGCTGAGATGGACAGGCACTACTGCAACATCCACTCTCAGGTAGTCAGTTCCCTTCCTTTTTTGCTGTGCTAGTGGAGGTTTCTAGGTGATTTAAAACCAAGTTAACAAAACTGAGTTTTAAAAAAAGTTAGTACAGTAGTGTAGGTCAGTCCCAGATGACTCAAGGCATCTGCATCAGCCTTCCCTGATCCAGACGCACACTTCCTGAGGAGGCTGAGACCAGAGGTGGAGTATTTGCATTCTGTATGCACTCACTTGCTGCCTTTAGATCTAGGTAGAATATCCAGCCTGCACTGTCAAAGTTCTTTCCATTGCTCAGAAACATACCCTGCTTAGGACTTTCCATCCCAAAAGCGTTTGCTGCATTTTTCCTTCCCCTCCTACTTTTCCCCTTCCCTTTACCGCTTACCCTGTCTGACATGCAAGGGGTAGAAGGAAACAAAATCTCACATGCTGAGCTCTGGTTCTCTAAACTTCATTGCTCCAGTTTTCAATAATGAATGAAGCATTTACACATCCCTTCATCTCCATGTCCATGCACAGGCACGTAACTGAATGGGATGATCGTCATTTTGTGGGAAGAATATTCTTCCCAAAAGGTTTTAGGTGCTAATGTACAATGCTGAAGGGTTGTATAAAATGCTACATGGAGGGATTCTGTTAAATTAAAAATCTGTGCTGTCCTCATGAGAGGAATAAGAGGTATAACTTACTGCCAGCATCTTCCTCCTGCTCATGGAGGGCCAGGATTCGGGGGAAAAGGTAGTAACTTATGCAGAAAAAAATTGAGGGAGCAAAGAGTGTACAAATGAAATCTTCCTTGTCACCAAACCAGAGCGGAACCTCGGGTGTAACAACTGTTAAGAGATTGTTAGAAACTACAAGAACGTGGAAAAGCAGATAAGTGTAAAAGCAAAGGTGGCTAGAAATATTTCACCATTTTCTTATTTTCTAATAATGAAAATAAAACTACATTTTTAAATTTAAAAACAATTATGTTTTCTACTTCTTCCACTCTAAACATTTTGAGCTTTTTCTTGTGGTAAGTTGATACACGTGTCTATTAAATTTTGACTTCCAAAGTACTTGCTATTTGTCACTGCTTTTGGGGATGCTGTAATTTTGCCCAAGCTTTAAAAACCAGCCATAGCATTTGGGCAAATACAAGGAATGGAAATGTAAATGTCTGAAAGATAAATGTAGTTTAAAACTGTGCTAAACATAGTATGGTGTCAACAAGAACCATTGTAATAGTTAACAAATAATAAAAGGAAAACTTGGTGTTTTGTTTTCATGGTTCAAGCAAAGAGAAAAGTAAAATGTAAACAAGATCTTGAATGACCTCCTGTATGTTTAGTTGTGTCTTTTTTAATAACCTACAACATTTTGTAGTCACGAAGGCAAACATTATACAGTTTACTGTTTATAATGTCCCCTTTTAACAGTGCATGCTAGGTCAAAAAAGAGGGTAGAAAACACAATGATTTTCTAGTACTAGGAATTATTGCCCACAGATGCAGTTAAAATATCTTAACAGAATTTTGATACTCACTGACTGCAATTTGCTTATCTTTGCAGCACATCCTAAATTCCTTAGTGAGACAAAATGTGAATGAATTTTGAATGCCAGGACTTCAGAATTCGGCACTCTATTCATAATCTCTGTTACTTCCAAGAATCAGATCTTGTCCCAAAACCAAGAAATTGTCTTAAAAAAATTACAAGATTAGTATTTTAAGTTGCAAAGTATGTGTGTCTCCCACTTGGTGTTTGAGCCCCCAGGGTGAAAATTTGCAGACTTACCCTAGTAGTCACGGTTGTTAAAAGTCAAGGTTTTAGTATAATCTGGTGACTTTGAGAACGTCACCAAAAATGTTAGGCATAGTGAGATTGTGTCAGTTATAAGATTCAATGGTACTATAATATCCTTGGACTTCCTATTTAGCAGATAGTCTCTAAAAAATGGCTAGCTCTTTCACTTCTTATTTGCTTATCATAGTGGTTTCTGCTGACATACTTTTTCATTTCCCAGAAATCACTTTGATGGCAACAAGCATAAGGTGATTTTAGTTCAAGTGTGATATTCTGCATATAATTTTGTACTTCTGCTTTAAAGAAGCAGTGTGCTCAAATCATAATAATAATTAGTGTGATTTACCTCTTTTTAAGTATGGGCTCAAAGCCCAACGTTTTTTCCTCTCTGAAGTAGATTTACTTTGCAGATGTTAGATGGCCATTGGGGGTTTGGTTCCACAAGGATTTACACGTACCAATTTTTAAGCAGATTGTGCTAGAGGTCACAAAAATTCTTCCACTGTTTGTCATTTCATTTCAATAAATGCTTTTTTAAAAGCAGAGGTAGATGTTTGTGATCTTAGAAGTTTTTTTTAAACTACAGCACACAAACAACCACTTTAGGGCTAATAATTTGCTCTGTTCTTTACCATGCTCAATAAAAAAGACCTTCCTTTGAAGAAGTTTTTGTCTCAGATGAAGAGAGAGACAGGCAGACAGATGGCATAATGCAAGGAAAATGCAGAGTGGGAATAAATTAGTAAATGGATTCATCAGTGAGCTGCATAAATTATGTTGTGGACCTTTTTGTATAACTTAGGAATTTACAGTTCAGGAAATGTAGTTTTTCATAAAATGTGAAATCTTTTTCAGCACAGTTTCAGGCTACCACATTTTTTCTTTTCCTTCACTGTTAGCCTTGTTCCTGCCTATACTTTCAAAACTATTTTACAACCCTTTCAAGAACAATTTCACATTGCAAGGTTAATCTGAGGCTCAAGAAGCCCCAAAAGAGGTCCCCCTTTTAAAGATTCATGGCTGTTAGGCACTTCTGTGTGACAGCAATCTGAATTCCAAATAGCGTGATTGCCCTCACGAGGAGAGCGCTCACAGAAAGAGCAGGGTTGGCCTGCTCTGTTGAGATGACTGGATGACTGCACTTCACTTTGGTAATCCAAACTGTTTAAACCTGTTTGGATAACTGATTAAGGAATTAAGCTAATACACCAGCTTTATCAGTTCCATGATGCAAATTAAATAGCTAGGCCGAGATTTTCACACTTACCTCGTGGGGTTTTGGTGCCACCCTTAAGGTACATAAAGGAGGGTTACTTTTCAGGTCATAGGATGTGTCTGCATCTCTTTGGAACCCATCTTCTGACCAGCCAGCCTATCAGACGATGCCTGTTAGACTTCAGAGAAAGGATAAATCCCAAATCCCACTTGTAATTTTCAGTGTGACATTAGTTTTTTATTCTACAGCTGTTAAAAATGTGCTCTACAACTTACTGCATAGATAGCCAACTACAGAATTAATGCTTACTATTTTCACTTTTTTCACATAGATTCGTGATGTTACATCAACAGCTAGTACTTGTCTTTGGAATATCACTAGCTAGTGATACATGTGCATTTAGAAGCTGTTATTCAGAAGCCCAAGTCTCCCTATATTATTTCTGCAATCTCACAGATATTCCACTTGTGCCAAAGGATACAGTGAAGTTTTTGCTAACTTTCAACTATATCAGACAAGTGACTGCAACTTCGTTTCCACTGCTGGAGCACTTGTTGGTGTTGGAAATCGGAACGCAGTATGCCTATCCTGTTACCATAGGAAAAGGAGCTTTCAGGAACCTGCCAAACCTTCGTGTCTTAGACTTGGGATACAATAGCATTCTTCACCTGGATCTTGATGCTTTTGTGGGCCTGCGAAGTCTGACTGTACTCCGTCTGTTTCAGAACTACCTTGGAGATTCCATCCTGGAGGAGCGTTACTTTGAAGATTTGAGCTCGTTAGAAGAATTGGATCTTTCAGGGAACCAAATCACAAAACTTCAGCCTCATCCCTTATTTTATAATCTAACGGTCTTGAAAACTGTGAACCTGAAATTCAACAAGATATCCAACCTGTGTGAAAGCAATCTTACCAGCTTCCGAGGAAAACAC
This sequence comes from Ciconia boyciana, assembly GCF_034638445.1. Taxonomy (NCBI): domain Eukaryota; kingdom Metazoa; phylum Chordata; class Aves; order Ciconiiformes; family Ciconiidae; genus Ciconia; species Ciconia boyciana. The sequence goes on along the minus strand of NC_132936.1, from coordinate 108,051,088 downwards.
TTTTTATTTTTTAGCCTCAGTTCTAATAATTTGTACAAGATGGATGAAATGGGCTGGGCCAAATGCCAAAATCCTTTCAGAAATATTACGTTTAACTCACTAGACCTTAGTGACAATGGCTGGAGCACAGAGAAAGTCCAATATTTCTGTACAGCCATTAAAGGGACTCAAATCGGTTCTTTAACATTTAAGTCTCATACAATGGGTGCGGGATTTGGCTTTCATAATTTAAAAAATCCAGATGATGATACATTTGCAGGACTAGCAAGAAGTGATCTTCGTTTGCTTGATATTTCAGAGGGTTACATTTTCTCTCTCAACTCTTTAATCTTTCAAAGCCTTGGAAATCTGGAATTGCTGAACCTTTTCAAAAACAAGATAAATCAAATCCAAAGGCAAGCATTTTTTGGCTTGGGAAACTTAAAAACTCTCAATCTCTCAGGTAATCTTTTAGGTGAGTTGTATGATTATACTTTTGAAGGTCTACGTAGTGTAATGTATATTGATTTACAGCAAAATCATATCGGGATGATTGGTGAAAAATCATTCCGTAACTTAGTAAGTCTGAAAATAATTGATCTCCGAGACAACGCCATTAAAAAACTCCCTTCCTTTCCACATCTGACCTCTGCCTTTTTAGGTGACAATAAGCTAATGTCTGTAGCTGGCACAGCAATAGCAGCAACATACCTTGGATTAGAAAGAAATTGGTTGGCAAACCTGGGTGACCTGTATATTCTTTTCCAAGTTCCAGGTGTGCAGTATATCGTCTTAAAACAGAATTGCTTCTCTTACTGTGTGAAAAGTGATAATGTTATAGAAAACAGTCAGTTAGTCTATATGGATCTAGGCGAAAATATGTTACAGCTTGTGTGGGAGAGAGATTTATGTTTGGATGTGTTCAGGGCACTGTCCAAACTTCAAGTTCTACATCTGAATAACAACTACCTTAGTGCTCTTCCACAGGAGATTTTTAGAGGTCTAACATCTCTAAAAACACTTAATCTAGCTTCCAACCTATTGTCTCACCTTTCTCCCGGGCTTTTTCCACAAAGCCTAAGAAACCTAAACTTATCTGGAAACCAGCTTTTTTCCCCTGAGCCTGAAGTCTTTATGACTTTGAGTATTCTGGATATAACACATAATAATTATGTCTGTGATTGTACTTTAAAGAGCCTACTAGTGTGGCTAAATGAAACCAATGTAACCCTAGCTGGCTCACAATCTGACAGGTACTGTGTATACCCACCTGCATTTGCAGAGGTACCACTGTCGTCTCTGACATATGATGGTTGCAATGAAGATGAACTCCAGCAGACACTCAGGTTCTCAGTATTTGTCTTCACCTCTGTCACTCTTCTGATGTTTCTGATGGCAGTCATCATTTTTACTCGCTGTCGGGGGATTTGTTTTGTCTGGTATAAAACTATCGCCAAAAAAATTATAGGCAGCCATCCACAAGTAGCAGATAAAAGTGAATACAGATATGATGCATATTTGTGCTACAGCAAACATGACTTTGAATGGGTCCAAAATTCTTTGCTAAAGCACCTGGATTCACAGTATTTTGATAAAAACAGATTTACCTTGTGCTTTGAGGAAAGAGATTTCTTGCCTGGGGAAGAACATATCAACAATATTCGTGATGCCATTTGGAACAGCAGGAAAACAATTTGCATTGTGACCAGGCAGTTTCTCAAAGATGGGTGGTGTGTGGAAGCCTTTAATTTTGCCCAGAGCAGGTACTTTTGTGATCTGAAAGATGTCCTCATTATGGTAGTGGTTGGGTCACTTTCTCAATATCAACTAATGAAACACAAACCAATTCGAAACTTTTTACGAAGGAGCCGATATTTGCGGTGGCCTGAAGATTATCAAGATGTAGACTGTTTTTTACATAACCTTTCTTGCCAAATTCTGAAGGAAAAAAAAGTGCGAAGGAAAGCCAGTGGTATAGAGCTGCAGACTGTAGCAACACTCTCGCATTGATAGTGTATGGGTTGCTGGCTTTCTAAATATCCCATTTCCAGCTGTGCCATGGCAGGAATATATGGAAGTTTGCTTCATCTTTCCTTGAAAAAGCAGGTAGAAAGATAACTATTTCAGTATAAATCCTATGAGACATGGAGACAGCTTGAAAGCAACCAGCAAATATATGAAAGTGCATTTTATGGACTATGACACACATTTTCAGAAGAATTAAATGAATCATAGATGCTTCAAATTTTGGATGCTCAGCTTCAGACACTTTGTCCTGATTTTCGGAGTACTACTTACTTACAGGTCTGTTTCAGTTAGAGAAGGATGCCCATGGTGGTTTTTTTTTAAATAGAGCCCATGGTACTGTACAGGAGGGACCAAGTATGCTTTCATGTATGGCCTAGCCTGACCATCGGTTCATGGATTACTTACTCCTGTTCTTTCTGAACTCTGTAACTTTTCATGCTCTGTTTCAAAGTAGAATCAGTGCTTTCCACCTTTATGCCTTAAATTGGTGTTACACAGATTCCATGTATTTGTTTTCTACTCAATTAGCTTCAGCTTCCCAACTGGAATGTACAAACTTTGAACTCCATTCATTCCCGTCCCTTCCACAACTTCTCTGCTTGGTGGTAAAACTACAGTCATTGGTCTACTTCATTTGCTGCTGTTTCAGCCTGGTGCTTTTTCAGTTGAGCTGCCTCCTGCCCTGCAGGGAGGAACAGGTATCTCCTTCAGATCTGAAGCAAGCCTGGGCTTGAAAAGCAAACAAGAAGCTACCTCAGCAGCTGTGCGGGCTGTACACCAGTGACATGGCCAATAGTCCAGTGACTGCCAGACAGCTTTCACATTCTGGGAGTGGAAAATACAGACAACTGGTGTGTAATTTGGGTTGTTCTCTGTACATCCTGTGCCCTGATCAATTCAAAGGTGTTTTTCTGCTTCTGGTTTCTTGAGTCATTAATGCATGGCACTCTTTTACCTCTCTAATCATTTTACCACTGTTTGTTCAGGTATGTGTCTTCAGGGGGTTGTTCAGGGTCATTTTAATAAAAGTCTGGCTTAGTGTTCACTGTTACAGAGCCTGCACCTATTATTTCGATGGTGCCATACTCCTTCAGTGTACTGGTCATCTCGGTTTATACATCTATTCAACAAAAGCTTACTAAAATAATTTCAGTATGGCCTCAGTGAGTTTTTTGCTGCAGTGAGGATGCAGGAATGGGAGGTTTTATAAGCTGTCCATCTTGACTGTAGCTGCAAACAAATAGCACTGTTTTAACTATTTCGGTAGAGATGGAAAAGTACAGTCCCCTTCATGTGAATGCAGTTGTTTGAATATAGATGTGCCTGTGGCTGATCTAATTTCCTCTCAGTGCACCAGTATACAGGATTTCTGTTGATAAAAATACTACAGTAAAATATTACTTCTTTCTCAATCAGTGGAGTCATTCAGGAACAGAAAAGAGGTAGACCTTGGAAAATTTTCCAGGCGGCGTGGGGCGGGGAGCAGATTAGAGAAGGGCCGGGGCTGTGCTGATGAAGCCCCGGGTGTCGCTGTTGGCTCGGGTGGCAGCTGGGGCTGCCCAGACGCCTCCTGCCTCCTGTCCACGGCAGCTGCTGGCATTAGGGACAGGATGCTGCTGCAGAGGGACGTCCGAAAAAGAACCAGGAGCCCCGGCTTCAGAGCCCCCGTGGGCTGTCGAAAAGCCACCACCTGCATTTCAACTCTGCATTTCATACAGTTCTCTGAAAACGTCCAACTTTTTTTCCTTTTTTTCCCCAAATATTTATAGGCATCCTTTAAAGTCAGAGGTTACACCAGGGGGTATTTCACATTAAAAATCACTGACAGGTAGGCAAAGCAGGAATGAATCTGTACAATGAAGATCAATTGCAGGTCTAGGCTGTTAGCCTGTGGATCTGTACGTGGTGTAAGAGATGGGAATTTTAAAAGCGTACTGAAGAAATTATATTTGAATGAATGTCACAAAACATTTTTGGTCAAGTGTTAATTGAGAGCCTTCTGCAGTTAGGACCTTATTGTGTACTTACAAGACACTCCTATCACTTCAGATACATAAAACTTACTTCTGCTAACCTGTGTATGCAGGAATGACACGTACATACAGAGATAACCACGATGGCTTTAACCAAGGTTTTTCCATTTTGCTTGAAATGCTTCTGTCTTCTTCATGCTAATGCCACTGGTGGGAAGCGTCTACATAAAACTTGCATGTACTTCAGTCTTTGGAAAGGTCTGACTTTTTACATAAAGGTTTTAATAAAACCTTTCAATGAAATTTCATTGTCTCCCTCCATGCTTATATACCATTTTGGAAACTTAAAGAGGTCAAACCTGTGTCAGGAGCAGCTGGGAAAACTTCGTTCTACCACAGAGGCAGCTCAGAATCATAGAAGTAGCCCAGCCCCCATCTGTCCCTTGCAAATTCTCTTGCAAGGGTTCTACAAAAGGCAAGTAAAGAGATTTTTTTGGAGAACATGCTACTGAACCATTCCTGATTGTGGAGCGGTTTGCAGGCATATGAATAACTGTAGTGTGAAATTTTAGAGACCCGAACTAACTTTCTTTTTTACTCACTGTGAAACCACTCCAAGCCTGAGACTCTCAGAAAAAATACAGTTGGTATCCTGTTCTGTACAATGAAAAATTGACTTCAAACAGGTCATAAGACCCTGATCACCACCTCTGTAGAGTCACCTCTCCTTAAATGACAAAGCCTGGGGAATTGTCGAGAAAAGGCTTGTGCAGACTTTATACTCCTCTGCTCAGCAGGAACCACAAAAGCATCCTGTACAAAAATGGAGAATGACTATGCTTGATGAATTAAGGCCATAAATTGAGCCTCAACCTCATAACTATTGATCAGATTCCCTTCAGGCTCGCTGGGAACATTACTGCTCTATTAGAATTTTATGGCTCTTTAGTTAAGGATACTCTCATCAGTTTTACTCACCCTCCTCAGTGAAAGACATTAACTTGTTGGAGAGTGTCCAGAACAGGGTGTGAAGTGTGACACTGGCTCTAAAGCAAGCTATTAAGACGGAAGCTGGTGAATTTATTTGCAGTAGCAGCACAGGGAATATTCAGAGGACAGTGACTCAGTGCCACATGGTATCAGCTCAGATATTTAATAGTAAAAGCCCACCCCCACCATTGCAACATATATTACAAACATTAACTGGCCGAGCAGGCATTGTTCAACGGTAACAGCTAGCCAACCTGTCAGAGTCCAAAGATTACATGGGCTCCTACTCGAAATCGAGGCACCCAGGACCAGCGCTCAGATTCTACAAACATATTCCTATGGAGGGTAACAGAAGCCAACAATGATATGCCCACATATTATTTCACATCTTACATTATTTTTATTTCACATACAGTGAAATCAGGCTTCTCTTCCCTCTCCCATCCAACATGCACACTAATCTCAGCAAAGTGTTGTCCAATTATATTTGCTAATGCCAATTGCTAATCCCTCCTCAGAGAGACTGTTGAACATTCTGGTAGATCTATCACCTTGTTAATTTAGTTAGTATCTGTCATTGCTCCTACCCCAATAGCTGTACTACCTCTGTGGAGAACACTAGCATAGATAAGATACAGAGAGTTCAATCTCTTGAGTGGGACGCTCCGACGTGTGTTGCTCAGAATCACTCTGCTTTTCTTTTTCTTGTGTCACATCATTAACTCAGCTCATTTGCTGACTTCTGGGTCTTTTTCAGCATGACAGCTCTCCTACTTCTCACTGCCAGAGACCATCTGGGTTTCAGATTATTGCATCCTACCTTCTCAATTTCATGTGGTGCTGATTATTTTACAATGGCTTTAACGTGTTCCCTTCTTGCTGGAACTGTGAATAGCAGTAGTCCAGTTAAATCGCAAAGCAAGGCCCATGCCTGGCAAAATACTTACAGATGAAGAGCAATACACAACTGAGTGGCAGAAGTGAGTGGTGAAGACGCTGCAAACGGAGCAGAAGCAGCACATGCGAATCTCTGGGAGATCCACAAAGTTAGGAAGGGTACGTACGGTGGTCTATGCATCTTGCCATTGAAAGGGGACTTGTGTTCCATGAGAAGTGGAAACTTGAAGGAAGCAAAGAGAGGCGAGTAACAAGATACATCTTTAGGGTCTAACTCTACAAACGTGATCAAAAATAATGCCCTAGTACCGTATGCAGATTAACTTAAAATAGGATCAGCACTAGCAAATATTTGCAAGGTTTCTTTGCACTGTACAGTACTGCCAACAGCAAGCATGCAGTTGAGTGAAATAAGGCTTCCAAAATCAGAAGACTGGTGTAAAAACCCCAAAAGATTAGAAAACAATTATAAATGTCTGGTATTTGACTCTGTAAGACCCCATTGTTACACTTTCTTCATGATCATAAGAAGGTGGATATTCATGCAGTCCATGAATACAAGAGCCAAGGCGTTAAGAAATAATCCAAGTATTTCAGGACTTCTGCTTAGCTGTGAAGTACGGCTAAACTAGTCAGGCCTTGAGTAAAGAATAGCTTTAGGAAGATGTTGAAGAAAAGACAGGCTGGCCTTTCCAGCTTCCCAGTCTGCTCTGGGCGGTGGTCTTATATCACATATCTCCTCCTTCATTCTTGCAAGATTTTGGAGTTGTTGCTGATAAACAGGATGAGCAAAACTATGGCCTTGACTGCAATGAAATAACCTGAAGAAGTGATGATATGAAGACTTCCCATACAGACAAATTTACATCAGTAGTCCTTACAAAACCTGTTCTGGTGGTTATTCCATTAGGCTGCTTGTCAGTCTCTGAGAAGGTATCAAATGCCTTTGGGATGCCAAACAGCTTGTTCTGCTTTTGGGTACAAGCACTTTTTCATACATAGCTTTTAGTTACCTGTATTGTGTTTTATCCCTCACAAAGATGAGCTGAGCATCTTGGTCTTCAGTTTCACTGTGCTGCTCCTGGCAGCCAACAAAGATTCCATACACCTGGAACAGAACTGCAGGTGCTGCTCCGCCAGTATTTCCTTCAACTAAACAAAAGCTGCAAAAGCAAAGTTTAAAAGCTGAGATTTAACCAGAAGGCCACTGTGAGCACAGACACAAACCACAGGGAATGCAGGATGCCAGGCAGGTACCAGAAATTTTAAATTCAGCCTTGTTAGTCAACCTTGTATCACATCTAGGCATTATTGTTGGGGCAGTCCAACTCCGGCATGAATCTGTCTTGCTGTCTGCACAGAGATTGACAGGAGGCTTCTCTTCCCTTTCTAACCTTACCTTTGCTTTCTGTATTGTGTACATACAGTGTAGTGGATGCCAAAAATAAGTCTACATTTCCTTTCCCAATATGCAGAAGTCAGTGTATAGGTATGACATGAATTATTTTGTAGCGCAGAAGACTATCTATTCATAGCAGATTCTGTTTGTTTCAGACATGCGGTTTTCCTTCCTTTTAGATAGCCTATTGTTTGTCTTTTCCATTTGTATTAAAAATAAAATCTTTCAAAACTGCAAGTAAGAGAGAAAAATATATTTCTTCTGAAACTAACAATTCTCCAAACAGGAAGGTTAGCTTTTTCCTGTTTAGACATTATGTTGAAAGAAAGGAAGTTGAGATTTTCAATGATAATAATAATTACATGGTATGTAAACATCAGTAAGTATCAAAGAAGGCTTCAGTCTTTATTTAGTGTGTCCCAAATGCTACACTGCTGTTTAGAGTATCTTTATCTTTACCAGCTCAGCAGCCTCTTGCAAAACTGGATTTATGAGCAGTCATTGCACTGGGTTGATCACCTGTATGCTTGCTTCTTGCAAGCTTCCACAGTGTAAGAACAGCATTATCAGGCTGCCTCAAGCCTGCATGGAGAGCAGTGGGGCAAACAGAGAAACCTCATAAAAAATAACAGTTTGATGTGGCAGGGTTTTTTTGCATCAGGATGTTTCCAGGCTGTGTAACCTTTTCATGTTGCCACCCAAAGCTAAATACTTCAAGCCGTGTCTGTTGATGCTGTTCCTAAAAATTGAATTGACAATGGAATTTCAGCATTGTGATTAGATGCAGTATCAAAGCATGGATGTTTAGTACACCTGGCACCTTGTAATAGTGGAGCTGGAAGTGCTTTGTAATAATTTTATTATCTTCTCTTTGAAGATGGAGGAATTGAGGTAGAGGGAATGAAGTTACGTACCTTTTGTCACGGGTAGCATTGGGAAGAGAACTCAGGTTTGACAAAGGATAAGCTATTAAGTCTGTTTGCTCTGTTTTGTAGGAGTTTTACAACATGCATTTTTATTACCTTGGAAACTAAAGTCTTCTATTTGTCCGCAGAACTAATTAACAGTGTAAGGTCTCCCCATAATGTGCCACCAGTTTGCCCATGTGGGACAAAACTAGTTTTACAGGGAGGAGAAGGTAGCTGAAGATTCAACGAGAGTTGCCATCTTGAGTGCCAGTGATTTTGGGATGATCTGGGCCATTCAGGATAGGAGCAAGAATTCACTGGACATTTCACTGGGAGCTGCTAACACTTTTCGGGTAGCCACATGGACTGGTATTTCTGATGAGGGCTTGCAAATTAAGAACAATGGGAAAAACGGTGAAGGACATATGGCCTAGTCCAGATGAAGAAGTACCTGTGTGAATGCCAGCAATGGAGTAGGGAGAATAGGGAGAAGGCAAAATATTTTTAAACACATGAACTCTCTCTTTTGAGAACTCCAAGGTACTAAAATTTCATCAATGATCAGGAAAAAGCTTTGGAATGAGCCATTTGGATATGTTGCTTCAAAACAATGAAGCCTAAGAATGTAATGTAAATAAGGGAAAAAAAGGGTAAGAGAATTAACGGCAGGAAGTACAAGAAATGCACAAACACATTCTGACTATAACCTCCTTTTTCCAAAGATTTGGTGTTCTTGAATTTACTCCTACAGCTGCTCATCAGAGTGGAAAACCCCAGGCCCATGCACCCAGCCTTCCTTTTGGGATAGTGAGAAATGCCAGCGTGAATCACATATTTTGTTCTAAGAGTGTTAGCACCTGCAGCCCTCCTGACATAAGCATTCAACACTCCTGAACAGCAGGCCTTGAATTTCTCACTCTTTTCCTACGGAGAATAGCCTTCAAGCTGCAAGGTGAGTGCATTCCAGCTGCTCCTGTTGGAAGCATCTTGCAATTCTCAGTGTCAGCTTCTTTAATTTCAAACTTTAACTGCTTTGTAACTCCTTTTTATAGCCTCCCTAGTTCCACATTGTCAAACACCCCTGGACCATCTTTTGTTGCAAATGGATTTGTACCCACCCAGGAAAAGGACCGTCCTGTGCTGCGAGCGAGGACGGACAACAGCTGACATGTACGCTGTGCGGCAGGAATGTGTGTGCAATTAAATACAAGTTAGGAAGGATCTACAAACCATTTACCTAGGTATGTCTACCATACTTGCAGCCCAGATTTCTGAGAAAACTCACGGATTAATCACAGCCCTTCCTCATTTCGCTGAAGTCTGGACTGCACTTTTCCTGCCAGACGCACGATTTTTTAAGAAGAGGCCAACTCTGCCTTCAGCTGTAGCAGCCAGTGCTGCCCCTGACAGACCTCATGGCACAAGGGGAAATACAAGCTCATGTGGAACAAAGAGAAGTCCAGAAGACACAGCAGCTTTACAAAAATCCCTCGATACTTTTCAGGGACACGTCCAGCAAGAGGAAAACGTAGGCTGTCGGTTAATACAAAGCTAGTGGTATTTCACTCAGTTCTGTCTCTACAATTCTTTATCAGGAGTAATTTGGAATGTGACTTGATGGAGAACAGACTCTAGCTGGGAATGACAGAGCTTGGTTAGTTTAAATAATGAAGGAATTTCTTCTTTTTTGTTCCTAAAACTTGAGACAGGCTTTAAAAAAGCCTAGTCAGTTTTCTGCCCTGTTTTCCATTTTTGTGCAATTCTCCTAGCCTAGGTTCTGGCTGAAGATGGAAACAAATAACTTTGTGAAAGAAAAGACAGGTTGTAAAAGATCCGTAGTCTGATTTGAAAGAGCTGAAGAACCCAGAGAAGCAAAAGAACTACCAACAACAATGGCTGCAAGAAAATTATATCTGAAGCTCGCAGAAGTTTCCAGTGTGAAGAAAGAGGAGCTACATTACTACAGAGGGTACTGTCCCTGCCAACTCACTATCTATTAATATTGTAGATGCAGGGACTAAGTGAAAGGTAAAGAATGGTATGAGAGGCCAATAACCTGAAATAAAGGAGGCAAATAAACTTTTAAGGAATCTTGTGCAAATCACCCTCTTCATGCCTCACTTCTTCATCTTTTTCATGGAAAGACTAGCACAAGCCCTCTATCCTAAGGGTGCTGTAATTGTAAATACATTATAATTGAGAGACATTTAAACACCATGCTGATGGAGCAATGGAAACACAGAAGACAGATAAGGGCTTAACTTTTTTTAACTTACTCTCCTCTTAAGAGAGGAATCCATAGGCTTGTCCTATGGCCATGGAAGTACACTGGCACTTGTCTTCACACCCAGAAGAGCTTTCAGTGAGGACAGACGTTATTTCATTTTTTTGCTAAAACTGGAAAATCTTTCCTATTTAGCATGACTTCTGAAAAGAAAATAATGTAGTTCACTAGAAAGTGGGAACCCACTCCCCCTGGGTGTTCTTCCTTTCAAGTATTTGCTCATACTTCTGTGGTCGTTTTTGCTAACAGTGTCCTTTTCATCAGTGTTCTTCTCTGAAGAGACTCATTCATAATATTCTCATTTGGGTATATACACATTTGCTCCCTTGACACTTCAGAAATACGCAGTTCCATTCATACCCCGGCACACACATCAGAAGGCTGTTTAAAAAGCCCCAGGAAGTTTGCTCAGACGTGCTATTTTAGGAGACTTGGACTGGGTCTTGGAATTTTACAATATTTAGAGGATTTGGCACCGTGACTATTTCCACACCGGGACACGTGTGCCGTCAGAACACGTACTGTACGACTCGTGAGAGAGGAATAAGCTACCTGCAAGCTAAGAGATAAAGAGGAAGGCCTATAAAATGCTTGAGAGTAGCTGTAGTAAATAATTTGGGGAAGACTGACCCAGTCGGCCAACAGCCTGACCCTGAGGAGAGAGGCAGGCCAGGCTGTGGCTGGCCAACCGCAACGCACACGCTGGGGACCCATCTGCTGCTCTGCTACCTGCCCGGCGCCCTGCGAGCAGGAAGGGCCAGCAGATACAGAAGATGCTACCCTGCCTGAGGATGGCTTATAACATAATTCGGTATTACCTGAAGGGACAGAACTACACTCTCTTCTTCGTGTTACAGCGCTATAAAGCACGTAGCTAAGAAGTCTATCTGACACTTCCTCTGCACAACTCCATTATGTCGGCGTATGTGTTATGGTCCTGAAATTGTCAGAAGATAAAAGGGCTGCCCAGTTATATGAAACCTGAGGAAGAAGAACAAATATGGTCCAGCGTACTTGCTGGCAGCTGCCAAAGGCACCAGAGAGGCACCTTTTTAGCAGAGGTGCCCAGGGACAGTCCATCTTGCTGATACTGCGGGGTTGCCAAACTTAAGAAGCTACTTAAATAAAAATTGTAAAGAACAGAGTGAGGAGGTGGCAGTGGCCACTCTACCAGCTTTATCCTTCTCATTCAAGAGGCACCCTGTGACACCTGCTCAGACACCACTGACTGACTTGAGGGAGCAGGGACACTGTTCTTAGGAAACGGTAATTTCTGCCACTCAGTTACTCTCCACAGGCTCTTTGCAGGGTCCATAATTAACAAAGGATCCCCAGACTCACCTCAGGTTTCCATGTACTCAGTATTTGCAAGCCCTTAGGAAAGAGGCCTGGCACTATAACTTAGGGACCTATTAGGAATATCTGCAGAAAAATATTTTACAAAGTGGGTAGCGGCAAGTAACCACTATGGCTGGGCTGTTTTGCCTTCTCAATTTTCAGAGAAAGGTGGTATTTCTTATATGTCTGTTCTCCCATGGGAGCAGGCAGTTTATCAAGAAACTGGCCCATACTTCCCATACATGAGACACAGCAATGGGTGATGAAATCCACCAAACAGACGTACATCTTGCAGAAGCACAACAGCGGCTCTTCTCAGCAAAGCCTCTCCCTTCGTTCTGCCATGCTGTAGATTCTGCTGCTTCTCAGATGACCTCAGCATACAGAGTTTTTAACTTAGCAACTTACGGCTCTCTGACCTTGGCTTTACCCCCTTGAAGGAAGAAGCTTAGCAGGAGACGCTCTGGAGGGATACAGCTTGTACTTCACGTATAGAAGCAGCAGCTTTCTTTCAGTGACCCTTTGGTAGCCCTTGCACTCAGGCTGGAGTTCTCCCCATATCCTGTTGACTGTATTTCATTGGCATGACGAAGCAGCACATCCTGCCTGAACCTATGAACCTTTGGCCAGACCCTCATCTTAAGAGCTCCAGGATACATGCATTAATAATGCCTGATGAGCTATCACGATGTGCTTGATGCCTTAGTCACCAAAATTCAGCTTTGCAAAATATCATTCTGTTCTCCTGGGACGTGTAGCTGAAGCCAGAATCTTCACTAAAAGCTGCTACACCACCAAAACACCATCCACAGCAAAAACAGCAGAGATTTGAGACAGAAGCTGTTGGATTTATTCTGACTTCCTGCAAAGGCTAAAGATGTATCAAGCCTCAGTTTTCAAAGTAGCATCTGGGATCAATGCAGACCTTTGTCACAAGTGGCTCAAGGTGTGAGACTCAGGCTTGCCTCCCACAAAGATCCAGCAGCTGCATAGATTTTTGTCAGACTGATAACTGTTTATGCAGTAGTAAATATTTTCATACACCATCTATTTATACTTTCATGTCACTTCAGAATTATTTATATTTTTTTAAAATCAAAGGTAGCAAGAAAGCTATATAATTCTGTGTGTTACTTCACAGTTTGATAGAGAAAACATGACCTAGGAGGGTAAGAGTCTGAGAAGTGAGATGTGATTGCTTTAGCAGGAAGGTTAATTAAATAAGATTCCTCAGGACCTAATCCCTCCTGCCTAGCTCCCACTTGCCTTTTGTGACTACTCGGCATGTTTCAATCTACCCACTGAGAGGTGGTTGAAGGGGATAATGGTTGCAGCCCGCCTGCCCTATATCCACTGACTTTGAGGAGGATGGGAAAAACATCTTTGAACAATTTTTCCTTCAGCACTAATACACTTAATAGAAATAAGCCTAATCAGTAAGATGGTGACTGATTAATAGGTGTTTTGCCTTTGATGAGTCATCTGAGATGAGAGCCTGAGAAATACCTAGATGATTGTAAGCTGGATGAACTGGGGAGGAGCAGTCTTACACAACTATGTTGTGGTAAAAGGAGAACCAAGGACCACAAGGCGGAAGAAAACAAAAGGGCTTGAAAATCTGAGAAAATTAGAGAAAACCAAAAAATGCAGAGAAAAACAAATGGGCTTTTTACATTTTAAGCAATCTAAGATCTGACCCAGTTTCATCAATAGAAGGATACCCAGGGAGTTCTATAAATCTTTTAGTTAAAAAAAGGGCATTTTTACTACATCTTGAGTAGATTAATCCCACAGCAAGAAGTATAATCTTTATTTTCCAAAATCTTAGCCCTTCTTTAAAAATTTTTAAAACAGTATTAGATCTTGATGGGGAGAATCAGATGATCTCAGCCCTGGACCAGCTTCTGACTTACAGCATCCAAAATGATCAAGATTATTCTCCTGCAGATGTGGCCTTAAGCATTTTTAAAATATGCAGCCATATGAATTCCACATCTAAAAAGGAGAAGTCACAGAAAGAGACCACCATGGTGACTCACTGCTCTCAAATCTCCCTTACAAAAAGATGTCTCTATCCCTTCCCAAAATATGAGTCACAATTTTCTGATGTGGGCCAGAAATCTGCCCTCCAATCTCAGAAAATGGTGTTTATAGCATTGCAGTATCTAATGATTCAGGAATTGCAAGGCCTCTTTGAGAAATAGAAAAGGATGCTACACCCAGGTCACAAGCAAATAGCGTGACTCCTGGAGAGAAGACATCCTTGTGGATGAATGTGGGGATGAGAAAAAAAAGATGCAGGATTGCTCTTGATAAGGCACAATCTCTGTGTTTTCCCTGTGATAACCACACCCTTGCACAGTCATAATAGGAATTCATATGGTAACAGAAGCTTATCAATACGTATTTTAAATGATTCCCAGTTTTTGATGCTTCCAGGAGCTTCTTCAAAAGGTGCCTTAGCAAGTAGGGACTTCTGTATTGTCAGTAAATCAGAGTATCAAGCACACAGGAAAATCACCTACCAGGAACTGCTCTCAGCAGGAGTCACGAGCAACATCTGCCCTGGTACATCACCTTCTCTGTTAGCCTTCTGAAATTAGATTTGACTTTGCGAAAAGGAGCGTGCAGGTACCCTTGTTAGCTCCAGAGGCATGAGACAGGAATGGCACTTTAATGACCCACTTAGAAGTAATGAAACAGCCATTTATCCTAATTGGAGGAACACTAATTATATCAGAAAGTGGCGCACTCTTAGATGGCAGAGAGCAAATGCTATCTAATCAAACTTAATGAATAGGTAAAGTATCCCAACAGAGCATCTGTGCATCACTCACCCATTCCTGCAAACAGAAAAATTAGCCTGTAGGGAGCTGATCTGAAAATGGAGGGTTTAAAATGGAAGGTTAATTATGGTGGTTGAATACATGCGCTTTATCTAAAAACAAGTTCGCATCATGAGCTTCAAGGGACATTCTCCTTTTGAAAGAAATGAGGGTGGTTGAAGGGTGGCTGGAACATGGGGAAACACCCAGTGTGGAGTGTTTGGTGGTTACCGGGAACATGTGAGGGACTCCCAGTCTTCATTCATGGGATGGAAGGAGGACGTTCAAGACAGCCTTTGAGTAAAGCCTCCCTCCACTGATGCTCACCACTGCTGCTAAGCCACAGGGGTAAACCTTATGCTGAAATGTCTTTGTTTTCACTCTAATTGTCTCCCAGTGAGCAGAAGAGAGAGGCCTTCAGCACTGCTGCTGGGAGGGAAAGGTCAATTCCAGTATCTTCCCAGCCAGACAGTCCGGAGCGCAGCAGAAGCAAAGTGTACAGCCCTGGGCTGGCACGAAGCACCTCACGGCCTTCAGCATCAGTCCTTAAGGACGACAACAGGGCCGCTGATGCCAGGCTCTGACTGAGACCCCGATTGCTCTGCATCAGCCAGGAGACCGGTGTCTGGGATGCGAGGGCTGGGAAGGGACGTGAAACAAGGATCAGTGAACAGGTCCTGGAGAGCGCATCAGAGCCCAGCACTCCTGGAAGAGCAGAATATGATTACAGCAGGAGTGTAGGGGTCTTGTCTTCAGCAATCACATGGATATACTAATGCATTTGTATGAAAGTGAGCCGGGCTTTCTGTGAGCTGTTCATTGACGGGATCCCAGCACCTATGAAAAAAGAATTAAAACTTTGCTACCTCTTTAAAAAAAAGTCTAATGAGGAATAGCAGTGAATTGACAAAATTGAAACCTCTGCCAATGAAAAAAAGCCATCAAAACTTGCTCCTGTGAGCAAGGTACAATGTTAAAGTCAGAAAACATTTACCCTCAAGCCGCATTAGTCAGTGCCTTAAAATATTAGAATTGGCTGCATGGAAGCCATGTGAACAGCAGTCGTTTTATATCCTGAAGATGCCAAGTAAACACACAAGTCTTGACCAAACAAGTACTGCACTGACAGCTCAGCTAAAAAAAAAAAAAAATGAAATGCCTTGAGGGATGTAATAAAACTCCAAGCAAAATGTGTTCCCAGCCAAAAAAACAAAACAAACCCCAACAACTCAGGATAAAAAGACATTCACAGCCTCTGAATGCTTACTGAGATTAGACATAAAAGCTTCTTCAACTTATCTTGAGTTGTACTTTCCTCTTAATGTCAAAGGGTACCCTGCCGCATAGGGAGATGTTTATACCCTCTCATGGGAAGCCAGAGGCTTCAGATAAGGGAGTGTCTTTGGAAGAAGAGAGCTTTAAAGGCTTGGGAAGATAGCCTTTATTATCAGCCAACCCTCTATTAGGTTGGTGAGATTCCTGTTTGATTTGGCTGCAGTCTCTAGCCTCAAGTTCCTGCCCTAGCTTTTAAAATAGAACAAGATCTCCCTGCAGCTGAAAAAGGGCAAAGGGTGGAACGTGTAAATAGCAATTAAAACAAAAATCTTGTTTTTAAAAAACCCTCCCCTAAAAGATACTCTGCTCTTCCCTAGTGGCCAAGGTTGGCAGGCTGACAAAGCCAAACATGCCACACAGACCAGTTCAAGTTAAATGTAACTTGCCCAGCTATTTCAAACTGTGGACAATAACACAATCCTGACATCACCCTTCCTTGCTCTCATGATTAGAGGCAATTCAGCCAAAAGGACAGACTTCTGGACTGGGGTTCATGAGTGCTGGGGGCTGTCCTGGCTCCCCCACCAACCTGCTAGGTAATTACCTTTGGACGTCTCTGTTGCTTCACCTTTCTGAAGTATTTCTAAGACCTATAAATAAGAAGTTCTGGATTAGACATTGCTATATATTCTTACTATCAGTAGTTTTTGTTCCCTATAGGTTGGTAAAACTACATAGAAAAATAAAACAGCTAAGCAAACCGAACTTGATTTGGGGAACAAGAACCCCTCATATCCTTCCTTAACATCACAGAGCAGCCTTGTCAGGCTTGTGCTTCGCAGGAGCCGAGTGTGCTCAGATCCCATTTACCATTCATGTTTTGTGACCTTACCTCATCTGTTTCTCAGTTTTTCACTGTGCTGTTATAACTCATGACTTTCTTGTCTCTCAGCGTTTCAATCAATATATAAAATGTCGGATCAGATAACTGGTACTCTCTCAATGCACACTAATGTAATTTCATAATGTGATTTCATTTTTCAGAGAAAGAATCAGAGAAGCTATTATTGGAACAGGAAGAACTGGGTAATTGATCAAGGACACTTTAAAGGCAAAATTCTTTGAGTTTTGAGTACCGTATTTGCCTTTGGATTATACAGGAGTGGCTTCTGTGACTTCCACTACATTTGCACATGCTACAAACCAAAACTATTTCCAAAAGCTAAGTACATATACAACTGACCTAGGACAAAGTGGATTCACAGGATGGTTAAGTGCCAGCACCTTGGGAGATCAGTTAAGTCATGGAAGTTTTTCAGCATCTGTAATTTCTTTTTATATAGCATTAGTATCATGTGGAAGAAGTCACACTCCAGCCCAGTGGCTTCTATGTCATTTCCAAGCAATATCTGACATATGGGATGAATCTAAGCTAACATGTATCTCCAGGTATGACAACACTGCATTGAGATCTTGAAGAGCTGCAAGGTGCAAGGTGTGAAATGGAATCAACTACAGAATTTTGGGGAATAATTAAAGAATTCATCCAGGAAAAAACCACACTCCAAAGCTCATGATATTGGTTTGAATCTGGGCTCCAACAGAAGACAAATCCAAAGATGCAGTCAAGACCAGTCTCAGTCCTGCTGGCTCTGGAACCAGAACTGTGCAATGACAAGATGAAGTCCTGCTCACATCTCTGCACATTTCCTCTCCATTTGTTCCTGGCCATATCATCCCGTCTGTGTTAGGAGAGGAAGAGATTTTTCAGTTTGGGATTTTTGGTAGGTTGCCTTCAGTAACTAGGTAGTTCCTTTCAAGAGCAGATTCAGAATGTCTGGCTGAACTGTTGATAATTTGTGCTATACAACAGCAGTCTGCAGTTTCAGAGTACTTTGTAAACTTTCCTCAGTTCTCTGAATTATCAGCATTATCCTCCCCACTGCTCAGACTTGAGAGCATAGAGAAACTAAATAGTACAAGTCATTGGAAAAGCCAGGGTGTGGGCCAGAATCACAGTCCTTATGTTTCTTGCTTTAACTACCTTTGGACCATCCAAAATCTTTTGAAAGAATAATGAAATAGTTTCATTTTTGCTCAACTTAGTCACTGAACTCAGTTTTTGCCCAAGGACTGGGTGGACACACCGAACACCTCAGTGGGGAATACAAGCAATTTTCTGTGATAGCAGTTTCACTGTACGGTCTTGATGACCTGCCTCTTTTCAACTTGTAAAAGCTTTTGCTTCATAGGGAGGGAGGTTTGGTTGAGATTAAAAAAAGTCATTGCATTGCACAGTTATTCTTATAATGCCCCTTATTTCCAAGTACCTTTGCTAAGCAAAATAGCATAAACCGTTTTTGTGTGAAACATGGAAATAAGCAAAGAAGCAGAACTAAGTATTACTGGGACAGACTAATTTGAGATTAGAAGAGAAGGAAATCGCAAACAGAAATTAAGCTGTACAGCAAGGGAAATTGGCACAACACTGTATGAACATCTTGATGAGAATTAAAACTGCCCAAATAACCTTACTGAAACCACAGAGTGATCTCTGATTTTTAAAAACACTGATAGGCTGTGGTGATGCCACTTGAAAGAAGATGTAACTTTTTAAGACAAAAGAAGGAAAGAAGGTGAAGGGTTCTGAAGATCCAGGCATGTCTACATAGAAAGTTCATCAATACGGGAGAAAGAAAGGCATTTTTCTTCAAATCCTATGGTGCTAAAATTAACAGGAATTCAGACTTCACTGGAGCTGGCTTTCAGCTGTGGTCTCTGTTTGCAGGGACTCGTGTTGCCATGCCGTAAGGCACACATGGCAGAGCTGAGAAGTCTGGGCAGATACTGATTTTAAACGAGTTAGTTACCTGAAAACGTCAGTGTAGAAGGTGACTTTACCTTGGGGTGACAGAGATAAACCAGATCCCTTGGACACTGTTACACAGAGACAACTTAATGTCAGTGTGTGCCTTAAAGCGGTGAAGGTTATGTGGGCAATTTGACACAGGCATACCTGACATTCTTCCCAAATTGGAGTGAAAAGACCAGCCTGTGATTTATACAAAGGGGAGACAAAGCTGCACAAAGGCCAGGGGCAGGAAAGAGATCAAAGTTCTTAAACAGAACAAGCTATCCTTATCAGATTGAGGCTTTTTTTTCATTTCAGGAAACATTTAAAATATTAATTTCCAGCAAAAATCCTCCTGTCAGAATCATCTTCCTAAAAAATGAAGCCCCGGAGTAAAGAAGCTTCAGGTTTCTTGTCTTCTCTGTTTGGTTGATTTCCTTTATCATTTTTCCTCTTCTTTCACTTTTTCAGTGGCAAAATAGAAAGATTCAGAGAGAGGGAGAAGAGAAAATGTCGAGCAGCCACAAAGAAACCTGGACATTTTCTGTACAAATGCTGGTGAAATATTTTGAATTAATAAGGTGCTTATGCTATATACAAAGGCCTTCAAAATTAAAACATTTTTAAAGATCATTTTTCTACCATCATTACTTCACAAGCCCTAAAACAACACTCTGAGTTTTACAAAGCATTTCTGACATGTCAAGATTTTCCAAACTGCACTTGAATAAAATTCTAGTAATAACAGTTTAAACAAACAATAATCCTGGGGTTTGAGTCTCTGGATTCAGGTATCACTCAGCATCAGTTTGAAAATGAAGTGTGTAACATGCCTGTTTATTTCTTATTCTCTCTCCAGCTTCTCTTTTTAAAGACAACGTTTACAGGAGTACAGGGCTCACTGTTTCTTATTCCTGCCTGGTGTCCTATGCTGAATGGCAAGCAGAACAAAACTAGCACGTGCTACTGCCAATCCATGGCCAGACACAGCTAAAGATGGTAATTTCCAGGGCTGATAAACAGGGTTTATTTCTTTAAATGGCTAAATTTCTTGTATTTGTGCTTTCCTTAAGAGTGTTCTAGTTCAGCCATGTTCTGAGGTTTTCACTTAAAGCTCGGGCCTTCCAAATATTGAGATTTCTGACAACTCCACGCTCATTCCAGGACTGTGATTCTGTTAATTCTCTCCAGGCTGCTGGAAAGACAAGGTAGAGCAGCAATCAGTCAGAACGACACACTTATTTTCATCTCTCATGCAGCTGATATCTGAGAAGAGCATCTCAGTGAGGCCCTAAGGGCAACAAGGACTTTGATTTACTCCAGAAACTGCTTTCTTAGACAAGTTGCTCTCTTGGCAAAATTTAGAACAAATTCTTGAACTATAGAGGCTCGGGGAAGGTTTTGACTTCCTGCCTCACTTGAACAAATATTGTTTGCGCTGTATTTTGTGTGACCCACCACCACCCACAGCAACAACACTTAAAATTTCCTGATGGCATGTCAGTATGTTGCGTGTTTAAAGCCTTCATTGTTCATATCAATAATTATTATACAAACACAATATTGAAGAATTATTTCAAATCCTCATTAACTTCAGTGCCAACAGGAAGAGGAAACTAGGGCAGGAAAAACCTGCAATTACTGTTACGCATTCCCAGTAACATCAGTCACACCGCATCAGTACACTGTCTTCCTTGTTCTTCATCTCTCTTCAGCTCGGATATCCTCTGGCAGAGCCAGCTCAGAGAACAAAAGCTGGATTAGACATTTGTACAAATAAGAATAGTATCTAATATTACCCTAGCTAATGAAAAATGTCCAAAGATATCAACTGTCATGCTTCAAGGGGATAAACTGATCACCAGCTGAGGTAAAGAAAAAATAGCTGCCCCACCCTCACCCACACAGCACTTCAATGTAATTACAATGGGAACACAATGAGCATTTAAACCTTTTTTGAAACAGCCGCAGCTGGAAGCACTGGAAAGAAAACAGAATCACAGAATCACAGAATCGTATAGGTTGGAAAAGCCCTTTAAGATCATTGAGTCTAACCGTAAACCTAGCACTGCCAAGTCCACCACTACACCATGTCCCTAAGCACCACATCTACACGTCTTTTAAATACCTCCAGGGATGGTGACTCCACCACTTCCCCGGGCAGCCTGTTCCAGTGCTGGACAACCCTTTCAGTGAAGAAATTTTTCCTAATATCCAATCTAAACGGCCTCTGCCACAACTTGAGGCCATTTCCTCTTGTCCTATCACTTGTTACCTGGGAGAAGAGACCGACCCCCACCTGGCTACAACCTCCTTCCAGGTAGTTGTAGAGAGCGATAAGGTCTCCCCTCAGCCTCCTTTTCTGCAGGCTAAACAACCCCAGTTCCCTCAGCCGCTCCTCATCAGACTTCTGCTCTAGACCCTTCACCAGCTTCGTTGCCCTTCTCTGGACACGCAACACTTGACCAGACAACTCACTTGCCTCAAAAATTCCTATAGCAGTACAAAAAACAGACAGGGTAGCAATCCAGACCAAGGTAATAAAGGAATTTTGGCTTTCCTCTTGAAATGCTGGCAGATGAGCCACATATGGCTGTTTGCTGCAATTTGTGCCAACACATTAATGAGTGTCTGTTAAGGTACTACAGTTACTTCACAGCATATTGTCTGCATATCCACCAAGGACCCATATTACAGTGCTGCACACACTGTTTAATTCTAGTTGTTCTAATCACTGGTCCTGCAAGGTCACACTGCCTTCGTTAATTCTGGCAGTTCTTCCTAACTCAACTCTAACGCACCGAAGTCCACTACTCAACAAGATAGTAATACACACTCTCAGAGGCACATGTACAACTCAGGCTCAGCTAGTCTGTCTCTACATATGTCCCTTTTATTCCTTGTTCAGTCAGTATTAAATACACCTCTGAGTAGCTAGTTCTGTCTCTGCTTTATTTACCAGGCAGAAGAAGGATTTATCTGTCTGCCAGTGCTGTAGATTTAAACTATCATCTGAGAATTAGGCTTGTCTTTTTATTTCATACATCATTTTTAATAAGAATAATCATGCAATCACAGTGGAGATGTAATTTATGAGATGGTGCCTTCTCCTGGAGCTGTGCAAATTCTGAATCAGGAGTAGGTAGTATGTATATTAATTACCTGGCTCTCCCTAGCTCTTGTATCTATTCCTCTCTGGTAATCTCCTTGCCTTCCAGAGCTGACCTTATATTTATCTGTAAATCCTGGAACACCCACAAAAGGCTGCAGAAGCAATACAGAACTAAAAATGCTGGACAACCAAACCATCTGCCCTATTTTGGCATTCTTTTCACTGTTGCCCTATCTGTAATATTGCAGAAATGAAGCTGATACCAGGTAGTGTCTGGCAGTCTTCCCTCTTGAAGGTCAACATTCATTGGGGTAAATATCTTAGTAGAAAAAGGGCAGGTGGGAGAAGATTTAGAGTTATACGAATGAAGTTCAGAATTTAAGTACCCAAGTATAAAAAGGCTTTTTAAGGAAGCTCTGAAATGTATCCTCAGGGAGTTCTGATTCTAGATTCATCTAATGGCTTCTGAGAGGTTTTTCCTTGTCAGTCGTCGAGAGAATAGGTATGTCTGGGCTGTGTGTCTGGTGTGGTCCTACAAGAATGCAGCAGCCACAGTCATACATAGCTTAATATTCAGCTTCTAATGTGGCTGAAGCTTGATCCATTTATTGATTTGAAAACTAGATCAGTGCCTTAAATTGGTTTTGGAACTAAATGGGAAGCAGCAGAGAGCAGGCTTTAGATGCCCACCATGGCCTGAAGCATGGAGAAGGCAGGCAGGCAGGCAATCACATGCTGTCCCCACTGAAATCTGGGCGTCATCTTCAAACCCAGCTTTAGATACAACAAATCACAGTAACACATCTGGAGGTGATGACTGAATTGGCATAATGTGGCCAGATGCTGTGTAAGGGAAGAAAGGCCAAACTTTCTTAGAAAGCTGGAAGTGAAAGATTACATTTTTAGAAACTAATGTAAACCTGAGCTTCCTCAAGTAAAGTATGCTGATGTGTCTCAAAGCTTCAGCTGGCCTAAATGCCATAAGTAAACACTGTAATAAGTAAACAAGATTGGTTTTTTTGGTTTTTTGGTGTTTTTTTTTTTTAACAGCGTCAGCCTTTATGACCAGATCTAACCTTTAAAGAAATCTGGGGTTATGCCTGCTTATTTATTTTATATTTTTATACACACTCTTACATATATGTATATGATGCTAGAACTTTACCAGAAAAACTGTTTCCCACTGGAAATGACTCACTTCATTTCTTCTTACAAGAAAGGATGACTGTAAATTCCAGGGTCAGAGAGGGTTTGTTCAAAACCTAAATCAAATGATGGCTCCTACGTGTAAGTACAGGGGTGGGCAAGAAAACTGCTTATCTGTAAGACCAAGAGTAGATCACCTGTATTTCCTGGCCTCTATGTTTACATACTGGAAGACTCTGAACTGGAAATCCAGTATTTTAGTTTACAAAAAGCACACAAGATTTATAACTTTTTAATTAATATGCATGTTGCACACAAAGAAGTATTACCAGGTGTCCTGGGTGAATGCTGTCTGCTGCCATAGACTAAAACCCACGCCTTTTCCTGTTAAAACCTACACAAACAAACAAATGAGGACAATAGGTTAGTCAACTGAATTAAGCTTTCCCAAGCCAGCACACAGCTGATGACTGACTGTTAGCAAGATGAACTGGATTTAAAGCATCAGCATGGGGAAGACAAGAAACAAGAGATGGGCTCGGAGCACTGGGCCCAGGGACTACTGTAACCACTGATTCTACCCTATCATGAAATAGGTAACCAGTTACCCAGAAAAGGAGGTGCTCTGTTCCTAAAGGGCAACTACTGAAGACTATTGTATAGGGGGACTTCCAACAGAAGTCAACATTGGCTTATGGCTTAATTTCCTATTGCAGACCACAGCACAGCACAGAGACACATGTGGTAGCTTGAGTACGGAAGGCAGGATAAATCAGCCAGGCCAGAGCTTGTGCTGTCCCAGCTCAATTCTTTTGGTGGCTAAGGGGAGCAGGGCAAGTATCTCAGGTAAGGCTGTCAACCCTTTCCTTTGCCTGGTCAAATAAAAAGATTCATGAAAGTGAAGTAGACCCTTTGCCAAGCTTGCTACCTCGAAGAGGAAAGAAATATTTCACCTGTTCCTGTGCTTGTCCAACTTTTCCATGTTATTCCAGTTTCAGGTTTCAGTCTGCTTCTACATTAGTTAACAGGAAAGAAAGAGACTATACTGCATTGTTAGCCAAAAAGACATTGCAACCTCTGGAAACCTTCAGAGGGCGATGTTCCAAGTTAGGTACAATTCACTGCTCCTAAATTAGGAACTCGGGCTCTCCGGACAGTTACTGGGAAGAGACACAGGTGCTTCCAGCAGGCTGCACCTGGGTTGGATGTCTGAAGAAGACAGTGGGAGTACGTCTCAGATTGCTATTACGCAGTCAGTAGCTTCCTGTCCCACATTTAATTTGGAGGTTTTCTGCAGTGAGAACAGAGGGATTTCAGGCAGGACACCCCAGCCCAGGACGCACGTGCTTTTTCTTAGCGGCAGCAGTCAGCTCTAGGTGCTGGCATACTTACTGTCTGCTGCATCCATACCCAGGCAGGCTGGAGCTCTCAGATCTCACTTTATTGAACTAATTCAGTATGTGGCAAAACTTGGTAGCTGGGAGCCAAGTTCTCAGTTCAGATCATCAGTTACAGATCAGCCACTGTCCTGAGTGTGTCCTGAGTGTCCTGAGTGTCTGGAGTATAGAGAAGGGATGGAAGAGATTGAGTCTTTTGACACAGTTCCAGTTTGTCTTCCCCATTTCCCCTCCCGCTGTAGGAGAGGTTACAAACAAGAGTTGCGTCTAGTTTGATACACTGAGGTACGACTTCAGATCCTCTGAAGTAAAAACAAACCAATCTGAGAACTGCGATAGCTTTGAGGAAATCTACATTCAGTCAGGCACACCTAAATGTAAAAACATGAAGCAGCTGTGGCTTCCTTGCTGTCTGGGTTTCCTAAGGAAGGGTGGACCCATTTCCAGATAGCATGGACTTGGATGGAGGGAAGGGGAAAGACACTAGCAGCAACAACATCTGACATGAATCTTTGCTTTCCTAATCTTAAAATACAACAACGTGAAACCAGAGCAAGTGGGAAAGCTGAAGACTCCAGCAGAGTTTCACATCAATCAGGCATTTCAGGCTAAAGTGTATCAAAAAACAGGAGTGAGACAGCAAATGTTAGATGTCAGGATGATTTCTGAGCTCTTGCATAGTCAGAAGACAAAACAGGTTTAAATCCACAGCCCTTAGATTTACAGTCCACCTCAGAAGCTCACACCGCCCCTGCCCCGTTCCCAGTCCCCAGGTGGCAGAGGAGGTTACAATACAAACAATAGCTATCTTTGGGGCAAGGCCACTTAAATAAATGAATCGCGCCAGCTCTCCTCCACTGGCAACGGGCTCCAACAGGGCTGTACACAAGCAGCAGGGGCTCCTTCCTCAGCAGGGCCTCTTGGCACGCAGCAGCGACTGCAAGGATTTGAGGCATGCAAGCACCAGGAGGGAGCCGCTCTCGGTTGCCCAAAGGAGGGGGAATAACTTGCAGAGTAGCACAATGACAATGGACAAAAGGCAAATTTAGACCTAATATCAGAAAGATAAATTGCTGAGAGTTCTTATGAGTGGAGACTAATCCTTAGGGATTGCATGGCCCAGTGCCCCCCTGCTGCATAGGCCATCACACCTGCTCTGCTGCTTGAGATCAATCACTCCCTCGTGGTCGGAGAAGTAGGCGAGATATAATAGTGGGTCTTATTCAAGCTCTGTGTCTGGGAACATACGCTTAAAAAGCAGGCGCACAATGGCATAATTGCAGCCCCTCTGAACTGGTTGGCCCCTTGAAGCATGATAACCAGCTCTCGTCCTTAGGATGCACGTTCAGACACTGCAAGGAAACCAGAGCTGAGCTGGAAGGGAGAACTTGAAGACAGAACAAAGGTGGAGGTAGTCTTGAAGGGAGGGTTGTGAAAAAGGCAAGCTGGATGTGAGGCATGTGTATACAGACTTCCTAGCAATGAAGTATATTGGGCTTCTGTTTTACTATTATAGGTCAAGCGTTTGTCTTTTTTCCCCCAGTTGTTTCAAGCAGTTTCAAAGCTAGCTGTAGGTACTTTGAATCATCTATGCATCCAGGCCTAGCATTTCAAATTCATTAATTTAGAGGCATCATGGAATACAATCATGAAGTACTAAAAATGGTAAATGAAAAGAGAGTTTATAGGTCCCTACTGTGCCGGACCATTTATAAAAATACTGAAGTAATGATAACATTAAACATCAGTTTATAATAATAGGAGTTTAAGACTGAAGCATATTATTCTAGATTTTATATATTTAAAATAATTATTAATTTAAACATAAGAGCATAGTGTTTCTTTGAGAGCACCAAAACAGAAACAGATCAGGCCACTTTTTACACTTACCCAGGGTGAAGTGAAAAATTAAACAATCAGTTTGAATGTCAGTAACTTCTGAGCTACAAAAATCCAAGTATGTATTTGGAACGCTGAAGAATCCAAGCACATACACAGTTTCAGCTACATGTACGCAGCATCACAAGGACTTCATTCGCCCTTTGAATTTTGAAACTTCTATGCTGGTCAAAGTTATCAGCCTCTGTATTCAGGGGAAAAACAGAAGTACAGACTTCAACCTCCCTCCTCCATTGCCCATAACAAACCAGTATCTGGCAAAAGCCAAACAGGCATACTCACATTCTGCTTTTACAGATGGTCTCAGTTTTGAGCTGCTCATTCAGGAGGCAGTTCATTCTCCATCCAAAGTCCTGACTGGTGACAGCCAAATTTGCTGCACTGAGGTACCTGTGAGCCTGTATAATAGATGCCAGGTAGTGTATATCAAAGTTATAGCACTAAAAACTATCTGGATGTACTAAGTTACCGGTCATGTTGAACAAGAACCAACATTTATTGCAGGTTCATGGAATGCGTCCTTTTCAAATACCACTGATTATAAATGCATAGAAGTTTACAATTCCCTAATTAAACTTCAATCACCTTTTACATGCTATTGTATGCAACTCTGTTTCATGCTTATTACTCTGAGATCATAAAAGCTATTGTAGTCTCAAATACTGTGGTTTACACACATTTTCAAGACATTTACTCCCTCTGTATCGTGTAAAAGAATATTTCAATGCAAATAAGGATTTGGGGTACGTCTCTCTCTCTCTCCTGCTCTGTCTTAATTAGGCTAATTGGAGGTTATATATCTAAGTTATCCAGTGCAGCTATTGAGCTATCTCAAATTCTTGTGTACGGGCTTGAGTATCAGTTAAGTATCAGTATATCAGTTAAGATATATTAGTTCAAGTCCCATATTGCTTCTCAGCCACGAATGATGAAAATGCCAGATTGAGCAACACTTGAATGATAGTCTTCATTATGACACTTTATTTTGGTAAGGTATTGTGCTGGTTTGGGCTGGGATAGAGTTAATTTTCTTCATAGTAGCTAGTATAGGGCTATGTTTTGGATTTGTGCTGGAAACTGTTGATAACACAGGGATGTTTTAGTTATTGCTGAGCAGTGCTTACACAGAGTCAAGGCCTTTTCTGCTTCTCACCCCACCCCACCAGCGAGTGGGCTGGGGGTGCACAAGACGCTGGGAGGGGACACGGCTGGGACAGCTGACCCCGACTGACCAAAGGGATGTCCCACACCATACGACGTCATGCTCAGCATATACAGCTGGGGGAAGAAGAAGGAAGGGGGGGACATTCAGAGTGATGGCATTTGTCTTCCCAAGTAACCGTTACGCACGATGGAGCCCTGCTTTCCTGGAGATGGCTGAACACCTGCCTGCCCATGGGAAGGAGTGAAGGAATTCCTTGCTTTGCTTTGGTTGTGCGTGGGGCTTTTGCTTTACTTATTCAACTGTCTTTATCTCAACCTACGAGTTTTCTCACTTTTAGTCTTCCGATTCTCTCCCCCATCCCGCTGCAGGGGGAGTGAGCGAGCGGCTGGGTGGGGGTTAGTTGCTGGCTGGGGTTAAACCACTACAGATATCTTTCCCCAGTGCTGTTATTTCACATATTCAAACTTCTCTGGAATGTGATACCGTCTAGAGATATCAGAGGACAGTTTCTTGAATTCTCGTTCAACAACAGCATATTGTTCACCTGGGACATATTAAGCTAGGTGGTTTAAAAAGTCCTTATAGAACTGAGAAAGTAGCAGAGCTTACCTCCTGGCAAGCCCCTGTAATCCTAGCATTTTTCAATTTTATGTTGTTTTGCTTAATACATCCTGAATTACTTCTTTTAAGTTTCTTTGTGTGAAGATAATGCTACACAAAAGAAGATAAGAGTAAGTCATTATCTGTCATTTATGTTACAAAATTCATAATGCTCGTCTTTGTGAAGATTATACTCTTTCAGTGTTATGCCAAATAAAACACCTCCAAATCATGTAACTGCTTACTGCTAGAAGTATTCAAACTAGCGTCAGTGTAACACAGTACTCTCTTTCTGCCCTATTTAGCAGTGTGATACTGCTGTGAAGTGTTAAAAAGCTGACATATAATACTCCTCAAATGTAAACAAAGCTTCTCTAATAAGAGGGGATCAAAGAGATTATGTTACACAACTACACAAGTTGTATTTCAAAAACTCAAGAAAAATGGGAATCAACAAAAGGAGAGGAAGGCCTACTACATGCAGTTTTATGAATACATGAAATACAGGGAAAATTGGTTACCTTTAGTGTATATTAATGTCAAAATGAGCTACATTTGGCACTTGACAGATTCAGTACTATGCCTGGAAAGAAATCAAGCTGTTAGGGCATCTAAGAAAAGCCCAAAATTTTAGGGTCAGATGAGACAGAACCCTAACTAAGAACACAGAATAGAAGAAAGGGTGAATAAGGGTCTTGGACAGCTTTGCTGCTATGAGAGCCACGAGTTCAAGTTCTGTGAGATTGAAAAGAGCATATATTAGGAAAAAGGTTTGATGTTCAGCCATGCCATATCAGATCACTTGGAAAATACTGGGGACAATACTATCAGATATTATAAAATAGATATTTAAAACAGAAATTTTAAAAACATAGATTAAAAAAAAATATTTAAACAGACTATTTTTGTAAGAAAAAGTGGAGGAGGGTATGTAGCCTTGTACTGCAGGATGGCACCAACAGAACTCTCCACTCAAAGCACTGCTAAACCCATCTGTCTGTGCTGTCAGTCTTTTCAGTACTGAGTTCACATGCCTTCAGTTGCCTACTTCTGTTCATTTTTACCTGGACTGCAAGGACATCCATGGGTTCTGCTTTTGCATATAAACATCTCTCTTCGAAAATGGATTTAGGGCCAAACACTAAAGTGTACCAGGAATTTTTATGAGAGCCAAGAACTCAGCAGTTGTGATACCTCTCTTTCTGACACCAACACAGCTTCAATAACTCCAATTAACTTACTTTTGGTTTATACTACTGCTGCCTTGGCAGGCTTGTGCGCACCTTGAAACACCGGCAGGACTATTAAATATGTTAATTCAGGATAGTCTGAAAGACCAGCTCTGCACGGTAGCCTGTTTTGGGAATATTTTTAACTATTTATACTAACAAAATCTAAAGAAAAGCTCTTGGAGGTCAACAGCACATGCACCGCTATTGTTGCCTATCTGTGTATATAGTGCAGTAAAACATTTTAAACTGCCCTTTCTGGCAGTTACTGTATAGACTTTGCCATTAAATAGCAGAGAATACAGGTGGAAACAATAGTAAGTGAACATTATTTACTTCTCAGTGATGACAAGAAAAGTATAATTCATGTGTATGATGTATGTATGTATATAAAATCAGGAGTTATAAAATTGGGCAGGAAGTGCCATGCAATACTGAACTTTTCCCCACCAAGTATGGAAATTAGAAGTAAATCTACTGTGGAGAAGGGCATAGTTAATGTGCATGTTCTAGACTTACTGTCAGTAGTATCAGATTAAGTAAATTCAAAAGGCTCAAATATATGAATTAAAATATTGTGCTCTGAGTTTTCTTACCCAGAGAAGTTCCAAGATGTAGTTACAAATACTGAACTAAAGCATGTAACCAAGACATTGGATTTCAGACATTATTTGTGTAAGTACAGGGCTTAGTCAAATGACAGCATGGGAATACTTGCTGGTCTCATCCTTCAGGGAGAGTGGATTTGAGAGCTGGAACTGTGTATTATGTCATAATTGCTATGCACCTTAATGACAAATCTCTCTTCATATAATCGTTTGGTTATGCTGATTATGTTGATTTACTATACACAGATAACAGAAGATAGATTTCATGGGCTGATGTGACATCATGTACTTGGTGTGTTATGAACCACTGGAGGAAAAGCCTGACTTTTTCTGTTCTAATGTTCGTGTTGAAGGGACGTAGAAGATTAGTATCGTACAACAAACCACTCTGGTTTGTCTGGGAGTAGTGATGTTAGTGCTTATATATTCCAGTGGAACAGAGTAAGAGGTTGAAATCTACAGAAAAAGCTAAAACAGTTTTGCATGATTTAAGAAGAGTAGTGTTCTTTCTTAGATATTAATTAAAACTCACTTTTAGTTCTTTTAAAACTCATAACTCAATTTAGAGCCAGATTCTTTCTAAATGTTTGTCATGAGAGCAATTTAGGGATTTTCTGTGCACCATAGAGGCCATTAATTATAAAGAGCTGAGACTTGCAGTCCTAGCAATCTAAAGAAATTAAAAGGGATAAGAAATAAACTAGGCTGTTGCTATTGTCCAACTTTCTTCCTGATCACTGCACCTGCTTGAGTGCAGTTTCTGTGAGGGGTGTATGTAACATGCTAAGCAATAAATCGTCCTGAAATAAAAACAATGTTATGATAGTTTAATTGACCTGCAGTCAGACCTTGCCAAAGCAGTGTGTAATGCTTATGTTGTGCCTGTCACATCAGCTGTCATTCACAGCTGTGCCTTTAAGACATGGGCCTTAGGGGAAGTCCCCCGCTAACAAATCTACAGAACGTAGGACATTTTGAGCTGATGAGCTCAAAAGTGAGTTTTTTTCTAAGGCAGTTTTCCCCAGCTGCATTCTGTATAAGGAAACCCCTTTCGACTGCTTATATTAATAACTGCTTTTATAATGGTGAGGTAAGCGATAGAGATTAATGTTGTATTTTCATTACGATTTACATGTTCTTAAAGGCTGATACAGTGAGAAAAATGGGACAGATAAGGAGTTGTGATGTAATGTACTCTTAGAAAAGATTAAAATGAGCTAATGTACTTGGCTAGCAAACAGTATCGCTGTTGTATTTGCCTTTTGTGAGATGGCCATTCCCTCCTTGCTAACTGCTTTATTCTTTCCAAATCACTTAGCTGGACAAGGAGCAATCATTGAAATACATAAGTTTAATATTTATGTATGTAGCACCGTGTGTCTGTGTGTGTGCCGCATCTATGTCAATTCATGTATAGACTCTAAAACCCAAGCCCATACAACTCCTGGAGAGTGGAAGAGAATAGAAATTGGTTCCAGTGATAGTTGAAGGCTGATGAGGCTTTATACATTATTACTCTATCCCCAGAAAACTCATGAGAGAAAAAAATAAATATTAAGTTTTTACAGGCTACTAGGAGCAAGTGAGGAGAGGTGGGATCCTGTTCTACTCCAGGAAATCTTGACAAGGACCATTACATCCTACTGAGACACGTCTCTCAGACTTGCCAGTGATTGCCAAGTCCTAAGGGAAGCTGATGAGCCCAGAATACTCTCATTTCCATTAACTGATTTGCTGTCACTGAGGTCCTCCCTTGCACTGGGATCGCATAGTGAATCTGGATGTGTGCACACCACGCTGGCCAAGTGTGGTGCGTCTCTTGTAGGCTGCCCACTTGGGGTAAGGGCCCTACTGCTGGCTCTGGCTAGCGCTTCCTCCGTGAAGTGACATGGTCCTGGCTTTAGAAGACGTAGAGCTTTATTTCTACGGATAATCCATGCTGGGGTATTTACCAAATTGGGCAGGGTATTTGGTAATTGTTCTGGCAGTGATGACATGTGTAGCTTGGGACATGACGGACGAGCTTTCGGCCTTTTCAAAGTCTAGGAAAGACTTTACTATAACTTGTACGTGCAGTGAGTCATTGAAGTGACATCTCTTTGATTATCCAAGGGAAGAAAGAGAGACTTTATGTAGTAAGACGGTGATCTGTTTGCGGCTCTGAAGTTGCTAGTACACTTTCTTCAGGAATAAAGATTACAAACCAGAATCTTCCTGAGAGTGGGATTTGGATCTGAGACCAACTCTCTCAAATTCACCTCACCCAGGGAAAAAAAATTGTATTTAACATATTAGATATCTTAGTTGTCCTTATTATCCTTAGGGTCTGTGTTTTTCAGATTACAATCGCGTTTATAGTGTGGGTAATACAGTGATTAGTTTAACAAAAAACGATACAATAATTTACAATAAGTCCTTTAAAATATGACACAATATATAATCACTCTGAATACAGCTACCTCATACAAAGTATTGGTAGATGGGTAGGCAGCTGGTATAGTAACGTAAAGGGTTTTTTTAAGTTACTATTTCATTGTTTGTGTTTTTAAAGAAAATTAAAATCCATCTTTTTACAATCACCTGCAATCACTTTAATTTCATCTTTTTTAACGAATGTGGGAGAATTGCTTTGAAATGCTTTGGATTAGGAACACCTCCAGTTTTGCCAGATGGAGCCCTGGCAGTCAGTCCAAGAGAGCTCTAAAAATACAGGTTGACAAATGACAAAAATTTTAGCACTGTAAGAAATGTCAAACATGATCAAAACTGAACATATTTTATTTATATAGAGATTGTTATACTACTTAATATAGGTAGCAGATGGGTGATTCAGGCCAAAATCACACTGACTTCATTGAATCAGACCTTAAATTTTTTCCACATGCTGGCAAGCTATATTAAATTTTACTTCTGCCAATAACATCTGAAGTGCCTACACATCCAGCATTTGATTTACGATGGTGAGTTGGGACACCATCCTACTAAGTATTGCGTATTCCCCCAGTGTGAAACACCACTTGCCTTTGCAAAAAAAGCTCAGTCTATGTAAGTAAGAGAGGCTAGAAGAAAGGCAATAGCTTCTGCGCATTCATAACAGATCTCTGCAGACTCCTGAATTTGGATCCAGTGTCACTATCGCAGAACTACCCTCACTTTAATGTTGTTATCCTTTGACTGTTTATTCTGTATGTAGTATGGGCCTGGCATCAGCCATTCTGCCTCTGTATATCTCACTGGTTCACTCACTTTATCCAAGTAAGGCCTCTGAGGTCTGGAGAGCCTGTAAAATAGATCACGCACAGCTTAGAGAGGCTGCAGTTTTTAGGTACTACTGTGCTACAACTTCTGCATACTAAGCAGTCTTACACACCAAGGACTCCTGACTTTGCTGTTTCCCTTTACTTGGCAGCTTGTATTCTGAGTGTTTTTCCTAAGGTCTCCACTTTAGAAAGTTGCATAGACTCAGGTGCTTCCTGGAGACTTGTAATTTTCGGTCGATTCCTGAAATGTAGTAAAGGTAGTATGTCCAACTTGGGTTTGGATTCCATTTTTTAGGTTTTGATAAACATCACTTTACCTGCAAATGGATAGACATATTCCAGAGCAGCAGCTGGTTGTTCTTTTATTTAAATTCTGTTAGTTAAAAATGTATGTTGAGTCTAGTTCCCAAACCGTTCATTAAAACTGGTGCTGATTTGTCTTCTTAAAAGCAGCAGGGATAACACTCGCTCTCTTGCTGGGGGCTGGCTACAATGATGGTAGCGTTAGAAGTTGAATTATTCTAGCAATGAGTGTTTAGACCAGATGGATGACTTTGCTTTGAGACCTAAACAAACTTTCTTAGACCCTTGTAAAGCCTTAACCAAAACTGTCTGTAGATTTATCTTAATAACAATTCTAGCACATTTCTCCGTGGCTTAAGAAAGGAGCACATTATTCATAACTGACTCTTTAGTAATGCTGGCTATATTACAGTGCCCTAATCCTTGGAAAACATTATACTAAAATATAAACTGAGTAATGTCAGACCCTTAAAAATTTGACCTAAGCCATGTCTTCTGCATACGATAATATTTTTTAAATATTATTCAATAATAGGAAATGTCATAGTTTAAATTTTAAGATGGATGATGTACTGAGATTATTACTGAGTTCACGTATATTTGAAGTCATTTTCAGGACAATGAAGGACACGCGAGGACAGCCTGCCTTGGGATGCCTGAGGAGGCGGCACCTCTGGTTGTCTGCCCTCACCCAACCCTAGCAGCAGGTCACCTGAAATCACCTTGCTGTAACAGCAGTGTTCAGAGGGGCAATAACTGCATCAGCCGCCTCTTCTCCCCTTCCCTCACCGGTGAAGTTCTTCCATCTTGTAATAAAAATAAACCTTCTGTGTGTTGTGTGCTGGGACAATAATTCAAAAACTAAATTAAGCATAATCCAGCTTATGACTTACAGCAAAAAAACAATCTGGACAACATTAGGTTTTACTACATGTAATGGCTTTATGAAATGTATAAATGTTACTGTTCTATAAAATACATTTTTCATTCCAAAATGCAAATTATAATTCATATTTATTCAGGACTTTCCTTTTTAGTGTTTTAAACTTACTTTAAAAAGAAAGACACAGGATTGCCAAATTAAAGATTTATTATAATGTTTTTATTAACAAACTTTCATTGGAAAGTTCTGGGCGCATTAACATAGGAGGCACATTGGCTTCGATGTTTGGCATTTGACAGTCAACAGAATTGCACTTCACTGTGATAGCCTTGCTACAACAGTGTGAATTTTCACGGCAACCCTCGTAGCGAGCCTCTCTCACTGACCTATTCGGCAGATGTTTTTTATCATTTTGCTCAGCCTTCAAAACCCGGTCATTCTGCAAAGAACGCTGATCTATCTTGCTCTCAGCTTTCTTTTTCTGCTTTGACAGAGAGGCTTTCTTGCTTTCAACCCCGTTCACTTCTGTACCACCCTTTTCATCACACTTGTCTGTCTGCTGACAGAATCCCTTTTGGTTATTTGATACACTGTTCTCGCATTCAGAGCAATGCACTATTAGAGGTCCTGCATTTCGGCAGAGAAACTGTGAGGAGCTCATCACCTTTGGAACAGTCCTAACGTTTTCCTCTGGGTTTTGATGAGCATGTGAATCTGTCCTATTTATTCTTTGATGTGCCTGAAACTGTTGCACAGACTGGAGGAAAAAATTTTTAGGCAGAGAGCTCTGCATCATTGTTCTTTTGAGCCTTCCTTGAAGGCAACTGCAGTGGAGGACATGCTGGACTGGATGCACGTAGCTTTCAGCAGCTTGCTGTAAAGCATTTATAGGCGCTACAGAGCTTTGGATCTGTACGGTTCCTGGCGAAGGAGAACACTGGTAACAAAAGGTGTCACTTAACTGTTGACATGAGTGTGGACTCCACTTCACTGCCACTTGCTTATATGCATCAGAACAGCTACACTGCCTGTTTTGAGAGAAAATTGGGCATATGGGGTGTTGGTCAATAGATGTCTGTAGCACAGCTGAAGTCGCAACATTTTTTATGCTTTTACTCACTTCACTATTATAGGCTGAATGCATAGGCATACATGTGTTTTGGGGCCTGCTGCTGAAGAGCTCTGAGCAGATATGAGTTTCTTCGTAAGTCACTTTCTCTGCAGGGTTACAGATACTGGTTTGTGATGCCAGAGGCTCGAGCTCATAGTGCTCATGCTCCATTTCTGGTTTTTGACTTCTGGAGTCCAGCTGATATTTGCTAACAGGATGTGATTTATTTTGACCTCTGCCTCCTTGGGCTCCTGAAAAGGTCTGAGAAAAGGCATTACACCGCAGTTTTTTTGGTAGTGGGATCTGGCCACAAGTGCCCTGGGGTCCAAGGCATCGGCACATGCACTGGAAGAAGAACGTTGCAAAAGCCCAACTAATGCACATTATAAGCATCATAAAAGTGCCGAGCTGCGTGTACGCCAACACTGTAGAGGGCATCATCATTGCTCCAGCTACAAATGTAGTCAATGCAGCCATTGCAATAGCAGATCCCATACGGCTTAAAGAAAAAATGACTTTTCCCTCTCGGTCAGGGTCAGGGGCTAAGCGATAAGCCACTCCATAATGAACAGCAAAGTCTACAGATAAGCCAACAGCCACTGAAATAGTGACAGATTCTAACACATTTAGCTCCCATCCAAGAAGAACCAGAGAACCTACAGTGACAAAAATAGTCCCAGCTATTGAAACTATTGCATAAAGGCTTATAATTATATTCCAAGTTGTAAGAAGCATTACACTAAATGCAACAGCAACTGAAAGACCCATGGCAATCAGAGTACCATCAGAAAGACTGTCCTGAAGATCATAAAATTCGAGGTTACTCACAAACCAACCATTGCTAAGACCTTCAGGAGCAGAACTAAGCTCACTTGAAATCCATGAGTCCACCTCTTTGTAGAACTGATGCATTTTCTCATAAGCCAGTGTGAAGAGGTAGGTACTTTGGAACTCCAACACCACTGCCCTGATGGTGTCATTTAGGTCAAAGCGAGGCCCTGGGGTTTTACTATCTAAATGGTACCCTGTGCTTCTTTCTAGCTCCATTATAGCTCTCTTGATACATAATTCAAAAACTTCTTGTTTGTATGGAAAGCTCCAGTGGCTGCAACAGGGGTAAAGAGATGGCTCATCGCAGTCTTGATTTTCCATCCACTGCTTAAATGTTTCAATGAAGCAGCTTGTGAAGTCTTGTTCTTCAGTCTGATAATAAAATGTTTGATTTCTCAACTTCTGACAGAAACGTAAAATCCAAACCTGTGAAGCTGGGCTAGCAATACTAAAACTGCTATCTAGCTGCAGCTTTCCTTTACTTTTCGGGTTTAAAGGGTCACCATTATCTTCAGGTGTGACACCCCAGATTACTGTAATTGGCATGTGGAGTTCTTCTCCATGGTGGACACGTTCAAACATAAAAAGCTTTTTGTATTCTGCATCATAGCGTTCAAATGGGTGAGAAGACCTAAATACCTGAAACTCAGAGAGCTCCAATGACGGCAATTTCATCTTTGGATTTACACACACGATATATGCTCCACCAATTGTTAAGGCAAGGAACCAGAAAAGCCAAATATATCGAAATTTGATAACAATGCATGGCAAAACTTTTTCAAAAAATATCCTGGATGCTTCTGAGACTGCAAAAATAATCTTGTGGAACATTTGGCACAACACTGTCCAGCAGTTTTTGTTGTTGTATACCCTCTGCTGAGGTTTCTTAAAGCAACTGAAAATATTGAGAAGATATCGTTCATGTAATACAACTACAGCAGGTAGCCATGTAACCATCAAAACATAATTCACCAAAATGGCAGTGCCAGCATAAACACCAAAACACCTGATTGCTGTGATATTGCTGACATAATTAGCATAGAAGGCAGCAGCGGTAGTAAAACTTGTGACAAACATGGAAAGAGCAGCATGCTGCAACGTGATGCTCACTGTCTCAGAGGTTCCAGCATGAGGTTTATCAAATTTTGTGTAGTTCCAAACATCACATAAGACAAAAGCATCATCTGCTCCAATCCCAACAAGAATAATCAATGCCGTGAGATTCATGAATGGAAAGAACTCAAAATTAAATACTACCCGATAGAGAAAATAAGAAATAATCAAGGAACTAATTATTGCAAACATAGTCATCAGCGTGATAAACATGGACTTCGTGTATACACACATAACTAATAAAACAATTACAATGGCTATGGCAGGATACACAGTATCCATCAACAGGTAATCTTGAAACAACCTATGTTTTATTCCAAACTCAATCCCTGTAACGGTTGTTACACCATCAGAAGCGTTCCAGTTCTCAAAGTTATCTAGGTAAATACTCATCATGCTTTCCCCTTTCTCAGTCGGAGAAAAGAGCATGCTGTATTTTAAAGCTGGTAAGACGTAGTCAGCTGTCTTTGGGCTTAGAAAATCCTTGTCCACTAGATAGTGAAGGATCTGGTAAACAGCGTTGTACTTGGTACATTTGCGAGGCACATTTGTACACTTGAGTTGGTCCTTCCTTTTGGCATTCATATCCCAGCAGTCCGGCCCCAGGGTTCCATTGTAGTAGTATTTGGCACATGTGCGAAGCAGCTTTAGGGTGTGAGAGACATCCCGTTCTACAATTTTTTGACACGATGACCTGTTGTTTAGAATAGCAATATAGTTGCCCAGTGTCCAGCTGGGACAGCACGAAGCAGCAGTGGCTCTCTGGCAAAGATCACCAAACTGGGAATGGGATCTGATCTGTATAAAGACAGGCAGGGCAAAAAAATCAAGTTTAAAGTAATAGTCTGAATTACTAGAAACATTCACCCACAAAAAAAATCCCAAAGTGATGAAAATTCAGCTTACGGTCCTTTTGTGTTAGCATTTTAAATTCTTATTTCCACACACATTGTTTTTGATCAGTATCCTCTTACATGCAGCAGACTAAACCAGCAGTAACTGCATACCAACTTGTCACAGTGGCATAAAATTGGCAGAAGCATCAAGAATATTGTAATTCTATTGTTTGAAGATGTACTGAGGTGGTTGGTTTTTTTTCCCCAGCCTGAGGACTGTTAACTCTCTTCTATTATCTCATGCTATACTCCTGAAAATAAACAATCAGCCATACATCAGTGAAGTTTAATTCTGCTTGGAATCACATACCGCAGTTCCTAGGAGAGGCAGGGACTTAACATCCAGAAAGAAAGGATATGACAGCTTTACAAAGACTTCCATCATCTGACCTCTCTTCTAGATCCCTCACTTTATGAGTCTTTTTCAGCTCTTGCAAGCTGACAGGCGTTTCCCCCAACCAGGTCAGCCTGCCACCCAGGCACTGTGTGTCCCTAAGTCATGCAGGATTTCCAAGGCACAAGCACAAGATATTTCCACTGTGGCACGAAGCACCTCAAAATAAGCCCTGCTGCACAGAAACAACAGTCATGCCTCTGAATGCTGCACCCACCGTGGGACGAAGTCCCAAGAGTTGACTCAGGAGTAGAGTGGAGGAAGGTGCAGCATCAGCAAGGCCAGAGAAGTCATGGGGACAAGCAGGCACCAGTGGCAAGTACAGACAGGGCACAGAGCTGGGTCGTGGGGGAGGACTGCTGTTGTCCGCTCAAGTGACTGTCCAAAGCCTAGGAACTCCTACCAGAGCTTTACAAAAATGATAGCAATTTTAACATTTTGGTTAGGGACCGTCTTTAGCTAAATGAGTGTTAATCCCTTATGTGGATACTCTTCTTTCACTTCAAGAATATTCCAGATTTAGTTGAAGCCAGTAAGAGCACAACTTAGCTGAATCACCATAACACACTTCTAGACAAAATTGAAAGTATCTATAAAAATTGAACTGCAACTCGTAACTAACAAGGTTAGATCAGGGAAATTTTCTCAAGCTGGGAAAACTCAATCTTGATAGGGCACAGGGAATTTAAGTCTTAAAAGCCAGAACTTCTGGCTTGTTATACATGACAAATTAGAATCAATCCTTCAAATAGTTAGATATATGTAAAATTTCAGTCTAATCAAGTTACACAAAATGAACACATACTAATACAGTCACATTAATAAAACCATGTGCTTAAGAGTTTACAGGATTGGGCACTGAAACCATTATCCATGTATGTTTTAAATTTAGGTGATCTGAAATATACCCCTTCGCTTTTTTTTTTTTAAGCAAAATTGCACAGGTTTATTATTAGCAATCCTTTATAATGCAGACAAAAAACTGCACTTGGGGATTCTCGTGGCAGTTATAAAAGCTTTAATATGGACTTAATTTTGTCAACCAGTTTCTGAACAATAACAAACTAGCATTCCAAAAAACCAGGATAATTCACATTTGATTGTTTCCAGATAAAAACACTCACACATGCAAACTCAGGAAGAACTGAACAACCTACTAAATAAAAGGAAGCACTGGAATAGCATATCTGTATTTTTCATGGCACATCTCCAGGTTAATCCTATGAGGATATAATAGGCAAATTGGGAGGAAAGGATTGTATTGTCTTCTCTATGTATTCAAGTTCAAGATGGGACAATGAGGTCTACCTGCTGTTCTTCAACACTTGCTGCAGGCCATAAACATTCACTGGTAAAGTAACTGTTGCCAAAGATAAAGTAACATGAGCTGGCAGATGGAAATTAGAAATTAAAATACAAAATTTAGCTCCGGATAGCTCATTAAAATACTATGTAAAATGTTAATATATTGTAGCATTGGGCTTTGTTGGTGATCCAAAGGAACTGAAAAAGCCATTTTGCTGTTGCCAGACTTCGTCTGCCACTGGCAATATTTTCATTTATTTTGGAAAAAGTAAGGGAACTAAGCTGTGCAACGTGCACACATGCTGTATCTGTGGGCAGATCTGCCCAAATGGATCCACACAGTGACAGAGAATCACAAATACACGGTTTTGGGGAAGCAGTCTGAGGAGATCATTTACAGTCTTTGAAGTTTATAAAATAACTGTTTACAGTTGATAGGGAAAACATTCTGCAATTAACAGGTGAAAAAAGGGCTCCTCTTATCCAAGTAGTAAAAAATTAGAACACCTCCTATAGTTATTTTGTATATAAAGTTTCCATGAAAATTATAGGACTACCATATGCTGAGCAGCTGCAGGATGGAGCCCTGAAGTGTCAGTAAAACATATAGTTAAAGTAGTTACAAGCAGATGGGAGTACAATTAACACATAGGGCATATATTGTTAGTTCATACTGAAACAATAGTAGTTGGTGCTGAAATCCTGCTTATCATCAGAAAAATACATAAATTCTAAGCTTTGCATTTCCAGAAAATAGTGTCTGATTTTCCTGTCTTTGAATACAGAAAGCTTTGCTACTTATTTCAACACAACTGTGGTCCTAAACAAGCATGAATTCAACAAAAAAAATACATCCAGAAGAGTCTGTAACCAGAAGGTCACTGAAGTCATCAGTTTCTTCTGATAGCTGCAGTGCAAGTCAGCATCCTCTCTAGGGACTAGCTGCTAGCAGAACTTAGCATTCAGAAGTGGGGCATATCGCAGCACTTCATGAGTTCTAAAAAGTGTGAGATGTGCTTAGAAATTGTTAGCAAGTGTTCACATCATTTCAACGTGTTATTTGTAAGTAACAAGCATTTTTTAAAAAAATTAATGAAAAGAGCTCAGCCCTTTCTGAGCTCCGAGTATCTAATTTTTATTATAAATTTATAGATAGACCAGCAATAATTGCAAAACCTAACCATATCCATTTGTTTTGTCTACTAACTAGCTAAAAATCAATGCTGCTACCATGATGCACTGTTGTTCTGCTCAGCTGAGATGTTCCGATTACTATAGTCTTAAGTAAATACCTAAATTACAAAAAGGATCCATAGAAACATTATCTGCAACAATATTCTCTATAAATATCTACACAACTGCGGGTGTAGCTGAAGTAGCCAACATTTAATTTTCTGAAGTGTTCTTATTTCAAAGGAAGAGCTATTTTCATGGATACAAGATGTGTGGTGCTTGTTTTTTGAAGTAGTTTCATCTTTCCCTCAGAAAGTAAAGCTGTATTTCAAATAATATATTATTATCAAAGTGTCCATATAGGGAGGAAAGAAAAATTCCTCAGGAGTAATGCAATCATTACAAGGATTATTCTTCAGAGGTAATTAACTGTCTTTATTCTGTTATATGGAATTTTTTTTTTTTTATTATTCAGACTGCATTGCTTTGCAATGATCGATACTACCTGGGATTACCTGCATCAGCTGTCTATGTGACTAAACTTCTACAGTTAAATGCACAGATTAGCATCTCCTCTCTAACTCTCAATTTTTACCCTTGTAAAAGATTATTCTCCACTGTATCTCCTGATTGAACTGGTGATATGACGTACTCCCTAGCTCAACTGAGCTGGGTTAGTTTGAATACTGTACTTTGCTCACCTGACTCATTCTGATTGAAAGAGATAAAGGGTAATCACATGAGCCATCCTGTCCGTGCAATAATCTCTGATGGGAAGATAAGGAACATTTCATGAGCATGTGAGGACAAAAACCACTTACACTAACCGAGGCCAACCAGGGCAAAATGCCTCTCAGCAGACTGCCAAGGGAGATTCATTGTACAATGTTTCACCACAGCTCAACATTTTAAGCAAGAAAATGCCAGCTGTTAGGGAAAACAGTTTGGGAATTTGCTAAATTAATACAGTTGTCTAAAAGGCAATGATAAACAAATGCAATAATGAAAATATTCCTCATGAAATAAATGTGGTACCACATGAAGGTAATTGTTTATGATTATTTTTGCTTTGGAGGAAAAAATTGGAAACGAACGGATCGTTATTAATAGAAGAAAAACATTGCTTTATTTCCATACAAAGTTACTAGTACACAAAAATTTATGGTTACTCAGCAGTTTAAAGGAGTTCACTCCAGCAATTGACAAGCTTATATTTTACAAACGTACCATCTGAATGCTTATTTTATTTTAGCCTTTGTCAGTTCACTTCCATCAGTTGAAACCAGACATCGATTTCAATCAGAGTGCTAGATTATCTTTTAGCACGCATAAAAGAAGCTATGGTAGCCTCTGAAGCTGGCTATTACAATGGTTACTTTGACTGTGCAAGGTACTGAGTACAAGGAAAGCCAAGAAAAATTACGAGGCCAGACAGACAAGGCCAAAATGTCTTCTTTCATTTTCTCAGTTTTAAAGAGAAAATTAATATTACTCTGAAAGTATCACTATCCACATCTAATTAATTGGGCTATATTTCTAGCTACTGTATCTATGTTCCTTTGATGTCCATCTGCCAACCTATTCTCTTTTAACCTAAAAAAAAAAAAAAAAAAAATCTGAGTGACCCACTGTGTGTCAGAGAAAACTGCATATGCTATGAGGACGCAGCTAGTTCAGCTGAAGGTGAAAAAGTAAGAAAAATTAATTATTTGCTGGGAAACAAGAACAAAAATCCATGGAATAATATTCTAAGAGGAGACACACAGAAAAAGTTAAGATAGTCCTTTCTGCAAAGAAACTTCTGAAGCAACCCTTCTCCACCTCGTTCTGGATGGTATTAGTAGCAAACCCAAATAAATTCCCCGATATAATCCAATTTACAAATTGAAAGTTTATTTTTAACTTTGTCTGCATGTGCTGACTGACCATTCGAAAAGGATGTGAACAATGTGAAGTCCTCTCATATGCTACTGGATGGCAATGGGCAGCAAAACAAAGTTTCAAATACATGCTTCATATCTACAAGTTAAACAAATTAAATGCCATCTTTACTTACCCTCAAGTTATCTACATTGCACATTGACTTAATTGCATTCAAATTCCATAAATTCTCTCCTTCTGTTGATGTAAACACCACTCGTGAATAGCGATCACCTGAAATTACAGGAGGGGGTTTTATAGATTGTTTGGGTATGTCTGGTATCAAAGACTGAGGCAAAATCCCACCATTCAAATGACACAGATGAAATCTTTGTCAGGTCATGGGAATCCACCTCCTTTTCAAGATGAGCTATTTATCTGTAAGACTCAGTCCACATGAAAGTTTCAGTTTTCTTAAAGTGCTTATAGTAAATATGGCATCTTCAATACTATATACCACTTAGAAGCTCTACAGACTTCTATTCAAGCAAACTATCTTCTGAAATATGACAAATAAAAAATCAAAAGATCTAATCAGCAAACTATTAAATTCTTGGCAAAGCATAATGACAGTACACAGATAATAGTAATCAAAGGCTGATTTAGTAAGTCAGTTGGGAATATAAATAATAATTATAAAGCTGTTTCTACAAGAATGTTTTTGCTTTAGAAGCAAATGACTGCAGTGGAAATTGTTGTGATATCCTTGAGGCCATTTTTAAGAATTCTACAGTTTAGACACATACAGCTTAAATTACAAATTAAATCACATTTATTAGAAGACAGCTTTTAGGAAAGGAAGTAATTACTTAGTGGCAGTAAGATCTTTATGCATAGCTAACAAGGGAAACATATACAAACACAAATATATGGTACTGCGTAACACAATATGGTACTCTGGGTTAAAAAACATTATCACGTTAATTACAATATTCCAAAGACCAAAAGGCTGAATTTTTATCACTGCTGTGAGTGTGCAGAATTTTTGCCTTTCCCAAGACTGTAATGGAAAGACTCAGGGGTAGCGCTTTATGATCTCTGACCGTGCTTTAGGATCAAGGAACCTGAAATCTCCAGATCCTGGAGCAGACAAAGAAAGATACCAGGAATGACAAAAAAGGGTCAAGAGGAAATCAACTGTTTTCTTTAAATAACAGACTGGCAAACTTTCCCACAGAAGCGCAATTCCTTCACAACTGCCACAACTGAGACTACGCAGAAACAGTAGTGGAAAGAAT
Organism: Ciconia boyciana; assembly: GCF_034638445.1. Taxonomy (NCBI): domain Eukaryota; kingdom Metazoa; phylum Chordata; class Aves; order Ciconiiformes; family Ciconiidae; genus Ciconia; species Ciconia boyciana. The sequence goes on along the minus strand of NC_132936.1, from coordinate 108,006,758 downwards.
GAGAGTGAGACTATGCAGAAACAGCGGGCAGGATAAAAGGAGTTGTTTCTGCTTCAAGTTGCAGTTAATGCTCAGTAGAGTTTCACGTACATTTCCTCTTCCTTACACAAGATACACTCAGTCTAATTTGGTTCTGCTCAGAGAGGCAGAAATGATGACCTTGCTCACATCCTCTCACTTAGAGGTAAGACCATACTGTAATTAAAAAAAAAAAAAAAACAACCATAAATCTGTTTTTCACCCTGATTTTCACTGGTCATCGCTCTCTCAGATCAAGTAATATAAATAAATAATTTCACAATTATGTTTTTGTGGTCTGTTATCAATCCTCACATATTGAAGCAGCTGCAAAAGAGCCCAGGTCATTATATGAATAAAGGCAAGATGTACATCTGCTAATGCGTGCTCTCTGCCAAAACAGAACTTAAAGTTTTGCAGTATGCCTTGTAAAAAAGTCAATAAAGACTTCTTTGTCTTTTTTGTCCTCTAGTTTAAGTTAGACAACTTCATAAGCCTTCAGTACTCTAAGGTGGGTTGGTTTTTTTAACTTTTTTTTCTTTGAAGGGGGTGTTTTGTTTGGGGTTTTTTTGTGTGTGTGTATAGTTTTTCCTGTGTTATTTTTCCTAAACAGCCCCCTAAATTCTTACAAGGTATGACCTGTGGATGTCTTTTAGGACATATACAGGAAAAGTATTTTGATTTAGTTTTTTTAGAGTTAAGTTAATGGCACAGATAAAACACAACATCTTCCCTAGTGTGAATTAAGTGCTGTCTCTATAGTCATACACAAAACACTGCTTTTACAATGATCAGCATTACCAATAACTAATAAAAATCTTTACAGGAAATACACTTAAAGAAAGCACTTTAAGTAAATACAGTTGCTTCCTAGGAAGAACCAATAGAACACAACATTTCAGCCCAATTTCTTCAAAGACTTCTGCACACAGAAAGAAGGTGCTTATCGTGAATATACTAAGAAAAAATATTTTACTAATAAGTCATACAATATACAGAAAAGCTCAGAAATCATTCAACTGGCAGAAGTTTTTAGCCTTCCTTACATCATTTCTCCACTTACTTGGAATATCGCAGAAAAAGGTATCCTTATGGAAGTTCCAGTCTGCTTGCCTCTTCTCTCTTTCGTAGTGATCATCTGACCATCTGTCATCTTGATGACTAAAACAGAATAAATAGTTTTACCTTACCTTAGCAAAGAGATTGTTAATAAAGGAGCATCCAAACAAGTAACACATCGTAATAGCTCTTACTTATGAGAAAACATATTTTTACCAATGTGACTTTGCTATACAAAAACTGAAACATTCATTGAATTTTTTGTTCAAATTAGAGACCTCAAAGGAAATGACATTGAGCCCAGTGCTGAAAATATCCATAATTCAAAGAGAAAACTAAAGTTACACACTTTTTTAAAGAGCTTGCGATGGGAAATATCTAGTTCCACGTGAAAGGCCTTGAGAATTGTAGATGATCAGATTCAATATTTATTTAAATCAATGGCAGTATATATATATATTAACTTCAGAGGGTACTGGAGCAAGTGCTATGTACATACAAAAAACCCCCAATAAAATGCATTTTTAATACAAATTCTTACCTTTTAGCTTGCTCATCTGCATATTTGAAAGGATAGTTTGCAAGTGTTGCTTTGTACCCTGTGTTTTTCACCATATTGTTCCATGTGACCAATCTCTGTCCTATGGCCGTCCCTCTTGGTTCAAAACCCTAAGAGAAGAGCATCACAAAATTCCATTAATACTTTTCATTCTTTAGCTGAAACGGGAAAGTGGAAATATGATCAAAGTGATGGATAGTTTTCATTATGAAGCATAGTTACTCCAGGCATCTACTTTTAAAGGTAAAATGCTTTATGACAGGTGAGACAAAATAATGACCAACTGTATAGAGTGACAAGGGATTAAGATTTCTTGCATGTACTACTTCTCTCCCTGAGAAGTGATAATGATTTAGTCTATCAAACATTCAGCACTTAGTTTTCAGAGCAAGGGGGTTCTACAAAGTCCTCTTCAGTATGTCAATTATCACTCTTTATGATTAGAAACACGCAAATATATCTTCTCTATTTCTCCAAGAATAAGGCAAATCTTTAAATAATTTTGGAAGTGACTTTGAAACAATAACTTGGCTGTTTTCAAGAAACATCCATTACATATGGATATTTACAGATATATGCTACTATAATATAAATAACAATAACTTATAGGAACAGTATATTTTTACTTAAGGATAATTAAATATTTTCAATAAAAGTCCTGAAAGCTACTCATGGGTAAGATAGCTCATGAAAAGAAAGAAATGAGCGCAGTATTTAATAGAATCTGATAAAAATTACTTTCAGTCTTTCAATATGGATATCATTTCATCCCCAGAAGGCACTTAGAATTCCCTTTCCTTTAATAGATCCTGGCCCTCACTCTTTGAAACCTGATTTAGAGCGTATGGTCTGTGTTGTACTGTGCTGTACATCTAAAACTGGGATGAATTTACATTATTCAGCATACAGCAGTTCTGTTGAAGGACATATGAGCTTTCAATAGCAAAATGCAGAAGGAATTTAAACTAGTGGATAACACTCTCTGATGGCAACTGCATCTTTGTATCACCATTAGCTGCTCCAATGTCAAGATTTAATATAAATTTTTAATTAGAGGAATTAGAAGGCTCTAACGCCTCATTTCTTTTGTGGATGCATTAGACAGAACTTGCTTCTGCAAGCTTACTACCAACTGAATCTCTCTGGAAATTGATTCCCAAACAGATTCATAGTACAGGGAACCTTTTCAGGCATATGAAGAGTCGGTTGTTCCCTCTGGGCAGATCTCAATTTAAGAGGAATGTATCAATTGCTGTACTTGCATCTGCTGTTTACTGGTTTCACTGAAAAAAACAAACCAAATATACTTATTTGACAGTACAATTAATATTTACCTACCAGCAATGGATCAGAGAAATCTGGAAGATCTGGAACTAATATTCCAACCAGCGCACAGACCACTATTAACACAGTACACATGCCCAGGACCACCACGGGCCAGTCGGCTATCAAGGCAGCATAGCTACATGGAGAGGAGCAGAGAAAAAGATGTTACAAAAATAAAAGTTATACACAAAATTAATCCATACTTCTCTAAAGAACCATGTTGAAACACTGACCTGTTTTCATTGTTTTACTTACATGAAATTAAGCTAGCTATCACATGTGGATGGAAACCATTTGGAAACAGTTTTATTTCTACACTTTTTTTTTTTTAAAGTAAGAAAACAAACACACACCCCACACACACTTTCTATCAAATCCCCTTACTGAAACTTTCTATTCTTATAGAGACAAGCTTTTCATATCAGATTATCATCTTTTTCCCCCCAGGATTCTGACAAAAATGCAGGCTTTATCTCAGATTGTCTTTGTGCTGCTACAGAGGTGATTAACTATGGGCTACTGAAATAGATATTTCTGTTGTTTAGTACATGCTCACTATTTAAAACTGCCATGGCAATAATTTACATAGAATGTTTTTACATTAAAAATGGAAAAAAGCATATGTGACATGAAAACTGTTGTTTAAGACTAAACACATTTTTTAATACTTTTTCCTTAACTTTATACTTAACTTTTGGCATGGATATTATCCATGCTTGGGGACCACTAGAAAATAGATGCTTTGTTAAAAATTTAATGATAGAAAACATTGCAGTTTCTTCTTTGAAAGCGTAAGGCTTTTTAAGAAAAATATCAAAGAGAAAAAAAATCAATTTTATAGTAGAACCCAAAAGAAAACATTTCCTCTATATTAAAAAGTCATTTTAAAAAATACTCAAACCCTATATACTAATGATCCATAAAATCAATTACAAATTCAAAGGTGCAGGGGAGTTGCAACATGATACATAAACTAATCAGCATTAATTGCTTACTCTCCTACTATAACACATATCCTTGGATGTTAATTCCTAGTTCATTCTGAATTTTAAGAATGCACGAATTTTTATATGCAAATCCAGTTTTCATGGTCAAAGTATTTTTATTTTTGTTAAATTTACAGAAAAGTATCAAAAATAAAATGAAACCCAGAAATCTTAATTTCTTAATAATTTTTCTTACAGTAAAGACTTGAATTCATAGAGTTTATGTTTCAAGGGCAACATTGTCTAATCTTGGGAGGAAAGAGAATACAGAAAGACCCACAAAGTTTAAAAGGCATTAGAAAAATAATTACAGGCTATGAATCATTCTATACTGATAGTCTCCGTACACACTAAATATTGATCAAGAAGATCTATACTTTTATTTCCTCCTCAACTCACATGCAACATAACGCAAAAGTTTATAGCTGAGCACTCCTTTACTTATTTCTACTGTCTTAAAAGATTATGGTTCTTTTTCAGTTTCAGAGCAACTCATTATCTAATCACAGTTCAAGTATCGGCTCTACAGAAATTTTCTGTCCCATTGCTAAGAAGGGAGGTAATGCCCAGCTCCTCACTCCAGCAACAGCTTCCCAGTTTTCTAACTGTAAAATCAATGGCAGTGAGCAAGCTTATTGCTGACTTTCCATAGCATGTGGAAATAGGCATGGTCTAGGGTGTATCTCAATTTCCCATTAGGTAAATGTGGAATAATTCTTACATTCTCACACAAGAGGTTAATTAGCAAAAGCCTGAAAAGCAATCTGAAGTGTAAGTTTTTATTCAAGTGAATCACAAAGGGGCAGCTTGCCAAATGAGCAATTGTACAAAGCAGAAGTGAAGGGAAGTAAATGACCTAATAGAATTTTCCTATTTATAGGACTAAATGTTTTCATAAACACCAAGTGCTAGATTGACTAGCTATTATAGACATTTGCTCTGAAGTCATAAAAATTATACTCAAAAGATTTATTTTCCTATTCATCACTAGTGCCAGATTTACCACTTTGACATGTTGTCTCTACACGTCCATTCTCAGCTGAGCAGCTCTTAAATTGGTTAAATGCTTCAGCCACTAGCTGTAAAAGAAACTATGTCCTAGGTGAACTGTTTAACATGTTAATAAGCCACATACAGAAGACAGTAAGTGTTTGTTTACACCTGCAAATGTATCCTGTTTCTTGTATCACATACTGAAATTAAGATGACCTGGGCTAGAACATCAAAAAGGAATAACCACACTATATTTTAATTTTATTTGTCTGAGCATAATTTGGTGCTGCTGAAGGCTCTGGCTCCAACCAAGTTGCCTACAGCCAGCCCAGATCCCAACCCATCATAAGTGGCTAATCAGATGGCAGTAATTTTATTTTTCACCCATTAAAAAGCCATAAAATTAGTTCAGTTACTTGTTATTTTCTCTGTGAAAAGTAAGCCACTGCCCTGACTTAGATTCTGCGTAAATGACCACTTGCCTGACAATGTCCTCCGAGTCCAAGAGGAAACCACTTAAACCAGTTCCTCAGTCAAGGAGTCACTTGCATTCAGAAAGCACATCCTTAGTGCTAAGCACATACTTTAGTACTTTTCTAAATCCTAAATCCTGCTTTTTGATGCCTAATTAAAACTACAGTAGTTCAATGAGCTGGGTGCATGGCTATGCTGATACATTATCATTTCTTTTTTTTCCTCCGAACTATTCAAGCACTAAATGATGAATTCTCAATAACTATGACACTGGCTGAAATACCTTTTTTATGCCATTTTACCCCCTGCTTTCAATCTAGTTGTTAGAATGGTGACACCACTGTAAGCTGCCTTGTACCATGAAGATGCATATAATTTTCATTAATTTCTTTTCTTCTGCTGTTTTTCACACCCCTGAAAAAGGTTTGAGGTTTTTTTTTCCTTCATGTTCTAAACAAATAAAAATCCCTAGGAGATACAGTCATTAAGTCAATCTATAGTTATCTCACCCATTTAGCACCACTAAAGACTGGTTTCAAGCAATCTGCCCCAAGGTGATCTAAGACATCAGATGCTTTCTTAAAAAGCAGACAGGGGGGAGAAGAAAAAAAAAAAGATAGCGCTCCACTTTTCCTTCTCATTTTAAGATAGCTTAACACATGGATAGCATAACACATGGATAGTTTTAAACTTTTCAATTCAAGCACCTATATGCAGACATACTCAGGTTAAATCACCACCCAGTCTCATACAGAGAGACAGAAACATACCATATATAGTTTCTGTATCATAAAGAGGTCACTATGAGCAATAGTTATTTGTTTGGCTGAATCCATATTAACAAAAGATTTATGTAACTCAAGAGATATTTAGCAAACAGGCTTGTTCTTTACTAATGGCAAATTGTAACAGTTTTAGACAAGTTGCTCTGTTGTTTTCTCTGACCCTGCCATTCTTCAGAGAATATGCAGTCCAAACCTAGTGTTCCTGACTGTGTGGGGTTTCTGGTTTTAGGAAGAAAAAAAAGATCATTACGATGAAATTTCTGAACTTTTCTGTCAGGTTGTTTTATCATTATTGATGATACAACCAAGCTGCTTCTCAGAATAACCCTTAATCAAAAAGGTACTGAGTCATAGGCTTTTTATGCTTGTGCAGAAAGTATATATATACACAAAGAGAATGGCATGGACTGTAGTAAAAAATACCATAAAATATTTGCCAAGAAGGAACACTGAAATCTGCATAGATTTTAAAATTCTGGCCCAGTATACTGTCTCCAAAAGCCTCTCCAAAAGAAGCTATTTACAAAAAGACTACTTTGGGGGGAGCACAAGAGTTTGGCCACCATCTGTGGTCTATCCCCTTCCTGCTCCCCCAGGATTCACAGATGTGTGATCAGGGATGTTACAGAGCTTGTCCTCCTTTCAGTGTTTACTTCAGGACCCACTGTAGATCAGTTCTTCTAAATGTTGTTTCAACTTGCTGATGCTGTCTGGCTCCACAATTTCCTGTGGCAGTTTCAGAAATTCCCTACCCACTACATAAAGAACTACCTTTTTTTTTAAAAAAAAAATCTGTTTTAATTTGTTTGCCTACTATTTTCCTTGAACTATTTTCTTGCATTGTGTGGGGAACAACAGTTTTGCCATCACCTTGTCTACTGCCTTTATGATTCTGCAAACCTCACATGTGACAATATTAGACCTTACCTTTTTGGTAACTTGAACGGTCTGGCTGGCCTGGAAGGAGGAAAAAAAGAGAGTAATTGAAAATATGTGAAATATACATGCATGTGCCAATTTGTTTAATTCTTTCCGTACATGGATAAGCAGTTAAATTATAAAAATCAGATATTTGAGAATATGAATTATTTTCAAAGGCATACAATCATATCCAATTGAGTCTTTGCAAACAAGTAATTCAGAGAATAATTACAGCTACAGACAGCTGGGTTTTCAAAAGTGGAATTTTATGCAGCTGATTTGGGGGATTAGTATTTAAGAGTCTTTTCCAGTTTTCAACAAGAGACCAAATAAACTAACATGATAAAAATTCAGTACCGTTGAAAACCATGACAAAGTTTGCATACGATGGGAACAGACAACCAAAACACCATGTTCTGACATTGCAATTCACAAACCTTCTTAATTGTCCTTCATAATTCCACTACAAAAAATTATTTTGGAGATAAATTCTGTCTTGTCATAACGCAGCAAACAGAATGACAAGAGATACCTATATAAAATAACTTTTCTATGCAAGTTTGTATTAGATTTTTAACAAATAACAAAAACAACATTACTTTGATGAGGAGATCACAAACCCAAATGCAGATTATTTGTATCTGCTGCTGTTCAGGGAGCACTTCATTTTGTTAGCTATTGGATCAGTAAGTTTCACATAAATTTCACTTTAAAAAAAAATTCCCACTAAGAATCTGTAAGTCCTCTCAAGAATTTCCTGTCTACAAATGTGACATACAATCACTCCAGAGATGTAACCATACTATGGCTTCAGTTAAGTTATGGACTTGTTTTACCACCAAGAACATATTTAATATTACTTCTTTAAAAAGGCATAGAAAACAATGAATTAAGAAACAGCTACTTGCATAAAATAGATCACTTAGTATTTCTACATTGAGGTCTCCAAATGAGTAAAGATTTGTATTGTTTCACACCACCAGATAAACAGCTCAAACTTCAGACTCCTTGGAGATTTTCACAAAAGTTTAAAGCTTTAATTCAGTGCTCAGGAATGAGATTTGCTGTCCTTCACAGGATATGGTTCAACACACTGGGTTGAAATTCTAGTCCAGGGGAACCAAAGCGTTCTGGCATCACCATCTCAAGGTAGCTGCAACCATGCCTGTACTAGGTGCAAGTACTGCTTAGACCTTATCTATTTCTAACCCTGAGCAACTGCAAAGGTAAAGGGGAAATAATCCATATAAAACTGAGCCTCAGAAACACCATGCTCTGTTACACCAAACAAAAAGTATAATCCAATGCAAACCAGCTCTTAACACAGCAACAGGCCACTTCAGACATAGATTCAAAGCACAGCTAACTAGCATGATAGTAAAAGGGTGATGAAAATGTAATTGACAGCATAGAGTAATATAAATGTGACCATTCCTATTACCCTCTTCCTCGGCAGGGAGGATGGAATAACAAATTAAACTAGCAAAGCTAAACACTGATGCTAAGCCCTCTTTTACTCTTCATCTTCATTAATGATGTGTCTCAAGCAATATAACACATAAATATAACTATGATAGAACTTTGCATCCAGAAATATAAAGCTAATATATTTATTTCCTCAAGAAATATGAATCCATTTTAATGTAACTGTTATAAGAAATAAAAATTGTATAAAAGCCAATTTCTATCAGCTGTAATTCACTGCTGTCTGGAAATGCTCCAACCTGACAAAGCAGTAGAGCTGCTAACAAGGACATGCCCGTAGGTAGTACATAGTAGTAAAAATTGCTCCTTGAAGCTGGAGAAGCTGAAGCCGGAAGCTGGAGAAAAGGAGGAGAAAAGCAGAATAACCAATCTGCAGTTGTAGTAACTCAAGGATTAAGGAAACGTACAGACAAGGATTATCTATTAAATCCAGGCACAAAAATTAAGCTTAAATTTATGAAATGTCACCATCCTTCAGTTTGTAGGCCAAGATGCACAACTTTGACTTTCAGAGGTACTGAACATACTCAACTTCACAACTAACACCAAAAACTTCTTGTACCACCACAAGAACAACAGACTTGTCAGCAGCCAAAATGTACAGAAACCCAAATAAACTGAGTCCTGAAATGATTTTGCAACAGTAAGTTGCCTGAGGCTGAAGAGAAGTTGTAGCAGTCTCAGGGGACTTCTCGCCATCCTATCTACAGCCTTAACCACAAAACCAACTTTTCTCAACTAATGCTAGACTGGATGATAAGAAACTAGGTACTGAAGTCAGAACTCAGACTTGAATCTGAATTTAGTAGTAACAGGACTCTGTATGAAGAGAAATGCTTAAACAGACAAGCCCTTTCATGGACTAATTCAGCACCAACGCAGAGCGCAAACTGAATGTGTGCTTCCGTGCCTGTATGAAAGAGGGGACAAAGCTACCTACAGAGTCAGGTAACAGATTTTTGTAATTGCAGCATACACTCTTAGGTTTACAGATTAGAGAGAAATATATAGACATATTTACTGTTAATATGGTGATTCAAACATTAATTTCTAGCTTTTATTTGTAAAGACCTGAATTTCCCTATATGCTCAGTCACTTGTGAAAGCAAGTCCCGTTTTCATCTGTGTCATAATGGACCCTACCATGAGCAACAATACCATACAACTAGTTGGCACAACCAACAGCCATCCAAGGACAACAACTAGTACAAACTTTGTAATTACGCTGACTTGTGTACAGGTTTATATGACAATTCCAGTTTATACTGGCAGATAAAATTACCTTCCATATCCTTGGACTTTGTCAATTTTAGTACCCGTTTTTACAACAAAGTTAATCTACAAGGTTGAAAAAACAAGCAGGTGCTTTAGTTGAGAATTAACTCCCATAGAAGGCAATGTTTTCCTCTGCATGGGCTGCAGCACTGCTATCCACATCATCATACACCATGCTGTACAATTGTTACTGTGATCTCCATTATAAAGGGTTAGCTGGTTCATCCAGAGAGTCGTGTCCACATCACTACGCACTCCCCCCAAATACAAGGGTTTGCTTGGACATTGGGGTACAGAACCTCATCTGAGGTCCTCAAAAAGCTGGCAAGACAAACATTTGTTGGGAAGGACCCACATGTAATTGAGAATGCTCTGGGAACGACGCAGGCACTTTCTCAATGTATCTTCTTGTATATTCACTCTTTACACAGCTCTCCCAGCCCCTTCTGCATGCAAAATCTTAGTAGATGGGCATGTTTTAAATCTCTCTCTTCAAGCTTTACTCTGTCTTTCAATTATGTCTCTAACTATATGGCAAAACAGATTTTCTCAACAGAACGTAAAATTTGGTTTAGATAAGAACTTTCAAAAATTAACTTTGTGTAATTTGGTTTACACAAAAGGGGTAAAAATACCAACACAACCATTCCTCATCCTCCCCCTTTCCCATCAAAATCAAACTACATTTCCCTCTGTTTCCTCCACCTGCAAAATATATTCAGTGCAGAACAAATGATGATGATTAAGTTCTTCAAAGTTAGGGAGGGTTAAAGGTCACACCTGCTATCAAACTGTTTTGTTTCGAAAAGCACACATTAAAAAAACCTGTGTACGCCCGGGTGAATTCCAGCAGTGTAACCAATCCTTTGCAGCTGTTGTGATGACTCTATTATATCAGTCAAAAGTTATCCCTGAAAACTATGCCCAAAAAATTATTTAGTTATGCTCTAAAATACAGAAATGCATGGCAAAACCAGATCTTTCCCACTTAGTGCTGCTGTGTCTAATTTTTGAAGTATTATGCTTTCATTTAGCCAGTTTAAATAACACCACTGACCTCCAAATAAAGAAGTCTAGACAAAAAAAAAATCCTCATCAGTTTTCATGAGAAAGAAATGGTGAATTCCATAATTGTGCTGGGACAAAAGCCAAGTTGATCTGTGTATTAAATTACCTCTGTACTTAATTCTCACAACTCTGATAGTGGAAAGTGACAATTACAGTTGTTTGTGACAGGACTAGCACAACCAAGTTATTACATAAATTACTGTCACTGATTAAAATCTAATACATATTCTGCCAAGGGGGGAGAAGGAAAGGGGGAAAGAAAAAGGACAGGCTCTGTTCTACCACCATTTACTGCAAGTCTCAGCCCCCTATTCAACAGATGCTTTGCTTCATCCTGTCCTTTCCTAATGGTGAGTTTAGACTGAGCATCATACAATTAGGAACTACATAAAGAAAGGATAACTAGATTGGTTAAAAACCCCAGAAGTTTCTCAACATGAAATTTATTTGGTTGACTAGCATCCTTCTGTGCAACATGGTGAAAAGGAGGAGTGGTGTTTAAGAAGTGTTGCTATAATATCTGAAAGTTTACTGTAGGAAATAACAAGAGTATCAGGAGGATGGATCAGGGCACCAGTTTGGACTGGACTACTATAGCTCTAATATTCACCTCCCCAGCCTAAATAAGCACTTAACCTCAGCGTTTCTATGAATGTTTTGAACAGGGTGGGTAATAGAAAACATTTGTGCCTTTGTGTACGTACTAACTGGATAGGGGCAGTCATACACTTAAAAAATACTATTGTTTTACATATTTTTCAACCTGAGAAAGAGGACAACTGGTGCTCTAGCTTCCTGAAGGGGAACGTGCCATGCCATTCGGCCACATCCTGCCTTCACGTTCTCAGTGCAGCCAAAGTTTCCTTTCAGTTACAGCACTGAAGGAGTTTTCTCATGAAGGTTAATAGATTGGCATCGGTATAACAGAGAGGGGAGTTTGGTCCTAATTTCAAGAACCACAATGAAGAGCAAGCTTTTGGAAATCATAAATATTATTAAATCTAGTTCTGTAACCTTCATTTTACCTGGACATCACATGGCACAAAGCAATGTTTCATGAGCGTGTTCCTCAGCATGGGACCATTCCAAATGAATTTAACACTTAAAATTACAGATGGTTTACTGCTTTTGCAGTGTATTTGTTTCATTAATCTAATGCATTTCAGGGGAATACAAACCTGAACATGTCAGAGGACAATAAAAGTACCTAGATATTCCAAGACATTCTTTCGCGGTCTTTCTTCACAAACCTCAGCTGTGAGAAAGGTATCATTTTAAGTAACCCTCTTTGCCTCACACCACCAGGAATCAATACTAGCTGCTTCCTGAGTGGGTGCAAGAAACGCTGCAGAAGGTAGCCATGAAATAGAAAATTAGGAAAACAGGCTGTGTTTTGAAGCATATTTTGAAGAGAGTTTTCTACCTGTTGTGGAGCAACCAATACTTTAAAAAAGTGTTAGCAGCTATCAATAACCTAAAAGGTTGAAAGAAATACTAATATGATTTTGAACAGGAACATTCCTGCCTACACTGATAGTAACTTCTTTTTTTAAGTCAGTTAAAAAGCATCAATACATTCCAAAACATACGTTTGTATTAACTTATCCAAACAATACCTTCCTAAAACATTTAAAATTACTATTATAATTCTGGATATTGCCCTGGCTAGACATTTGATTTCCGATTTATTTCATGCCACTTAGATGCAATTAATTTCTGTGTGCAGATGTAGAGACTGGACTCAGATGTAGAAGGACTCTTCCCCTTTTTTCCTTGGAGGAACAACAAACCAGTTAGACTTTGAGCTAAAGGTAATGCCTGTGGGGCTACCACCCTGACATGGGGCAGCACAAAGGCACTGCCTGGGACTGTTGTGCCCTATTCTAAGGTGTAAGGAAACAACTAACAGCACCACAGATAAATCCAAAACTGCCAGTACAGGTGCTTCTCCTCTGTTTTGTTCCTGGGAGACAGCAGCTAAGGGATGCAGAAAGCTGCGCTCCCAGCAGCAACATCCAGCTGATTCTGGTGCTTTGCTGCAGCTGAGCCAGTCTCTAGCATTGGTTGAAAGGGACCATCTCCCAGCTGGAACCAGCACTACCTGAGGAAGCACTGCTGTTCTTCATACCATTGCCTGCCATCAAGCAGTTTATCATGAACCCCCAGCTGATTGGGCTAGAAGCATCTCAAAAAGATACACACCAGTCTTTGCAACCACTTTTCCTGCTTCATTATAGGAACAGGTCTCACATGAAAAAGTACTGACTGCTGATAAATGCCATCCCTTAGCAAATCCAGCTGAGATCCATGCTCAGTGACATTTGAATATAAACAGTGACAGCCAACCATTATTTCAGGGCTCAAACCCAGGCGCAAATGTAGCACAGAAACAGTCATAGACAGAAGCTTGACAGATTAGGAAAAGCCTAATTTTCCAAACAATTGTTCAGAGAAAACTAACTGGTCAGGTGACTGGTCTCCATTTTAGCACTGAGCTGCACAAAATTCTGAAAATAAATGTATAGCTTACAGCTATTTATCATAAAGCAGTTGTTACAGGGCTGTAAATGGTCACTAATAGTACTGCAGATAACACAGCAGCAGAAGCAATCATGACAACTGCTCCAGCAGAATGGGATCCAGAATCAATGAAAGTTGTAGACATTGCAGTAGATCTGTAACATTTTCAGCTTTTGGCAGTATGGACAAACACTGACTGTTTCACATAATCTTAATTCTACTTTCCTCATGCAGGTATTCATAAAAGGGAAGTATTATTTCTTTTGATACAAATAACATCACATACATAAAAACACATAGCATATTTGTGATATAGTGTACTCTTCAGGACACAAACTATATCTTCTTTCTGAAGCACCTTGTACACCACAAATGTCTAAACACAGCAATACAAAAAAAATAATAACTAAAAAGCCAATAGCAGAAAAACTAATTTTGCACGCTTGCCCTTCCCTTAAAGATTTGAGTCAAAAATGTGAAGTTACAATAAATAGCTGTACTTACTGAAAAAAACCCCAGAGTCAATATAAAGACTCCCCTGTCCAAGTATTATGAGGAGTTTAACCTCAATGCTTCACTTTGCCAGAGGGAAGCTATTCCCTTTGTTGGTAGATCTGGTTACAAGAAACGATAAAGCATAGCTTTTTGTCATTATTACACTCAAGGATAAGCTAAATCCCTGCAGGACAGAATGAGATATGCATCATATTGTACACCTTCCATTAGAACATACAATACAAACTAAATCCCGGCACAGGAAGAAAATCCTCGTGTTTTCAGAATGTCATTGACCCATGAGAACAATTTGAACTGCTCTTAAATATCAAGCTAGCTTTTACTGCTATATCAGGTAAACACCTACATGCTTTATCATTTTAACAATCACTACAATCACTCAGACAACAAATCCAACAGATTAAGTTGCCAAAACCTTTTTATAAGCCTCCCAATTTAATTTTTTGCTATGACGTGTAGAGTTTTCCTTGATTCTGATCATGAAGTCTCTCTAGATGTTTTTTAAACATGTAGTGTTTATTGTATTTGTCTGCATTTAGCCTTAGTTATTAACATCTATAAAGAAAGAACAGGACACCCCACAGCAAAAGGATGTTGTAAAGATCACAGTTTTCTGATAAGTTGCTTTTTTTAAAGATTTTATTGAAAGCAAGAAAACTGCAAAGAATTTTCTTGTTCCCTCCCACATAAAATGTCATGAAACAATCCAAAAGGATTTTATTTTTTTATCTCTAGATTATCAGGGTGAGATTATCTGAAACTAACTGCTATTTCATCCTATTAAAAAGTGTGAAATCTCAATGCCGCAGCTTTGCTAAACCTTATACTTATGAATTATTTCCGCTAAGACTATTCTTATGCATAAAATTAAGCAAAATGAAACCCTTGGTAGTAGAAAGAGCAAAAATCAATATGCTATTTGGCAACTGTATTAGAGATGTCAATTCACATTTTTATAGTTGAGATACCAAGCTTTATAAAGGTTCTTGTCTGCTTTTGTATTCTTACCTACCTCTTCAGTTCCAGCTGAGGATCTGCTCTATGATCACAGCATGTATGAGCAAGTAACATTGCCCTTCTGCAAGGAAAGCAATTGTAAGGAAGGTGTTAACAATAAAATCATTGTCCAAGTGACTCTTGCTCTATCTGATTTAGATTTAGCATAAAAGTGTATGCTTTACTTGACCTACAGCATGCACACTGGGTAAAACCAGGTTCCTTGAACATCAGTGGCAATCCCTACATACTTAATTATGCTAAGCTTTTCCTCACTTTCTTTCTGCTATGAAATCAGTATTAAACTTTATTAACCTACTTTGAAAAAGTGACAGGTAGTTGACATCCCCCAACCACAAACTTCCAGCTCATGCCAAGATACCACAGGAAAATGTTTCCATCAAGTCAACAGAGACGGGAAAAGGTCATACAATCATATTGACATCCTATACATACGTATTTTCATTTAGAAGTTATTTTGGTAAGTTTAGTATCAGAGCTGGAAGGAATGTCCTATGAGAAGCGGCTAAGGATTTGGGCTTGTCTAGTTTGGAGAAAAGGAGGCTGAAGGGCAACCTCATTGCTCTCTACAGCTTCCTGAGGGGGGGGAAGTGGAGAGGGAGGTACTGATCTCTTCCCCCTGGTATCCAGTGACAGGATGCATGGGAATGGTTCAAAGCTGCACCAGGGGAGGTTCAGACTGGACATTAGGAAGCATTTCTTTACTGAGAGGGTGATCAAACACTGGAACAGGCTTCCTAGAGAGGTGGTCGATGCCCCAAACGTGTCAGTGTTTAAGAGGCATTTGGACAATGCCTTTAATAACATGCTTTAACTTTGTCAGACCTGAATTGGTCAGGCAGTTGGACTAGATGATCGTTGTAGGTCCCTTCCAACTGAAATAGTCTATTCTATCCCAATATGATTCATTATATGCTAAAATTAAAACTTCTATAAGTTTATAACATACAGATGACTTGAAATTGAAATGCTCCTATAAACGTCTCCAAGTTTTGGGGTTTGTTTTTTTTTCCCCACTCCTTTTCCTTGCTGCTCCATATAGATGGTATACATGCAGGAGCCCAGGATTTACTTACTAAGTCTTCAGTCTAAGGTTCCTTAGAAACTCATTTTTGCAATACTGACTTCTAATGCCTTCCCTCTTTCATCTTCAAGAACTGACTAAATATTATCAACTACTAGGAAAGCTGGCTCTTTTCCTTAATAGTATCTACTTGGTTCATTGTCTTGATCAGGAAGTAAATCATCAACTCTGTAGGAAAATCTGATAGTGTATGAAGGAGACAAGTAATAGACACCCTAAAAATAATTTTCTTATATTCTTCTTTCCTTAAACTTTTCTCTAATGATTGTAGCCACTTTTAAAGACAGTTCTCAATCTGTCAATAAGAAAATTGCCAAACATACTTAAACCGGATTGTCCCAGCTTTAAATGGCAAAGTTTAACACATAATTTAAAGTACATTCTTCTTCAAAAGGTTTAATTGAAACTATATATGTGTGCGTATATATATTACTTTAACTTCTGAAGCACTAAGGGCAGGACCACATATAGTACTGCTTGGCAAGTTAAACAAAAGTTCTGAACTATTCAAGACAATAAAAAAGGCTTACTAAAATACCACCATGAATCATTATTTGAAAACAAGCCAGCAGCTAATTTGGAGCAGACTAATATTATTTCAAGATCCTTCACAAGTCTAAAACCATTAGTTTTTTTTCTTTTCTTGGTAATTACAGTGAAATTAATAGATATGTTCTATATGTTCTGGGATTTAAATGATGACTAGAGTAGTTTTCAGCATTTTTACTGGCAAAAAGTTCCTTCCTTAGAAATATTTTATTTCAAAGCTGTTTTTATTACACTTCCCAGTTGAATGGAGCAACGGTCATGGTCACATCTTGTATTTCTCTGACAGACAGGAAATTAACATGACCCAAGAAATCACAACATACACACAAGGAAAACTCCATCCCATGATACCAAAGAGAATGAGAGAGATGTACGAGAGCACCTATTTTTATCAAGGTATTTCTCCACAAAGGCTGAAATCGATGTTCTTATAGGCATTAATGATTGATACTAAGCACATGTAAGTTTGACTCTGGAGTAAGGAGACTTCAGACTGTCATATATCACGCTTCAACTGGTACATGCTTCAGTCTTCCTTCCTGTGCAGATGTAAGAATTTGTGAATGTAAGTCACCAGGGGCGTCATTTTTGCTCTCAGAAAGCCTCCTCTGAGAGCAACCTCCTCCTCCTTTTTTGAAGCTAGACTACAATCCCTTACAATTTCTCCAAAAATCTTACATGGACTATAGGGACAAAGGCTAGTTTTTAATCTTTCTACATATTTAATCTCTTGCAGAAAATGAAAACACTGTTACTTAAGCAATTTTGCTCCAAATTTAGCAAAGTATTTCACTTTGAACATACATTTCAGTGTTGAGCTGCTGTTACAATGTCTGTGAATGTAGTCACTTAGAATGTCATAATTTAAGTGATATAACAAGTGTATATTCAACACAATTAAAAGATTTAAAAGGATTTAGCAAGTAATTACACAAAGAAGGCTCTTTAGCTCATGCTGACATCGATAAAAAACTGTAGATATATAATGCAACATCACCTTCTGTACCTCCTGAGATTAGATGTTGTTTGCTCAGTAAGAAGCAAGCAAAAAAAAAGAATATTTACTGAACATTTAAAGGTTTTCAGTATTGTAGCTAAGACGCAAAAAAGCACTACAAGATTAAATACACTATAAACCAGATTTAATATAATCAAAACTGTTCAGCAAAAAGTTAGCAAAAGTTCATCCACTTGACTGAATTAACTGAACATCCTACAAACTGGAAATGTAATGCAAGAATTTTGCAGAAAGGTATCCCATTAACATCACAGAAGACACTAGAAAAATGAGAGAAGTGATGCATTTAAGCTTTTCTAGTCCAGTACACATTTCTATTTGTGATTTTATTAAAAAAAAGTAATTTCCAAGTAGAGGGGCCAGGCTTTCTGAAATATGATCTGGATTTCTAGCTGTAACTTCCCTTACCTGTACTGGTCTGTTAGTGGTACCATCTCATTTCTATTTTGCATTGATAGTCAAGGCTTTAAGAGATTTTTTTTATTCAGCAGATATCCTGGACAGAAGTCTCATAGCAATCTTAGTGTAGCAAAATTAATGCCAAATTGCTCAGGCACCCTTTGTATTTCCCTCTTGCCTTGTGTGTGGTTTTTTTGTTTGTTTAGTTTTACTATTCAAGCACCACTGACTACTTAAAAAGCATGCACATCAATTAGTACTTCCTAGGAGATGAAGACAACATTGAAATATCATCAGAAGAAGGACAAGTGATTTTGGAAGGAGCTAGAGACAGAGACAATTATGACAACTTACAAAGAGCTTTCCAAAGTTTATGTTCCTCATTCTGCACTCTCCCCAATCATAAGGAAGACTGAAAACTTTTAAGAAGTAGGAATACCCAAATCTTTCAAATGCCATCTCTTAAAGAGTGCTGAAAATCAGGTCACTGGCCGCGTTTAGTTTAGACTTATGCTCTTTGTTGTCTAGTGTTGTCTTGTTTCATATTTGAACCTTATCACAACCTACTATTAAATTAAAAGTGCATGAGAACAACTATGTACGGTCAAAGCATTCCAACAAACTGCCATCGTTTTGGCTGTTCTGTCACGTGTTTTTTTTCTAAATACATGCACATGAATGCCCAGTTTTAAAAGTCATCTCAAAACCCACACTGATTAGTCCTTTTCAAGAAGGAAAACAGCTTATGCTGCTTTTCCAGTCAATTTAGTACAAAAGAAAGGACCCATGTTTTTTTATCATTTCCCTCACATTATCAGCTTTATGTCTTCTGAAGACTACAGTTCAAAGGCCCAGCAGATTGCTAGTTAAGTACTAGTTCTTCTGTTATTCAAGGAAGGGCAAGGAATACAGAGCACGGGAAATTCATCTTCAAGCACACAGGGAACCTGGAGTTTGTAAGTAGCAGATACTAAAGGTCAAAATACAGCCACGCTGGTACTCAGCTGCACTCAGAACAGAGCAGGAACCTTCAAAATCCTTTTTTGCTACTGCAGAAGGGCTTGCTTCAAAGCAATCTGAAGTCTAGACAAATACTAATGGTTAATTAGTACAATTAAAAGCAAGCCCTTGGACTGCCTAACGAATGAGATTTTAAGTGCACTTGATTTTTTTTTTCCATGCATGTTATTTTTAATTTGGCCAGCCACTGAATTATAAATGGCATTTTTTATTTGTATTCTGGTCTCTGCGTGTCAGTCCTTAGTCTTGCACAGAGCTGAAAGCAAACAGAAAGTGCAGCATGTTGTTCACATAGCTGACAATGCACAGTAATAGTCATGGGAAGAGTAAATGAATTAATAAAACCAGAATAAACCTTTTAAGGTATCACACTCAGGGATAATGTAAGACTAAAAGTAAAAATTAGTAAAGTGAGTAAAAATGAGAAAGCACAGCTCAAATTATTGACTGCCATGAAAAATTATTTCAGAGAAAGAAAAAGAACCAGTTCATTTGTTTGGTCACAGGGAGAGCTCTTCCTCCACACGTGCACAACAGAGAATCCCACACATGTGGACTCAGATTCAGAAGGGTGCACGAGACTGCTACACATTCCCTATCCTTTCCTCACCTATATCAAAATCCCCAAGTATGTCATCAGGCTGTTAATGCTGCGGCACAAAAGGGAGCATCTAGCTTGTGGTTCCCATGTGCCTCCCGCCTATTCATTCTGGAAAACCACTGGATAAAGAATTCCTATTTTAGCATGGAATAAATGGCTTAAATAAGAATAGACCCAGAATTCGTATTGTTTCCATACAAATTACCAACATGCAGGAACTTCTGATCCACAGCATGAATCAATATATTTGCAACATCCTGAACACTGAATGAAATGATGGTAACAGCTTTTGCCTTTTATTTGCTAAAGGTTGATAAAAAGTTTCAGAAACATCCTTCAAAAATCTGACCTAAAGGATTTTTTTTAAAAGATATCTATTTTTAATCTTCCTAGGGGAAGGGAGTAAGTCTCTTTTATTAATCTGTAACACAGTATATGCATATGTATTTTGTACAAAAGACATTAGTACACATTTCATATAAAAAGCAAAACCAAAAGTCTCTTTTAATGCATCAAATATAGCAGAAGCTAACAATATTAAAAACTGAAAATATTTAGATAGGTGGAAAATACTTTGTTTAAAAAACTCCATGTAGGAGTTCTTGTGAACAGTTAATGTTGCTGAAATGAGAATACTTGAAAATATTGTATACACATAGTATATGTATAATCAGCTCTGCAAGCTACGCAGAATGTACTAGATAACAATTATCCTTTTCCTGGAATCAAGCAGGGAGCTGTTTTGTAACAAAGTCTTGTTATTAAGATTGGTATTTGGCAAACATTCCCTTGCTTTTTGAAAAAACAAGAGCTTTTTATTTCTTTCTGGTTCTAATCTTTATGCCAAGCAACTAGAAGGAAAATATAAAATGGGTAAGAGGCAGCTATAACGTTCTATCCTCACTTCACAGCTTTTTCATTTTTATAGACCTCCTTTTTAAAGTATTAATTAAAGTGTAAGTATTGAAGTATATCTGCAATACTGTTTAAACAGTGTGTGGCACAGAACACTCTGAGATACAGCAGAACTCAGAATCCCAGAACTGTCACATAAATCTGCAATGCCAAAACAGTTCAAAAGAAGGCTTAACTCTAACTGAAAGGAAGATGTACAATAAGTTTGAACATATTAATGCTTTACCAGTTTCCTGACACTGAAGTACAATGTTTTTTTGCCTTGCTTAGAATTTAAATAGGTCTAAGCAAGCAAAAACTTTGAATCCAGCAATTCAAACAAACTAAGCTTTGGGAGCTAAAACCTCCAAAGCAGGCTGGTGGGGGATGAGGAGCGATTTATATATATCCCCAAGTCTTAAATCTTAGCCAAACTAATGATTCTGTGAGGCTTTAAACTGGTTTTATTTTCATGTTCTAGCTTGAGATGACTGCATGATCATGGAGAGATCATCCCACATGTCCTTTTATCCTGTCTTTTTACCAGAGAGAATTCAGATGCTTTTCAGAACACTTGTCTCTACTCATCTGCTTTAGCCAAAAGCATTAACAGTATAGCCTTGAAATGTAAATAATGGTAGGTGATATAGAGCAGGTCTACACTGAGCGAAGAGTACTTGTATGAATTTATTGGTTCAATATTGCAGAAGTGCAAGCACTACATGCACTGGCAGTTTGGAGCAGTTTCGCAGCTCCCTGACCTCTTCTCCCCTACCTTTTGTCTCCAAGTCCATAGACCTAAGTTTTCTAAACTGTATCACCAAAGAGATTCAAAAAGAGTTGGCATCAAGATTAGCAAGGATACAGGTAGCTTTTAACTGGTGTTTTCCCATTAAAAAGTTCATACACAAGTCTGAGAGAAGCAATTCAAGTTGGTACCAGATAACACAGCCATGCACAGCACCGTTACCCCATGCTTTCCACAACCCTGAGACGAATTACTGAACAATCTCTGCACGTTCTTCCTCTTCTGCTCCTGATTTTGAAAAATAGCAGGAACGATTTTAAGAGTTTTCCAGTTTTACATTTCTTTACTGTAGTGTTTAGTTTTGCTAGAATATGCAACCCTTCATTATTTATTTTAGCCTTCTTTCATCCCACTAAACATGCTGCTGGACTGCATAGTTTTACTCTTCCCTAGTGACTCCTAACTCTGCTTCCAGTTGTCAAGCATCAGTCTTCATGCTTCTTCCACTTCTTCAAATTAACAGCCTTTCTTGGTTCCTCTTCTTCATTTCTACTGTCTACTCACTGAAGGTTGCTGATGATTACAGAAGCAGATGGTAGCAAAGGAGGGGCAATAACTACCCACCTTCCCAGTGGCTCTAAGCCCCATGGGTTTCTTGAGATATGTAAGTGCATTCAGTCTAAAAGGGCTACTTCAACATGAGCCCTCCAAAGGGGCAAGGTGGAAAAAAAATCTTCCAATAGTACCTGAAAAGAAGAACTAATCATATCATGCTCCAAAGAGGTAAGTTTAGAAACCATTTTTCAGAAAGCAAATCAAGTCCCTGGACAATTGCATTCTGATATGGAGACATGGCTGGAATTTCCCAGGGAGTGTTTATGCTGTCAAGATATTATGCCCACTAAAAAAAAGAGATATGAACATGTCTGAATGAATTACACCTTAAATATGTGCACAAAATAACACAAAAAACGTTGCTCAAGATCTTTTAGCCTCAGAAAAATATCTAAAAATCACCAGAATCATTATGACCAACAGTTGACCTATTTTACCTACTTTTACAATAGAATTCTTTGCCACAATAACCAACCACTAAAAATATTTTCTTTTATGCTACAAGCCTTTTTCACCAATCTAAAAAAATTACCAGTTGCTCAGACATTCAAGTTATGGTGTATAGATGACACTTCCATGTAATTTAGTTTAAACTTCAAAGCTGAACACACTACAGAATTCCAGATCCAGCCAGCTTTAAGAGGATAGGACAAGTGTGGTATTATTTCAATCTGTCTTCTTTATACAATCCAATCTGCAATGATATACCAGAGCCACATTCCTTTAATGTTAGGTCACTGACAAACATTAAGCCTTGGGCTTCAAAACCTGAGAAAACCTGCTGTGCTGAAACAATTGGTTACCTGCCTAGAGCTGTAAGCTCTGTAAGGGATACAGTTTGCAAATAGCGTTCGCCCCCTCTATCTGATCACATCTTTTTCCCCCCTCTTAAACTTAAACTAATAACAATATTTGCATGCATTTTTTAGAAATACAAAGAACCAAAATGAAAGCTAGTTTGACTACACACTGAATTTAATTAATGTATCATATGAGAACATGCATTTTAAATAACCCTGTTAAAACATGCACATTTTATAAAGCTGGATGATTTCCAATTAGCCTTGTAAGAAAAATACCTGGAGAAGCAGCTGTTGAAGAAGTTGTGCAGATTATAGGCTCAAAATGTAATAAAATTAGAGTGTGGAACAAAGATCACGTAAAAGTATCACGCACCTAAGTGTTACTCTTCTGTGTACAGAAAGTTATCTGAGCACGTTAAAATGAATACACAGTTACCACCTATTCTCTTTAGCACTGCAAAGTAACTACCAGTGAGACAGTTTGCAGCTGGATGGATATATGCTCAGGAAGAAGCAAGGTTGCATCCAGTTGCTCCCTGTTCTTACCATCTACCAACATCTTCATTGATAATGGCCTCTCAGTATGATAAACTAGATTCATGATGCAACGGGAGATTATTACATTTAGACACACCTTGTAGACTATTCAGAAAGAAGTCTTTAGTTCTATGCTAAAATAAACACAATGATACAGACACTTGCATTGTCCATTAATGCAGCCACGGCCAGTTTAAGAAGTTAAAATGCATACAAGAAGTCCAGCTTCCCCAACATGGCATGGGACCCGAGTCCTATTTGCCACATATTTAGAGCTAAAAGAACAGGTAATAGCAACCAGAAGCTAGGCGGCTTTTAGAAGATGGACTCATTTGATTTGCTGACCTATGAGGCACATTGCAAGTATCTTCTCACTGAGAAAATTCAGTTGCCTTAGCTAGAAGGAAGTCCAGAAATGAAAGAGTAACCACTTGATAGGGATATGTAGAGTATGCTAATGCATATAGCTGAGTTAATAAGTACAGGTGCTTTTAAGGGCAGATTGTATCCTTATTTTGACTAACAGTAAGATGAACATTTATAATAAATCATTATTTATCATTTATGTACATTTATGTACACATGTACACCATGGTGAGGAAGTACAAGACAAAAAAGCATCTTGGCTCAAGATCCTAATCAGAGCAGTTCAAACAAAGTCTTCTTACTTGTGAAGTGCTATGGAAAACATTATTTTACCATATCTGGAAGAACTTTTCACTGTTCTTTTCTCTGGACTAAGAACAGAAAAACAGATTATGGATCACACTTGTTTCCTTCCTCAAGACTATGGAATACACATGAAGTTTAACAGTCCTGATGCACAGGGAGAAAAACAGTGAAATTACTGCACCCATTTTGACACAGTTTGAAAAGTATGACTGACTGATTCTGTAATGACTCAACTTCCTGCATACCTTTGCATACAAAATTTTATAAAAGTTTTCATCTTTACTTAACATTTAAACAAGTATGGGGTAGAAAAAACACATCTGATTGTAAGCAGTTCCAACAACTAAGATTTTTTTCCATTTGTAAGAGGAATAACTGTCAGGGGAAAGCTGATTTGCACTTTGTATCATTATCCTTATTTTCATCTGCTTTCACCTTAAGGAAAAAAGCTTTATTCACTTTTACTTTTTCCACATTACATATTTGTCCCTGTCTGATATTTTCAGAAGTTTAAAGTCAGTTTGTCATATATTTCATCAAGACGAAATCATTATAACTGGAATACTTGTAGCTCCAAGTTTTGGAGGAAAAATGCCGATGTTGGATGACAGGGAGAAGGGTAGCTTTTATTACCCCAGTGAAAATTCATCCAGTTTGGTTCAATTGCAACCCAGAAAAAAAGAACCTTGCATAAAAGCTTCAAAGTGTCTTAGTGCAACGGGGAATTTGATTTTTAGAAATTGCCTCTTTGACTGACTGATTTTGCCCAGGACCAGCAGGCTCTAGAAGATTTTCCTTGTGATTGTTGCTCCTTGCAGCTGGGACTACTGTCACTGGAACTCCAAAGCCAGCAGATATAAAGAGGCAAGTTCATATGATGTGAAGGACAGAAAGGATTAAAACCTGGAACAATCCAAAATTTCTCAATCCTAGCACAACTCTGAAGTTTAGCAGATACATACACTGAAAGACATGGGGACAACTCACTGAACCAGCTGGTCTGACAAAGAAAAAAAACAGCCAGTACATTCATGAACAGAATTGTTGAAAGTATTTTTCAATGCATCTTTTTGAGGAAATATGAGTTTTGATTAGACTATCAGACATACCAGTTCTTTCAGTGCCATCTTAACTATCTCTGTATTGGTTTGCTTCACACAACGTAGATGTACACCTTGTCTTGTAAAAGAGTTAGTGAGCTTCTAAACAATCCCCAATAAGAAAAAACAGCCTTTTTTCACCCAGAAAGAACTAATTCACTTCAGGAATATTCACGTAGCACAGCAAAACTAGTTTCCTGACTTGGTTTCTTCTAAAAAAAAAGTTGGTAATGCATCAAAGATTAACATGTAAAAATATTGGTGAAGAAATTTGGTTCATCTTCCTTTTTGATCTTCTGCTTTGGTAAGAAAATGAATTAGTTATGGAAAAGGTTACCCATACTGAGAACTAACAAATAACGCAATCTGCTTACCTTATCCTGGCTATATGTTGCTGCACAGGCTGATGCTGAAAATGGTCAGGCCACTGATGGTGAAGGCAGAAGGATGGGGAGGGCTGAAGACAGCAGGCAGGCTGATATATGGGTGTGTGTTTTTGGCAAACAGATGCTGAATACTCAGTATGTGGCTGCACGCAGCATGAAGTCATAGGAGATGGTGCTGAGTTGCCAACCACTGAATGACATTCTTGCTTGTTATTATGGCTACTTAAAGAATGATGGTACGGACAAGGGTGGCAGCATTGCGACAACATCTGCTGAGTTCTTTGGTTGTCTAAAGGCAGAAAGGATGGTTTGATTGTACCATTAAGTTGCAGGCAGCCATTCGGACTCACTTTTGTTCTTGATGTTTCCTTGGATGGGAGTTGTTGGACCGCAACATCTCCATCATTAGCTGCAACGATACCTGGGCCAGTAGTGTTTGACAAGATGCTGCCATTGCTCAGAACCACAGAGTCACTAACATTACTCATAGCCATGCTCCAAGTTCTTGATGGATATGTGATGTTCCTGAAGAAACAAATAAAGCAAAGTTTACAGTGCTGCAGTGTTTTCAGATGCTCGGAAATAACTTTAGATTGAAATGAGTAAAGCTCCTCTCTCATCTTCAACTTTCACAACACAGGAAAATGGAAAGGAGTCACACACAGAGTCAGGAATGTTTTGAAGGACTTTCACTTGTTCAACAAAAAGTTAAGAGTGAAGTTACATAAATGCTCAGTAATTAAACCAAAATGTAAGTCAATGAATAGACAGTTGACAGTCTCTGGGTCACAGCTAACAAGTAATGGTTGAGATGCACAGGAACAAGATCATTTTGCACAAGACTAAGTAATAGCCACTGTTTATAAAAACAGATTTTGGTATTAACTGTCTAAC
Organism: Ciconia boyciana; assembly: GCF_034638445.1. Lineage (NCBI taxonomy): Eukaryota > Metazoa > Chordata > Aves > Ciconiiformes > Ciconiidae > Ciconia > Ciconia boyciana. Next base: position 107,980,436 of record NC_132936.1, on the reverse strand, counting down.
CATCCACACTTTGCACTGCAATTTGCTTGTGTGCTTTGAAAGCCAGCAGGAGACAGGACCACACAGCAGAGATTGTTTAATAATCATTTATGTGCTGGTTTCTGTAACCTCCTTTCCTATCTCCAATTTCTATTGAAAGTGAGGCATATTTGTATTTTTGAATAAATTATTTTAAAATGCCTTATTTAAATAAATCAAGCCACTTCAGCAGACATCTGTCAAAATTTCTGGATGGTAGACTAGGTCTTTAGCAGAAGCTCAAAATGAACTGTTATGAATACTAAAAAGATATCCTGGAGGTATTTAAAAGACATGTAGATGTGTCGCTTCGGGACATGGTTTAGTAGTGGACTTGGCAGTGCTAGGTTAACGGTTGGACTCAATGATCTTAGGGGTCTTTCCCAACCTAAATGATTCTATGATTCTAAGATAGAATACAACCACATGTTTTCCCCAAGCTTAAAAAAAAAGATAAACCCAGGATTCAATTACTGCTAGTTGAGAAGCTCATGCTTCTGAGTGACATGTATTCCAAAGGCAGTTAAGAAATGCACTGTACTGTAAATAAAGGATATTAAAGATTTTCTTCTAAAGTTTTATCTTTTTCAAGCAAAATGTAAATACTGTGTTAACTATAATCGTGTTTTAATAAGCTTTGAAAATAAGTTGGAGATTATTATTTTGATAAGTAACACAAAAGGTCAAACATCACACTTAGATAAGAATTTGTTTTCCTAGTTACATAGGGAGGAGGAGAAAAGAGAATGAGGAAGAACGAACACTGATTATGTACTATTTAGAAGAATAAATCAACACTTGCTTAAAAAACAGAATCAGTTAATTACAACTGCTTTGGCTAACTTAACGTTACCTTTTTGATACTGAATTTAATCAACAACATTCCAAGTCCAAATTGCAAGGCTTGTATTACAGACACTAAACTGTGCAGAAAGACACAACATACAAAGAAAGACAGATAAGTGAGGAAGTTTCTAACTCATTTTCTTCCCTGGTACCTTTCCTGAGTGCTCAGAGAGCTAAGCCTGCCCAGCCAGCTGAACTATTTAATTGCCTGAATGCTAATTCTGAGCAGAAAGTGCTTTGCAGAGTGGAATGCTACCCCTGGCAGCCCCCCTGTGCAGCACCTCCCCTAGACATAGCTAAATCCTTCACTTCTGAAACGAAAATTAATCCTCTGCTATTTGTTCTAGATCATGTGCAGAGCCCGATGCCCTGGGAAATCACTTTCATTTAGATAACCACTCAGAACAGGAGAATATGCTGCTTGACGAGCATATTTTTTCCAGCCTCCAATTCCACACATTCCTGCCGGGTACCCTCTCCCCTGGCCCAGGCAAGTCAAGCCCATGGAGGACTTTCCACTGAGCACAGAGAGTAAATTCAAGCGGCTGGCTAAACTTTGTTTCAGTCTGAAAAGACATATTAGTTATGTGAAATACTGCTGTGTTTGAACAGTCTGTTTTTTTCTTGCACTGTAGGCAGCTTCAAAGCCTGCTGAAGTGGACAGAGAGAGCTGGTCATCAAGGCAGAGAAAGCTCCTCTCAAGTTGTCTGGCAGCATTTTAGGAATTTCTGGCTGCTTATTTTCACGTTCACTCATATCAGAGACAGGCTGCATGGTGACGATGTTACCTTGCTCTTTCTAAGTTAGACATACCCATATCATCGCTTGAAACTGCTGTACACTGATCAAGTTACTGTTCCGCAGACTACTATTATAACTGAAAATAAACTATGGAGATACTGCAAATATCTAGCCCTTCAAGCAGACAGATGCACCATCCTTTTTGCTCTAAACCCACGACATCTGCACTGCGCGGCAACTGAGATAGCTACTAAAAATTATGTTGTGTTGTTTCAAATCACCTTATAAAGGAAACCAAGCATTTTCGCACAAGGCACACATGTGCCAGAGAGATGCAAGCTAACTTGCACCCATGGAAGCTGGGCAATCCCAGCACAGACATACAGGCTTGGGACTGTCAGTGTGTCTGTGCCCCTCATGAACACTGATTGACACAGGAATTATAACTTTTGCTCCAGATAGCCCAGCAGCCTCTATTTAATATGACCAAAGATAAAATGCTTTATTTTCAACAGATGTAATATTTACCTGTATGCCTTTCAGTTTAAACACAAACTACAGAAAGACTCTTTAGAAACTAGTAAATTCAAAGAAAAGCCAAATATCATCATCATCAGTATGACAACACATAATTCCACCTTTGTTCTCCTTTTGAACAGGCTATTCATGAACTATCTCAAGCTATAAAAATTTTACCAGATCAAGCTGATTCTTTCTTTTTCCTAAGCCTTGAGAAACTATTGAGTTCTGTCCATTTCCATGGAGTCTTTGAGCAAGGCAATGGAAGCACCTGCTTACCTTGAAGCTCTTTCAATGCCATATTATAGTAAGCAATACTACTTTGCATGCTTAAGGTAGCCATCTGATTAAGTATTTTATTGAATCACAGTTAAGAAGAGCTGGAACTCAAACCAATTCTCTAGAATACGAATTGGGCTGTATTTTTTCATTTGGTTTGGTAGCTTTTCTTACATCAAATGTAAAGATGTTTGATGTCACCTGACAAGTCTAATGTTATCCAAGTTTTGTTTCACTCATGTTTGAGGGTACGAAAAGTGATGTACTGTGGTACTTCATTTGTGTTACGCTCTATACAAGCGACTGCAACTCCACTGTCAGCAAAACTTCACTTGCAGCTATTGCACCAAAATATATTCTTAGAATGTATTCTTATCTCTCTGTATTTTGTCTCCCCTACCACAACTGCAGTGACTGGGAACTTACTGTGAGATGTAATGGCCCAAGGAAACGGTTAACTGAGAATCCCTCCTTTAGAGGATGCACAAACAGACAAGTTAAATGCAACAAGTAAAAAGCACAATAAGATTTTAACAACATATGGACCTGGGAAAACAAAAAACCTGTTCATCATGAAAAAAAACCTAAACCCCAAAATTTTTCAAAATGCAGTCTTTGAGATTTCTGAATTTTTTCAATGATGAAAGTTTGTTTTTGCTACATTCCTCTGAATGCTTTAGGATTTCATATTCTCCAACAGAGTGGGGTTTTTCAGACTTATTCCAATTTACATCTGAAGGTTCTGAAGCAATGGACAGGTATTCTGAATAATGAGGTTGTAAATAATACAGGTTTTAATATAGACAGTGCTACTTAACAGAACATTAAACACAATTAGAAAAAGTGTTAACCTACATGTTTAATACATCACATGTAGGTATCCACCTCTCTAGCTGGACACACAGTATTTTAAACATTAACATCTATTTAGAAATTATGCCAGCTGGACTGCTAAGGAAAGAAAACTCAAATTATCTTTAATTACTGCACGCTTGATAACAGTAACTGCTAAGAAAGCACTTTAGCCATGCAGTTCAAAACAACAGCTTGGAAGAACATCATATCTGGAAAGCACCACGGTCTGTAGAGGCAATGTTACTTAGTGACAGTTTTATGGAGTAATCCCTCTATTATTTGTGGAGCTAACAATGAACACAGCTTACCCAGCAGACATCTGCCATCTGCATTGCAAGCCCTTCAGGAAATCAAGTAATGCTGTACCACACTGAAACTATGTAGGATTTGGTGTTCCCTAACTAGCATGTTCTTTTTAGACTTGGATTAAGTTCACCTGTTCCTTTGGCTGCAACCAAAAGAATTTTTCTTTGCTTTCTTTGCTTAAAAAAAAAAAAACACACACAGACTTAAAAAAAACATTGGTTCAACAAATCCCATCTGGGCTCATAATGCCTGCAATTGAGAATGACAGAAGTGCAAATTCAAGAGGGACTGATGTAGTGGAAATTTAGTATAACCTAGTATATTAGTATAGATAATTTATAGATCTTTAGAAGATGACAGAAAACAGCTAAGTGTCAAGGGTTATTTTAACCACGTAAGAAAAAAAAAATCCCGAAAATCTGTACCTTGCACTAAAATAAGCTGGTTATAAGACTTCACATTTTTCATTTAGGGTAGGACAAAACTCAAATTTCATTTGAAAGTTATCTAAAGCCTGTCAGCTGTAGTCAGCATTGCACCACTCAGCCAGCTGAACCAGTCCAGGTTTCCTGGACCTTGCAGACCTGTCAGCTACAAAGCACCATGGTTCTGAGATGAATATGATGTCTGAAGTAACAAAAATCTCTTTTCATGTCAAAAGTTCATCTAAAACAGCTGGATTCTAAAAGTAGTGCATTCTTGAAATAAGCAAGATTTAACAATCCCAGTGCTACCTATTAAGTCTCCTTCTAAATGAAATATTATAATGGACTTATAGTCCCTTAAGACACTAAAGTTTTTTAATGTGGCAAATGGGTTACACGGTCTCAATCTGTAAGCTCAGTTAAATCCTCTCCAGACTTTGTTTGCTGTGCCAGCCAGTGCACAGCCACTCTTAGGAAGGTTTTCTCCTCCCTTCACATCACCAAAATTCTTTGCATCTTTGCTTTTTCTCAGTGCTCACAGGAGTAACAGGTGGTGCCTGGTGTTTGATACTGGGTTTTATGGGAGACATCTAGTTATCTATCATTGCAATGGTCTTTAGCAAGTCAAGCAGCTTTTTAATGTTTTATGGCTGTTGATCTCCATTTTGGCTCTCAGCTAGACATTTTTCAAATTCTCTAGCTCTTACCCCATGCGTTCATATGTGGTGCTTGGTTTCTCTCAATACCCTGATTCTTGCTTTTCCATTTCAGCTGTTAACCACTAGGTCTTCCCTGAAAATCTTTCACTATACAAAATATAGACACTTCCTAGAACAAGCCTTCCCTGTCCTTTCCAATTCTCTTTCAAGTATTTAAAGTATATTTTAAAAGTATGTATTTCATCTTCAAGAAGATTCTCAATTCTTACTTTATCAGCACACAAGTTTAGGTGATATTAATGAAACTGCTTCACTTTGAGGATTGATACAACGTAGCTCTTATTTTTGAGAAATGCCATTACAGTCAGTTTATTTTCTGCACAGTCTATAAACACCCATTTTCTTAACCAATGTCTCCCTGTTAACGAGCACATTTTCAGCAACCTAAGTACTTTTACCACTCAGTAGTAGTTAGAAGACAATTACGAAGCAGAAGAGATTTTCAGAAGGGAAATTTCCCCTCCTCCATTTTGTAGCAAGTGTTTCAAAAGCCATCTATAGCCTTTCCATCCCTCTCTGCAGCCTGAGAGGTTGAGAAGCTGTCCCATCTTGAACCTGAGACACCATGAGTTCATTTCCTGCGTCGCAGGCTGGCTCGGGAATTGCAATTCCTGTGACGGTTTCCAGATGTCACCGTGCCAGGACCACAGCTCATGCTACAGATGGGCACTAGCGAACCAGGGTTGCCAAGCTGGCACACGAACTGACCCAGCAGCAACAGCTGTAGGGTGATGGAGCTGGGAAAGACTGCAAAGGGTGGGAAAAAAGAATATTCTCCAAAACTTCAGAAATAGATTTTGCTTTGCTTTTAAGCTAAAGTTACTTCTCCTGGCACGAACAGTAAACCAACAGCAGACCATTTAGAGAAATCATTTGCAGGGCTTTGACTAAAGAAATCAATTGCAGTGCTTTAACTACAAAGTCTTTTTTAAAGTCAGAATTCATAATAAATATAATTAAACTATAGAAACAACAACAAGAAGCCCTGAAAATTCTCTTCCAGAAGTTTTGTATAATCCTAAAATTTTATTTAAAAATAACTTAAGCATAACACAGGGGAAATAGGAAAAACAAATGTATTAAGAAAATCCGAAAAAGCTTCAGATACTCTGAGTTTTGGAAAGATATACAGCTACAAGCAGAAATGACTGGAACAAAACATGCTACTTCAAGAAAAAATGTGCATAGTTCTGGAAAGCAGGTATACCTCAGCACAGTTTAAGAGCATGGAAAGCTGTTAAAAATAAACCCAAACATTGCTTACCACTGCAACACTGTCATCACACTAAATCTTATTTGCACAACTTACTGACTTTCTATTACCATACGAAAGACATTTAAGTTTTGTAATTGCAAATATTCTGATCCAAAATAGCTCTAATCCTGCTTACACTGGGGGAACCCAAATATGTTTCTTTCTGGATGTAAAAGGAGTTACTCACACTGAAAGTTCCACAGGATTTTACTTCATCATGCTGTGGGATTAACATTTAAATTATTACAGCTGTAGAGGGACACAAAAGCAATACTCTCTAGGATACAGCTCTGGCTATGCCTACCATCATCCTGACTATATTAGTGTTACATAAGAGGTTAAGAAGCCTCTCAACCATCTGTTTAGAAGCAGGTTTTTTGTTTTCTGTCCAAATTTAAAAGCTATGTTTGAATATCTTTAAATAATCTGTTACTAACAGCAGCATTTTTTTCTCCATATTTTAATAGAAGCACTAACATAATTTTACAGCTACCATATATTAAACAAGCAAAACACTTGGTGAGAATGCCAGGACACATTAAGCAGGTATACACCCGCAGTCACACCTATTTGACAAATGCAGAGCATTCTTTGCATTTAGCTACAGAAAATATAGCAAACCAGTTTTACACTAACAGTCCAACAATCATTTTCTTCGAAAGCTAAGCATGCGAGAACTGATTTTTTTTCCCCCCGCTTCCTTTCCCAAGCGTACATTGGTTTTAAGTCTCCCATTTGCTGAGCTGCGCTCCGAAGGGCAAATGATAAACCCCATGTACCACTTCTATCATTGCGCATCTGTTGAGATAGCTGGATCTCGAGTCGGGGGGAAGGGTGGTTTTCTTTCTCACCAGCTCTTCAGCGCTAGCGGGGTCCTGTTCTAAGCTCCCCGGCATTTCTACCCAGCCGTAGTCTTTTACAAGTCCAGGAGTCTACTTGCATTACAAAGTAGCATTTTAGTGTAAGTAAACTGAAGGTACACAATAGCCTTAGTTAAACCTACATCCTAACGCCTTCTGAAAGCCCGAGTTGTTTCAGCTGTAACCTAAGATACGCTACGGGAACGCACGGCCAGACTTGAAGCAATCCAACGTAAGACACTTCTTAACACTTACCAGACCCAAGCCGGAGTAGGCTGGCAGTAAGGAGAAAGCAGTCCCCTCTCGATCCAGGTATCCCCCCCGCCTACACGCCCGCTCTTCCCGCAGCCACCCGAGAGCCGGGTCCGCTTCGCCGCTCGCCCCAACAATGGCCCCGAGCGGGGAGCGCCGAGCCGAGCCGCTGCTGCTGCGGGGCCGCGGGGAGACGGGGCCGGGGCCGCCCCTCCCCGCGGCAGGTCAGGGAGCTGGCAGCGGTCCGCCGGCTCCTCCCTGCTGCTGCGGGAGCCCCGGGGCCGCTCCCCGCCCTCGGTTCCAGCCCTCTTTGATCTGGCTTGGTTAAGGCTGATTTGGAGATTCGAGCCGCGCTCTGCAGCTTCGTCTGCCTGCGCCCACTGGAGCTGTGGGACCTGCGAGCGCGGGGCGCCTTGCTCTGGTTCCAGCTTCAAACACACGTGCTCACCCGGAAAGTACAAGTGGCATCACCTTGCCACCAGCGTTTTTGAAATGGGAAGAGCTGAGCAAGGCGGGACACTGAGAAGAGCAGCGAGTATCATTTGGAGTGTTTTTCAAACTCACTGCGGTCCCCATTAGTTCCTAGCAAACATGTCGCATCCCCCAGCCCCATGCTCTTGACTTCATCCTTTGGTTGTCGGGCACTTCTTACAAAATACCTCTGTGCAGCTACAAATCGCTGACACTTCTCCAACAACAAATAAAACCGACTTGGAAAAACAGGGCTTTTACCCCACCAGATTTTAAGATATTTGTACCTAAAAGGCCTTGTCTTGATCTTCCTTCACACCTGAGCACTTGAGGACCTGGTAGTCCAAAAGTGAACATCTCCACATACTCCTCAGATACGTTTGTTTAAAAGGCTTTATAAATAGAAGCTGAATTATTACAGACTATTAATGCAAAAAGCTGAAAATTCCACAAGCAGAGAAGATAGCCTGGTCACAAGTCAAAATGAAAAAACAGAGATTGCTAAATTCTGGGGATATTTAAACCCTCAGTCCGAGGACCTCAAGAATAAAGCAGCAGGTCATGTTTTCAAAGAGCTCAGTATTAAGGTGCGGAACACTGTACTCGCTCAATTTGCAGAGCTGTATTACGAGGAACTTTTTAAAATACTGCTATGGGAAATGCCACAAGCTGGTCTTAACCTGCTCTACCAGGGTATGCTCAACTAACTACTGAACCTCACGTGCGAATAAGCCTTATGTTTTGGGAGGTGACTCTTGGTTTTTCCTCAGCTCTAGGTATCTCAGATACAAACTTCAGATGCAAACCAGTCCTCTGTCAATCCAAAGCAGGTCACAGTCCACCTGGGACTGGCTTTTTAGAAGAACTCTTTCCCCTCTGCTGAAAGGAGCTCTGATTTCAGGGTCAAGTTTGAGCTGGTTGTAGCAAAAGGAATTTCTCATCCACAAGCATCTTTACTCTTCATAAAGTAAAAAAGTCTTACCAAAGGAAACACTGGGGCTCAGTTTCCCTCAGTGTGACCTTAGAATTATGCATCCTAACTCTGGTCCAAGTTTTTACACAAAGCAACTCTTCCTGCTCATTGGATCTGGTCTTTAACAGGTGGCGAGGGACTGTGCTGCTTCCCTACTTCTAAGGGGAAACTTTGTTTTTTTTTTTTAAACCAGTGTTCCTTGCCTTTCCCACTTAGCTTCAACCAGAAAATTTCACTGGCATCAGCTGCTCTGTCTCCACATCCCACACACCATCAGCATCTTATCTAGAACATCATTTTTCTAACATTAATGGATTCTCTAACAGAAAACTTGCTTTCCATCCAAGGTAGAGCCATTCAGCGCTAATCATCCAGGACAGTTCTTACACAAGAAACTCAGATAGATTTATTGAACAAAATAGCAATACTACAAAGCAGATAACTTTAAACCATAATTCAAAGTGGAAGTAGGACTACAATATGGTATTCACTTTCTGAATATCTGAAACGCATAATATATACCCAGAAGCACCACAAGAATAATCTCAAAGCTACTTTTCCAAAGTCACAAAACTAGGTATTTTTTAAAAACCTATCTACTAATAAAACTATTTCTTAAATATGTAAATATTACTGTATATCAGTTCACTGCAGATACTGTATCACTTATATTTACTAACCACCTCAAAGAAGTGACCAAAAGGCACATGATATTTGCTCACTGCTTTGATATCTAGGAGGAAAAGTACTATAAAAATCTAAAGGATTACAATCTATTAAAGCTCTTCAATTATATGTACTGCACAAAATAGTGTTACTATATCTTAGCACATCAACTTACTGCAGCTATTTTGTTCCCAAGGACGACAGTAAAATGAATGTATGTTCATGGGTTATGCTTAATAAAATGATTCCTGTGCAAATTGAATTTAAATACTGTATCATATATTTGAAATACAAACTTGTAGTCAATTATTGTCTTTACAGTACCTAAAAAGCAAACTCAGTGCTGCGAGTGCTGAGAAACCTTTCCCCCATGCTATGCTCTATCCCCGCAGAGCCTTAATTGTCCAATGTCCCCCCGGCACACTCCTGGTTTTGACATCTCCATCATACACCCTGTAACATCCCCTTCTGCACTACATTCAACTTTTAATGTTGCTGCTTATCCCACTGTTCATCTCCAGTGATATCAGACAAATGATGACTTCTTCATTTGTAAGCGATTAGGAAAGACAACTGAGCTCTGCAGCATATGGAGTGCAGGTACAGGAGAATTGGGGGAAGGTGGAAAAGGATGGAAGAATTTAGACCGATTCAGGGCAGATCAGGGATGTCAGATTTGGTCTGTGGAGGCCTCAAGAAGATAAGTGAATAACACTCTGCTCTATCCACTGCCTGGAAATGCATATATGTAGAGAATCTGCAGGACATCTGCACTACTAATTCAGCCTTTAAGTCAATACGATTCTCGATCCACCAGGAAGTTCCATCTACCTATGGATCTATCAATACATTTTTACAAGCCACAGAATTTTATCATAAATAAAATGAACTCTCAAAGCTGCACTATGCATTAAAGAGAAAATGAGCAGAATAAAATTTGACTATTATACCATCTTGAAGATTAATTATTATTTTTAGATTTCACAGATTACTTAAAAATTTGTGACTGGAACTTCAAGCCCTTGGAGACAGACATGCTGCTCCAGGCAAACAAAAATACTTCGCATATTCTGACCAAAGAAAAATCCTTTAAACATAGAAAAAACAGGCAAACCATCTCTTATTATAACTTATCATAAGTGGCTTTCTTTAGTGAGATTTTAAAATAACATTTTTCATAGTATGCTTAACTAATAAAATCAAGTAATAGTAAAAACACTACTATAGTTCCCAGAATTCTACATACAATCTTTAGGAAAAAATAAATACTGTTATGATTATAACCATATTAGAGATCCAAAGGAATTCTAGTTTGTATAATATATAAGAAGATAAGCCTAAAAAATTGAAGCTTATATTTTTATTTACAAGGTACAGCTGACATACTGTGTTGTAACATATGAAGTTTGACTATTCTCTCTATTCAAACAAGATACAAAGCCTCTCCTGAGGCTAAACTGAAGACACCAGGCAATGCCATCATGCACCAGCCACTTCTGCTAGCTTTGGCTGCCCATGATCAAGAGGTGCTACCGAGTTACCACCCTTCCAACACTGCAGCTGCAGCTATTCTCTGTACCTTTTCTTGGCTGGATGCCTTCACATGCCTCTGAGCTTAATAAGACATTAATCACAGATTCTTCTTGTCAGAGCAGTGTCTTTTAACGAGAGAGAGATTCAGAAGAAACTGGAGGACTGTGACAGTGTTAGACATTAATAGGAGAGCTGGTGGCCTTTTTGGGTGCTCTGGGGACAAACAGATGCTGAAGGACTATGCGAGCAGTCAGGGAAAAAGCGCAGAGGCTTTTGAAATCCTTGAAGGCCAGACAGAGGGCACCAGAGGTGCTGTAGAAATTCTGCTGAATTGCTAATGAACTGGGGAGAATAAGGGAATACAGAATAGAAGTAAAGAGCTAATTAAAGGTTAAAATGACAGAATGAGTTCTGCACGTGGCACATGTACTCTGCAAGTATTTTATTATAGCTACATTGAATTTTTACTACAATTCCTATCCACCTACAGAATTTCCTGACTGGTGTTTTTTACTGGGACACAATATTCTCTGTTGCATCCTAGATGCTATAGCACAGTACTTGCAGTAGGCAATTTATCAAATGCCATTTAAAACAAACAACGTAGTAGGAGAAATATGGTAGGGAACTAACCATATATTTACTACTTTTCATACTAAAGTATGTTTTCATGCAACACTTGAGGTAATACCGAGATAGTGGCAGCTACTTTAATTACTCAGAGGCACAGAGGGTACATACTGGGATCTTCCAGATTATAGCAGTACATGGGACATGCCAGGAGAAACATTGAGAAAGTTAATCAGACTGAGTCAGCTTGATATATCGGAAGTTACTAGATCTAGACAGCTGCTGATTGTGCCACACCTGACAATTTTACAGAGATCCAAGTGCCTGCATGGTGCTCCCAAGTGCTCTTGGGTTCAGAAATACAAGGCAAAGACATAAACTGATTTATCTGAGACTGCAGCCACACAAACATGAGTCATCTGCTCCTAGACCTAAGCTGAGCCTGAAAACAGAACAGCTGTGTTCATCAGGCATCACCCCTGAGATGAAAACTCAATATTGGCATTCTGGAGCCTCTGAACAGAGTGGACTTAATTCACAACCTGTGTTACCCTTCCAGAGATGAAAGAGAATACTGTAAGACAGAACAACAAAAGCACCCAGCAATGAAAAAAACCCTGTACTTAGATGTGTGGGTTTATTTCTTTGAGACACAGGATGAAGAAAAGGAAGTGAATTAAATACAAGGTATTAAACAAAGACTCACATCCTCTTACACTGGCATTCTTCTATACGCTCTTTTTCCCCCCCCAGGGTGTGGAGGAGTCAAACCTTCATATAAATATAGGTCGTAATATAAGCAAAACTGATTCAGTATCATCATATACCTATGGCTGAAGCCTTAAGTATTGAACCTTCCATTTTCAGACTGCTAGCTCCATGAGGATGAAACATTGTCTAATCAATAGATGTTGTGAAGTAAATTGACTGTCCTTATCCAGTTTCCACTCATCCAGACTTCATCACAAAATCTTTCATAATTGATATCCTCAAAAAAGGCTGAGAATTAGGTGAGTATAGAGGCTGAAAAATCTTTAAGCCTTGCAAAGCAGTATTCTGCAGCACTAGTGACAGGGGAAATGTTAGATACGATTGCTGATCATGCTCTATTTGATTTTTTTTAGATAAACAAAAGACTTCTGGCTTGTAATTGGGAAATTTAAACTCTACACACTACATTCAATAAAACAGATACCAACACATTCTTTTAATATTCTGGAAACTGGACATTTAAGGTCACAGTCTTAAATAACACTGAAAGTCAAAGCGCAGAAATAAGTTTTTGGGGGCAAAGAGGGTCTTTCATTGCCCGTGAAGTGCCTAGAACAATGTGCTCTCAGTCCCTAGTGTAATTAAAGAGTCAGTTCAGTATGATATTGCAAACAAATATAGCAGGATTCTAAACTATTTCCTTTATAGATTTTTTTAAAAAGCTCTCGAAGTATGATAGTGACATTTTCCAGTCTTCCCTGCAACTGAAACAAGACACTCTAGCAGTATTTCTCTTTTTTCATTGAGATCTTGAGGTTTTAAACCAGGTCATATGAAGGTTGAGTTTTATGAAATATAAGACTGTCTTGTGTACTTACAGAACAACATCAATGTAATGATTTTTCAGTGAAGATCTAATAGAGATAAATCTTTTATTTTGCATGTTTCCAAATCACATGTACTCCAAATTGAAATACATATCCGAGGCTCCACAGTAACTCAAGTCCCACATCACAAAAGTCTTGAAAAGCTATTAAGTTTAAAATATTCCCCACAGTGGAAGCAATTATTTACATTACTAAAATAAAGTTGTATATTTATCATGAAAAACAAAACAAAAAATCAGATCTAATACTCTGCAAAAATGCTTTAATATGGAAAGTTTGTAAGACAGTTTTATTAGCATCTCAAATAGTTTTCAGATACTAAGATGAAGAAAACTTGTTAAAAGTACAAATAAATCTGGAAGCAGAATTGAAGATCTATACTTTTGATTTATCTACAGCTCACAATGTTTTAAAAATTCCTTCAATATCTTGTCTTCAGTTGTAACAGTTTTATTCTCTAAACAGAGTGCTCCAATAATAAGTTACATTAAAATGCAGCTGCATAAACATGTTTACACACAGTTACATTTTCTTGTTCACATTCCTTTCTCACAGGTGTACCTTTTCCACTATGAACTAACTACACTTAAGTGTATCTTATGTAAGTGCACACATGTATGTCACTTGTAAAATAGTCCAAACTGACCAGAGGGAAAAAGCTAACAGAATGCTTTATCTGAACATAAAATAAACAAGTGACATAAAAAGCAGTAATTCCATCACTTGTATGACAACAGTATTTAAATTACAACTACTAATCCTGATGTTACAGTGAAAGCAACTATTGCAGTATAATTTTTTTTCCAAGTGACAGGAGAAATGCACTTTACCAGTATTGTTACAGTAATTACCATGTTAAGATTAACTTGTGTATAATCAAAGAAATAACAAAGAACTGCATTTCTCCCTTCATTTGGAGGCATTCATACACCAACAGTCCAGAAAACAAAAACTACCACTATTTCTATTTCAGCTAGAAAAGCAAAGGAAAAGTCACTTTTTCAGATTCATATTCTCAGTTCAGGAAAACAGCAAAGTCTTGAAATGTAAGGGATTCTTTTAACACACTAAAGTATCAATTACTTTTAAGACAGGGGCTATTGTTTCGCACTTAATTTCAGGGAAACTAAAAATGTAACATCAATATTTATTGCAACTGCGTAAGTACTGCCATATAATATGTGTGTAATATAAACACATATGTGCAAAATAAACATTTATGTTGCAGATATCAGAAAATTGTTGTTCATTTCATTCACTTCCACAGCTAAAGGAAGTAGAAGGTTCTCACTACTCATTTAAGAGCAAATTAGGTGATGACTGTAGTTGTAAAACATTTCTTCTACCTATTTCAAGTTCAACCTTCAACCTAGCATGCTGTTCCCTTGGCTTAGTAAAAGTAACAGGAGAGAAAACCCCTACCAGCTTCTTAATTATTCATTTTTCTAGAGGATTTTCAAAATTAACTGCCTCAACTTTCAAATAATGTTTTTTGGGGAGCCAACGAAAGGGCTCCCCCCTTTTGTGAACAACCCACATCATGCCTTCACCTTTCCTCATTAGGAAAGTGAAATAAGCACCAAAGTTGATTGTTTTATCTTCAGGGGAAAAAAAAAAAATCTAAGTGTTTGGAGTAAACAGCCATTGCTAGAGCCCATAGAGGAAGTTTTATTTGATGTGAGCTTTACTGACACACTAACGAAGGCCTGACAGACAAGGCAAGAGAAAATGCTATTTGAGCACAAACTCAGTGTTTGCTCACTAGGCTGCTTGCCTGCCAGAGGGTTACCCAAACACAGCTCCTGCAATGGGAAGTCAATCTTTTCAAAGTCAATCTCTTAGCAAACAGATGTGAGCCTGAGAATTTCTCATATGTTCAGATAAATCAAGAACCAGACCTTTCAGAGCACCAACCTCCACAGCTTTAGAAGGAGATGTCAGATTTCTCTGGGACCCTCTGATTTCACACTGTTTAGACTAAACCACAGTTACTGCCCATCATACACAAGTCACAGTTTCCAAAGCTTTTCACTTAAGTTAGTTTGATACGTGTCTGTTTTACCTGCTGCTCTAAGTCAAAAACCTTGAGACAAGTCTAAACTATGAAACATCTATGTAACCTTCCCCTACTTTTTTTTAATGCTATCTCTATTCCTTTTGTATTATGCCTAGGGATATTGAGGTGTATCTTCTCAAAAACCTGATTTGGCGTTTTCTGCAGTGCACACAGGTACCCTGGAGCTACACAGTTCTGAGCTGTATTCTTGTCAGTACAAAGCTGCAACTGTATACTTTTCTGATCAATTCTCAAACAAAAACACCCTTCGGAAAAGCACAGGGTATACAGAGATTGCATTATGGTTGTATTACAAACCCAGATATATTATTTCTCTGCATGAAGTCCATTTAACAAACCAAATTTTTATATTGGATATGCCCAGTATTGACCAAATGTCTAAGATGTACTCGAAGGCTTTTCAAACCCGATGGTACCTCTTGAGATTTACATTCAATAAGTACAGTTGGATAGCTATTTAAAGATCAAATTCAAGATCAGACTTCAATTAGACTACTCCTGCTACAGTCTCTGATGTATGTGCCAATTAAGTTAGACAATATTGCTTTTTCCAACTACTACAGGCTACCCATTTTATATGTACTATACATGCTCTGTTTCTAGGAGATTCATTGGAATAGGATTTGGTTCTGTACTGGTTACATGAATTGTAGTATCAGATTAACTCTCTTCACATAAGAATTAAGGAATCTGAAGAGGATCAGGTGCTGAAATGTATTTAGGAGTACAGTTTCTTTCCGCACCCAGGAATTGAGGGTCATGAAGCACTCCAGGACTCTGAAGGAGCAGGACTGATAGCAGTCTTCTGCACAGGAAACCAGGGTATGGGAATTGAGAGAACACTAGTCACTTTTGGTCATTACAGAGTACAACCGCAGAGATATTTTTTTATATCCTGGCAAAGAAGAGCTACTGAGTGTATACCAGCAGTACCACATCTGTACAAAGTCAGCAGCAGTAAACCACCTCTGTATCAGACATGGAGACAGGCATACAGCAGCCGCCGAAGACTTCTGGCAGCCCTGCGGCGGCAGCAGCAGCTACACAGCCGTTCCATGGCTAGGAGAAAAGTTTGGTCCCTTTGCAGGTCCCTCCCTTTCAGCTCACTTAACTGGGCCATGTACCTGTTCCAGGGCATGGGCACAGCTAATTTTAATAAAGCTAAGAAATGGTTTACTACCAAGCCATTGAACCCTTATAGCAGTGTTCAGATTTTAAAACCTGAATATTCTTTTTACAATTTTAAATCTTAAACAGAAAAGCCTTGTTTAGTCTACAGAATTTAACAGTCATCAGCCAGATAATATTTTAATATGAGCAATCCATGCATAAGATACTGACCTTCCCCAGCAAGAACTCATGGCCCAATCAGCTATTGAAAGCAAAAAAGCAGCCACAGAAAGATTAATACATTCTGACAAATGGAGCAATCTGTACCTTTTCCAAATCATGTACTATTAATCTGTACCAATCCAAAATTATGTACCTTTTCCAAAACAACTTATGTATAACTCTACCAGCAAATAAGTCTTTCCCAGAGAGTTTGCTTTAGAGACAGAGATAAGAAAAAAAATAATCTAACCTTGAGGAAAGCATCCCAGTCAATTTTGGATGACTTGTTCTTCATGCGTGCATGACATATCACTACATTTCTTTTCTTCAGAGTGAAAAAAAGGTATCACATTGATCTGGTCATAGTACTCAAAGCCAAATGCAAACAAAGTTATTGCTAGGCATTAGAAAAGACTGTAATATCCACCAGCATTCTTCCCACCTTTGCAGTACAAGCAAGTGTGAGATGTCAGGCAGGACCCGCAGTATTTGTGCACGGCGAGTAGAAACAGGTGACCCTGAGCTCCTTGGTTACTGGCATATTATAAGCCAGGGGTGAGAGCAAGCTGTGCCTTTCAAAGGGAAGGGGGCAGGGAAGAAGGGATAAAAAGGAACCTGGAATGCTTGGCCCAAGGTCAGAGGACAAGGAATTTCAAAGCTAGGTGATAATTTTAAGAGGCAAGTAAGTACCTATCACACAAACATGTGCCAAGATGCTCACCCACACACTTCCTCTTCATAGATTAGTTTTAATCCCAATAAATGTTCTAAATTCAACTCACCATATACCTGCACAAACTTGTTTGCTGGTGTAAGGATGGCAACCATAACAGGCAAGAATAACCAGCAGGAGTGGGGAGATGTGCTTCGGTCAGTGACATTGATGATTTAGGTCCACTTAGGAGAATGTATGCATATAATGTGTATATTGTAGTGCACACTGTAAAAGCAATAGGCTTTGGAGTTGATACTTAGCACTAAATAGAAACTTTAAAATTTTTTGCTTAAGAAAAAGCATGTAGTACACAGAATATAACTAAACTCCAAATCGAAGGGATAAGCATGACAATTTCTGGTTCTAAGTTTTCTATAAAACAAGTCATTGCTGAACTAGTTTCAAATTCTCACAAAGTAACAAAGCAGAAACAAAGGGCTGTGTTTGAAATGCTTACAAACTGAAATTCCAGTCCCTACATGCAGGAATTTCTTTCATTAGGACAAGATGGAGAAGAAGTCAGTGATTAGCATTCTAATTCAATACTAAAACATAGTTGGGTACAATTGGTAAAGCCATTGAAAGCATTTTCCCAGGTTTCTTGCTTTCATGTTGAACGACTGCACTTTTTCTTTCAGAGCTAAACAAGTCAACAGTTCAACGTCATTATCTTCTATGACTTCCTTCGTAAGTGCTGCATTACTAATCTACTTGCATGGCTACTGTAAACACTGAGCAGAAGCATCGATACTCTTCAGATTATCAGTCAGAGCATGACTGAAATGGTCAGGCTTCTTGTGTACAGAACACATCTAAAAGATACCAGCCATCATGAGCTAGTTTGCAAGGCTGCAGGTAAACACATGAGTGACAGCAAACAAAGCTGTATTCCATTAAAATGGCACGGGTGAAGCATGTGTCTGCCTTCAGATGGAGGTAATTCAAGAAAAGTTGTGCTGTGTATTACTGAATTCTATATAGTACTTAGCAAAAGCCTCATAGACTTCAAAAATAAAAGAACAGCCAAGTCCTATTAAATTTACTACGTTCACCCCCCTTACATTTAAAGATGGAAAGAAATACTTCCCTCAGGGGAGGGGGGCCCAGCTCATAATTTCTGGATTAAACCCATTACTATTAGCTGCAGAATGAAATTATTAGTGACAGGTTCACTGAATTACCTCTTACAGAGGTCACTAGAGCTTCCTAGAAACCTAAAACTGCCATTGTAAATTTCGCTAATAGCAAGTGAGTTTTTTAAACCGTCAAAGTTAGAGGTAAACATAAGAAAGAACCTGTTTTAATACCCTAATTTAGTCATGCACTGAAGTACAATACATTTGCATTTTCTTCACTTTGAAGTTATAAACTGAGAAATACACAAGTGCTGGCATGCATCACTATTACATCAACATTTTATATCCACAGATGGGGATGTAGAATTTCTATTGACTTTCAACATGCTCATTTCTCTTAAAACTATAACACAAATCAAGAATAATTTCTCTGGCAAGTACACAAACCATAGCTTGATCAGCACATTTAAAATAAGATTAAACAGACACTTAAAATAGGATTAAACAGAAGCTTTCACCATGCAAAATTCTGTTATGAAATGAATCAATTTTGCAAATATCAAGAATCTGGAAAAAACAAGAAACCACATGCACAAAAATCTTACTTTCATTCTGTGTTTACAGCTGCCATTTTAAAGCTTTGCTCAATTATTTACAAAGAACCTTAGACAGAAATTGTTCAATCCACCACTTTATAGGCTATGCTTAGTTCTGTTCAAGCTTCCAAGACTGCTAATAAACTCTGTGTACTGCTTCATGTAAAATACATATACAGTCCTCAAAGTACAGCCTGTTTTCCCCCCTCCCAGGTAAGTGACCTCATCATCGGATTAACAAAATCCTGTTTCTCTTGCTTGTGCTCTCCCTCACTCCAGTCCTGTAAATTTTGTGTTCCTAGTTGTACAAAGGATGCCCTTGATCCCAATACAGTAAACAGCTGAGTAGTTAAGTACTTAAGACTCCACTACTTGGTGAGAAACCTGAGCTTGAAATCCTTCAGATGGAGTTTGGCATAAAATCCACATCTTTTTCTTGGAGTTGTCATACAGTTGCCCAGCAATTATATCCAAGTATTGCAAGGCATTCAGAGACACTTTATTGCTGTCAGAGTGGAACTTAGACACTGGAGCATCAATAGAAAGAGCACCGGGCACACCTTCTGCTCTACAACACATCAGTATACCTTGATGCTTGGGACTGCAAGGGGTCCGAGTGTTGTATTCGTCAATACCAAGCTCTCCACTCCAACCCATACAATGAGGGCCTTCATCCCTGTCGTCCCTCCTAATTTCTGATATACTTTGTCAGAAGAACTTCTAGAAGTAATGACACTATCCTAGCTAAAAGCATTTTGGAATCCCCATGTTTAAACAGAGTAAAATAAAACATCTTTAATTCTGCTTGTTCAGAAGGAACTGACAGGTAAAATGGTGCTATAGCTGAACTACTGGGGAAGAAATGCAACACTCCACAAAATGGTCATAGTAATTCTCACACTAAAATGAGCGTCCCCTTTCTGTCACAACTAAACCACATACATTAGGATTGAACAGAAACTTACTAAAGTTCTCATAGTTCCACAAGCCTTAAGTAGATAAAAACATACTCTGCTGTGATTTATTCTACCAGTAGAAAGCTATTATACAAAGACACTTGAATCCCATTGACCCTTGTCACGAGTTCTGTGGAGCTATGACCAAAATTCAACAGTTGTCATATAGACTCTGAATCTGAAGTAGACTGATATTAACTTGCCGTTAAGAGACTAAACTACCATAGATTGCAGATTTCACGGCCTAAGTTTAGTTTACTATAAGTACAGTTCCTTTCGTAATTTCTTTTTTACGCTTAATATTTTAAGGGGTTTTGTTTTAACAACTAACACAACTCATGCAATAACTAGAGATACCCAGTAACAGACAATGATGCAAAAGGCTGGAAAAGTACTTGATTAGCCAACTGTGAGATTCAACACCACCTTTTGTGCAAGGCACATCTGCTTCTGAACAAAGCCGGCAAACAACCTCTTCTCTGCTGTACCAGTTTCTCTACCATTGTGGAACAGAGGAAGATCACATTGTTCAGTTGCCTCCTGGGCACTGAGTTTAGCTCTTCAGATATCTAGGTTGAACAAATGACCTTGCTGAAATAAGAATTTCTTTGAATTGCTCCACTTTGCAGAATTTGCAGAGCCCTCTCAGTAAGATTCAGCCAAGAGGGGACAGGCACTTAAATACTGAAGTATTTTGTCATCCCACAAATGAAACTTCAAGATAATAAATATCTATATAAGTAGATAACCAAAATGCTGAGAAATTTGTAAGAAAACTCAGGCATTGAAGTCCTGGAGTGGTCTAAATTACTCTATCTCCAAATACTATTGCACTATATTTCACTAGTACTAATATATTTCATTATATTTCACTATAGTGCCAAAGTTCTGTGGGTCTAGTTCCCCTTGCAGCAACTGGCACTTAAATCTGAAGAGCAACTTCTGCTAGCCTTCAAGGCACTAGGTGATCTGAAATTCAACAAACTGTCAGGGGCTGCACTGAATTATCTACCATCTGGAAACAGTAAAAATGAAAATTATATGAAAGGTAATGAAAAAATACTATAAAAACATGATGGTGATGGTAAAGTTTGACAACCTTCCAACAGAACTAACTGGAAACCTGCCTTTTCTGATGACCCACACAACTTAGAGCAAGCTGAGTGAGAGCTAAGAGCCCTGAGGCACCAGATGAGGCTACCCAGCAGGGTCTCCTACCTGTGGAGATAAACACCCTGGAGATAAACTCTATTTCCTTCTACAAAGAAATACAGAATTTTGTTTTAACTTCTAAATTGGATCACAAAAAAAAAATCAAATTTCAAAACACTGAAATTCTTTGCAAACGTACTCTTTCTCCAGCCAACTCTATATAGTCTCTTTCTGAAAAACGTGGCACTGTTCAAAATTAAGTTAAAGGATTATTTGGAGTTGTCTTGCATAAACACAAGCCAAGTATCAGCTTAAGTTACTATAATGGTCTTTATATAGGCTCATAAGTCACACAGCAAATTTTGGCAGAAACAGACTTCAGTCTTTAGAACATACACATTTAGGTATTTGAACACCGTGCCAAATATCTCCCAAAGATAAGTGAAATATACCAGGAAAACTGGTTTTAATATCCAAAGAATTACTCAACCTGAACTGAATTTATCAAGATAAAGAATACATTTTTTTTTTTGCTATTCTGAGGACAGACAAATCTTTCTACTCAATATCTAACAGCTGTTGCAAACAACAGATGCTGGAAATTCTCAAAGAGATTCTCCAGAAAATCTTTTATAGAGCAAAATACTTTGCAACCTAAACACTAGGGTTTCTATAATGAAATCGATTTCTATGCCATGGTCTTAATTTCAGTCTACTTCATATATTCATTCAACCTACAGTCTCTAAGCTTTACATTCAAGAAGTTCTCAGACCAGCAGTAGTCTTCCATAAAAAGACTTGTTCACTTAACAGTGCTAGTCTTTGCTCAGTGAAATATTAGTTCCTGCGACCTGTCAGAAAGTAACTGAACACCACCACACTCCTGTCTGAAAAAGCAGAAAAAGCAAAAAACCTAAACAAGAACTAAAAAGAGGCTACCGTTTCAAAACTGAGACTTCTTGTCTGTGAAACTGGGTAGCTTCTTCTACATAGAAGATTTCTGCTTATTCCTTATTCTAAAGATGAAAATCAACCTTCGACCAATTTACTAAAAAACTTTTCTTTTTTCCACCTACAGTTTAAGCCAAATGTGTCTCAGCACTGGATCCCAAACTTTAATTTCCTTCTACTTCTGCTATTGTTATGCCAGCACTTCTAAATATTTACCCTTCCCAGATTCCTAAAATGGAAGGAGCCGGGGTTCTTTTGTAGTGCAGATGATTTGCACAGACCCCAAGTAGTGGAGAAATTCTCACGCTTTCATGGGAGGGAACTGGATTTAAGGGACACTTTGTTCATGACAGGGTAAAGTAATCTTTAATAAATTTAAATTGAAGGGTCTTTCTAACACAGAGGAATTATATATACTTTCCTCATGTACAATGATAAACATTAAAGGTTTTAATAAACATTCCTTAGAGAACTGCAGATTTACATTTTTCATAAAGTATAGATGCAATTAAATTGCATCTATATCTGGAAACATTTAGCACTAAGCTGTTGAAAAGTTATTTTACTGTATATGCCACTTCAATTTATCTTCCAAAAAATTAAACTGTCATAGATAAGGATTCAGTAAAAGTAAAAGCCTAATCAAAAAAAAATCTTAGGAAAGAAAAACAAAATACCAGCATTAAATAACATGAAAAAGGAAAACAAGTGCCAGTTTTATGGCTAGTGAATGTTTTGGAGTCTCTGCAGGCACAGCTTAGCCACTGCTACCAAAGCGGGAAGCCAGCTTGGTGTTCACTGGCACTACTCACATTCAGCAAAGTGATTTACAAGAGAAATGCTCTGTATCCTATTTATTAAATCAAACCCATAGTCTAACAAGTTAAGCTACAGTAAATCTAAAGGAGAGGTAAACATAGAATATACTATGGCGTAATCTGAGACAAAACCAGTTTCCCCTTTCTTCTTTTTGTAAGCACACACTGAGATAAATTCTCCTACTTAATAGAAATCTGTTGCTAAGGCATTTATTCCTCATGTTGCAACCGAATAGACAGAAGGCTAATTAAAACCTGCTAAAGCCATTGATCATGCCATCTTAGCTGAAGCTGTGAATAAAAGCATCAATATATTATAGTATTCTTTATTTTAAAGTTGACAAATTATGCACTCTAACTAGAAGGAATTCCTTCCAGAAAATCTTTGAGCACTGAGCCTCTTTTGTTATCAAAGCAAACATTTCTTTGTGTGTATATTCCATCTGATAAAGTTGGATTTCCCCCCCTTATGGCTGCTGAAAACTTGGGGGATAAGAATCTAAATGAGATCATTGACCCATATATTCTAGAATTCCTTAAGAATCTGTACAAGTGTATGTAGTAATTGACAGAAGAATATAATGAAACTTAAAATAAACAGTTTTCTGCACAGTGGAGAGCTACAGTTCCTCAATATCCAACTCAGAACACTACACAGGCAAATCAGAAGAGAGGAAAGAAAGCAGAGGCTGTCAAAATCTGCTTTTCACTCTGAGGCAGCAAAATAATTATGAACAAGTCATAATCTCTATAAAACCAGAAAAAAACAACTTTAAAGTTATAGATGTTACTACCAAAGCCCCTATCTTTCTAAAAGAAAATACTGAAAACCAGTGCTAGAACTTTAAACCCTTGAAAACAGAACTTTAAAAATAACAGTGGATACTGGCAAATTGTAGGTATTTTTCTTAAACTTTGTTTTATACTTACAAAAAGCTGCTTTAGAAGTCATAAGAAAAAAAGTACAATTCTTTACCTCTACCATTTAAAACTCATAGCTGAACAGCTAGAAGCCTGCCCTATATGCTTGCTGAAGGGATAAAGGCACTTTACCCAACCCCATCTGCAACGGGATCTATGATCAGTCAAGAGTATCAGAATTCAAAATGACTGATAATCATGAAATACTAAATGCTGTATCTCCTCTGATTATCTAAACCCTGCAAGTATCACGTGCCTGGTTTACAAAGCAGATAAGCCAAGGTGTGTTGTATGTCACTAACTATAATTTGGAAATATTTCTCACATACTTTAATGTATTTCTAACAGTATTTAAGAAACTACTTTATAAGATTGACCTTATATTCTTTTAACTAGAAAAAGTGAGAAGCAGAAAGGAGAACAAGCCTAAACACCATCAATGGCCATACTATATATTTTATATATAATAGAATGAGTGATGTTACCTATGGCTTGGTCCTGGGATGTAAATACAACACATTGGTTAACTTGTATTTGCCTTTGCCTGAAATCAGAAATGAAGACGTTATTGTTATCTTTCAGTCTCTGAAGAACAATGACAGTTAAGTGAAAGAAAACTAGTAGGAAAAAAAATCAAATATGAACTCTCAATTTATCTAGTTCATGAGCAAGCTACAGAAGTTAGCTTTTCTTATCAAAACTATCTGGAGAAAAATACATGTTTCCTAGTAGCATTACTGGATTTTGTGATTTTTTCCAAGCTGATAACAAAAATAATACCAACCAGCTATAATGAATATTATGACTTTTCAGGGTTATAATGCCAGTTTGGTATTATTAGGCTTAACGATCAAACAATGGAAAAGATTTCCAAAGATAAGTTTAATCACAATAATATGATCTACTTGTTTGAGGCATCAAGTAACACAGCTGCTGGCTTCAAAACTAGTAATTACCAGAAAATTTTAAAAAGCAGAAAAAAAATCTGAACCTTTCATAATCTCCTAACTGCAGTAACCAAAGGTTAAATACTACTGAAGACTGGATCAAACTTTTTAAAACTCTTCATTGTATCCAATTATGTGCTTTCCCATTTATCTGGTATAAAAGGGAATACTTTAACCAAATCTGACTTAAAAGCAGAGAGATAAGGCAGCTAGCTAAACTGGAAAACTGTAATAGTGTCAAAGTTACATGGATGTGTGTCAAAGAAATATGTTGCTAACACTGAATAGCAAGGTAAGCATGCCTACCTTAAGCTGAAAAGCAGTTTTAAGGAGCAGCAGTTTTAAAGAACAGCCGAGGTTAATTTGCATATATATATATATATATGTAGTTAACAGTCCTGTATATAATATAAGTAACATCCAGACACCAGACCACAGATACAAGCCTTTCAAAACAGTTAGTGTCTGATTCTCAGGAATCTTGCCCTCTCCAATGCAGACTGTATGATGTCAACTCTGGAGAACGGAGGCAAAATGGAACAGGAGGAGAAAAGGCACCTGGAAAGAGGTAGCCCAGTGCTAGGCAGGATGATGCCACTCTGAAAGGTGCTGCATTAAGGAGAAAAACAATTTGAAATAGTTCTTTGTGTTCCTCTTCAAAATAAGATTTTAATGATACTGAAAATAGTTCTCAAAGGGAAAGTGAAGAAAAAATAAACTTCAAGCTAGATAAACACACATGTTCACAAGAAAATATGTAAATACTTATTGCACTTTTCCATCCATCACCACAAAACATAACACTTTATGTCCAGATTTCCTTACAGTCTAAATTTTAATCAATGCCTTAATTGCCACTAACAGCTAGAAAATATATCACTTTCTGGTCCTGGATTAGTTACCTTGAACACAAACGAGCTGACAACTGTAACAGAAGCCTTCCCAATACAGAAGAATCAAAATCATGAACTTCCCAGAGCCTGCACAAAGCAACCCTTTCCTTCCTTACCCAGCCAACTGTGTGACTCATGAGAAACAGCTGACTGCACCCAGAATGAAGTCTCCACTGGAAATCAGGCTCATGTGTTACATTTGATGTACTTCAGGCAAGTGAACAACTTCATTATAACATTCCAAACAGGTTTCCAGGAACAGCGGCACCGTGAATTAGGGGCTAAAGGAAGAGGAGTTGTCAGTTGTAACTGCATCAGAAAGAAAAACAGGAACACATTTCCTGGGGTTTTTTCAATTACACTTCAAGAGCTATTGTTACTAATAGCTGCTCCAAGCTGTAAAAACTGCAACCTCAGAGGGCAAAAGTCAAAGAAACCCTACCAATTTTCCCCAGATTACTCACAGAATTAATAAGATCATTTGGGAGACAGCCTTGAGGTTATCAGAAATCTCTCATCACATGCCCACAGTACACTTTTGCAGCATTTCTGTTTACAACTGTTTAATGAACTGCAGCACTGAAGCGGAAATCCTCTCGCCTGCTAGTAGGTCGTGCTGGAATGCAATTTGGGTATCTACATATTTTGCGTTTCCAATAGCAAAGTTAGGAAAAAACGAAGCAGATAAGTCTTTAGCAGTTTTTCAGTACATGGTTCTAAAATATCTTTATAAAAGTGTATTCACCACTGAAGAAATAAGTATCAAAACGTATACACCACTATTATTACCAATAGCATAAGCAAATTATCTTAATTATTCATGATACAATCAAACAAAACATTGCCTTACAGTGCCATAGAAAGTGTTCCTTTTTAAAATATTTTTTAAAGCAATAGTCTCAGGCAGGTAGAATCAATCCAAACAATTACAGTTCCATAGTTGAATTGCACACTGCTGTTTTGACACACAAAAAATTCCTAAATATAAGTGGAACTTCATGGAGGCTATGCTGCAAACTGATTCTTGTCAAGGAAGGAATCACAGGGTTTTAGCTACAGGTATGTCTTCACTACACTATGTTTAGGCACTTAGAGGGTTTTAGCCCAACCACTGCCACTATTTGTGCACAAGTATCTCATATTCTGAGCACTTGCTTCAATGAAGTTCCACACATTACTACCTATGCAGAACAAAACAGGCAACAAGTTGGGTATCACTTTCAGCATCCAAAACATGGCTTGCCAGCCACAAGCTCAGACATCTTTTGTGAATTTGTGATGGGAGGTCAGCAGGAGACAAAACAGAACTGGTATGCCAACTACAGGATAGCCTCCCAATAAGGCCACAAGAGTAAGTCAGAACCAAGTAGAGATCAGACAAAGACAAATGAAAATAAAAATGAAAAACAGACAAAGCAGGACCTCAACTTGCCCTTAATGTGAAGGGCTCAGTCAAACACCCAACATTGCTGGAAGTGTTGTGCATTTGAAAGTAAATCCTTTCTTTTGGTTTTTTGGACAAATGTTATGAGAAGAAAGTGAAAGGACTTGAAGACGATGAATAGACCTAGGAACCAGAGCAACATTATAGGAGGGCAGAGAGACTGAATGTCATCATCAGGTTGGAACCCACAGATCTGGCCAACATATGGCCTGGGAATAATAATGATAAAAACCCCAAAACTTACTTCCCTCCTTAAAAGGAAAAGCCAAAAAGAATCCCCAGAGCAGTCTGTCACAGGTAAGAAGTTGATTTAACTTTGTTATCAATTTGAGAGAAATCACAGTATTTGTGGAAGGATTTTGCTGGTTCAATCAGTACAATCATTGGAGATTTAAGATTATCAGGCACTCATTGTCACAGCTTAGAAGAATGTTTTACAATATTTGACTTCCCTTCCTACATCCCAGGCAATCCAAAATGGATTCCAAGCAAGCAGAAAAATTAAGGGTCTTTAGCCAGTTATGTCTGTTTTACTTGAAAAGTTATAAGCAGAACAAATCCAGCACATCAAGAGACAGAGGTAGCACAGAGGTACATGCTAATACACATACACTTAGTTTCCAAAATGGAAAGTTAAATCTGAATATGGAGCAACATTGTGTCTCAACTGCTGTACATGGAAGTTCACTGTCCTGAGAAGGGTTAACATAGCAAACATTGACCATTTCAACGTGCAAACCTGTGCATGTTTTTTGCACATTAGAAATAGCCTTAAAACAGAGACATTCCAAGTCAAATCTATTGTATGACGTGCAGTTTTAAGAAATCCCATGACACCACTGTTGTCTGCTATTTAGGCACTGCCGATTCACTGTTTACATGCATGTGTTGAAGAGACTCCTGTCACATGCAACATTCTGCATCCAAGTTCAGCATTTTGTTTGTGTTAGCATGAACTTTTGCCCACTCTTGAGTGATTATGCTTTTTGCACCGGAAAAGCTTAAGATGAGTTTTAGAAATTCCTTTGTCAGGGCAGATTCTCTCTCCTCCCCTTCCCTTCATACAAGCCATTGTACTTGGGGGGGGGAGAAGAGAAACAAAGTTTTTAATAAACTCTCAGAACAAACAAACATGGGCACATACAATTTTGATAAGCTAAATTACCAGTTATCTACACATTTTGTCCCAAAAAAATGTAAGAACAAAGGGTATCTGTTTCTTCCCCTGTACTGCTACACCACCTGGCTAGCAGAGCTGTGTGTCCTGCCCTGGAATCAACTCATACATTTCAGTCCTCTCCTAACAGCAGCTCTTGGCTCCATTCTTCTATTCGTAACATGTTTTCTTTATCACCGGTAACATGTACTGCATTTGCCATCTGAACAGGCTGGCAACAGCAGTTTGCCTGCCTGCAGAACATTGCTGCCTTCAGCTACCTTCAACTTTTGACAACTGTTCAGTACAGACATTTCTGTATCTGGATATTGCTTTATGAGTTTGAGCAGCAAAGCGGTAGCTGGATCACCTAACTAATGAGACAGATGTACACTGGCTGGTGATACTGATTGCAGCAGGGATGAAGCAGACATCCCTACTGCCATAGCAATTGGTTATATGTCGTGTAGGTTATGAAAGAAAACCACTGTCTTGGAGAAGTCACCTGAAGTGATAAGATGCAAGGATAATTCCAATTACCTGGAAGTGACAATCACATCAGTTTCCTCCTCTGTCAATCTTGACGAGCAGACAAGAAGTTCTTTGACTATGAAAAGTGAATGTCTGTCCTGGATCTACTGGGACTAGCATCACAGAAATGCAAGGTAGAAATGGACATTTTCCCTTCCTGAAAGCCTTACGGCTGGTAGCATCTGGAGGCATCTATTAGCTTTCTTACAGAATTTTTGTAGACTTGAATTGGTTTTGAGCAGTGACTACCTGAGGCCTTAGAAATGGCATAGCTTTTCTCTGAACAGAGGAGAACTTAGGCTTGTAGTCATTCTCTTCACATACTCACTGATCATTCACCCAAACTGGTCATATCAATGGTGTTTCAACGGAAAAGTCCCATACTCTTTTGCTATTTCTGAGGCAACCATAGAGCTACAAGTAACTTCACTCTACTGTTATCCAGGGAGTCCAACTACCACTAGCCCAACATCTTTGAGTTCTTAAAATTTTCCTGCAAAACCCTCTATCAAACAGGTAACACTGATTTTTCTCCTTTTGTGTTGCTTCACCAGTAACCCTGTGTTTTAGTTTGTCCAATACAATTTAAAAAAAATCTAACTTCTACTTTCCTTGGATGGTGACTTCTTGTCAGAACTATGTTTAACTTGGGACTTTTAGACCAAGGTGCAATCTTTACATAAGAAGATTAGTAGGCATATCATATCCCCCTTCTCCCTAAAAGGTAACTGGTATGGATTTATTATTTCATCTACAGTATCTTCAAGCAAAAATTTTCAAGTCTCTTATATAAAAAAGAAAGTGAAAGACGACAGCATCTACCCTCTATCTTTAACTTTAGATATTACCAACAAAACAGAGCTATTATCAACAAATAGCTATTTAAATATTTATAATTCTGAGTATTAAAAATAAGGAAATTTTTAAATGTCTTTTTAACATGAAAGCAAGGATTGAGAAATTATGAAGTACCAAAACACTAAATATACTGCACGTGGAATGGCTCAGAAAGATAACGATGCATCTTAGAGATTAGGAGTGAGAAATTAAGTTCTCAACATGCTAGTTGATAGCCAGCTTCAGGCAGTATCCTCTTAAAGTTAGACAACTTCACTGCTCATGTAAATTGAATGGATGGCTTAATTTCAGAACTGACAGTCTCAGAGAGTCAAGAATTTCTAGGCACACAGGAGCCTGTTTCCATTGCAGTTAACCATCAAGTTTGGTTTGTTTTGTTGTTTTTTTTTTTAAATAGAAATCTCATTTCTCCACAGTAAAAAGCTTTTACTCAGTAGAAGCCTCAGGAGTGATGGGAAGGGGGCAGACTTGCTCTCAAGAATGCCCTGAAGTTATTTCAACATACCCTGACAATTACCACCGCGTCAGAAGACTCCCAAGCATACTCCAGTCAAGGCCTCTGCTATGCATTTTGCACTGGGTGCAGAAAGCTACATGAATTAGCAGTCTGAGGAACTGTAAGCATCATGCTGTTCTTGCCTACTACATGAATATAAAGTACCTTACTCAGTACCCAAATGTAATAACATCTGTATAATTTAAATAATCAAAAGGTAAATATTTGTGTGCAAGCTGATGGCAGATTTCTAATACTCTTAAACCCTGATTTATGTCAGGAATATGATCTCATGGTTATCTGTTCTTTACTTGAGGTGGAAAATTAACTAGTACAAACTATTTGCGCTCATTTGCCAAGATCACATCTCTGCAAAGGGTATTTAAGAGAGAGAGAGATCAGAACAAAGTTTCTCATTATCAGTATCAATGTCATGCCACTTAACACTTTCTAAATTATTTTTTTTCTATGAAATCAAATTTTTCTTAAAGTTTGGAAGAGTTAAAAAGCAGTAGTTGTACCTGGATTGAAAATAAACACGGTCTGAACCGATTAGCCTCACAAGGGCAGGAAGGAATCTCAGGGTAAATTTCTAAGTGGAGCTCTGCTTGGAATTTCAACAAGGTAATTAAGCATAGACCACTTCAAAGTGGGACGTGTCTATACTGATTACTGGAACATACAGTATTGCAGAAGGGGAAAGTCAGTACTTCAAACAGCATTTGGATAAAATATAGATTTTTTTTTAAATCTGTACTCTACAAGAAACATAACAACAACAGACTGACAGAATACTTGAGCAGGTCTGCTTCTCATTTTTTTCAGCTAACATTATTTATGCCCATATACAAATATTTCTTTGCAAGCAGTAGAACTTAGCTGTTGGCTCCAAATACCTTAACATAATTAGAATGGTTTTAAACAGTAGTTATGCCATGGTTCCTAATCTTTCCATGCAGACTGCATGGTACTGCAAATCCAGTTTGTCTTCTCTCTAGCTGACCTTAGGTAGTACTGCACCTGAACTAGTCCTGGTCGAATTCAGAAGCGTCTGTCTGATGTCCCTCCTCCAGCTCATGTCATACATGATACTAGCTTTGTTGATGATCATGTGTGCCAACATGTTGGCTTCTTTCTTCTGTCTGCTAATTTTCTACTTTCAACTCCAAGCTTTTGCAGACAATCAAGAGAACACACTGCTCTGTGCCATACACATATTACATTGCCTGGATTGCCCTGAACATTGATTATTCATAATAAACTCTTCCTTCATGCTCACTGACTCCCTCAAAAGATTTCCAAGTCAACACTCCTCTCCACAAAAGCTAAGCTGTAAATATATTAGTTTTATCTGGTTTGTCTGGTACAGAAGTGGGGCTTACACCACTCCTTCCCTTCAATTTGCAAGCACAAGTGAAACAAGTGTTTAAATGACAGTATCAGAGAAAAGAATTGGCTGCTGGGCTTCAAGTTAGCTCATGTTGCAAAACAGCAGCTAACACAAGCAGTATGGCAACTGACCACTATTTTGGCAAAAACGAATTGCAGCTATTATATAAGATCCAGATTTTTTTTTTTTTTTTAGGAGGAAAAGGGGAAATTCACTTGTCTTTATCCTAAAATAGAATTCCTGCTTTTCAGTTTGTTGGTTTGGGGTTTTTCTTATAAAAAAAATCTGCAATTCTGAATTTATGATGACTATATCCCAATGCCCAAACAGATAGATTTGCATTGAAAATATATTTTGTGGACTGAGGTGCATGGGCTCAGTGATTCGAAGCTTTGCCTGAGATGACGTCAGCCAGTTACAAATAGATTCTAGGTGCGCTGTGAGAACTGGGAGTACAAGCCAAAATCCCTGTCTCCTTCTCTGGAGACCTAGACAGAAGGCAATATTTCACTAGTAGGATGGAATACACAAGAAAGGAAAAATAATATACCTGCCTTTTACAACAGAAAGCAATTTTGATAGATGACCAAATAGGTCATGTCTTCAAATTACCGCAACAAGATTCAGGGTCTTTTTTTTTGTTTTGTTCGTTTTAAAAATACAAATATATACACTTTCAGTCATATTTAGTTCAATGCGCTTCAGAAAAAATGTCATATTCTGCAGATTTGCAAACTGAGAACATATGGTAGCATTAGGCACACCACAATAAAAAGAGAATGCCGCCTGTTCAGCTGAACATCTCTTCCTGCACATGTACACAGATGGAAGCAGCTGTTGCCACTAAATATCTCAGAGCTGAAATGCATTTGAGAAACTCTTCTCCCTTCCCCAGGCAGGACATGGTCTTATGGACTGCAGCAAAGCTGGATGGGGTAGAAAGTAAATGCAAGTAGTGAGGTGGTTTGTCATTCTCCCATGCCCTGTAACAAGCTATGAAGAGATACTCATATAGCTTTGAGAAATTAAAAGACTAATACAAATATAACTTTATCCTGTAATTGTTAAGCTAAGCAGCAACACTGTAAGTGCACACTTTCATTTTATAGCATAGCACAAGTGAAAACTAGGCTTCTTGCACTAAACCATCAAAACACACAGTTTGCCCATCAGGTCAGTACCAGAGTAGGCAAAAAAAGTAGTGTCTGCAACACTGGCTTATACTGAAAAAACAAGGAGGTGGAAGGATGAGGTAATGGAAAGAGGGAAAGCAGTTTATTACTCCACTCACTCTCCCCTTGTAGAGGACTTTGAGCACTCAGGAACAGCAGAGGACTATGTTCCTACTCATGACCTTTCTTCAAAAAAGCGCAGTACAGAGTCTCAAAAAGTAACAGAAAAGTCGGGGTGGAGGCAGAAATCTGCCATTCCAGCACTCCCACTCCTAGCTTAAAACTTTGAGGCAGACCAATTGCTATTTCACAGTCTGCTGATTTGCTCTACTTTCCATGAACCAAGAATGGTTAAGACATTTTAACTTAATCTCTGCTTAATGTCTCAGGTTAATCACATTAAAATTCTGTTGCTGGAATCTTTAACATCATCAATGGCAGTAGTGGACCACTGAATGTAAATGTTCAATAAAGAAAACGAAAACTAAGAGTCTCCTTGCTACAGAAGATGAGCCAGAAGTCCTTTTTCTTGAGGATTTTAGAGACAGGTTAGTTTGGTTTGCATGTTTTTAGACAGGTGTACACCTATAGTAAGAGAAATTACATGTAAATTGGTACAGAAATTACACGCTTTTCTCCAACATTTATCAAGTTATGAGAAACCATTAGCAATGGTATTGAAGCATACTTATTTATAGATTAGAAAAGGCATTACTGCCTTCTGTAGCTCATGAAGTCATTTCTCTTGTAGAAACTAACTACAATATTATACACTGCTGTATATGCAACTGTAGGTATTTCAATTCTGTGATTGAAATATACGAATGATTATGCTGAATCAACCCACAAGATAATGGATTTCTCAATCTTCAAAAAAACCCCAAAATATCTGATTCTTCAGAGAAAAGTATGATTGCCACAAGATGGACAACTCTATGGGGAACGTTTTCCCTAGAAGTTATTTGAGCTGTAAGTTCATAACTATGAAAGTTTGTTTTTACTGATTAAGGTTTCACATTTGGAGTCCATGATATAATTTTCAGATAAGTTTCAGATATGGCAGAGGCCCTATCTCTACGACATCAATTCTGCAACCATATAGACAAATTTTCTGATTTCCAAACAAATTATGCCTCTTATAATCCATCTCATACTTCCAAGAACTGCAATTTTTGCATTACTATAAAGAGAGTAAATCTGTAGAAGTGGTTAGTGTTGGACACTGTTTTCCCTATCATAGTACAGCTTTGCAATTAAATGATTAAAACTGCCATGGCATACACAAAGAACACACAGTATATCAACACAGATAGGTACAGACAGTCAGGCTCTCTGGGTAACCCATTCCAGTGTTTGATCATCCTCACAGTAAAATAAGTGTTTTTTCTTATGTTTAAATGGAGTTTCTTGTATTTTAATTGGTGCCTGTTGCCTCTTGTCCTTTCACTAGACTGGGATGCAAAGAACAAGAGAGCTGCAAATGAAAACTGCTACTCACAAAGAGCTGTCAAGCACAAAAAGCTGTCAGACAAGTGAGAGAGATTTCTAATCTGTAGGTACTATTGTATTGTTTTGCTTGGAAATGCAGAAGGTAAAGATTTCTAGCCTGCTATTCAGTCCCTTTAAAGATGTTAACTGGGTAATGTGAACATGGGAAGCAGGAACACACATACATGCAAGTTTTATTTGCAAGTTCTTCTCCATGTTCTGTCACCTAAAACACCCACACATTTTCCATTTCTATAGAGAAACTGTGCCAGTATCTTCACACACAGCTGTATTTTTCCTTTCGTCAAATGAAAAAAGGTTTAATTCTAGATTTCAAGTAAATGTTCCTACATTCACCTCCAGACTTCAGTCCATCACTTATCCAAGCAAAGAAGCGAACAGAAGAAGGAAAAAACCCAACTTGACAAATCCATGAATCACACAAATATTTTGCTTCCAAGGACATGGTCAATGTTTAAGTTATGCATTGATACAATCTTAAAGGCACACCCTCTGCTACTTCAGGACCTCATCCTCCAAAGCTTCTACCCAACTTCCATCCCACCCACCAAGGTACAAGGACATTCATTAATTTTTCACCTCTGCAATAGGATGCACTTACGTTTGTACTATATTTTAACTCATTTAATTGTTCTACCTGCTTTGTAACAGAGTCATTACCTGATCAGATATGACGACCATTAAAAGAAAAATAATGAAAATAATGAAAAGATTCAGTAAAGAAAATCCTAATTTACTTAATTGCCTTGTAAATCTAATTCATTCAACTTCTCTGCTTCCAGTTCTTTAGAGATATGAATGGCTCATTTGATCAGCTCTTATTTAGAGAGTCAATTACTGTACTGGCAAAATGCATCTTTAATGCAACTGCCACCTGAGACCGCTTCATTGTTGTTCTCAATTGATTCCTCAGGTCCTTCTCCCAAAGGAAAGTTCTTGTCAGTGTTGCAGCATCTTTCTCTAAGCCTCTGCTTTTATTCTTCTCTGCCAGCATCAAGAAACTGATTCCCAATCATAGAATTTCCATCTAAACTCCATCCTAACTCTACTTCGTAAAGCAACACTGTTGCCATTCTGACTACAATACTCTCCCAGAAGGCAAAGGAAAAAAACCCCATCAATATCAAAAGACACTGAAGTTACAGAAATTATTTACCTTGCAAAGAAAAGGAGTGCACCATACTAAAAACTATATGGAGAATAGCTGCACAGAGGAGTTAGCCAGAATTGAGAATTTCTGTCCTTGTTGTCTCAGAACGTTAAGTGGTTTCTCACATTCATGAGACTTGCATGTTATATTCCCACCTTTTATTGTTTCCCTATCAGCTGCCTGCATTTCCTGTATTTGCATACAGCACCTTCATTTTCTTCCCCATACCTCACGTCCTCTGAGCAAGATGCAGCTGGATGAAGCCACCAAGCATTTGGCATGTGGAAATCAAGGCTGGGGAAAGAGAGCAAAGCCTTATTACAGCCAGATGTTATTGCTCTTACTGGAGCTCCACACTCAGGAGTCTCATTAGAAAAAATATTGTTCCCAGTTGCAGCCTAACAGTGGAGAGAAATACAACAGAAGTAAAGCAAGTTGTCTGCTCATGACAAGAGAACATTCAATAAAAATCTAAAGTTGGCACCTTGATATCTTTGAAATCAATCAGCCTTTAGAATTCACTGCCATGTGATGCTAAACATGGAATACAGCAAGATTTAGTGCACTGCAAATTTTTATGGTTGACAAGAACATTTAGCTGCTCATACTATTAATGCTAACAGAAAGACTATTGGAAGAGAGATAAAAATCTGATGTTTAAAGTGTTAAGCTTTTCATGTCTCTTGCTCAAACTATAACAAATAACTTCACCCTCTCTAAGGTGATAAGATTCCTTATGATAAGATTCCAGCCCCATCCCTGCCCCACCAGCCCCAATGTTCTTCAGCCCCTGAACTGAGCTGCTTCTCTTGGCAAAGATCACAGAAAACCATTCTCCCCCAGACCCCCCCCTCATACTAGGTTATATTTCAGCTCGGTTGGCAAGCCGAGCTGACTCAAAGGTGGACCTGACACTTGCCAGAGCTGGTGCAGAGACAAGGCTATCGCACTGGCTTAGCTGCCGTATGCAACTTCACCCTCAGAACAGGAAGCATTTAACTGCTTGCTGTAACATTTGTCTTAATGCTGTCTTTGAAAACGACTTTTAAA
This sequence comes from Ciconia boyciana, assembly GCF_034638445.1. Classification (NCBI taxonomy): domain Eukaryota; kingdom Metazoa; phylum Chordata; class Aves; order Ciconiiformes; family Ciconiidae; genus Ciconia; species Ciconia boyciana. The sequence goes on along the minus strand of NC_132936.1, from coordinate 107,944,360 downwards.
GGTGCAAGTCTCTCTCCATTTATTCTAAAGGGAGCCCGGATGACTAGCACTGACTAGGTCCTTAACCATTTAAACAGCTCAACTTATCTATTATGAGCTCTCTCCTAAACTATTAAGCCGAGGCTGCCCCGGCAAACAGATTCTCCCAACTACCTACCCCAGTACTTTCCACCAACCCTGAAGCTTCTGGCAGTAGCTGACAGAGATGACACAGTAAACAGCCAGATCACAAGTCAAATTCAACACAGCCACTTCTACATTCTTTAAATGCCTCTCTATCGAGGACAGATCTTATTTTCTGTCACTACTTCTCCCCAGACATCCCATTACTTTCTTCATTCTTCCTAAACTTGCTTTTTCTCCAGCTTTTTAATGGTGCACTCTTCTTCCTGTTTATTCTGTTCCTCTATGCTTGCAAGAGCATCATTCCTCCTATACATACGCGGCATTCTGACAGGCCTTGTTCATCAGGACTTAACTTCTTCCAGCCTGCTCACTACTATTAATACTCACTCCTCTGCCATCTCTATCTCATCTCTACCCAAACTACCAGAAAATTAAAGCAAAGTAGTGACTAAAATGGTATTGCAAAGGGGTAGTCAACAGCTCTCTCATTAATAAGCCTTTTCATACCCTAGGGTAAATCTGATGTTTCTTTTCATGTTAGTACCAGCACCAAGTTAATATTTACTTTCAGTATCAAGATTATGGTGCTACCAAACAGTAATAAGTCTCAACTAAATAGTCTCAAGAAATTAAGTTCTAAAATTAATCTTTTAAAAATACTTTTTTTTTTTAAAACCTCTAATGACTATTAGAATGGGAGAAGATATTTAAAAAAGGACATCTGTCTGAAGCAGTTTCAAAGCACAGTATCAATTATATATGAGTTTCTAGCATTTCATGATCACAAAATGAAGTTATCTTCCTTACACTGAATTATGACAAACTATGCAGTTCTTCAGTATTCAAATTCTTCTCATGTGTTGAACAACACAGAACTAGCACTACCAAAAATCTTCAGCTCAGGCAAGGTATCTTCAGTTTAATCACAGGAGATAGTTATCTGACCACAAGATCATAATAGAGATAAAGATTTTTACTATTACATGGCCTAGCAAAACCAACTTAAATAAATACGAATATGGTATTGGATTTCTAACCTGTAGCTAAAGGTACCAAAGTAAACATGAGTTTGCATCTGTTCCCTTATTTCCATTCGCAGAACATGAAGGTGTAAGTACACAATGTTTTCAGCACTGCACACACATGAGAAATGGGCCATTCCTTTAATTCAGTCTCAGAATTACAGCTACTCCCTATAAGCTTTAATAGACAGGACAATTCAGCCAGAACATCCCAAAAGGGAAACCACAGAAGAAGCTTCCCAGAGACAGAATATGGGAGAAAAGGAAAGGCATACTGTCTTTTACACTCTTCCCAGAAGAGCAGCAACTTTGTGGTATTTCACATTTGTAGAAACCTTTAATTCAGGCATTCAAATAAAACTTCCATGACATGCACAGAACAGTCTCCTAAAAAGACAGAGGACCACTTTACTACTTTGGGTAAAGTTTATGCTGTAAAATGCTATATTTCTGTTCAAAACTTAAAGGAAGTTACAGAATCCTTAGAAAGCCAGTGAAAAAAGTATGTATTGTACACGAGATACTCGAAATAATAGAACAGTCATGCAACAACATAACAGTTGCAAAAGATACAGCCATAATTTACTTAAGTTCAGCTTGGCTATACACATTCTACATAAGAATATTATTCCTAAAAGGTCAATATATAAAATCAAGTATAAACAGATCAATTGCAAAATCAGGATGAAACTCTCAGAAGCTACCCAGAGTTTCAGCCACTCTCAGATCACTGCTTCTTGCTTATGACAGGTGGATTTCTGTAGGAACACTTTGTTTTCATCAATTACAGCTAAATCACTGTATAACTAAGGTTATACTGTGCAGATGTACCCATTAAAATCCACGCCTGTTCAGACAGACAATTTAGTAATTCCACCTGAGCAGTATTTTTTTTGCTAGAAGTGCTAGTTTGCCCTAGGTCAAATCACTATCAATTTCTAATAGCCTAAATGAAGTAATCTGGTCTTTTTCCAATTGCCACTTAACCCCAAATCACCTACAAGAAAAAAAAATAAGAACACAATCACCAAAACCTAAGATTATTCTGGTGAACACCGCTACTGGCACTACCCAGGCCAAGCAGCAGGTACAAGAATCCAGTCTGGACATGATGAAGCCCTGGATATCCAGTCCCTGGATCCCCTCTGACCCCTGATCACTCAGAACATTTCAACAACTTCAGTAGGTTTTCCATGAGACATTATTGTGACTACAGCATGATACAGAATAAGCAATCTTCATCTTACAGCACTGTCTCCAGCTTCTCCCATGAATGTAAAGCTATGGATTAATATTTTATTTGTCAAAGACGAAGTCCACACACTAATTTTTATCAGATTTTATTGCCATTCTCTCCCAAGACCAACTCAAATATTTTTCCCCAAAAGTATTTTTAAAATTACATCTTGTAAGCAACATATAAGTTCTTTCCCTTAGAAGCAGGATCCCATTTAGTGCAAGTTCAAGATACTAAGAACACATCTAAAAAGCACACTGATTCCTTGGGCAGTTGATTCTTTATTAATACAAGTATTAAAGCTCAAAATTGTATCTCTTCTCAAATAACGGAAACAGCTCTGTAACAAAGCAACAAACTGTAGTACAGCATGAATATGTCATTGTCTCCCTTTAGCAGATAATTTCATTTCACCAGTGCAAATTTTACTATAACTACCTTCCACTGCTTCTCCCCTCTCAAGGTTTTTTCTGTTTCGTAACACTCTGGAAACCCAACGTCTTGCTTTGAAACAGCTTCGAAAAACTGGCCTATGGCCAACCTGCAACTGATACTACAGTTTAAATACCTTCCCAGCAAAGTTGCACAAACTTCAAAATACTCTGGGATCAGTCATTAAAATGTTTTTGTTTCAGTTACAACACTAATGAAAACCAAATGTCTAAATTTATTTTAGCTAGCTTAATGGTCTAGGGACTTTGCTTAAGAGAAAGGTCTGAATCAACCCTCATTTACCCAACTGAATAGGTTAGTCAGTACAACATTGTGCAGAGATATGGATAATACTTTAAAAAGATTTAATTATAAGAGTGTTTCAGCCCCAGATTTAATTAAGGAGGCCCAATTAATTGCCTCAATTTGATTCTTCTTCTCTGAAGTCTTAGAGTACAGTGCACCCGAAACTATGCACTTTTAGCTGCAAGTTTACAAGGTTCAATTTGCAAACAGATTTAAGACCCAAAACTAATGCTACACTACAGGATAAGTTATTGCAAACTGGATGTTTTTACTATCCAAATAAGGTACACAATAACAGACCCTGCCTGAAGTTTAAGCCTTCCCAAAGTATCTGCTTGTAAAAGATTTCACTGTGTTATGCAAGTCTATCTCGAAGTTAATATACATGCCACATTCAGCGAACATAGGAATATTCTGGGTGGGAATCATAGAATACGAAATGAAATGCTTCATACAAAGCTGTCTTTCAGCTAAGAGTCATGACATTCTGCTGCCGGTTTAATCCATACCCTCTACAATTAAGCCAGCAAATCCAATGCTGGTTTTGTAAGGCTTAGCAATCTATAATGAACATTTACCCCTAAATTCATTTTAGAATGCTTTGCACATACTTCTCCACAGCAAAGAATATCAAAGTTCTGCTAAAACAAAATCAACAGAGCCTGACACAAATATCTACATTTTCAATGACAACACTGTTGACCATCATCTGTATCTCAAGATATTTAGAGCATGCACCACCTGTTTCCAACTAGCATTCAAACTGTTCAACCACACAATTAATGACAGCTGCTAAAAAATCTAAAATATCAGGGAAAAGAAATAAAAGTTTAACAACAGCTATGTAGGACTGAGGCAAGCCAGAGTCTTTTGCTAAGTATGAGTCATTATAATACATACAACACTCTAGTAACGTATATTCGCATTTCACAGCATTCTCTTCAAGACCATTATAACTCAAAAGTTAACAGTTTCTTTGTCTGCATGAATGCCAGAGTCTGCCTGCGCATAACAAGTGTTCCTAGGACAGGAGAGCGAGCAAGCCATCTGCACACTTCCAGAGTCATAGACATACTTAAGAAATCCCTAGCACAGACTTTCCAGTACCCATCCCTAACATGTTAATCCATGCTATTTAGCCGGGAATGTATAAAACAGAGCAAAAAACCTGCTCGAGAGGCGATACCAAGCGCACAAATTCGAACCCAAAAAGAGAAGTTGAGATTCAGTCATTTAGAAATCATTTATTCCCTAAAACATGTAAAAACTGATATACAGCAAGAAATTAAAGGTTATAGATCATTGATCACCCAGGAAGTAGGCTTTATAACATCAATTCTAAACACATTGCAACTTTATTTGAAAGTGCAAAGTTTACTTATGAGCACTGACATTCTTGCCATGCTTTCAAAGGTATGTAGAATTCTCCCTGTGTAGACATCCTTCTTTCTAGCATGTCAAGACATTGAAAAGAGTAATTTTTTATATGCTTATTTCAGAGTTGCACAAAAACATCACATGCTTACAGTAATTAATTTCACATATTTAAGAGGTTCCTTTTACAGAAATTAGAAGATAGAATTCTAGTGCCAAATAGCTGATGTTTTTCAGTTAATCCCAAAAGGAAGAGAAAGGAATAATACAGGAAAAAGGGGTACTTTAGACTACTACACTTAGGTTTCACAAAAACACCCCAACATAAAAGGCATCCAAGGCCTTAGCTCTCTGCCTTCGTCACGACTTTGACGTTTATAGGTGGTAGACATCACATCAAGAGCACTAGAAGCAATGTTTCAGCTACACTACCTCTAAAAGCAGCAGCCAACATGATTAAATAGTTCAGCTATTTAAACGTAAATGAAAAAGTATGTTAAGAATAATTTCTTATTCCTCCTTCTTTTGTAAGTCCTCCCACCTGCTCTTCACCACTTTAAGAGAGAATCAAGATGTAACATTTCTCCACCGAAGAGAAATAACTATGTAAGAAAGACTGAGCAGTATGAATTCAACCACACCCTTCAAGAAACTAACTATAAAAATACCATTTCTCAGTATGAATTTTCTCAAAACCTGGCAGACTTACAGAACACTCACATACATAGCTCTATCCAGTAAAGAGGTCCTCTTTTGAAATTTCAAATAGATACAAGAATGCCTTCATTTATTAAACTGAGCATACCTACATATCTTAATTTCTCAGGCATTCACCACAGAAGATTAATAAAGAGCATGTGGATCAAACAAGCAATACCCGTAGAGATCAAGAATCACAAATCTCTGCAACAACATAGTGGAAGAGAAGTTCCCGCTATCAAGTACTGTTTGCACAAAGAACTATAGTGGTACAAATCATGAGCTCTCAGGAGGCTCCCACATCCCATCTGCACACAAGGGGAACTTTAAGTTTTAAACCTAACTTACGGTTTGGGACAAATTTCTCAAAAATTAATCTACTAATACTAATGTCTAGTAATACACATTCATTCCTCTCTCATAAGAAAATAGTCACATCAAAAGCAGATTATGGAGAAACAACAATACTGAAGAATTAAGTCTCAAATTCAGAATATTAAGACTGATTTTTATGGCTCATAGAACAAGCTTCCCTATCTCATGCAAGAGATTTAATGTTTTATGTGAACACGCTGTAAGGAAAAAGCAGATAAATATTAAGTCTTCTCCAGTGAAGCAGAACCTAACACTTTCCATAGATTGAGCATTCTCACTTTAATGCCTCATCTACTTGGTTGTTTAGTTCAAAAGATACCTCATATCACATGAGCTGTTCCAGAACAGCAATATAGAGGCAAGTACAGCTTAAGAGCAAGGTGGCTGCTCAGCTTCCTTCATATCAACACACTCACAGGAACAGTCACCCCTTTTGGAATAAGAGAACAACATCCTGAATTAGTGTCTTCCCCCCCCCCCCCCCCTCTGCATCTGAGGCATTTTCTCTGCCTCAGAGAAATCTGAAAACATTTAATAGAGATTACTCTGTGAATATTTAGGATCTTGATGGCTGGTAGCGTCAGCTTTGGAAGCTAGCTGTAGGGTTGGGCCAAGAGGACTGATGGAAGATGAGGTAATCCAGCAGATGTATATAGCACTTTGGGTTTTCTTCCCCTGTCACTAGCCCAAGTGGCTTTTCTGTCTCCAGCACAATTTCCAAGAATGGAAAATAGACATACGGGATGATTAGAAAAAAATACAAGGTGACTTTTACCTAGAAATCTACTTGGAAAGTAGGCTTGAACTGCCATAAAAGCAGACTAACCCAAGAGCATTTGGTCACTGGTGATTACCAGCGGAGAGACAGTTTGGTATTGTTAAGACAACACCTAATACAATGAAATAAGCATAGACTGTAAAAGGCATTCATCCCCAAGCACTGTCATTTTATAACATCCTGCTGAATTTGCACATTTGTGGTATATGGGCTATAACAGAGCCGGCAAGGGGAGCCATACCATATCAGGCCTCAAATCCCGAAGCTAGAAGTCTGTTTCCCAGCTATTCCAGTGACTATTCTTGCAACTTCATTTAATCATAGACATGTGATACTAGCCTCTTCAAATCCATGCCCACCTTCTTCCCAAAGAAGCTGAATTCGAGTCAAAGAAAACAAGACTACAGCTTGCCTCCCTGTTCTGTGAGATAAAGGTTCCCTGCCTTTGATTATGAAATGGAAGGGGACAGAGCCATTGTGGCTGTGGAGTTCCAGAATTAAGTTGATCTCAGGATGCACACAAGGCTCAATTTTACAAAGAAAACTGCTAATTGTTTCTTTTGCCCCATTAAAAGTGATCATCTATCTTTTAGAGAGCTGTTTCTTTAATAGGTGTTTTTCTTCCTTACTCATCTTTCACTTTCCACGTGAGGACATTCACCTTTTCACTCTTTTCCACTATGCTGCCTCTTGAATTTTGGCTTCTCTTTTGACTTATTTGACCAAAAAACTAACCATTTGTCCTGCAACAGTTGTTTGCCTTGTCCTTAAGGACTGCACAGCTTAGAATGAGACATCAGCAGTATTTAATATACTTGTATCTTCACTATAACAAAGACAGAGTTCACTTTCTTCAGCTTTCAAACATGCCTGCCCATGCCTCTTCCAGTGTGACCTGGGAAAGCAGCAAGTTAATGTTTGATTTCTGTTTTAACCGTATACTTTTTCTAGTGGTTACTTAACAGCAGAGTCTGGTGTGCTGTGCAGGTAGTTTCCATGTGCTTAAAAGTCAGCAGTCAGTACTTCTGAATCAAGATTTGAGGGGTTACATAAACACATTCATCTTTGTGATCCTTATTTTGGAAGAGGAGAAAAGTAAATGAGTACTTAGGAAGGAGCAAAGCAGATGGTTTAGAAGGCAGAGAACTGACTAGAAACATACTTCAAGTGTCATATTATGTAAGTAGTCTCTCCTGGACATTTGATCTATACATGCAGGAGTTTTACTGTTTAATTTCCTTGTTGTGCCAGCTCTTAGCCAGACAGAATTCACCATCCCCTTTTCCCAGATCACAGGAAGTCTAGGACCTTTCCTTACTTCATGAAGGTACACAAAATACAGCAGGTTTTGCAGTGGCAATGCTGCACTCCTCAGTTCCTGGGCACTGCAATAATGCATATATGTTGTCTACCTATTTAAATGCCGATTGACAGGACTCCAAAGTACTGCAGGGCACACAAAATCAGCAGGCTCATTTTACTGCAGAGGGAAAAACGCAAACTGAACAACCGACAAGCTAGTGCAACGTAAAAATATACACATGAACATCTCTGCATTAAGTCATTCCAAAGTGAACTTAATCCATTTTCAAAGCAGACAGTAAAATTTACATTCACTGGCCAGTTAACTCCCAATGACAACAGCATCATTTGGATGCAGTACATTCATTTGAAAATAGCTAGCATGAACCTTCTCCACCTCATTCCTCTGTAAACAAACATTAAGAACCTGACATATCCATGGCAACTTGTGCTGTGGAAACCAGAATTCAACATAACCTTTTAAAAAATTATGCCAGTTCTTTCACAAAGAATTCACTGAAGGAACTATAAACCCTGTAGGGTGACACTGTAATAATAAATTTAAATGTAAACCTCAGTGAAGGCCTAGCTTAAAACCTGCACCTGCAGAAAGAAGCCCGCAGGGATTTCAGTCTGATGCGACCTGTTTTAAAGAAGGTATTTCATTACCCTAAAGACCGCACACGCCCTCTCACTCTTCAACACTGCTGGTTTGTCAAACCAGAATGAAGTCATACTAGCATGGCCCCCAGCCTCTTAAAGAACTTAAATTAAAAAAAGAAATCCATAGGCTAGTGGTATTGCTCTAACAATGCTAAAAGTCAAATCAGTTTATACTGATGCAGCCTCCTCACTTAGAAAAGGTAGGTAGTAAACAGAACTGGGATTCCAATAAAATTTATATTCTGCAAGCTTTCTGTACCCTTATAAATCATGAACAGAGCCAAACAACTATACCATACGTCTGAAGTCTTTGAGAAAGGAGCTATCTTCAACAGTAGTGAGGAAGGGGAAAAAAAAAAGCAAAGGAAGAAAACAAGAGGCTGCATTTTCCATATACAAAGACTAGGGAAAATACAACAGTAAATTCTACTGTGATAGGTATTTTTAACCTACAAAAATTATAAACAGTTGTTCTTTAACCTGAAGATACTGTAGCAGAAGTTGTCAAGCAAAACCTAAAGATCCATGAATGAAAGCCTTGGACTTTCATACTAATTTTTAATGCAGAAAGAGATACATGTCAGAGTTGTCTGTAGCTACAGAGACAAAAAAAATTAATCCTTACAGCATAACATTCTGTGTGTGGAAAACGGGGCCAGGAATTAAGCACGCCCTTCAGCAAATCATAATTCAACATCATATCTAAGATTAAGATGCTGACAGTTCTGTCTCTTAGGCCCAAGTTCCTGCTACCAGACTACACTGCCTCTTATTCATGCATCTTAATTGCTAGTTTTAGGAAAAAGGGCATGCAAGATAAAGGCTGGTATCTGCTAATGAGGGAATATTTTCTTTTATATCTTAACTCTAACTCAGAGTAATGAGCAAAGCAGTCTGAAATCTCAGAATCTGATGTCAAACTTACCATGGGGGTTGAAGAGTCTAATTTCCCCCTTGTCCCCAAAGCTTGTGAAGAAAGATGATTCTGGAAGTTTGTAGGCGACAGTAGACACTTAGCGTATCAACTGGAAGATATTTACAGTCATGAAATGGAAGTGTGCCAGAAGATTTATAAAAGTATTTCTCCCCTCTCCCCCAATGCAATGTTACTTTTCTTTGAAGAGCAGGGAGTGGAAATGAGAGAGTACAGATGTGCAATTTTGATAGCAAGACCCATTAGCACGAAATAAGAAAGTGATTAACATGGGCCCAGTGCTATTAACCACTTTGATACCTTTTTAATGTTTATGCCCCTGCTTTCTAGAAACCCTTCTAGGATTTTCTAATACTATAAAATAATGGTTGGAAAGAAGCTCAATAAATCAGCTAATATACCCTCTCAGGACTGGAGGAGAAAAGCACAGTTGAGACACAGTTAATCTGTGCCTTACAAGGCATTCTAAAAATGGAAATACCACAAGCAACCTGTTCAGTGGTTCATAATTTTTCTAGTGTCCATTTAAACCATCTTTGTTGCAGTTTAAGCACATCTTTCTGTGAAAAAAATAATTACATTTTCAAGACTTTGTTCTCTTTGCTTTCCTCTATACTCTCTTGAAGTACTGTTCCTGAGGTGAAATGCCTAAGCCTAGAATGAAGGACTGTCATTTGATTTATGGAAAGGTATCCTGCTTATGTATCACAGTACATCTGACTTGTTTGCAACATCTGTGTTAACAGAATCACATCCAGTTTAACTGCAACATCTCCAGATCCTTTGCACAAAACTCATTCTACTCCCCCACTGTCTACTTATACAGAGATGATCAATAAATGGAGGATCGAGTCTCGTCCTTATCCAAAAGGCATATTCTTCCCCAGACTACTTCTCCACTTTCTTCAAATCATTCTGAACCCTAACCATATTTTCCAATGCACTTGCAGCAATTCCTAGCTTGGTACCATCTGCTGCTAATATTGCATAGCCTTAATGTTTCACTTAAGTCGAAATTAGTGACAGAACCCTGCAGAGACCATTCAGTCTAGACATCCTCTGGTCTGACAGTGATCCACAAAACTATTCAAGGTTTTTCATCAACTTTACAGTATTTAGAGAAACATTTCCTTGCTTTTCATATGGACAAAATAATTAGAATAGCTCATTAAACTAAGAATGTATTTGTTCCTTCCAAATAAGACTGGATACCATATCATGAAAGGAGATTTGACTGCTTGTGAATTTTGAGAAAAATCCACATTTATGTTTAACACCTTTATACTTTTTCCCTGAAGAGCTTACTAAGTAGTTCATGTTTGTTGCAACGTTTTTGCAAGTGGTCTCCAGCTCTCTAGTGGTTCTTTTCCACCTTCCCTTCTTAGATACAGGTACTACTGGCTTGGCTTCTCCCCTTCTTTAAAGAACTTTATCTGTCAACATGGAAACTGATAATGGTTCTGAGACCAGGAACCAGGTGAAGCAAAATAACCTTGTTTGAATTTCACCTGCTTTTCAAATTAGCACTTTTATAAGTGTTCTTCATTATTCTCCTTACCTAAGGAAAGTTCCTACACTTCTGTTTCTGGGGTCAGGTATAATTGCAGTTTATCCTGCGATAAAGATAAATCTGAAGCAACAAGTGCACTAAACATACAGTTTTCTCAGCATCACATTACATTTCTTTACTCAGTTGCAGGCCAACCCCTTATTCTTCTTATCACCACATAAGCTATTCTAGAAGTACACTATCTTAACTGCAGTAAGCATAAGAGGATGCCCTTAGCATCAAACATGCCTGAAGAGATACAGAGGAAGAGCTGGTCCTGTAGGAAAACCTTTCTAGAGACAGAAACACACTAATGTAAACAGCTTACTTATATATGTTGTACAGTATAACACCTTTGTATCATGCATTTTATTATTTAACCATATTTACCTTTTAATCTTTATTCTAAAATTATTTAACATAACTTTGTCTCAGTGTCAGAACTCTCAGCCAATATGTGCTTTTAACCAAATTTATAGAAAGAAATCCATACTTTCATTAAAGTATGAAACCATAAATTTTACATATGTTTCTGAAAAAAGATTCATCCAAACCTTTTCCAAAAAGGTTGCAACCAATTGATTTCTTAGAATATTTTCACCACTCAGCTCTTTTATTAGTTGTCTGCACCCTAATTTAGTAAACACCCAGCAGCATCTCACATTCAAGTTATCAATAGTCCAGTTTAGTACACTGGGAAAACAAAGTCTTATGTTACAGACGGAAACGATCTAACTGATCACCAAATACCTTATTAGCACTAAATGAGGTCTCTTGCCTCTTGTTCTGGTTGAGCTGTACCAATCATGCTGCTGTACATCTGACCATATGTTGAGCTCATTCAACTTGCTAACCAGAAAGCTAACCTAGGCCAGTAGTTTTCTGCTGGCTTAGCAAATTGTATAGTCTTGTGCCATGAACACATAAAGAGAAAGCAAGACCACGTAGAAAGTTCTGATTCATATTTCCCAACAAGTGCTGTCATCCCAACCATAGAACATTACCCACAGTAACAGCACAGCTGCTGCACATGGCAGCCACATCTATAACTAAAACTACTTGATATTGTTAATTATAGACAGACTCTCAGGAAGATAGTCTAGACAAGTCTAAATTCACTGAAAGAAGGTAACTGTAAGAAAGAAAAATTCAAGCAGTGGAACAAAATTGCTGCATCAGTTCCTACCACCCCCACCTGACCTTTTCCATGCAATAGCCACAACTGCTTGTTTGTGCCCATGTTTTGTTGCACTAAATAGTAAATCATGGAAGACTACCCAGAAGCAGCTCACACATAAGATTTAACTACATCATATTAAGAACTACCAAAATATTGACTTTGTTCAATCTTTTCACTTACTGTATTTCTGTTTTCTACTTTGCCCCAGTCATTCTGCTTAGACCTGTAATACAATGGAGAAAATTAATAACAAAAATATGAATACAAGTTTCCAGTAAAAGCAAACAAGATACCACAAAACATCCTCTTAACAGGGTTGACAAGAGAGCTGGCATTAAGCCTTGAAGAGCAAAAGAGTATAATCATTTTGGGATATCATTCAGACCTACTATTACCGGTTTACTAAATTTTAACTTGGAACCTCTGACACTAAAGCAGCAGCCACCAGACCCTTCCCTGAAAAGGAGAGGACAATACTGAAAGGCAGGGTAGGCAAGAAGGAGCTCTGTTAATTACTGTCGGACCTCAAAAGCAGGAAGAAGGCTCGGTGTCTCATAACCCCATTATTACAGCTTCAGTCTGTGGGTTTTACAGATTTAGCAGCCTAAGTTCTAAATGCAGCAAGGAACTCTGAACAGTATATTCAAGTCACCTTTGGGGTTAGAGGAAAAGATGCCAATTCAAGAAAAAACAAAAACATGTTTGGCACAAGCAAACAGATGCCAGTCTGTCCTGCCTAGATAGTAAAAAAGATTACAAATTCATATATTTCTGAAAGTCAATAACCTCTTTATTGTATATGTTATTGGTAAAGCTGTGACAAAGAGAAGTTAGAGCTTTGCAAAGGAACAGATTTTGAAAAGCTAAGAGAGGGACAAGCCCCCCCCCAGTCCATCCACCATCACACAGAGATAAAAATCTATTTGCCAAAAAAAAAAAAATCATTTAAAACCTCTCCGTTTCCCCAGAAAGCAGTTTGGTTTGTAGAACTCAACCATATCCAAGGCAGTAACAGCCATGTGACCCACTCATGGAAAGGCCATTAAAAAAAAATATGTCTGGAGTTTGTGTTGGCCACGCAAATCAATATACTTAGTCATAACTCAACAGCACTACTTACAAAGCAAGTAATTGTTTTCCCACTAATGCCATCTCTACCATTTTTTAACAGAGAACAAGTTGCCAAAGTACTGAGTTTGCAGCAGATATTAAACTGGCTTTGCTTGACAGCAGATTAAGCACAGAAAAACAATTTACTGATACAACAGTTAAGCAGTTACACATAAAAAAAGCCAAGTTACAGTTCACAGTCAACCATAACACTACTTTCTTCAGCTGTCTTAATGTATAAACATTATTACACAATGATACATTTATAAATACCATACTCCAAAAACCTTGATACAAACCCTGCTTTTTCATTTCATAAAGTTTCACCATCAAAGAAAATACATGACAACTAATTCAGGCTCACAGAATTTCTAGGACTATTCAGGATCTTAGACTTTACTGTCACAGAAGGGAGTTCTAAACTATATTAATAATCTTGTTTTCAGTTTTAATGATTTTGGTTTTAATTCTATTATGTTTTTATAAAGGTATCAGCATGACATACATTTCACATGATTTAACTTCAAAGGATTAAGATTAAGTTACTGAATTCTTGCAATACCTGCTGCAGTTTTTTTATGGTATTAAAGAAGCTATCAACAATAAGTGAGAACATATGTTTAAGACTAGGGTAAAGTTTATTCCAAGAGGCAAAAATCCCCTTCAGCTTTATATAATTATTTTGAACAGCATATGTATTAGAGAAAATATTTTAACTTACTTACATATTCAAACTATGTGGCATAGTACTCTGTAATTTTCTAAGCCCAAAACATCATTAACTGCAGCAATCTAATTACTGAGTTCTCAAAATCCCCCTCTTCCTTCCTCCCACCCAAAGATATCTCCACATCACTCAGTTTTTAATGCAACTTCAAGAACTGCTTCCCAACAAGGGTGTTTCAATATTAAATATTTTTACCTTTAGAAATGGATCGTATCAGCTGTATTGCTGAGCATAGCAACTACTTTCAGCAAACAGAAAGAGGAGAAAATTCCTAAGTCTTTTAAGTTCACATCAAGTCTAGAAGCATCTTCAGCCCAGGTCTATAGGTATCAAGCACCCACCATGTCTTAAAGTTACCAGGAAAGTGCAAAACTCAAAAGACCCCAGGTGAAGCCTCATAAAGAAAAAAAACCACAAACCCTGAAAACCCCAGCTTTAATTCCAGCGCTACCCCGAAGCACAAGTGTAATCTGAGCTGTATCATTCCACTCACATTCCAGGTAAAATAAATTTTGTGTTTACAAAATGTGTCTTCTCAAGTCTCACTACTGATGCTTCATCCTGTGTATAAATATTTAATCACAGACAAGCACTTTACGAAAGGCAGCTTGAACACCTATCAGTGGTAAATGCATCTTCCCCAAGCTAAAACATAGAAAAATTCTTATGTTACACATACAATTAAATATGACATTGGTAAAGGAACCTTAGAGAGATGCACATTGAAAGAACCAATTTCTTCAGTAATTTTATGTCTAAAATATTTTTAAAGCATACTCATTGACCAGACAGGTACAAGTCACAGGAAAATGATGCTGCTGTACTTAAATATTCAAGCCTGAAACAGTGCTCATCAATACTCTCTTCAAACACTTGGGAAAAAAGCAAATGCAATACTTTTCAAAAGCAAGCCACAAGCACAGTATTAGCTGTGGCAATAAAACCTACTGGTTTTGAGATTTACTCCTTGGTGCAGCTCCAACATGCAAGGATGACAATGGCACAGAGAAATACCAGGAAGTCTAAGACAAGGCTGTTCACAGCCCTTGACCAACCTTGGTTATGTAAATACAGAAGATAAAGAAGTAGAGCTTGGGGGTGGGGGGGCTGAGATGACAATCCAGGAATAACAATAGTTTAATTCCTAAATGCTATGGTTCTGCACAAGGAAGCACTATTGCTGAGCATGCACGCTTCACCCAGGAAGGTAAGTGTTTTCAGATGACAAGGGAAACATTTCCTCCTATTAAAGCCAGACCTATCTCTTTCCCATTTTATCTGCATGTCAAGTTCACTAACAAGAAGAGGCTATACAAGTCTAAAACACAGTACCCATCTGCTAATAGTTGTGGCTTAATTTAGTCTTTTTTATTACTTTGTGCTACATAACACAAGAGATGTTTTACCATAGACAGCCCAAGAATGGTTTTATCATGCTGTGTTTTTCTGTTTCTACAAAAACAGCAATGCTATAGATTAAGATACACAGCAAGACCTTTCTTCAGAGACTTGAATTCAGAAAGCTAACATTATTTCCAGTCATAGGTTGACTATACCAATCCACCAGAAAGCAAGTTTTTCACCTCTACCATAGGGGATAAAGATGTGGGGAAGAACAGGGAGGGCAGAAAGTGTTTCATTCACAGCTGCTGTAAGCTGAGCACACTGTGACCACCACTCCGGGCTCTGCGCTGCTGAGGACACCCAGCGTGGCACCCTACCATGTCCCTCTTGAGGGTACCTGTACAGCTCCCCTCATTTTGGGCCGCATGCCTTAAGCTGTCTCCATACGACAAGTCCCTCAGTTCCCCACCTCAGGACGCAGGTCTCCCCTCGCAGGGACGGGCTCCACATGCCCCTATTCTCATCTCCATCCACAAACCCCGAGACCATGCACCTTACAGTTACCAGTTGTTCTTCTGGTACCTGTCACTCCTTTCAGATGTATTTCTATGTAATTTCAAGTGGCACCTTCCCATCTGTATACCAACCAGCTCCTCCCTCTGTCTCTCCTCAATGCCACCTTCCTTGCCCAGAAAACTTTATTCTTGCAAGGTCTATGCTACCCTACATCACCACTAGCATCCTTTAGTCTCCCATGACCCTGGCTTTGCCTCACTCCATTTCCCAACACCTCTTTCCTTGCTTTTCTTTGCCCCACTCATATGGCCTGATTGCTTCCACTTTCAGATCTTTTCCTTCCCAGTTCACCATCTGACACCAGTTCTCCTTCCCCACAACTCTCCCAGCCAGATTTATTTCTGTTAATATTGCATGCTGGAGAATCTCCCGCAGAGCAATTTAAACTGCTATTAATAAGCAGAGAGTAAAGGTCAGCTTAAAAAAAAAAAAACACCTTTCACCTTTATAAAATTGCTTCACACACAGCTCAGGGCTTCCCAACCAAGGAATCCTCTCTGTTATTCTAGCTTTCACCAATTCAGTTGGACTGTGCTCCTTGATACCCAGAACATTTCTCAATAGCTCTTGACTTGTTGGATTTGGTGTTCCAAAAATTATGTGACAGATAAAATTCACACTTTGACTACTGCAAGCCTCAAAAATCAGAACTCAGATGGAAATTTCATGTGGCTGTTCTATGAATGTCAAGACACATCCAACATCATTAGCATATCACACCTCAAGAAGAGATCCCCTTAAAAGGGTAAGTTACTGTAACAGGAGTCTCATTTTTACAGTAAAGCTAGGAAGTATTTTGTTTACAAGAAAACATTGATCTGTTAGTAGTTATTTGTATTAAAAACTTCAGTGTCAAACAAGCAGTAGTTACAAATTTTGACTATTTTAGCATTACAGTCTCACTGAAAGTATGATTTAGAGGCTACAATCCACTCTTACACCAAAGTGAAAGCAACCTGCTTTCTTAGGGCAGAAAAGCAACCTTTCTTTTTTTTTTAATATAAGAACATTTTCACACCTTCCCATAGTGTTTAATTTTTGCTGCACTTCACACCAAAGCCCAGCTGACTTTGTAAAAACTGCTCACAGGAAGTCACACTAAACTCAGAAATACCATATGGTCACTCAACAAGAAAATAGCCATGGTTACCAAACCAAATTAATGCCATTGATCACTTTAAAGAGAGATAGTTGTAAGCTTCCTAATTATCTGAGGTGCCTATTATGTATTTCAAAGTTTGAAAGTAATTCTATACTTCTATCAAAGCTAATAAATCAATCATCTCTGTTAAAGGCTTAGAGGGAAAGTAAAGCTTACTGCTCAAATCTATGGTCAACATATGAGAAACATTACTATGAAAGCCATTCAAAAAGCCTCCTCATGGGAAAGGGTAACATTATGAGAACTAAGTGTTTTCACATGTTCTTTCTACCTTTGTTCTTTTATAGTCTTATTTTTCACCTCTTCTACGGCAAGTTTTTTTTGAGGCTACTAATCTGAATTCCATCTCTTTCTTCTCAAGGCCCCTTGGGACCATTCTCCCCCATCAATGTCTTTTGTTCCTGATACAGTAATTCTCTGATCAGTCAAAAATAGCTTCACATGGCATTCTTCAACAGAGTTGGGAATCTGCAATAGTAGCAGATCTGGAAAGAGGGAGCGGGGGAAAAAAAAAACCAAACACATTTGAAGGGAAAAACCCTACTTTCTCAGCAATGTTGTAAGCTTGTCTGCTAAAAATTTAGAGAACAAGCTTCGTCCTGAAGTCATGCCTCTCATGCATTACTGAGCAAGAGAAGGCAATCAAATTGAAGCAAAGGTACTGCTCTATACACAGGAAAGCCCAGCCACCGACCTTGCTCTCTCCCAGGTTCCATAAAGGCAAACAGTCACTGCTGCAGCCTTATTCATTGCATTATACAACCCACAAAAAACCTTCACTCTGCTACAATGAGTTCAAAAGCAGGTTAAAAAAATGGAAAACCTAATCTTTGTGGTTTATTCCCTATGTCCCCAAAAGGGGAAAAAAAACCCTCCTGAGTTATGCTACAAAGTCTCAAATCCTAATGCAGTCTTCCATATTTTGCACCACTGTAGTATCAGGTCCCAATTTCAACATCCATCTGCTTTTAACTGACGTACGCTTTTAAGCTTCTAATCTCAAAATAACTGTGTTCTCAAACTAGCCTATTATATTACTACAGGATATTACTCACTTTGCTGTAAAGGAGGAAATAAATCTTTCTGCAGAATTTGATTTTCCTTTCTATTTAATGACTTCCAAAATATTTTATACTACAATCATAGTGTAGTTCAACCATTCTATTCCTAAGTAGAATACTAGTGTCAAAGGCTGTGTTTTGTTACTTTAAGCTTAACGTTTAAAGACAATTACTTAAGCAAAAAAAGCTCCTGGATGTTTGTTTGCCTCTTTAATTTGTATCTCAGTTCACTTGTACATTCAGCAATGAGCACAGCAGCATCCCAATACTAGTTGCAGTTTCTGGGAGCTACTGAAAAACTAAAGCAGCACAAGTCATATCTATTTTACATTCAGAGTAAAATGTAAATATATGTAAAATAAATACAACTTGTGAATGTCATAAACATTATAACATACTGTGAATGTTTATAAGCATTATTTGTTAGAGTCAACAACTTAGTGATTACAAATTTAAGTATTTGCCACAAGAGCCTATAAATGCTGGTGTTTTAAGTATTTATATTTTCCTAATACACATTTCCCCACTCCAAAGATTGGTACCCCCCTTGGCTGTTTCACACTAGATCTCTTCCACCTCCATCACTGCAGGCTATTTGCTTCAGACTCTTATTCCTTTGCCCAGTTAAGAAATCCCATCTTTCTCCCAGTCCCTATCTGTCCCAACTGCTTTCTTGCACCTTTATTCCCCTGCAATTCCACCAGTCAACACTTTTAAAGCTGAGCACATTTATAAGCCCATTGACAATTTGGATGCCTTATCCTATATGTTTGTTACTATTTTACAGGCTGGTCTAAACCAGATATGCTATAACAAGCTACTTGCAATTCTGATCAGAGTTTTTGTTCATTTAAAATACACACACACTACACACACACTTGGAATAACTACAGCTCTTCATCCCTCTCCTGAAAAGAGGTGGCTCTCATTTGCTGACATACAGCATAAATCATGAACTATTCTACAAAATCATATTTTTCAATCTTATCCAGAGGCTGAGAAAACAGAGTGTCCAATTGCCTTCCTCACAGAAATGTTTTCAATTAAACTTCTACTATCCTCTCCTCCTCTACTAGGAGAAAGATAGGAAGAAACCACCAGGTGAGCTGTCCTTCACGTGAGAGCTAATCCATTCTGTAAGCAGAAAACAGTGATAACTAGTTGCAATGGCTGCAGGTGCCATTAGTGACAACACGATAACTGGTTACTTGCACTGGATCCAGAAACTGAAGAGGCTTGGGTACTACTCATAATGTACACATCTCTGGACAGACCTCTGCCTTAATGGTCTCTCCAATACATCTCCGGTGTTTGCCACCACCACTAGAAGCAACGCTTAAGCAACTTATCAGAATACTGGTTGTGCAGACAGAAGTCAGAAGTTACCGTATCTTAACTTCCCAAGACAAAGGGTGCCATGAGTACCCTTTAGAAACCACTGCCTGTAGACCTTATGTTCTCAAAACCTTTGCTCCTAACAAATAAACCAGGCAACTTACAAGCAGCATATGTCTGAAAAAAGACCAAAAGCACAAGGGAGGCTGATGATATTTCAGTCCATAACGCATGAAAAAAGTTAGGTGCCTGAACACCTTTTAAACGAAAATAAAAAGGCCCCAGCTCCCACTAAAATAACACAAAAACTCAGAAGTGAACATGAAATAATTCACTTTTACATAATGTTTTAAAATAAGGCTCAGAAGACACAAGGGCATCGCTGGCTGCCCAGCGGCTGAGAGGGCAACCACGACCGCCTGCACACCTCCGCCCCAACGAGGGTTCTCCCTCCCCCGCTGAGGGGACACCGGTATCCCGCGGGTACGGGGCCCCGGGGCGCGCCCCACCGGCGGCGGGCCCGCCCCCAGGAGCGCTACCCCTAGGCGAGGGGGTTACTCTCCGCTACAGCCACCGGCGGAGCACGGGGCCATCGCCGCCTCCCCCAAGCCACCGCCCCGACCCACTCGAAAGCGCAGGCGGGGGGAGCCGCCTACCCGCACGGAGACGGAGCGGGGGGCCCGGGGCGCGCCCGCCAGCCCTGAGGGGCAGGAGGCGGGGGGAGCCGTCCCGGCGACGAGCCCGGGGGACGAGAGGCGGGAGGGCTGCCTGCCGCCCCGCGGGGCCCCGCCGCCGCCCGCGCCAGGCTGCAGGGTGCCCGCCGGAGCCGGCTGCGGCTGACGCGCCCAGTACCGCCCTCCCGCCGCGGGGGCCGCACACCTCAGCGGCGGCGCGGAGAGACCGCCCCGCGGGGCCCGCCCGCCCCAGCGGGCTCCTCTCACCTCACGACCGGAGGCGAGCGGGCGGGGAAAGCAGCTGGCCCGCCCGACGGCACGTACCTGGCGGCTGCCGACGGCGGGACCCCAGAGGCGGCTGCCCGTTGTTGTGGCCCAGGTGGCGGCAAGAAGCGAGCAGCCCCCGCGGCGGCGGCAGCGTCTCCACCGTGGCGCAGTTACCATGGGACGGACGCCCTCTCCCTCCGGAAGTCACCGCCGGGAGGGCGGGGAAGGGGGCGGGGGCAGGTGCCATCTTGAGCGCGGCGCCCAGCCCGGCGCCTACGTTCCGCCATCTTGAGCGTGGCGCGACTGCAGGACGGTGCGAGCGAAGAGCTTGCCGAGGGCCTGTCCCAGTCGCCGGCCTCCCCCTGAGGTGGGTCCCTGGGCCCAAGCCCCGTGAGCCGGCGGGGGTTATGCCGGGAGGTGCTACAAATGGAGGTTTTCTAAAACTGTCCAAAGAATGACAGCTTAACACACACAGTTTTTAAAAGAGATCTAAGCAGACAGAAAGTCGTATCTAGGGTTGAAAGGATTCTCTTCAGTGAAGGAAACTTACAAGGAGAAAAAAAAAAAAGAGCATAATGCTACCCACAGAATTATTTTTTTTTCTGGAGGAATTAAGTAAGGAAACTAAACCTGTCTCTCTCAGCAGCCACCCTATAACTCGAGGTGGTCACAGAGGGTGTCTGGCCCCACAGCAAGACAGGGAACATGGCGGAAAGGCTAGGACCAGCAGCGAGGAGAGGAGTGGGATGAGGGGCCCAGGCTAGCTCCTCAGCCTCACCCGCGGCTCCAGCACAGGCCTACCCAGGGCACAGCGTGGGCCACAGTGGCCCCGGCACAGTTTCATCCCGGGCTATAATGCAGATCCCTTCTCAGGCCCCTGCAGTGGGGCCCACAGCATCCCCATGAACGCAATGGACCATCCTTGAACTTTTAAAAATATATTAATATTGAATATAAAATTACATATAGAAAAGAATTTAATCTAGATGGGTAAATCCAGTGCTGAAATGCTAGGAAAAGCTTGCTACAGCCACAATTGTGCCATCTTGTGCATACGCTGTAGTTTTTAATTACATGATTGCATACCATTTTGTCCCAAAGGACCTCTGCCACATTTAGTGCACAGAACGGGCTGAAATACAGTTGCATTGCTGCTCAGAGATGCAGAGTTTCCTAACCTTTAAGTGCTTGCTTTTGCAGTTGGAATAAAAGCACATCTTCATCATTAAGACCAGAATAAAACATTGTATAACCTGCAGTGATCCCTTGCACATGACAGGTTGTTACACTGTCATCCCATCGCAAGGGTAATTGGTTCTCTAAAAGTTGCTCTGAAACATGTGAAACACCCTGAGTCAGGCAGTCAATGGTTTGAGAGTCAGAGTTTGCAGCCTGAGTCAGAGACACCAACTCCCTCCCTCCGTCCCTCTTAGTTCTTTCTCTGGAGTTCACTCGACATGTTTTTTATTAAAGGCTCATTATAATCTTGACTTCTGACTCAGACCTCATCCTAAAT
This sequence comes from Ciconia boyciana, assembly GCF_034638445.1. Taxonomy (NCBI): domain Eukaryota; kingdom Metazoa; phylum Chordata; class Aves; order Ciconiiformes; family Ciconiidae; genus Ciconia; species Ciconia boyciana. Next base: position 107,922,611 of record NC_132936.1, on the reverse strand, counting down.
GCCAGTGGCGTGTCTGCTGTATCAGCCCAAGAGTTTGTGTTTGGAGCAGAGCATAAAATGCTGTGGAAGTTGATGTTTTTAACTAAGTCTGGCACTAGAGCTGCACTCAAGGAGCACAACTGTGAATGGGAGACAGCATATGAATTTGAGAGATTTCTTTTCTGTGAAGCAGCATGACCAAGTGGAAGAGGAAAACCTCCAGCCCCTCCAGCTGCAGAGGGACTTTGTCACCAGGCTTGGTCACTTAATATCATATTCTGCCACTTAATCTCTAATTGTGCTGATTTCTTCTGTCAGCTCAAGCGACTATTGAGTCATGTAATATAGTTTCTGTAATTCCTGTGACACCTTCCCTTTTTTCACAAAATATGCCTACAGGATATCATTTGTGCTTCAGTGATCCTTCACTGAAGTACACTAACCTCGAGAAATTTAAATACCTGTTTTTCCGTGCCACAGCTCCTGTCTTTCAGTGCCATCTAGTGTTCAGGCATGGAAGACATGCTGTAACTAATGGAATTTCTCGTCAGATCGATTTGCCGTAATTAACACATTTTGGAAACTGATAGATAGCACTGATAGAACGTATCTTGTAAATTAATAAAATATTTCTATATATAAAATCTAGACATTATTCATATTTTTATTTTACGGCATTAAATTCTGACACAGATCTCTTACATTATTTAAAATCAATAGCACTCACAAATCAGACATACATACATACATATATATATATATCAGTTCTTTACTTCTGGCTACGCAGTTCTCCGTAACTAATTAGATCACTTCAGAAAATAGTGGACACCAAAAAAAAAAAAGTACTGAAATAATCTATCACCCTGCTTCATTTTCAGCTCTCCTGAAAAGGAGTAGCCATCCAGATCAGAGCCCAACCAAAATTTTACCTGCAAAGTAAAATTGCAAAGCTAGGAGTGACAGATCTTTCAATCCATCTACAAAAAGGAGCAAGGTGGTTTTTGAAACAAGGAGACAAAAAATGAGGGATTATCCAGAGATCATCTGTCTTCAGTTTCTTATCATTTCTCCCTTGATGTCTTTCTTTACAGTGACTTCTTATTCTCATCCCCAGTCCATGATCAGCAGTTAAATAGTTCATAACCATTGAAACACCCTTGTCTGTCTTCTACTATTAAGGCATAAACTTACTTAAGAGACAAACATGAGGGACTTATAAAATCTTCCATATTTCTATGAAGAAAGTGTTTAGCAGCCAGTACAGATAATTCCCCCTTGAAGATCTCAGATTCTAAATTAACATACAAATCCTGAGTAGCAAATACAATAAAAGGAATATTAATACAGAATTTCATACAACAGTTTTGTGCATACTCAGATCCTTATATATATTTAACAAACCTTACCCTCCCTACCTGGTCATGAAAGAATTGGAAAGTTATTATTCTCTGAATTAGTCCAGCTAAAAAGGAAACAAAGCAAGGTGCTCAGCTGCTTTCATTCCAGTGAAAATTTAATTTAATTAGAGCAATTTCAGATCACACTTCTGGCAGCTGTGTTTATCACGCTTTCTTCAAAGGATAGAAATTAGCATTGACTGACATTAGCATCAAAGCTCATTTATTCACCCGCCCACATCCTACCAGCCCTTCTGAGTTTGTCTGTTTATTTAGCACTTCAATAACACCACAGTAAATAAGATTTCATTTCGGAGCGTGCACGGTTTTTGTCAAAGCATTTAGTGCAGAGTTCTTATAATGTCATGGTAGAACCCCTCTTTGCAGGTTTGATGAAAGAGCAGCTGACTGTTCTCCAGAAGAGATATTTTAAATGCTTAACAAGGACATAGATTGGGATCCAGAACTTCTTTTTCTTTTTTGTCAACAACTAGAAAATATTTGTCTTTCAGCAGGGGAGAAAAGTGTCAGAAGTGACCTGTCATGCCTTAAGCTGCAGAAGACTGCCTGAGTCCAAAGCCAGTTACGTCACAAGGGGTTTGAACTTTGGGGTTTGGGGAGGCCGTGCTGTACCAAAGACTCAACTCTCTGTTTCACAGCAGCTTTGTCCTTGCCAGCTCATAGGGAGGTGTGAGTGCTGCCCTTTCACTCGCACCACACAACCTGCTTTCATCTCTTGTGAACGAGAAGTAGGTTCTTGCTGGTAAAGACCATCTTTTATTTCATATTTGTGCAGCACCTGGCAAAACAGGACTTGATCCCCAATTAGAGCTGCTGGAGCACAGGAATCAGGTGGACAGATCATAGCTCAGCTGCCTCTTTTGGAGGCACATATAGAACTGCTGCCACATCAGGCCAGACACCAGAGACGTCGGCAACAGGAATCTGCTGCCTACATTGTAACCTCAAGCCCTGGGGTGACAGAGAGAAGCAGTTAGGCTGGGGCCCCATGGGCTTAATCTTCAATTATCAGTGGCAGTTTGCATGTAGTCATGATGGCTCTGGGATGACAAAATATGAGAAAACGATGCCACAGAAAGAGAAAAAGCTCCTTTCAGTTGCTTTCCAAAAAGAGGTAGAGCAAACAACTCCGTTTGATTTTTAAATAAGTGAAACCCAACTGAGCTGACAAAGCAGGTTCACAGCAAGTGCCCTTCACCAAAAGGTTCCCTCCAGATCTCACCTTTACCCCCACCTCGCCAACACAGATATCATCAGGTACAAACTAGAAGCAGCGAAGAGAGGCAACCTGCCAAAACCTGTGCAGGGTGGAAATGGAGCCTCCTGTGTATATTACCAGCCAGAAATGGCTGATCGCAAGCATCCTCTGTTGTGCTTCGCTTACTTATGAAATCAGGAGAAAGCCAGTAAGAGCAGCTCTGCAAGCAAAGGGGCGGTGTGGGCATTTTCTGCCTTGCAGTGAAACATCAAAACTGATGATGGAAATGGTTGTTCCTTCCTAAAGGTTTATCGTGCTACATGCAGAACAGTAGCCTTCCCCAGACAGTGTTATTGGCAGTGGCACTAGCTGAAAGAAGAAAATCAGAGCCCTCACTTAAAGACATAATTCAGAATGTGAAAAAGGAGCAGCACAGCTATAAGTTGTCTCTCCAGTGGGCATACGATTCTGAAGAGAAGTCAAATTTAAAAAAAAAAAACACCAAACAGAAAACAGAGGAGAGAGTGACTAATGGGAATATATTCCACTGCTTTGACCACAGCATTACATTATCAAATCCCAGGACTTAATATGCAGCAGAATTATCATAAGACAACAGTTCTGTGTAATGGAAATAATTTAAGTTTCAATATTTCACCCAGCAGTGCAGACAGGCCTGTGGAGTGTGCCATCTTAGCTGGAAGATTTATTGATGCTGACCACTGGTTTATACAGCAGGAGTTGAAAGGTGAAGAATTCAACTCTCCAATTCTTAAATTGGGAAGAAACAGAAATGCCAAGGAAACAAGACACTCGACAGCCGGTGAGAAAGTGATGGAAAATTCATGGCTTTCAATCACTTACAGCACTTGTTATGCAGAAATAGGCTTAGCTCCCAGTTTTGCTTGGAGGTTGTGTCACTTCCAATCTTCCCTGCGAGAATCAAGCATGGTTTATAGTGGCAATTTGCATGTAGATGGATGAAACGTCTGCTTTCAGTGACTGTATTTCTGAAACTTGGGTTTCACTAGTTGAGAAAGAAAACAGCTTTTTGAGGGGAATATTACTCTTGTAAAAATCCTCATGCTCTAAGCCATTGCAATCAGTCTAACCTTTTTTTTTAAAAGGAAAAAAGGTTAGCACACGCAACAGAGCAGCAGTGATTTGCATTTTCAACTGACAACCCAGCGACTGGAGAATTTTGTTTATTCCATTTAGCCAGCCAGAAACCACACAGGCCCATGCAAAACCAAATTTTGGACATGCTTTTTCTCAACTACCATGACACTGTCAGGAAAAGCATAATTTAGACATCTCTTCAAAAATATTGTCCAGAAAACTTGTCTTGCATAGTACTTTCCGTAATCCAGTCTTCCAGATGTTCTTCTCACTTTCTTCATGCATACAAGTAATCAAAAAAGTGCAATGAAGAGTAGCTTAGGACAATATTCAGTATCTCATAAGGAGCTTACTGAAGCAGCACATCAACTAGGATAAGTATATTCTTCTTTTATTAGCTTGGCTGATCTGTAAAGCCAATTTACCTTCTTATGAATACTGACCGACATTTTAGGTTGCAAAAAAAATAGGGAATCTGGAGAGCAAGAATTAATAAAATCATGATTATTAGTGTTCAGCCACTTGCTTTGCTGAATATTTTGAAAGGTAAACTTTACATATTTTCAGTCAGCTAAAGTTATTATTTTTTTTTTCATTCTGCTACTCTGATGAATAAGAAAAAAATCTGCAGCTGCCCAGAAAAAAAGAGGGGTTTGCAGGCTGATTTAGGTGTACCAGGATATTGAAATGCACTGTACTGCCCCAAGCAGTCAGCTTTCCATATTCAGAAGTGATCAGCTAACAATAGATCCAAGATCCATGCATCAGAAAATAAGAGTTTCAGTTAAATGGGAACCAGATGACAGAAGCTCCAACTATCTCCTTAGCTTAAATAAAGCAGTAGATGCCACAGAGGCCATGTTCATCCTCACAAAACTCCTTTTTCTCTTCGATTATTGTGTTGCTTTTTTTCTCTACTGAACATTAAAATCGTGCTGCACTGGGCAAAGGGAGGAGATGTTTAATGCCATGACCTGATAATGATTAATTCATAGCCTATAAATTACTTTAATCAGAGATATATTGGAATGGCAACATTCAGTATTTAGTAGTTGAGACACTTTTTGGGTCACGTTCTGAAACTTCAATAATATTTGCTAAAGCAGTTTGGGAGAAACCCACTGTATCCTTAACTGATCCATCTTCAACACCCTGTACCCCAAGGTGGCTTTTTTCACTCAAAGAGTCCTTGTCATTTCTCTCAGAGCTCTCCACCGTCTCCATGTTCCTGAAGACAAAACAATAAAACATTCATTAGATAAAAGGTAACTAATTTTGGTATCTTCTGCTAGGAGCACTTAAAAACGATAGTTGTCTCAGTGCTTCTAGTTATCTTGAGCATAGAGGCTCCATCACATACGGCTGATTTATGGCTGTAGCTTATGTGGTGAAGTAATAACAAGACTTTTACAATACCAGAAGCCAAAAAAAATATTTAAAATAAATCTTGAAAAACAACAATGTGGAAACACCAGCCACAAATCTGCTGTTGTGTTTTAGAAATGGACCAGTTTTGCTTTAGCAGCAAAAAGCTGCAAGAAGTCAGTGTCAGTGCAGGATAGATGAGCTGCATTTGCCTCTGGCTCATGTTTCAAGCAGGGTCCCAACTGCAAAGCCTCCTCTGCTACCCTTTTACTTGCAAGTTACTTCCTCCCCTAGTCAAGCCTGATAAAATGCAATTAAATAAGTTTGCGTATCAAAGGTTCAAATTTAAGACAGTTACAGAGAAATAATAACATTTGATGAATGAGAATTAAAGTCAAGTGGAAGAGCACAGAATATGCTACCAGGCCTGAGGTCCCCTTTTAAAATTCAGTTATAACACACGTAAAATTTGGAACCCCACACTACCATTTTTACAGATCCCTTTTTTCAAAGTAGACATTCACTTTAAAGAACAAACTGGCACAAGCTGGCACTTCAGGCCTTCGGGGAAGTTGTGTCGCACCTACATAGCAAGAGCTCATGCCTGATTCATCTCTAAAATTAAAATTCTGTGTAAAACTATCAAACTAGAACTTGAAATATAGACTGAGACAGTTTCAACAACTTTTGGGGCCCCTTCATTTATAGGCAGTCCTCAGCAATGCAAAGTGAGCTTAAAATGACAAAGTTCATAAGCTTCTATTCCCCCATGTTTAAAAAAATCTTGTCTTTTCTGTAGAATTTTATTGCTATAAAAACTTGACTTCACCACAATTTTCATCCATCCTTAGTTAAAAGAATTCAAGTAATTGATCATCTCTACAGTGTTTCCTGAAGAAACACTGGGATGTGTCTTTGATTGGCTAAACATCCCGTACAATAACCATTGTCGCAGCCATCAATAAGCAGCCTCTCAGCCTAACAAAGCAGGGCAGGTTATTTTCTTCCTGGCAGGAATTTGTGAAGGATAACTGGAGCTACATTACATTATTCAGCTGGATTACCCAACAGCCAACAACACTAATAAAAACAGGAGTGTTGCAACAGAGCTATGTACTTCTAGAGACTTTCAGTGAGCTGGTGACAGAAAAACATTGTAGAATTTGGATTTTGGGAGGGGGTTTGTATCACCCACATTCTCAAAAGTCCTTTGTGGTTAGACAAAGTTTTCTAAGGTGCTCCTCTATTTCTTGAGGTTTTTCCTCAGAAGGTACTGCTAACACAATACCCTGACTTTGGCCCCAAAACTGGGGCCAATATTTGTCCCTAAAGCCTAGACCAACATTGATGTCTGATTCTGCTACCAGAAGTGATACTGAAGTGAACAATCTGGCCACACATCTACATCACCTTTGCCATGCATCTCCACCTCATCAGTTTGAGGAATAAAACTTCTAAGGTTGTCTTGACTTCCTGTTTGTTCACTTTCAAATATCATGTACAATCAAAACCCAACTTAAATGCAGTAGCTTCAGAACGTACAGTACAGGAGGACTGGTGTATGCAAATAGGACACATAAATTAATAATCACACTCAAAGCTCTACTAAAGCTTTCGAATAGCTTTAAGTAAAACAGACAGTGAAAAAAGTACTACAGAGCCAAATTTGGTCCAACAGTAGATTGTTCAGGGCTGAAATCAACTTTTAACATCTTTTGTGGCATAAAGCATGATAGCAGAGTTAAATAAAGCCTAATAAAGTACATCCTCTCCATTCTCCTAAGCAGGATACAGATCTTACTTGCCTGGTTCTGTGTCCTGTAGTATTCCCCTACTGCGTATTTTTATCTGAGCTTGTTGAGTCCAAACAGCACGGCAAGTTTCCTTCCAAGGGATTCACAAGCAAAAACACACAAAAGACAAATAATAACTGGAACATCCTCCTTCTACTAATGTGCCTTTTGCAATAGGCATTTTACATGATGGTAGAAAATTATATGGAGTGATCATACATGTGAACATAAAGGATGAGCAGACGAGATGACACAGGGCAGAATTCATTTACTTAGTGAAAATCTTCTCCTTGCTTGAGAAATCTCCTTCATAACCCAGCCTTTAAAACTTTTTTCTGAAGGTCTGGCCAGCATTTCTGGGATAGCCATATCTCACTTACTCCATTCCCTGTCTAAAAAATTTCTTCCACGTTATGCTTCAATTAAACAAATTCACCTTGGCTTAATTCATTACACAACCTCATTACTCCTTCAGAACAATTACCACTTCTAGCTCCTTACGTACATCTGCCTTGCTCTGTATAGGGGATAAGAAATGGAACGGACATCTTTTGTATTTTAGGCAGTTGCTGAAGAAAATTAACTAATTGAAACTACGTTCAGGACCCACCTTTTCAGACGCAGCACTGCCTGCCTATGGCAAACTGACACACATCGCCTGGCATAAACCTTGGCCAACCCAGTCCTACTGTCAGCTTTCTGAGGCAATGTTCTTGGCAGCAGTTATTGCTACGACCCTCTTTCTTTTTCTTTATGGCCTCGGTTCCTGCCTCTGGGCCAGTTTCTCCTGCTTCACCCATCCTTACACCCTCTCTACATCTGCACCATGCTCTCCCTTTAGTTATGCCGGTCCAATCTCAGATGCTCAACTGCTTTTCATAAAACTGTAACAGATTTAGCTCAAAACCAACTTACTTGCTGCCTACCAATTAATATGCCGTTTTGTAGGTCGCACTGGTTGCAACACAGTAATAAAGGTCACTGACACTTACCAGAAACTTTGTTTTCAGTGGCTGATGATCTGTTTTTAGCACTAAAGTATTTTGTCCCATGTGGGGAAGAAAAGGACTTCCGAATGTTTCAAAACACGGGCAGGAGTAAAATAATGTTTTTTCTCTAGTGCATGTTAAAACAATTCTTTGTTTGCTTCACTGCTGTAAATCACAGAGGAAGTAGAGCGTTTCAGAGTCTTGAGATTTGACAGAGACGGTCACTGGTTCAGCTGTTGCTATCCCTCTGAACATTTGCCCAGGATCCAAATACACAAGCTGGAGAGAAGATTCGTGTGTGGAAGGGACATAGGGCAAGCCACAGAATTACTTTATTTTCCAGCATGCTTAGACTTTTTGAAAAGACTACTTTAAAATGAGCTTAGTTAAAAGAAGGCCGAGTGGCAGAGCCAGGAGTTCAAAGTTAGGACACATGCTTTGGAGGTTTCTTCATTACATTTTTTCATTAAATCCCCTACTTATGTTGAGTAATGGAAAAGGGATGGTATATACTGTGATCATATATCATTTTCCCCTTATGAGTCATGCCTTGTTATCAGCTGGAGAGAGGAGGCTTTGGAGCATTGCCTTTGGAGTGGCTCAAGATTGCAGGGCGAGGAAAGCTGTTGTCTGCAGGACCCCACCCTCTCTCACGGAGAGCTTGGAAGATGTGAATGAAACAGAAGAGTGAGGAGTGAGAAGGAAGAAACGATGGTTTTATAACAAGGGCAGCTGAAAGGTGACACAGAGTTAGACACCGTGGCAGCCTCTGCCCTACAGCTCCCATACGATCCCTGTGTGAATTTTGGCAGTTCATAGCTGCGTGATGTGTGCTTGCTAGGCTCCGGTTCGAAAGACTTGCCATCCTTTGGCAGGAGTGTTGACCATTCATAGTCGCTACAGATGCACACAATAGGAACACTATCCACAGCGTAAAATGCTAAACGTCCCATGACATTTCTAGCTGGATACTCCAAGTTAGCTGGCTGCTGACAGTCTTGACTCTTGTCTTTGTATTGTAAAAATTTGTATTTGCAGAGCATTCAGATACTTATCTGACACCACTGCTCAAGAACCCAGGAGAAGATGAACAAGTCCCCATTGTGTACTATATTTTGGTGTTGCACAGCAAATAGAAGAGGACAGACTGCACCGATATATGGGCACTGCATGACCTCATGTCAGGACACGGTTTAGTTTCGGGACATGGCTTAGCAGGCATGGAGGTGTTGGGTTGACGGTTGGACTAGATGATCTTCGAGATCTTTTCCAACCTTAATGATTCTATGATTCTGTGATTCTATGATAAAATACACTGAAAATAGACCATGCTCTCTTGAATGAGTAACTATTCCATGCATAAAGTCCTCTGTAAAAAGTGGTGCATGACCCTGTAAATAAAGCCTATCATGCTGCATAAGGACAGAGGACTGAATTGAGATTTCATATAGCTATTCATACTTTTTTGCCTAACAAATTTTGCCATCTTAAGTTGCTTTTTGATGTTTAACTGCAATGTAATATTTTTTATTTATGATTAATACATCACACTGTAACAAACAAAAATTAATCTGAGCATCTGCCATAATGCTATATATGGAGATGTGATTTTTATTTTTAAAGTCACTGGCAGCAAAAAGCACATTTAGTGTGAGAGGATGGAATGGTAGCAAGTAGCTTCATGTTGCTTCAAATAAAAAAGGTCAGCCATGGGTCTGATTTTTCTTAGAAAAGTTACCAATATTTCACTGTCAGCATAGAGGGATATACAGAGCAGGGCTCTGCCTTGGACATTGATACTTAGTATTTTCATTAGTGAATGGGTTGATGCAATAGATGTATCTATAAATATATTTTTGCAAACAACAGAGTGACATAGAAAATAAGAATACAATTCAAAAGAATGTCTCTAAAAGAAGTATTCTGAAAAAAACAGGATGTAAGAAAATAATTTGGGGGTTCTGCACTTAGACAAGATGGGAAACAGCTGCTTAGGTAGCAGATATGCACTACTCTGTCTTGGTGAGCCCCAGCTGGAGGCTTCTGTTCTGTTTTGGACATGACAACATTTGAAAAGCATGTGGACAAATTAGATAAAGTCCAGAGGACAGCAATAAGAATGACTAAATATCTCGGGAACTAAGACTAAGGCAGAAAGATGCAAAGGGATAGTGGTGTTTAGTCTACAGATGGAAAAGCTAAGGGGAGGCACGGTAACAGTCAAATACAGGAAAAGATCATGAAAGACAAAAGGTTAGTTTGTTGATAGGACAAGAGAGGAACTTGAAATGCAGACAGTATGATCTATGTGAAAGAAAGAAAACTCTCTTAGTGAAAGGATTCAAAAACACTGCAATTGACTACCTGGCAAGCTGATACAGTAACCATTACTAGAAGTCTTTAAGAATAAATGACAAGTCTGTCAAGAATTACTCGATCTCTCTTGTGGCAAGAAGCCAGACAAAATGGTCCATCCTTAATTAGAATCATCCTATTCTGATTCTTCTGCAAGTGCTTTCTGCCACGCTGGTCTAACTGTGTAGGCAACACAAAATTCATAACATACCTAACATACTGCACCCTGGTTGTTACCTACCTGCGTGATAATCAGGTTTTTCTATTATTTTCAAATTCCTCTTTTGCTCGCACTAAGGCTGCTTCTAGATATCCAAAAGCAAAGACAGCTCCTTTCTGGGTATTGTAAAATGTGTCCTTTGGAAAAGATCAATAGGCTGATACCAAGCAATCTATTCTGAATTATTTCATTGTTGATAGTGTTTATATCATCTGACCAAAAAACCCCCCCCCAATTTTAAAAATTATCAAGTGTTTTAAATCTTGGTGATAATCCCTTGAGACAATGCCAGCAAGTATTAAAAGAAGGAGAAAAAACAGCACAGTACCAGCTTTGTTGCTTCAATAGTGATTGCATTCCAGTTAATCCACCCTTAAAGTAAGCTAATCAATCATAAAAAAAAAAAGAAGAAACCTTAAGTTACTAGGAAATGAAGTGGTTGCAATTCAAACTGCCCAAAACCAGAGATACAGCCTCTGGGAGAGTGTGGACTACAGAGCAGAAACAAGAGGAAAGCTTTAATTTGGAACATAAAGACAAGCGTATCCATGAAGTTGTACTAAACATAGTCCTGTACCACTCAGCTTGCAATATGAAGCGATCTGCCAGTTTGCAAAGAAGAAAGCCTGTAGCCTGTTTTAATTGATCTCCTCACATTGGCCAGATTCAGCTAATATATTATTTGCTTTAAATAATCCCACCATGACCAGCAGATTTTGCTAGGATAGTTAACATATGCAACAGCTATACAGGGATCTGAATTTGGAAAGATAACAAGTCTTGGAGATACATCACCTGTATCCTGTTGGCCAGTTTGTCTAACCAAACAAGACAAAAAGGGCAAACTTGCACATATTCTCCTGAGAATTCATAACTCCATGCCTGAGGACTCTGGATGGAGAGTTCACATTAACCTCAGTTGCGTCATATTTAAAGTGGCTATTGGAAGACTCACTTGGCTGTCTTTGTAAATACCACACCTTTTATATTTCTGACTTTCTCCATTTTTAATACTGATGTTTTGCTGTGTGGAAATTCCTTGTCATACTCGTGATTTCTTCTAAACATCCATGGCTAATCCTCCTGTATGCTGCTGCACTCCTAATCTGCAGGTGCTCAGTGGATAATGATTGCGTCCATCATTCAGATGTTGCGTGCATGAGGCATTACTGTTATGATTTACAGAGGACTGTTGTGGTTTAACCCTGGTTGGCAGCTAAGCACCACACAGCTGCCTGCTCACTCCCCAGCCCTGTGGGATGGGGGAGAGAATCAGAAGGGTAAAAGTGCAAAAACTTGTGGGTTGAGATAAAGACAGTTTAATTAAAAAAAAAAAAGATAAAAAGAAAACAATAAAGAGGAAAAAAAACCCCAAAACCAAGAAAAACAAGTGATGCAAAAAAACCCCAGTTGCCCACCACCAAGCGACTGATACCCGGCCAGTCCCCGAGCAAGGGCAGCCCCGCCAACCTCCGCCCCCCAGTTTTAGTGCTGAGCACGGCCTCGTATGGTGTGGGACATCCCTTTGGTCAGCTGGGGTCAGATGTCCCCGCTGCGTCCCCTCCCAGCGTCTTGTGCACCCCCCGCCTGCCCGCCGGCGGGGCAGCCTGAGGAGCAGAAAAGCCCTTGGTTTACTTTTCCAGCTGCAGAATGCCTCATTTGCCCACCTCAGGGCCTTTTACCCCCCACCCTGCCCCTTCCCTGTGGCCATGAGGATGCCAAGCTGATGGGCTCAGCTTTGGCCAACAGTGGGTCCATCTTGGGACCGTCTGGAACGGGCTCTGTCCAACATGGGGGCAGCGTCTGGTGTCTTCTCAATGAAGCCACCCCTGCAGTCTCCCCACTACCAAATCCTTGCCATGTAAACCCAGTACATGACCTCAGAGAAACCCTACACAGGTGTACACAGCATCACACCACTTTCTTCCTAAAGGGCAGATGCCTTGAAGAGGCCGCCAGGCCCTGGGACAGGGCAGCTGCTGGGGGCACAGGGCAAGAGATTGTCAGAGTTTGTCAGTGCTCCTGCTCCATGGCCTTGGCAGTGACCTTTATGGAAGGGCAGGTGCTCACCTTGTCACAGAGTATGCAGGGGCTCCTGGATGTCACCACATAAGCCATTACAAAGATGTCCTTTTCAGTGTAACCTGACGTAAGATGTAACTTGTTGCAGCCCTTCCCATTTTAAAGCTGCAATACCGCTCCTGGTGCATACCGTTTGTGTTATGCGGCCATCTAGAGGGCCTGCTGCCTGTACCGACTTCATGCTGTTGACCAGAAACCACAAAACTGCAGGAAAATATAAGCTCTGCTGACCCTTAGTGGCCATAACTCCACTACAGTACTGTGGGATTTTTTTTATAAATTCAAGAGTGCTTTTATTCTGGTGCTGTTATGTGCTGTGTTATATTTTTTTGGCAGGAAGGTATTGACTAACTTGCTGAGGGGAAAAATTGGGGAAGTACTATCAGCAGAGAAGAGGATCTGGGTATCACAGAGAAGGTACCTGACCTTAAGGTTTCACAGCAATTCAACAGAGCAAATGCCATCTTACATCTAGGGGCTATCAAAATTGACACTGTAAGCTGAAGGTGAGTCATTCTTTGGGAAAGACAGACAGAAAGATTGGTGGCACAAAGGAAAATGATTAGAGACCACCACGTGGCTCGGACAGACAGATGTGATTCTTGGAGACACCAGGAGATGCATGTCTGGTTCAGATAGGGAAGGCTTAACATGCTGTGCTAGTGAGGCTTCATCTAGAACATTAGACACAAGTCTGGCTTTCAAGGATCAGGAAACAGGAATTTGAATATGCAAATAAGGACTCAGGGTCATCGGGGGGAACTGAAACCCTATTTCATGAGAGGAACTTAAAGATGGATGGGAGCCACCACAAAGGTGTCCTGGTAAACATACTGAGAAAGAAGGATACCTCCTTAGCTGGAGTCCTGAGACATCCCTGATAAGCTCAGCGGAAACCTCCGTGATGGGGAGTAGTTGGCCGATCAGAAGAAACCCTGATGGGTGCAGGACAAAGAAACTGTGCTCATGAACCGACTTTCCAGGAAAACAGGAGTCAGCAACAACTATTCTGGGAACTGATGTACTGCACCACTTATATATTGACACCAAAAAGGTATAGTAAGTAACTCGCTACCTACCCAAAATGAGATTCTCTGCAGGAGCTTCTCTGCATGAGATCTCCCAGACAGACCAGACTGCAGTTAGATCATGATAAATGCTACAGAAACACAGACCAGAATGACAGCTTCTTACCCAAATGGTTCATGCTCTCGATACAAGCCAACTGACAGTAAACAGATGTTCCCAACCGCGGAAGACAAGCAGAGCTGACCCTTCCAGGCTGACTCCACTACAAGGACACCGTTTCCGTAGCTCTCAAAAGCACAGACACATCGCGTAAGCTTCCCAACACTCCTCAGGTCACCCCAGCAGCAGCAGTGGATCTCTGCCAGTCAATCCCACTGAATTGCTTTGGCCTCTGCCAGTACACCAGTAGCTCTGCCCTAACTGGAATTCCGTTGCCTTAAGATCCTGTGTGTTGCAGCAGTAATGAAAAGCTATCCCACCATTCGTCTTCATCCGAACTTTAGAGCTACTGCGCGCTTCAGAACTGGGCATCTACATTACCTGCTTATCAAGCAACCTACAGGAGACCACATCTGATATCCTTGTGCTTCTTCAAGCTGTTTCTTCACTGACAGAAAACAGCAACCTCTGTAAACTGTGCTTAATCTGACTTTACTAAAATGCTAACTATTAGGCATGTCTGATGTAGTGAAAAGTGGAGCTGCACAAGACAGAATCTCTTTTTTGCTTTAAAATTATACACCAGCTGCCTGTGAGAACTAGGGGAAAACTGTAAGATTCGCTATGTTTTAAAAAGGCAAATAATTTAAGAAAGTAAGTCAGTGCTGTCAGCGGATTTCCCACACCACGCACACAACAAAAAATGCAAGAATGCCAACTTGCATCCATCTCAGGAAAAAGTACTGTGGTGTAAGATTTGTGATTGAGTTAGAAATCTGACCAAAATCATCAGCCTAGATGACATGAATTCACTAGTCACAAAAGCATAAGACAAACAATTTATTCAGGCTTCCCATCAGCTTTGATCTGATCTCAAGTCACAGTTTAGAGAAAAATCCTGCAGACTTTTCCTATAACATCCAGTCCAGGATAACAACATTCAGCCTTGCATTTTCCAAAGCTATTGAGAACAAATGAGTATAGGACTTGCCACTCAGATGCCCACCACAACCTCAGTTTTCATTTTCATAAAACAGAGACTATTTGTTATGGCTTCAACAGAAAATTTCCAAATATAAACAGAAACAAGCAATGTGTAGACATCTATATATAACCTCAAAAGGCAGTTTTATGGTTTGAACTGTCCACTCATCCACTTTAACCTAATGTTAGGTATAAGCATCATTGGTGGTTATTTCACCTCTTACTCAAGTGTGCAAGAAAATAAGGAAAGCAATAAAGCATAGAAATCTAGGGTTTTTTTCCCCCGTCACTTAGAAGTAGGCATGAAAAGCAGCCTGCAAGGCACTAGGAAAAGCACACAGTACGACAGGTCTTTCACATGCAAGGAGCTGCTCAGCTTTCTGAAGTCTGAAGAAAAGTGTTCCAAGTAACTCATCAGTTGTTTAGACCAACATCAGGGAAATTGTGGGTCTTCAGGAGTTCCCAACACAAACCAGCAACTTTCTGTGACTTGGAAATCCATTTCAGAGTTAATCTGTTTCAGCAGAAACTGCTGCTGAAAATATTACTTTCTTTATGGAGGAAAGGAAAGCAAAAATCCAGTCCAGCAGCTACATGCTAAAATGATGAATACTCTCCAAATGTAATGACCTGTTTGGTTGGCTCCCTGGTTGAATGGATGAATCTGATGTTGGACAAAAAACCCCCCTGTAAAGTAGAAAAATTTTAGTTTCTAAACTGGGGAGGAAGGTTTGTCTTAAAGTTGATACCCAGGACATTGTCAAATTCCCAATGCTATGCTCAAAACAGTCCAGTCTTCACATTCTTATAACATTATTTGATATTATCAAAATTAAGAAGATAGTTTTAGACAGCCAAACAGTTCTTATTCTCTAAGGACTACATAGGAACTGAAATCCTTTAAATCACTAGGAAGGCGGAAAAATACTATAGAATCAGTTATAGATACGTCTACTGAAGTCACAACATGCATGAATGAAAACACCTTTTCTGTAGTTTTTTTCAAAGTACCTTGTTGAGGGAAAAAGATTTATTTCAGAAAGAAATAGACTATTTTTTTTCTTCTAGAAACTGTGCTTAAGTATGAGCGGCTAAAAGGCATTAGTGTGTATTTACACTAAAAATTGAAAGAGCCAACCATGCCTCTGAAAATGAAAAACTGTTTCCTGCAAATCTACTTGCCACCTGCTGACAACGTAAAGAAGTGGCCAGCAATCTGCACTTCCCGAATAACCCCTGCATGTAGTATACAGAATATCCTACAATGTCACAGACCTTTGCAAGCACTAGGATTTTGTATAGGCATACGAAATCATACCTAATTACTTTTTCTTTTTAACGTAAGTTTGGAAATTCCACCTCCTCTCTTCCTGCCCCGTGAGTTGAAGTGCTTCATTGTAGCTACTACTTCTACATGCACCCAATTCACGTAACTATCTTGCTCATTTAAGTCCTCCTTTGGACATACTGCAAGGATGAAGTATTCTCTATAATTATTACATTTGCTTTAAATTGAAGAAAGTAACATTCAAGATAGACTCTTTTTCTTGCTACTATACTTAAAATTTTAAATGACAAAACAAAAGCTGATACATTAAGACTGTTTATTTTAAATGGTATTCTGAAACTCGTGGTTATATACAAATTTTCAAACTATGAAGCTTAAAATTGTGTGGTGACCGTCTTCACAAAATAAGGCTGCTCGGTCAATCTCATCAGAGCTGATTCCATCGAAGTTTGATTATTCAGAGTACAGGATGGCTTCAAGAAGGTTGTAATCCACGAAGGCACCAACACCAAAGGAGGTAGGCCTTCCTACATAAAAAGCTGATCAAGGGCCCCCTCAGTTACCATGTGACATTTGTTGAATTTGAAAGCATCACCAGCAGCGAAAGATCTGAGCAAATCCAATGGTTGTGGAAAGCCCATTATGCTGCACTCAAAATCTGGAGACAGGAACGCACTACAGGAGCTTTTCCATGCCAGTCATACTCTCTGTGCTTTATTCCTCACTCTACTGGGCCAGTTGGGGGAAAAAAAAAAAGGAAAAAAACCAAAACAACAAACCAGGATTTATGTTAGTGCTGAAACTTCAGTTTAGATACTAGGCACAGGGATGGGATGAAACGTATCATCCCACAGCCAATAGACAGAAACTTTTCATTTCTCTGAATTGACATGGAAAGCAGATGAATTACTGCCTCCTCTCATGTTCCCCCAATACTAAAGGTAGAGATATGCTCCATCAGTTTATTTTATACACAGACAATTAAAAATACATTTTAGTAACGTTTCCCATAAAAATCTTACCAATAGCACAGTACTGAAATCAGTGCAACAAAGTTAAAATGACAGGAAGGAGTATTTACAACCATATTGTATTGTACCGAAATGGCAAGATCAGAAATTTCTAAAGTGCAGAGTTGGCTATATTCTACACAGATACAAGGATCTGTTTTCTTGCTTATGCTATGAACCAATACCATCATTACAGACGCACCACATATTCATGCTGAACATTTAAGTGACCAAACGTCATCCTTAGGCTGAGAGGCAAAACTCCTCTACCGAATCCAATGGGAGGCAGACATCAGCATCCAAGGGCCAAATTTAGTCCCTCAGTTCTAGGAGTGTCACATGCTGGGTGGAGATTAACTACTGTAAACCCAGGAACACGAAACATGGAGGAAGTGTATTTAAATACATGGAGGAAGGTATTTAAATAGAAATCTTACAAAGAGCTTAATGGTTTGTTTTATAGTAGATTAAAGACAATCACTGCTTTTTTAAAAGCACAAAATGGAGGGCCCAGCACTCCGTATTTTATTTAGCTACACTTTTTTCCTAGTTCAGACGGGGCACCAATTTTTAAAGACTATTTACACCAACAAGATTTGCAGGTTTAGCCATAAGAGCCTCTAAAACCAGAGAGAGGCCACAAAAACAGGCTCTTGCAGCATTAGAGTATTAAAAAGTCACCATTCAAAATACCTCATTCTTAAAAATTACTAAAGGAAATCATAATAGAAGTAACATGGCTGCTAGGTTTCCAGATTAACTGAAACTCCCCGTCAATTCACCCATATCCTTAAGCATATTCGACAGTTAATCTACATATTATTTACAATAATTCTTGCTACTACCCAACAAAACCAAAGAGAAAACTGTTCGTTGACTCACAGCTCTCTATACTTTGCAAACAAAACAGTCTCCAGTTTCTTATTTTTGGGAAAAACTATCCAATGTTTGCCATAGCATTTTAACTACGAGTAAACAAAGTTTGTCTTGAAAAGCAATGCACGTTAAGTGAATTAGTGTGTTCCATTAGTCTGTTTTTAAACTACTACATCATATTTACTGAAACAGCTATGGCATAAGAGGTTACACAGCTAGGGTTAAGTAATGCCATAATCTGACACAATCCACTTGGTTATGCCTCAAACTATTTACAGTGAACTTGAGTCAAACAAACCACTTGGTTTGAGAAAGCGTCCAAAGAATTAAGAATTGCAAGTCCATAAAATAATCTTTCCTAAGAAGTTGTTTGGGAATGATTTAGTCATGATCTGTTCATTTTATTTTAAGATATTTATATACTGAAATACATCCATGGGCAAAAGCCTCATTGGAAATGAGTCCCAGCACCTACACATGCATTAGCAAACAAGGGTAAGTCTCTGCCACAGTGTGTAGCAGATGGAAAGGAAAATCAGGGGAGGAGGGAAAATGGAATCTAGTCTGCATAGAAAGAAAAGTAATTAGATTGAGACATGTACGTATTAACACACACAGGCATCTGAAAAACAATGAGTAACTAAAAAAATCATGATTATGAAACTGAGTTAACTGCACCTTGATCCTTAAAAGGGGCAGGCTAAGCAAGCATAGCCTGCTATAGTAAGTTTTTAGGAGAATTAAAATCTGCATAGGCGAAGTAGCTCCACACTCCATTCTGGCAAAACCTAAGCTGGGCTTTTAATAATGCAAGAAGTCTAAAAAGTCAGCTCATCAAGTTATGAACAGATCTGAGTAACTCTTCATAAAACATACCCAGGCCCCTGTGCAGCATCAGAAGAAATGGACCAATTTTAGAGATAAATTCTTCTTGATACTTATTATCAAGTAGAAGGTAGAGGACCCACCTAAGCCCTTGCAGAACAGAAACTTCTTCCAAAGCAATTCAGCTGATTTTACACTTATTTTTGTGTGCAGAACTGGCTGAAAGAAAAATCCATCACTAGAAGCAATGAGTTCTGCATTTGATTCAGCCATGACAGCCAACATTAAGAACCTCTTTGCCTTTTGCAGCAATGAATTCTGTAGTTTGGTCCAGTATCTCAGGAAGAGTCTCGAGTTTCCTCTTAACCTCCTCAACAGCTTTTGTTCCACAGGCCTTCAAGGAGCTACACACCTGCCCTCTAAGCTAAGTTACTCTAAGTCCCATGAAAGATTTCAAACAGAAGCACTGGATTACACCACAGCAGAAGATGAACCGATCCAAACAGTACAAAGTGAGGAATGTGTTTACAGTATACGTCATGATAAGTGCATATGCCATCACGTTTTGTGGAAACGGCAACATTTTCAGGCTGTTCAGTTTCTTTCTCAGGTAAAGTGAAGTGCAGCAGTTGGCACCCAGAGATTGCGAGGCCCTCACTTCAACACATGTATCATATTCTTTTGCATTTGCAGCAAATCAGAAAGCTATGTTTTTGTTGACACGGGTGTTTTGGAGTGCTCAGCACTAAAGAATGTTATCACGTTTTCCACAGTAGGCAGAAATGGAAGAAGCAAGTTCTACAAAATACTTTCTTTCTCGGTCTTGACTAGGCTTGACTTTTGGCAAGTTCTCTTCATAAGGGGCTGATTTAAGTGCAATACTGCAAAAGCTGAGAAACAGCACTGTTTACATATGGCATAAAGGAAATCTAGAGCTTGGTTTCCCAGTTGTGCCATCAGCTCTCCAGCTCATCTTTCCTCCCTGTTCTCGTAGCAGCTTCTTATAGACACTACCCAGATGGAAACACAGCATCTTAGTTATAATTCCATTACCTTATGCATGACAACTTCACAAATTCAAATGGAGCTTTTCTAGTGCCAGGAGATTTTAACTGTCTGCAGCTTTCAAACTTACCAAATCTTTCAAAGATTCAAAAACTTTGAATGAATGACACCGTGATGCATTACTTTTAAGCACTTCCATATTACTTGCTGCATCACTTTCACATACACTTTGATATTAAAGGAGTTTAATTTAAGGACAGACAAGCTAAAGTACCTTACTACAAATTCTGATACAAGAACCCTAATCTATAGAGGAAAGAACAGAGGCTAATAATTTCAGAAGAATATAAATTGTGCTCCAGTTATGCAGAACATAAGGTTTTCCAAGTTCTGTGAAAGTCCTGTGAAATACCATAGGAGTGTTACAAACCAAACCCAGATTTTCTTCGCTCACTACAATTAAGTGAGTCGGAACACAACAGAGTGTTAAGACTGAATGACAAAACCTGAATAAATACAACCATTCATGCAAACTTTTGTTTGCAGAATTTGACATTATATAGCATATAATTGAATGGAAAAATCCTCAAGTGTTACACTCATGATTCTTCCTTTGCTATTTGTGGGTAGAAACTAAACCCACAAAAAGAAACTCTCTAGAGGCACAATAGGAACATTTAAGCCCACTCGTTCTATGATATCCCACTAAACCCAAAAATAAGTCAGATATAAATAAACTCCTAGAAATCCAACACATTTTCAAGCAAGATAGACACATACTATCAAAAGTAAATTAAATTAGTCTTCTAAATTAAAAAAGAAGAATCAGAAAAAGGGAGATCAGAACTAAAGCCCCAGAGTCCAATTAATACAGTTTTAAAGTGAATTCAGAGCACTTGTGGCACTTAAGAAATCTGGCATCCACTGTCTTTTTGAGGTTTTATATCTGGTTCCTTCAGAGGTTTTACTTCTTCATCTGGTTTTGGTTTAGCCTGAGAACAAGAAGAAAAAAAAATTAAATACCACAAGTACAAACCACTGTGTCTGCACGGTATTTATGGATGGCTAACTTTACATATTCTAATCTAACAGTCCCCTCTCTTTTCAAGGCTGAAGGCTTTGAGCTAGCCTCAAGCAAGGGGGGAAAGCCAAATATTCTCTATTTCAGCATCCTTAAATGAATCCTTTTCTAAAAAAGAATCTCTCTGTAGCATTCACTCCTGTAATATTTCAGCATCTTATACACATTGAAGAATTTCCTCCTATTCAGGACTTAGAAAAACATGGCTCCTAATTTCCAGATGCTGACAGTGTGGCAGAGAGGTTAACTGACTTGCCTCATTGCACAGCGGAAACGTAAGCTCGGGTGGCAGCCTTGTGTCTACTTCCTGCACTGAGCTGGGGAGCATTACAGAAGAGCGAAACAGTAACTCTGTATTATACACAGAATAAACCTAACAGGAAAGAACAGTACATAAGATTATCTTACAGTGTCATCCTTTGGCCTCTTGGTGAGATCAAATGCCGCAAGCGTTTCAGGAGTCCAGTGTGCATTCAAGGCAGGAAATTCAAAAGGAACGGGCTCTACTAAGCCATAGTTTGCTTTCAGTTCCAGCTGGGGAGCCTCTGCTGGCACCTTCTGAAAATAGCTGTAATAGAATACAGCAATATATTTCAAACACAATGCACTATCTCTGCAAGTCTTGTTTGCAATTCTAAAGAAAAACAATCTGGGTTTTTACAGTGGCAATCATTGCTGCTCTCTTCCATCTCATTAAGGCACTGTCCAACATGCATTCTGTCAGCGAGATTCACAAGAACAAAAGCAATTCCTTCTCGGTATTCATCCCCTAATAGCTAGGTGGGTTTTTTCCTACTTGATAACCATTATTGCCAGCGCTTCAATGAGAAGAGCACCTTTTGTCGAAAAAGACCTTCAAGATCCAAATGAGGATTTAAAATACTTTCCCAGAAAGATGAAGAGGACAGTTCTTTTCCTAAATCAGTCTTAACATGCCACAGTGCATAATAGCAATGACACTGCAACACCCACAAAGACTCGCTACAACACAAAGCCTGAATGAGGGTATAAATCTACCCTCAGCAAACCAACAAGAGCTGAAAACTGACAAATACTGACACACGCTACCTTACTTCCTGCGCTGCAGCAGAGTTCTATGGCAGGCATGTCTCCCAAAACAGTCACTGGTTATCTGGTTTCTCTTTCAAAGTTTGTTTCTAGAGGGACATGGATTTGTTGAAATCTCCTGTATGCTGTTGTTGTAAGCTATGACAACGGTTATTGGAACCAAAGCAGAGTAGAGATTTTCTTTTCCTATTTGCAGTTCAGCTTGATGTACTTGACAATCCTTTTTGTTTAGTCAATTACCCTATTATGCACATCTTTAAATATCATAAAAAGGGAAATAACAAACCTATTATGGAATACTAAATCATAAGAGGAGGGGAGCAGGAAAGAAATGAGCAAAAGGATGGTAAAGCCAAACTAATCTTGCTATTTTAAGCTGCTTCCAAACTCTTTTTGGAAGGGCTTAAAGGCTTTTTGGAGGAAAGCCCTATTCACAATGTTAATTATACTTAGACTGGTAAAGCTCCTAGCACCTTAAGCATATTCTTCACTGAAGGCATGACTGTATTTTGACTTCCCTGCTAGCAAAGCAGGATCAGCTACCAGTCTTCTTCATTTCCTCTCTGTCCTCTTTTGCCTGCTAGATCCCAGCAGCTGGGAAGAGGGCATTAGAGCAACACAGCAACCTCTGCAGGACCTTCTCTTGTGCAGAAGGAAAAGCAACGAAGTGGCTGAGGAATGAAGGAAGAAAACTGCTCAACCTCTCCAGCACGTCAGTCCACCCATCCTGCCGAACTGGCATAGAAAATGGAGAGGGTGATAGCACAGACCCATAGCAAATCTTCTATGAGAAAATTAAAGAGAAATTTGCAACTCTGTAAGTTACACGCCATGGCCAGAAGGAACAGAAGAACTGGAGAGTAAAATTTACCATCCCATCTGGAAATAAAAGCAAATGAGGTATTAACAGTTCATATAGAGTACTGTACCAACCACAAATTACTTACATGAATCCATTCTCTCTCTGGCATTTTTCTAGTGTGTTCTTAATCAAACTTCCTAATTTCCTAAAGAAGAGATGTCCAGAAGGTTTGGCAGTAGTCCCGGGCCCTTTGGTTTCTCCATATTCTTTGCACAATGCTTCAGCCTTGGCAAAAACTGTGCAAGAAAGAAATGTAATAAAAATAATTTACATGAGTCTATTAAATCATGGTTCTGACCTACAGTGCTTCAGCTTTAGGAGATGCCAGAATCCATTCAGGCTTCTTGCTTCTTAGAAACAAAAATAAACTAGCTCAAAGGCAGCACTTCTAGCCAAGATTTACAGCAAAAGTGACTAGGAACAGAAAAAAAGCTTTTTGGGTAGGGAAGATACAGGAAAGCATTCTTACATGTGGGGCAAAATGCAACAGGAAGCCTAAGAACTGTGCCACATTGTAGGGAAAAAGAGTGGATATGAAGGTATCCACACAGAGCTGATGCCCAAAAATAAGCAACACTTAATATGGAGTGGGAAAAGAAGCACTCTTCTCTGAACAGCAGGCACACTAAAAACCACGGTATTTGTTTTGCTGCAAGTAAGACAACTTAGTTTGTTCTTAATAAATTATTTTTATTTATTTTTAAAATTAGTATTAAAAAGTTTCCAATTTGATGATTTGAGCATTTTTTATACTTTGTAGTAAAGTTATGCAGGCCATTGGGGTAGCAATAGCTTTGAAGAGAGAAGGATGGGCAGCAGACCCTGAACTACTGCAAACTTCCCTTAATCTTCCTTTCAAATGAATAGAAATAAGTTACTGAAACCTGCTTAAAAACAAACAAACCAAACATGGGCTAAATTAACTATTTAATGTAAGACAGAGCAACCTCCAAAGCAGAAAAGGCTGCAGTAACTTAACATCCAGACCAGAAAACATAACTTAACATCCAGACCAGACAATTGATTTTTACACTGTACTGCAGGCATTCAAAGCCAGTCTTTAACAGGCTGACAAGTGAAGATGAAATTTTCTGCAGCACTGTTATGAAAGACAGTCTTTGGTAAGACAAAAAAGAATATACTGTCTCTATTCAAAAGTGTGCTGGACTTTCATGAGGTGACAGATAAAATCTTAAGTTTATGGGAGACCAAATAAACATGATACAGCAAAATAAAACAGGCATGTTCTCATCAGACCCTGGAATCCAGTCTCAATCACACTTACATTTTTCTGATTCCTGCAGAGATCTGATTGCTTCCCCGCATTTATCACTCGCCAGTAAAGTTTGACCATGGTAACAGTATGCCTAATGGGAGAGGACAAAACCATTACCAACATCACTGGGCACTTCCTGCACCAATTCACTTCTGCTCTTCCTTACATCAGAGTTGCATCTCTTAGAAGCTGCCACTCCCTGCAGAGAGCTGACAGCTTGGCATTGCAAGTCAAAGCAGCATTCACTGAACAATGCAGTTCAACACAAACACCATGAAGTAGGTATGAAGAAAGCTGTCTCAAGTCCAGCCAAGAGTAAGTTTGAGCTTCATGAAGGCTGTTTTACCAAAAGCATTAGTATATAGTCGAATTCAAACCTCTCTCTCTCACTGTATCAATGTGCAGCATTAAGCCCCATCACAGAATGAGGATGAACCTCAGTCAAGTTTACAAAGCAAAGACTCTAAAAACTAAAACTACCTGAACACTCAAAAACCGAATCTGCAACAAACATCACTGAATCCAGAAGAGATGAGGCATTCGGCCGCTTGATGTATGTTGCCATAGTCCAAATAACTTTTCCACCCCAAAAAGTCCCATTCCTTCACACTTACGTTTGAAGATAGTACCGTATTCCCATGAGAACTGAATGGCTTCTTCTATTATCAGGAGTTGCCGAGTTTGAATACTAAATACCATAGGTAAAGGAACCATCCCGTGAACTAATGCCTATCTTGCATACCTTTCTTTAATGTCTGTTCTCACAGTTTAGCAAGCGTTACCTAAATCTACCATTGCCCATATTACACAAATTAAAAAAAAAAGAAAAAGTACCACAGCTCTGACCATCCTTCACCTCTCAAACTTGCTAATAAAGCAAGCAGCTTTTAGCTACAGGTTTAACGTAAGAGAACGACAATGGTGCTAATTGCTTAGTTTGGGCCTTTTTTATAGTATGAAAGAGCCAGATTACAGGCTGTGGCAGGCTACAAGAAATAAACAGCAAATTGAGCAGCTGATGATCCCAAGAGTGCCACTGCACTTGCTAAGAGATCAGTCGTGCAAAAAGGGACAGCACTTGGAATGGTACCTAACATTACTTGATGCAGTTTCATTCAGGGCCTTCAAAACGATGATCATCTCTGAACTATGCCTAGAATGAGACTGTGATGCAGATAATGGAAGACAAGTATTATGCTCAACCTGAATTGCTTCACTTAATGATACGTGATCACAATAAATTCCACACTGCAGTAATTTCACTTGGCTCAACAAAAACACTTCAAATGCCACTGACATGGCACAGTCTCTCTTCACAGCATGGAAAGAAAGCCGAGGTAATAGCTAGTCCCCATTCCCTATCCAGCCTTTAGACAACATTAAAAACTGTGACTGACGCCAACCAAAGTACTTACATAGGCCATATAGAAACAGGTCTTCAAGTTCAAGTACTTTCTCCATTTACCTGCATAGGTTGGATCCAAACTGGATAATGTTTGATCTGTGAACACATATGTAAAGTTATTCTTTAAGACGTTTCCAAAAAGAAAAATTCCACACATACTCAAAGACCAGAATTCTTAAACTTAGCAATAGATCTTAAGTATAAAGTAGCCAGAAACAAGTGACATAAATTACTCCTGCAAAGGCACAGAGAAACTATGAGAAAAAAGAAAAATATGCAGTTTATTGAACTATCATGCAAGTTGTCCCTAGAATCCCTGAAACTGCTGTCCACTAAGTTTGGAAGGCTAATTTTCCTAAGTATTTTTAGGCAGCATTTCAAAGCTTGTTCCTAGTTTAATTTCAAGTAGTGACCTATAAAAGCCTACATATGTTACAATATTCTATCTCTTATATCGACTCCCGTATTTTTGCACTTTTCCCACTTACCTCAGCAAGCCCACAGATCAGCTTACTCATCTGGAAGGATGTACATAATTAACCCGCTACACACTTTACGGTCTGCATCATAATCTGCTGCCCAAAAGCAGTTGAAACACACTCCATTTACATCAAGCCATTTGTTTGCTGCTATTACATATTCTCAAGACATTACTCTGTCTTCTGTCTTCCTCACTAACATTTCCTACCATTAGCTACAGAAAAAGATTCCCACAAAAACAAAAGGCCTTATCAAAATATATCTGTTACAGTGATAACTGAAGCCTTAGATTCACTAAATAGAAGTTAAATATGCAAAGCATATCCACTGAGAAACAGTGTTAATATTGCAATTGACGGGCGGATGAAGTATGTCTGCTGGCAAGAACGCATAAACCAGGTCACTAAGGATACAAAACAAGACACTTACCAGCTTTTTGGTAGAAGTTAGCTGTTTCATAAGCAAGAGCAGCTATTAGTCCTGGATTGTGTTTCAGCTCAATAGCCCGAGCAATTGTCACTGAAAAAAAAATTCCACGCCACAGTATTAAAGTTTAATTGAAAATGTCACATCAAATCAGCAGAGGCATTTAGCATTTTAAAGCCCCTGCATGAGCAGAAAACAAGTATTGTGCAGTCAAGTAAACTGCAGAATAAAGACCAATTGTTTCTTGGATAGAATGATTCCAAATTAATAGAAAAGTTGAAGGAAGCTTAGTCTGAAGACTAGCTACTACACAGAAGCTGCAAATATTTTAAAGTAAAGGAACCGGGAATTTATGTTAGGCAAGCATGGTGGTAAAGAGACTGCATGAAAGGAAAAAAGAAGAGGGGAGGAATGTCACACACAAGTTCTTCCTAAGTGGTTAAATTTGTAATATCAGACTGATTTTTGGCATTTTCCTCCTATAATTGTAACTTCAGTTTCTTTAAAAGCAACCCGCCCCACTAAGCCACAGTACTTCAGGAGAAGAAAAAACTAGCATTGCTGCCAAGCAGGCTTCACGAGACATCAAAGAAACCCACAAAGACTGTCATTTCCCATCCCCAACAAACATGTATATTTGAAGATACCTTCTTGAGCTTCAGCTTGGCACTGTATGATGTAAGAGTCTATAAGTCGAGCTTCTAAATCTCTTCCCTTTTCTACAGGTGTAATCAATTTTGGAATATGACTTTCCTAAGTACAAAGCAAGTCTCAAAGTTAGTTTAGGCTTAATACCACTGCTGCCAATGCAAAGCAAGTCCCTTATTCCTAAATGGATGGGACACTGAGTGAGGGTCCCAAGACGGCGAGCTGCACTGCTGCATGGGCTACTGGGCAGACAGACTGATAATTCTTTCACTGCCATTGGGAAAGAGTAGCCAGGATTAAGTGGTAGCACAACATATTAATACCCTTCTTTTTCCTGTATCATTCAGATAGTCTGAGGTATTTGTTTATTCTGTAACCTCATCAGAAAAGCAAAGGCTTTTCTAAGACAAAAGGTCAAGTACTTGGAGACAACTTAAAGAACAGAACAAAAGACAGTTTTTCTACCTTCAAATGTTTAAAAATCCCAGCTGCTATCTTCAGGCTTCTGTGAACATCTTTTGCTTCATCTTCTGTTATACTAAGAATACAGAATGAATCAATGACATTTTAGTTAGAAGGAACCTCTAGGTGTCATTTAGTCCCACCTCCTGCTTTGGAGCAGGACTATCGACAACAGTAGATCAGGCCAGTTATGGCTTTGTCTAGATGAATCTTGAATCCTTCAAGAATGGAGAGTCCACTAACTCTCTAAGTAACCTGTCCCACTGCTGTGCTACCCTCATGGTAAAGAAGCTTCTTACAGTGTCCAATCATTAAATAATCAAATAGAACTCACTTGAAAAAAATAAACTGAAGGCTTATTTTTTTAATGACTTTCAAATAAAAGGTAGCCTCAGTGTTAAAAGCCAAAGCTTTAGAAATCTGTAGGGCTAAAAGTCAGCAGAGCTGTGATTTTGAGAATCTCAATTTTGTACCTGGACATTTAGAGCAGGACTGATGAAGGGTTTATTCACAACTGACACTTACTCTATACCACAGTCACATGGTACTAGTACACTTTGTTCACAGATGCAAGAAGGGATCAAAATGCACTTGGACATTACAGCACATGAATGAAGGCCAACTGCCTCCTTGAACTCCTACTGTCTCAGCTGGACATGCACTACCGCAGTGAAAACTCAGAACCTGCGAAATTTTTTAGTGGAATGTTGCTGCAATGGAATTACTAAGAAAAGAAAAACACTTACTCTTCTTTTCCAGCGAGTCTTGATGCATATTTTGTGTACCACAGAGCTACATTAAATCCCATGGAAACCAGTTCAAACACTGCATCCTGCTGGGCACTGAAGAAAGACAAACAAAAAACCCCCAAACAATTTAATGCTTTCCACTTTGTTCTGAAAGCTCTCTCTGCTGATAGTTCACATAGCATAAGTCAACACTTCTCTCCATAAAATATTTTTCATTTAAGAAGTCAACAATTTCCAATTCACAATGTCCTACTTGCTGAACTGCCTAGAAGAGACTTCAATTTTTACTTATTCCCTTTAAGAGCTCATAATTATAATTTCCCACATTCAGATGCTTACCCTTCCCATTTGGGAACTTTTATTTTAAAACAGTAACTTGAGATTTGTTTAGCTTTGGGTGTGGCTGACATTTTTCCTTTTTTTTTTTTTTTTTTTTTTTTTAAATTGCACATTTTGTGGAAAGCCTTGCTCTGGAATGTCTCCTTTAAAGTTGTAGCTGCTAAGTTAATAAGTCAGAGTCTATTACATCTCCCTCAAGTGAATGTTCTTGCAAGTATTTATGTATCTGCAGCCAAATGGCATGTGCAAATAGCAGGAAATTTCAGGAGCTAAAAACATGGTCTTTGAAAAGAGTGAACTTGCAGTCACAAGCTCAGCATAGCTTAGGAAGTAGTAATCTTTAAAAAGAAAGGTGTGGGAGTGGGAAGAATAATGTTGGCACAAGAACAAGTGTGTATGACCATGAGAAAATCAGAAGAGAGTCCTAATCAACAGATTGTCTTCCAAGGGGAATAAAAGCTTTGAGGAAGTCTAGCACTTCTTCTAGACAAAGCTTGACAAATTTGTAAGTGTGGTTATACAACACAATTACCTACAATAGCAAGAAATGACTGAATAACCCAGAAGGTTACAGACCTATATTCCTACTTAAAACAGAAGCTTTGTTTGTTTGTACCAGGAGTACATGTACTAGGAGCTTCAGAGGACAAGAACAAAATCAGATCTTCAGCAATATTTGTACTTCAAAAAAGTCAGAAGATACTGGTCAGCCAATAGTGCTAAATGAAAAACTTTTAAACTGTAGTAATCTATGCTATCATATTCAATTCACCAATACTCTCAAGGTTCTTATTTGTACTGCTCTAGCCAACTGTAGATATAGTTTGTAGATCAACTAAGACACAATGGATCCTTCTACCATTATCATGCGTTATCACGCCCTTACATAAAGGCAACACACGCTTCAGAACAGCTAATACAGTACAGCAATTATCAAAAACGCAAAGCAACAAGTTTTTGGAAACTACTTTGTGTTCAACATTTTGCTACACTTTAAGTTTTCCTTCACACCTGTGCTGGCACACATGCATATACATAACAGACCAGAAGAAAACAGCTGCATACCCTGTAATCATAAAAGCACACATACTTTGGAACTTGTCCTTGTAATGTGTCTGTCCACTTGAAATTCTGAATGTATCTCAACTTGCATTCTTGGGAAGAGTCATCCAGTGAAAGGATAAAACCTATAGAATTAAAAAAATGTACCGACAGGTAATCTCAAAGTAAGAAAGAGAAACAAGTAATGAAGGAATGGGGATCAATGAGAATACGGATATAGATAAAGAAATGTTTCATGCTGTACCACTCAAAAACCCGTGTTACTTCCTGAGGCTTTTATTGCTCAATATCTTGAGAACAAGATGTGGAAAAAAACAAACTGACTACTACAAGAAACTCCTTGCCCAGCAGGTTACCAATTCAACCGTGTGAGTCCTGACTGCTCAAGGAAAACCTTGCAGATGTCTGCATGTCCCGTATGGTGACTAGTTGGGAGCTGGACTGACTCAAGGTATGGGACAGCTGGGGCTGCTCAAGGTTGAGTGAGTGACTGTCCCTGCCACCATAGTGGGAAATTTCACCGATTGGGAAACTCCAGGAAAAGCTGCCTGGTCAACAGGAAGAGGGAAAAGAGCTTGTAAGCATGGACTCATCTAGTCATCATCTCTTTTGTCTCCAGGGCTACAGGAAATTGGTTCTTTATGTCCAGCATCAGAAAGCAGCAGTCAGTGGGATGAAGCTCATGCTATGGGATGTTCAAATGCTAGCATATGCAGGCCCAAGGAATATTTCAGGGAGGAGTAGGATGGGTCTTGGTCTGATCAGGTCTTACAGACTTCAAGAATCATAGAATCATTAAGGTTGGAAAAGACTGCTAAGATCATCTAGTCCAACTGTCAACCCAACACCCCCATGCCTACTAAACCATGTCCCGAAGTGCCACATCTACATGTTTTTTTAACTCCTCCAGGGATGGTGACTCCACCACTCCCCTGGGCAGCTTGTTCCAATGCTTGACCGCCCTTTCAGTAAAGAAATTTTTCCTAATATCCAATCTAAACCTCTCCTGATGCAACTTGAGGCCATTTCCTCTCGTCCTATTGCTAGTTACTTGGGAGAAGACACAGACACCCACCTCACTACAACCTCCTCTCAGGTAGGTTGCAGTGAGGTGGGTGTCTGTCTCTTCTCCCAAGAACTCAAGACTTGCAACAGCAGCTATTGGGGCTATAGCTCTAGGTGCTGTCACATGTGTTGGAAGACAGAAAATACTTGCTCCTTTCACATGCAGAAGATTTTAGTGACCAAGCATGATGCTTTCCTGAAGAAACTCTCCAAATCTTGTCTGCAGCAACATGGACTGGTATCTTAACTTTATCTAGAATTTCACAATAGCTTACACCCTCCCAGGGACTGAGGGAATTACACCAACTTGAGCTACTTCACTTCCCACAGACTGAAAAATCACAGTTTCCATGAATCAGCTGATTCCCAAAAATTCAGTCCTAAGAAACTTGCCTGAGCACCTGACTGCTAAGAGACAGTTATCAAAATATTGGCAGGAGGAAGGTTTCAAGGGAATGCATAATCATAGGTGACCATGTACTGACAAGGTAGATACTATGCTAATGAGCACCTGTATATACACCTAAGACAAACAGCAGCAGAAGTGTAAACTTGCAACAAGGCTATTATCTAGTATTAGACAAACCAGAAGTTTACACCGAAGAGCGACTCCTATCAACTAATTCATAGACTCAATTTATACTTAAGGAGCAATTCACCAAAATCTAAGAGACAAATAAACATGTTCTCCTCCAGCAGGAAGCAGAATGAGGTTAAAAGCAAGAGGACAGGACTGCCAACACTTAGTACTGGCAGGGGCACAAAGGATACTGAAACTTGTAGAAAGGGCCTGGTGAGTACCCATGACTGGTATCAAGCATAGAACCCATGAAGATACTCTCCTTCCTGAGAAGTGCAAGGCTTCTTTACAGAAGATTAGCACAATACACATTCTGAGCAGTGTCATTAAAACTCAAATTATTTACCTCTTGATGTATTAGTAGTATTGCTAATAAATGTTCCTACCTTGCAAGAGTGAGAAGTACAAGTCAGTTGCATTCTTCATCATTTCTGGATTACAACTGGAGTCTGTAAACAGCTCCAACAGTCGTGTTCGAGATAACCTCAAATCACTGTATGAAGGGGGAAAAAGAAGAAAAAAATAAACCCCCAAAAATCTACCCAAAAATGCACTATTAAGAAAGTACCCACCCATGTATATCACCACCCTTTTCGCTAAGAAAGTGAAGCTCAGCACTCAATTTAGCTATGTGAAGGCAAGGAAAGGTACTTTATGAGGAAGATGTCAATAAACACAGAAAAATCTTCCTTTCCCCTCTGGATACATACAATTGACTCTTTAGTTTAAAGTACATTTTGGACAGACAACAATGGATAATCAGTACTCATTATCAATCTATTGTTCTAACACTAACTAAAATAACTATGCCTTTATCTACCGAGAGATTGGGTGCAGGGGGAGGGAAGAGAAGTAACAAGCAGGAACATCCTTCAACATTAGAACAGGATGAGCATATGAAGAGATAAGAACAGATCTGCAAAATAAGCTGAGATCTCTTTTCATTATATTCCTATTTACAATAGAACACTCATGTCTTATTCACTTATGGAAATTACTTTAAGTAATCTTTTGCAGAAGAATGCACAGTCATCAGAAAGACAATGAAATGTTTAGCCTTCTGTCTCTGCATTATTATAATAGGACTTGCTATACACTCAGAGACTTGAAAACTGGATAATTCATTCTTTGTAACTAAATGCTCAGTGTTATCAGTGTCTTATTGTCTCCTAGCCTACACATTTCTAGCCATCTTCAGAACAAAAATGGAAGAGTAACCATTACTTTTAAGGATGTCCTCCAAACTGTGAGAGACAGAGTGAATTTAATCACAAGTACACTTACTTGCAAACCTTTGTTGCAGCTGGAGTGGTAGCTACCCCATAAAAATTGAATGAAACAGGAGCTGTAGCCTTCAAAGGGTTGCGATGAAACCAGTGGGTCATTTTCTTCCTGTAGTGTTGTTTATGCCAAATCTAAGGCGTGGAAAGAAATGAATAGCTGTAGGAACAGGTACAACTGAGGTATTACACATGTCATGCTCCTCAGCTCACAAAAACATATTCCAAATGGAAACAAGTAGGAAAGAAATTAATTTGCAAAGTTGTCTGTAATGACACAGAAGAAATTAGGTTTTTTTCCCATTTGAAACATTAAGTTTTCATAGGCTTTGTCTTCATCATCCACATGCTTGCTTTAAGAATTTCATTCCGTTGAAACACATATTTTTTCTGAGGCAACTATTTTAAGTAGGGCAAAAAGCTATAACCTTCTTTGTTCTATATTACTGTATACTTTCTTATTCGAAAAAACACAATTGCTACCTCCTGCATAAGGCTGAATATTTCCCATGTCATTTACAGGTATATCTCAATTCACTGAGGTCATTATATTGTGTCTTGTCAATCTATTAGTAGCTTTTCTTGATACAGGTATGAAACCGTGATTACACACTAACCCTTGCTGAAAACATGGTTATATTTACATACATGCAACAGAGCTGGAAATTTGGTAGAGTACAGCTAAAACAGACATCTTTTATCTTTTACCTCAATTTCAGAGAACGTATATAACATAAGCATTCCAAGGAGATGTTTTTACAAGCTTTCAACAGCACTGCATGGTGGGAGGATGAAACATAACGGGCACACGTTGCAACAAGGGAGGTCTGTACTGGATACAAGGAGAAACTTCTTCACCGTGAGGACAGTCAAACTGAGGAACAAGTTGCCCAAAGAGCTTGTGCATTCTCCATCCTCAAAGGCTGTCGAGACCTCAGCAGACAAAGCCCCGAGCCACCTGGTCTGACCTCGGAGCTGGCCCTGCTCTGAGCGGGACGCCGGACTAGAGACCCTCCAAGACCTCCATCGCCTTATGATCCTTTCTGAATCTCTTAAGTTCATCATTATTATAATGAACTTAAAAGATTCAAAGAGATGATAGAGGTTCACCTTAACTGATGAATCTCGATCTGAGAACTTAAGAGATTCAAAGAGACTTAAGAGATGAACACTTTGCAGCTTTGCTGAGAAAAGGAGATCTGCCAAGCAGCCACCCCCTGCCACCGTCCAGGTCTTCCTGATCGAGCAGGTGACTTGTCTATCGTGTCAGCACCTATCACGACATCTTCACCCACCTGCGCAGCAGCGCGCCTGCACAGAGGAGAGGTGCTGTCACACGGCTCAGTCGCGCCCCCGGCAGGGAGCAGTCGGACAGGCACTTAACAAAAGATCTGCCGCGCCCAAACCGCCGTGACCCCCCGCGCCCGACAGAGCACAGGGCGGTTTGCTCGGCGGGAGCCTGCCCGGTGCCGACCGCCTCCGGCCCGCGCCGCCGCCTCGCCGCCAGCGGCACACACCGGCCGACGGCCGCCCCGGCGTGCGGCCCCTTTCGCAGGAGTACCTGCGGTGCCGCCCGGCTCCCGGAGCCCCGCCGACACCAGCGAGTCAGGCACAGGCGGCCCTCACAGGCGCCAGCACCCTCCCGGTAACGGCCCGCCACCACTTCCGCCCGGCCCTGCCCCGGCTCCCGGCGCTGCGTCACACACCCGCCGCCGCAGGCAGCGCCAGCGGAGAGACGATGTCATCGTCCCGCGCGGTACGGCGGGCCGACCGCATCGATCCCGCCGGTGATCCCCCCCCTCGCCGGCTGCCCATAGGCCGCCGGCGCCAGCCCCGCCGCCAGCCCCGCGGCTGGGGTCTCCCCCTGGGGCAGCCGACGGAGGCACGGCCAGGCCCCGCAGCCCTCCCCCGGTAGGGACCCCTCGACGCCACAAACGGAGGCGGAGGCGGGAGCGGGAGGGGACGGCGGCCCGCAGCCCAGCGGCGGCACCGTGCCTCCCGGACGGGTGATCCGCCTGCGGCGCTGCGCAGGGGCGGCGCTGCTTACCTGGGGGGGGCCTCCCGCGGCGGCACGGCCGGGAGCGGAGCGGAAGGGAGGAGCAGAGCGGAGCGGAGCGGTCCCTGCCCGGGCGCTGCCGCCGAGACCCAGCTGGGAGGGCGGGCTGCCCCGGGAGCCACGTGACCGCCGCCATGACACGTACCGAGGCGGAAGTCACGGCTCCTCCCCCAGCCGCGGGTGGGCGCCGCCGCCTCGGTAGCGATGGCGCGGGCGGGCGCGGCCGGCGCAGCCTACCTCGCTGGGCGGCGCTGGCGGGAGGCCGCGTTTGGTTGTCGCGGCGGCTGGGTTGGGCTGGGCCGGCGGCGGGCGCGGGGCTGGCGGGAGCGGCTGCCCGGCGCGGTGCCCCGGCCCGGGGTGAGCATGGTGCCCTAGTGCTGGGGCTATGTCGGAGGCGACCCGGAGCCTCCTGCAGCGCTGGGGCGCCAGCTTCAGGAAGGGCACCGACTTCGACTCCTGGGGGCAGCTGGTGGAGGCAATCGACGAGTACCAGATGTGAGTGCGGGGGCGGGTGGCTCCCGCCGCTGCCCCGCTGGTCCCCGGCACGGCCCTAGACCCCCGTGCGAGGGGCCCGGGGCGGAGGGGGGGGGGAAGCGGCCCCCGGCTGGGGTGGGGCGGGGCAGGGCAGGGGGGTCCCCGCCGGGCCTAGGCCGCGGCCCCCCGCACCCCTCAGGCCCCGCCGCGGGACCCTGCCGTTATATAACGTGCGGGGCCGTGGGTCGGGGCGTCCCCTGAGGCGAGGCGGGGCAGGGGGGTCGCCCGGGCCCGCCAGGAGCCGCCCCGCCGAGGCCGCCGGTCGGTGGTGGGTGCTCGGCCGGGCGCTGCCCCGCTCGCCGGGGGGCGAGGCGGGAGCCGGCCCGTACTTCGGCGAGGGTGGCAGCCGGGTGGCGTGGAGCTGCAGGGCCCCCCAGGCGTGGGCCGTCGAGGCGGTTGGTTGGTGGAGCCCCGCAGCGACGGGCACCGGTGGCCCGGGGTACCCCCATCCCATCGGCTTGTCCCCTGGCGCACCATGCTCGTGGGGCAAGGGGACCCGGCCGAGGCAAATGGGCTGCCAAAGCCTCGGCCTTAACCAAAAAAACCCCAGACAACCCAGTAGGGTGAAAACTGGTCCATCGCACGCTGGTGTGTTTCGCCCCTGATGAAACCGGGGTGGGAGAGCAGGGAAGCCGATGGCGGGAGGGCAGCGACTGGCGCAGCCCCAGTTAGATTGGGTTGCGCTGGGTGGGACCGCACTGTCTGTGAATCCCTTGGTATCAAGTATTGGCACTGTTAATGGTATCCTTAGAAACACACCTGGTAGCTTTAGGCAAATGCTCTCCTCTAGCACTCTGTTCACCATGAAGATGAAAGCTATTTTCTTGTGATCCGAGTATTGTAGGCTAAGTTTCTTACGGTGAATTTTCTGGAAGAAGTCCAGAGGGTTTGCACGTGTTCCCCAAGAGAAAGTCAGCTGAAGAGATGCTCTCTGAGAGATCTTCTAGCGCTATTCAGGACTGTTCAAGTTATGAGCTGTTACCATACTGGCCACCAGTTTAGTTGTGGTTCAGAGTAACTAGACTGCTGGCCGGGTACAGCATAGTCATGAGATGCTATAATCTCATCATTTCATTCACTCACCAGACAGGATGATGCAAGTTCAGTTATTTGCAGTTTGCTGATGGTCTTCAGAGCGGGGCAAGCTGTTATTACAAAGCTTGGCACAGGGATGAAAAGAAGTTCTCTTCTAGATCTGTATCTCAGAAGGAAAAAACAATCATCGGAAAGTAAAAGAAGATATTTTTAATAATTGCCTTTATGTGAACATCTATGAGGAGTCCAGTAGGATCCTAATGCTTCAAACCATCTTGGCAGTCTCAACAGTCAGTTTCACTTAATGACGTTTCTTCAGAATGAGAAGTCTTCACGCTTCTCATTCTGAGCTTGCTTCATTGAGAAGTAAGGTCACTAAATGTTCGCAGAGAGTCTAGTTTGAGAGTCAAAGTATAACTTTTGTTCCCTTCCTCCCAGCATCACTTGTGTCTGAGAACTGAGGTGATCTCTGCGCCTTTGCTTTATTCTGACTTTAGAGCAGTGTGATATCTTTGTAAGAAAGCTCTTCCTGGGTAGCGGTATTGTAAGCTGCTCTTGCAAGCCTTATCATTGAGTTCCAACTGAGTAGAGTAGTCATCAGTAGATTAACTCTGTGGTTCCAGGAGGGAGAAGAAAGGGGAGAGAAGACCAAAGGGTTACTGGGAGATATTTCCTAGGGAGGAGCAGAACCTTTTCAGTGTGCCTATCTGCTTCTCGTAGATATAGCAGGTAAATTAATAACAATTTCAATCTATAGGGTAGAAGCTGCAAATAAGAAGCGCAGGGCAAGATACTTGCCTGTAGCTGTGGAGAGACATAACAGCATGGCTTTATGCTGTTGCCTTCTCAAATGACAACCTGAGATGGGATGAACAAGTGTATTGCTGCAGTTGGCCAGGTGCTGCTAACATTGGCAAGGTCTGTACTGATCAACACAGGGAGGCTGGGAAGAAGCTGGTTATGGTGAGCTTGCTGACACTGAGAAAGATCTTCCCAAATCTAAGCTAGTTCGTTTCAAGAATTTAATGGCTGCTGACGTAAAACACAATGATTTGCCTCCCACGTCCAAGGGACCTACATCTGCTCAGGTCTTTGTTACTCCTGGAAGTGCAGGAAGCTTGGTGCAAAGATTGGCCCTTGTTCATTCAGGTGCTTACTTGTGCAACAGCCCTCCAAGCTGTCAGCAGTGCCTTCCCTGTTGAATGTCCCCGTCTGTGGAACTTGATCTGATCCAACTTTGAACAAACTTTGAGTGAGATGCCAGATGCATTTATTTGGATTAGGGTGGGGTTTTTTTTGTATTAGTGACAAATGGAAAGAGGGTTGTGTTACTGATGCTTGCAGAAATGTTAACAGTGTGATGCTGCCTGTTGTGGGTGGCATATTGCTGCTATGGTGATATGTTTTCTTAAATTGTTACTCTTAAATGCTCTTTCTATATGTCCCTTGTGTCATATCAGCGGGGCGGTAGGGAAGGAGCGTACATTTGGGTTCAAGCGTGTTTGTGCTTTTTGTCTTGTCTTAGTCACCATCTTCCCCCCTTTATGAAGGGGGACAACGCCACTGAGTTGTGCAGTTACCTTGTCCTGTTTGGTTGTGTTTTCACTGGTGCTGGTTAAAAACTACAGTGGCATCAATCCTTGTGTCTTTTTAAGAGAGCTTAATTTTAGGAAAAGCAAAGAAATAATTAAGTTCTGATTTTTGTTTCTGACACAGGCTTTGACAGTAATCTGTTTTGGTGTATGCGTCTTGGTGTACGTATTTTAAACCCCCTCAAAAACCAGGCTGAATCCCTTTAACAATGCAAACTTGTGAGGTTCCAGACGGAAGTGTATCGTGACGCCCTGAGTACTGCGGCTGTCCCTGGGTTTCCCCTCAACCCCCTGCCCTCCCCCGCCTCTGCTTTTTTTTAAAAAAAGTTATTTACAGGGAATGGCAACAATTGCCCAGAGGTTTTGCTTGTTTAATGTTCTCCTTCCTCCCTGGACGGAAACTGTAACTCTTCCCGTAACTTCCCTCTCTAGCTTCCTTTCGCTTTCTCGAGCTGTTTGCTTAGTGCTACTTTCCAAACCCCTTGGTACTCCTGTCTCCGTGGTGACAAGGGGTGGGGTCTCTGCTCCGCAAGTGATGCTGACAGGCACAAATGTGAGCTGATACACCCCGGCAGCCTGGGCCAAGCTGCCCTGCGCCTGGCTTCCAGCGCTGGGAGGGCGTGTGGCCATCCCCGAGGGCGCCCGCGCCTCCTGGCAATCCGCCTTGCCCCAAACTCTCCCTGTGAAATGCACGTGGGCTTGTACCACAGTGGGTCTTCACAGAGGGTATAGTTTGTTATTATAAAATAAGGGGATGAGGAGAGGAAAAAGGCCAGTACTTATAAAAGGGGCTGTTGGCTAGAAGGACCTTCTTACCTGTTCTTCCTTCATGATACGCCATATATGTAGTCTTTCCTGCCTAATGTAGTGGCATACTTTGTCCATCTTCTGTTTTTTTTTTTTAAGTATGGCCTACCATGGTTATAGAAATTTTTTAAAAACAAACAACCCCCCCCCTCCCCCCAAACTATTTGGAGCAGCAGTCTGTGGATCTTTTGGCTGACATGTTTTCTGGAGATTGGGGGATGTGTGTGTGTTTCTGTGTTGTGTTCCCACTCTACAATTTTCTTTCCCCCCCATCCAGATTAGCAAGGCATCTACAAAAAGAGGCGCAGTCTCAGCACAACAACTCCGAATTCACAGAAGATCAAAAGGTGAGTATTGCTGTTTGCTCAGTCAAAGAGCTTGACTCGTAGATGTTGATGTGTACTATGGTTCTTCGTATCTCGCAGACCAGAGCCTTATGAGACCTTTTTTTCTCCCTCGATATACACAAACAGAAACAGCGCAGCATGGCCAAAACAGTTGCTGCCGTTGGATGTGACAGATGCTCTGCTGTGTAATATTGAATGTCATGCGTGCTGGTCAGAGTCCTTCATAACCTGGGTGTTTATTTTTTTGGGTGACCTTTTGATAACTTGCTTATACAACTGTAGCACAATTTATGTTGTGAAGTCTGAATACAAAATGTCTTGAACTGCAGATATTGAGGGTGTGCGAGGAGGATGTTAGCTTAACATGTAACACCTGACTGGGAAGGGTGCTGGCAGAATACTCCCTACTAGAATGTTATTTGTTTATAATCTTTCAAAATATTGAAATTACTTTACTCCTTCCTCCCTTCCCTCATTTGAAAAGGCTGTTTCTTGTCTCAGCATCATATTAATGCAATTCTGTGACAGGATTTAAGGTGAAAATGCTAGCTGAGTTCTCATACACTCAGGCATTTTCAGCAAAATAAAAATCTTTTGAGATATGAGGCCTTGCTAAATTTTTGTGTCTCATTTAAAGGCATGTTTTTCTTAGGAATACTAAATTAGAGAACCCCAGTATTTCCAAATTTCCAAGTCATAAGATCACTTGTTTGAGCAATGGCATTGCCTGTAGATTGACATTTGGTAGCCCAGAATCCCACCTATGGTAATAGGGTGCTAGAGTAATGGGATCTGTGTTTGGAAATGTTGGTCCTGAAAACAGGTCCTGACTTCAGAAATTGGAGATGAACTTGATGTGTTTAAAGAAACTCAGTACAAAGAAATACACCTGTACGTAGAGTCTGACAGTGGTTTGTAACTGTTTCCTGAATGTGTACCAATAAGAAAGAAAAGCAAAGAGCCAGTCTTCCATGTTCTGTTTACCTTCTGCAAAGACGATGATAAGGCTCATGATCATCTTAAACTGAGTCATAGTCTTGGGGAAGGATTGGGTCCACCTTTCCTGACCTGAAGGCTTGGGAGCCTTGTTAATGTTGGACAGCTGTGTAGTCTTTGATTGCTTGTGCTCTCTATCCCTTGCTGGTAGCTTTCTCCATTGTTCTCAGCTATAGTCATCTTTACTGCGCGTTTCCCCTCTGTGGATAGTTTTGAAAATATGGTTACTTCATGAAGGCAAAGCTGTTAATCTCACTTCTGGAGGCATCATCCCCTGTGAGCATGGGAACCAGAACCACACAAGGCTTTGCTTCCAGATGTTCCCTGAATCTTGTGAAAAGGACCTTGGACTAGATTGTGGAAGTGAGTGAGGTCAGCCGTGAGGGAAGGCCTGGGGGCCTCAGGAAGCAGAGATAACTGACCTCAGATGTTAGATGCGCAACTGCAATCATGTCTTAAGGCGACAGTCTTCTGAAAAGAAAAAACAAGGAGTGGCTGTTTTCAATCCTTGCAGAGTGATACCTGTTTCTAAAACTGTTATAACTTATAAGAGGTTGACATTTATATCACTTTTTTTGCAGATCAGTAAGGGGCTAACGCACTGAAACGTTGAGCCTGGTTATCAAATGGTGGTGCCTATTAGCCACATACACAGCCAAATTCCCCAACATTTTGTTGAGAAGAACATTCTCTGTCCCTCCTCTACCATGAGGAATGCTAGTCACAACAAAAATAAGTCTTGCTATTGCTTCGAAAGAAGCATTTGGAACTCTGTACAACAACATCTTTTAGTCTGATGTTAAGCTCCTTGCTGTTTTGGCCTTGCCTATTTCTACAGGAGCTTGGCCAGTATAATCTAGTGATCGTGACCAATTACTATCATTGCTAGTATCGTTCACTTGGTGTGATAGGAGTAGAGTTTAGCACACTTCTGAGTTTTCAAGCAGTTTGGTTAAATAGAAGTGTATCTTCTCTCTCACCACCCTTCAAAAAAATCTACATACCAAACCAGCTACTTTTGCTCAACTAAGTTCCTGCCAGAGCATCCACCAGCATGCTATTTCCTCCTGGTTCCAGAAAGTCTCTTTCCCTAATATCTTGTCTTTCTGAGGTTGTGTATGTCATATAAGAGCCATCTCTTTATTTTTCTGAATGTAGAACAGTGTGTAAACTTCAGGGTTTGCTTATGTGATATTACTGACCAAAGCTGTGCACAGAATTTCACAGATTAGAGAAGGCAAAGCTATGAAGCTAATTATGATTTCCAGTTGCTCGATCTACCTTCATTCCAGTCTGTGTAGATTTACAATTTGCTGTTTTCCAAAGATCATACATACTGCTGAGAATTACTATGAGGCTATCACTGTTTCTTACTTGACATACTCTGTGGGGAAGATGGATTTCAGCAGTGATTCCTCTGTACCAAGGAAAAACTACTAGCTTTACAGCTACAGGGAAAGGACAAGGCTAGGTTCAAATCCTCAGCCCCATCTGTCTGTATAAACTTTTACCATGTTTGGGTTTATTTTGTGCATCACAGGTTGTGTTACAGTGCAGATATGGCCACACCATAACTGATGGTGTGTTACTTGCTAATGTAATCATAAAATCTGTTAATCTAACAACACTTGACAGATACCACCAATTTCTTTCCTAGGCGTACTGTGAGCCAGTTGTCATTTATCTTATAAATGTATTGTTTATGATAAGAATTCAGACTTTTAAATATTCATATCTTGCCTTTTTGCTATTGATCTGAAGAGTCTGCTTTGAAACACTGTATGCTACTTTGCTTCATAGAGCAGACTAGTTTCCAGAATTTGCCGTTCATTCCTGGATTTTCAGCTTCTGGGCGGTTGTCACCTTATATCTACTGCTGGACATAATTCTGGAGTTTTAGTCCTTAGGGAGGGCTCTGTCTTGACTTGGATAATTGACAGTGCTGGAATCTTCATTAATGATTGTGAATTTTGTTGGAAGAATTTATTTGCAGGTAAATACCGTAAATAACAAATCATAGTGTTTAGTCACCCTGCAACAGCTTTAAGGAGGCTGTGTAACAATTTCATCACCTAGAAGCTGCGTGTATGGAATATTAACAGATACAGTTGCTGGTGGATTTACCTCAGTCTTAACATCTGCATCCTGCTGTTCTTTATTTTACCTTCATTCTCTAAAAATCCCACCTTCATTCATGATCAACCACTGTATTTTGCTACATGAATTGTTCCAGTTAGGTTTGGCCATGGCTGTCAGCTTGCCTCCAGCTACAGTTACTCTCACCCAGTTCTCTGTGCAATAAATTTGACCTTTAAAGCCCTCTTCTAACCACAGTTGTTGCTTCTCGTGTAACTGTTTTTGTGTTAGGCTGAGTTTTCGGCAGTATTAGAAAATCATGCGTTTTTTTTATGCAATGGTAACTTGCTGAAATAAGAGCACTGTTGAACAGTCTTAGCATGATTCATTAAACTACTGGTCTCCTAACAGCCTAGACCTCTCTTTAAAGCCAAACGCTGCTCTGGCTCTGTATTTATGCAAACATCTTTGACTGCATTACAGTTAGCACAGTCATTACTCACACAACTGCACTGAAGAAACCTTGACTACGAGATCAACTGGCTTTTTCCTTTTCTAATCACGAGTTTACATAAAACTGAATCTTAACTATTTTAAACTAGCAAAGTTAATTATGGCTTCAGTCTTTATAATGAGATGCAGAATGTTTTCCCTGCTGCAAAAATGAGCCTTTGCATGGAATAGTTGCAGCTGAAAATGATAGCAGTGTTTAGCTGCATTTTTAACTTTTGGGTTGGGTGTGGTCCCTTAAAAAAATAGTTATGAATAATGCCTGCTGGGAGCTTGCCATGTTTCAATAGATTCCATATAAAACCTATTCTTTACTATTTTAAGACTCCCAAATTCTCTTCAGTTAATCTGTTTCTAGAGCCATTATTGCCCTTCAGCCCCCAGGAGCCAGAGGACACACATTTTGTATTGCTGTTTGTCCTGTTAGGAGGTACCTAGTTCAGGCAGTTCTAAGAATACACAGTTAGGAACCTTCAGAATTGGGAACAGGAGTGTTGCTGAGCTTATCGGTGAATTGACAAAGGAGACAGGGGTTGAGCAGTGCTTCTTGACACCTCATTTATGGTGTGGGCTTAATGCCCTGCATGTGAGACAGGGAGGGGAAGAGCCATGTGAAAATCTGTTTACATGTTCTGATTCTGTGGTGAGGCACAGATACTGTGTGCTGGCACCCTGCGAACTCCTAGCCCTCTTTCTGCAGTGCTGTTGGAGGGGTTTTGGTCTAACACGGAATGGGCATGCTCTTTGCTCAGCAGTCAACACCCAAACCATCAGAATAGCTGGGTTTTAGAGCTGTAGTCAAACCTCAGAGATTTCCCCTCCCTTCCCTAGGGAGCCTCTGGATTCCTTTCTTTTACCCATTACTTCACACCTTCCTCTTTAAGATTCTACCTTTGCAAATGTATCTTTCCAGATGTTCTCAAATATAAAAAGGAATTCCTTTTGTTACACTGCAGCTGATTAGATGGATGTAGTGCATTCTAACCCTAGGGACTGAGAATCTGCTTCTGTAGTACTACCTGGTGTCCTCCCATCCAGCCTGAAGGTACGTGTAAATGCACAATGCCCATGTGTGGAGTGTGGGTCTGAAAGTGTCAAAATGAATCCAGGATTGTACGTACTCCTTTGTTTTTAAAAAATCTGTGTTTTTTCCAAGCTATGCTGGAGATCCAGCTATGAATCTGTTCTGTAGCAGAATTTATTTCAGGGAGGTAGAAGTTTGTTGACTGAACCTAAACTACAAAGTGAACCTCGACAGAAATGGAGCTGTAATATT
Organism: Ciconia boyciana; assembly: GCF_034638445.1. Lineage (NCBI taxonomy): Eukaryota > Metazoa > Chordata > Aves > Ciconiiformes > Ciconiidae > Ciconia > Ciconia boyciana. The sequence goes on along the minus strand of NC_132936.1, from coordinate 107,878,905 downwards.
TTTACTCTGCCATGTTGCATGCAAGCATACAGTCATGTTGCTAATATTAAAATTCCCAAAGAGCACACTGCTGCACATGCTGCATCCTCGGCAAAAGAGAAGACAATGTGTCCCCTGTGCTAATATGCATCACTCCCTACTTTCCTGGAAGGTGCTCAAAAGGACTGAATTTTTTATAAGACCTCCATACAATGGATAGTAATATAAACTACGAGGATGTAATGTCTGAGCTAATGCCATGTTCTAACAGAGTGTTTAAGACAAGAGGAGATACCAGTTGGGGAGAAATGGCTTTGAAAGCTTTCAAGAGCCTGTGGAGGCAGATGAAAATCACGTATCTGAGACTTTTACACACTCCAGCTGTTGGCTCTGCTCTTGAGGTATTGATGTCTGATCTGCTTATGATTCAGCTCCTGAACTCTTTCAACTTTCAGTGTGGCATAAGGTGAACTGAAACTGAAGCCACTTAGCTTTTAGCCCAGCCTGTTGAAACTAGTGGTGGCCCAGGAGCTGACTGAGAAGCAGTTCTGACTGCAGGAGAGTCAAGGCAAATGACTGGGGAAGGTAGTTGTGAAAGCACGCCCCATTTCTATCTGCTGCTACAAAACTCTTTGAGCCCTGAAATGTAACCCTCCTTTAAAGGGAAATTTTGGCTTTTGACTGATACCACATAACTTGCCAGATGCCCATACTCTTGAAGCTCTTTGATGCTAGAGTTGTGGCTAGGAAATCTTTTCCTCCCCTTGCATCCAGCTTGAGGGGAGCTGTTTTTATACTGCCTGGTTTAAAAGGAGAGAATGACTTACAGGTGCATATTTCAACTTTTGTCTTCCTTCTGAGGGGAAATCTTACTTTGAAAATAACCTGCTTTTCTTTATAGCTTCATCGTTGCTATTTTTCTTGGCCTATAAGTGTTCCACAGAGCATTTTGAATTATATTTGGTCCTTATCTCTGCAGATAGACTTAGCTTTTCATCATTAAAACCTTTTAGTTAATGAACAAACTTGTGATGGTCAAGCAAGATAAAATAAACCATGCAGTTGTGTCCACTTGATGTCAGTTATGGAAGTCTGAATTCCTCTTGATTTTTTTTCAGCTGGTAGTAATAGAAACAAATGCGTCTGTTGCTGGAGCTTCTTACTTTGTGAGACATAACAGCTTAGTGTAGCACTGTCTTCAAAGTAAGACTGCTGGTAATGGACTATTTTGAAGCCCTTCCCTCTCTTCTACATCTTTAAATAAAAATGAGATATTACTTCACAGTTCTGCTAAGGGATATTTTAGATAGCTGACAAGTTTGAATCAAATAGTCTATTTCATGTTTCACTCAGAGTTTAAATGTCTTAAAATTACAAAAGTAGAAAGTTAAAAAAATAATCCGCCTTTATACTTCCTCTCCCACCAAAACCCACAAAAGCGGACCGTGTTTTTTTAGTGCTGAGATACTGGGCTTCTGTAACTTCTGAGGAGGGCTGACTTGGTCTGCCGAGATTGTAAGCCTGATAGAGGAACTGTAGACATAACTCCTAAAAGGGCAAATTAGAACAAACCACACAAGTTCTCAGAAGGTAACATACTGTTTGGTTTGGATTTTTTTTTCTTTCTCTCCTCTATCACTTCAGAGCAGTTGAGTTTATAAACAGTTTATGATGTGGTAGGCTTTATTAATAGTTTCTGCTGAGTGAATGACCCCCATCTGTGTTGATGAGCTGTGGGAGGGGAGTTAAGTGGCAGATGTCCGTTTCATCTATTGCGCTTTCAGAAAATGTTGTTTGTGTATAAAAAAGCTTTTCATGGTGAATGATCTGGTAGTGAATAATAGATCTGAAATCTTTGCAAGAAAAAGCAATTGTTCGTATTTATATTTTTTAAAAATGTGAATATGGAAGAATACAGTTTCAGTACTAAATTAAGGTTTTGTTGTTTCTTTTTTTCCTTTCAGAAAACCATAGCTAAAATTGCAACATGCTTGGAACTGAGAAGTGCAGCTTTACAGGTATAGTTCTTTTTCCTATGTGACTTCATACTTTAGTGATAGGTACTGTAGAGCTTTTTAAAACTAGTTTAGTGTCTTCAGACATAGCCAAAACTTCTGAAAACAGAGGGAACAAACCCTTGAACACTTTGACTTTCCAGGTTGTCAACATGATGCCCCAGGTGGCTGCCTTAAAAACCTTGAAGTGCTTATATGAGCGTGTATTAGGGTTTGTATAGAAATTTAACTGTAGGTCTTGTGCCTTTGGTTCTTTGCCTCATTTTTCTCCTTCAGAACTGATTAGTTTGTCTTCCTAACCTGTGTGCAAGGGTAAAAAGATCCCTGGAGTGACCCTTGCACTAATTCAGCTGCTTCAGAAATCATAATAGAGCATGAGGAAGTATGTGTCTGTAGAAGAAAAATTGCTTTGTAGCAGTCATGAAAACTGGCAGTGCTGTAGGCAAGTGTGTGAAAATAATGATTTAGAAGCTAGACTTTGGGCTTTTTTCTGGACTGAAGGTAGATGTCATGGAAGTGAATTTCTTTTTCTCTCAGCACAATCTTATCCCCAAAGCGAAAGGGAAGTCAGAGAAATTTCCAAAAGAGTGTGGATGGGGGAGGGATGAATCAACTGAAGCAAAGTTTGGGTTACTGGATCACCTCTTTACCAACGAATGGTGGTGACAAGCAAATTTTGCATCAAGTTACTCACAGCAGCGCTCCTGAGTACTTCATGTTGTTGCACAAGGTGCAGCAGCTCTGTTGTGCTGCCTTCAATTGTCGGAGAGGCTGGGATACAGTGACAATTTAGGCAGCATGCTGGAGCTGGACTAATAAGGTGGGGGCTGACCAGTCTCAAGGCTGTGCAGTGTTTGAAGAATTACTTGGTTATTTCTACCTGTCTTTCTCCTTTGATCTAACCTGGGGTGTTTGAACAGTGTTGCATTTGTTCTGAATCACTGTGATTTTGTGACGAGGGCAGATGTGTTCCATTGTGGGACAGCTTTGTGGGTGAGGTCACGTCTCACCCACAAACTGAACAGAAGATGTCTTGCAAGAACAGCCTTCCTTGCTGTTTATTCCTCAGCAGTAACTCAAGGATTTTATAACCTTGTGTGAGGGTACTAGAACTTCTCATCCACTTCGCTTTGGGGAGTGTTTTACTTGCCATAGTTTTATTATGGTTTCTTAGCAGAGATTAAAGCAGTTAGTGAGTGTGGTTGTCTTTTCCCGTTCTTCTAACAGTATGGGTATAGCTGCTTTACTGTCCTTCTGTAGTCTTGCAGAAGATCCCTGTTGACGCTTGGGCAAAATCTAGAAAAAAAAAAACCCCGTTGGGCCTTAAGGAAATGTTGAAAACAATGGGTAATCTTAAGAGATGCCAAGGGTGCAATGACACAATAGGTAAGACCTGACTCTCTGCTTAAAAGAGGATGTCCAGTGTCAATCCTATTATTTGCACCACTTTTCTTATGCCAGCTCTGCCACTTGTCATTTCAGAATAGGCTAGTTCAGCTTGCCAAACTGTCAATGAACTACCTCAGAATAAAAAATGAAAAACTTTTCCGTTGAGTTAGTAAGTCAAATAGGCTTACTGAGAAGCAGACATGTGCTACAGCCAGATGAGGAAACTGCATCATCAGAGTTGGGGAAAGGAGAGATGGGAATCCCTCTTCCATTTGCAGTGAGCTCTTAGCTGAGTGTTTTGTCCAGCTCATCCTGTATACTGTAACTTCTGCCAGTGTTGCAATGTTGGACGTGTGTCTTGAACTGTGAATGCTCCTGTCAGAGCATCACTTTGCAGTGTAGTCTTACAGCTGATCTTGCTTCAGAACAACTTGATTGGGGAAGAATTAAAACAAGTGTCTCTGTCTTAATGTTCCTGTGTGTAGTAAGTATGAAAGACCAACTAGTTGCTTTAAAAATATTTATCTTGCATTAGAGCTTGGAACATGGAATAAGTTTGTTGTCAATAAATGAAGTAATGTACTTTCCGTGTCACCTGTGAACCTAGCCTCTGTTGGGGAGATTTTGTTTGGGTTTTTTTAGGACGTAGCTTTGAAGTAACTTGGTACGCTTGAACAAAGGAAGCACCTTGCATGCTTATTCTAAGATTTGGTAGCTCTGTCTGAGGGGGGAGGTGCATACTAAGTTCTAACTCTTTCTTTGTAATGTCCTAGTCCACCCAATCACAGGATGAATTTAAGCTTGAGGATCTGAAGAAGTTGGAACCAAGTAAGTAGTATCTTTGTATTTTAAGTGAGTGACATTTATCATTACAGTGGAAAATATGACAGCAGCATGAATACTGACTGACCACAATGTGGTTTGACAATAATGCTGGTTTTAGGTGGTTCTTCCAAATATCTGTTACCACGTAGACAAAACCTGATGTGTATTAAGGAATGTAATGTGGGTAACTTCAAAGTATAGTAGTCCTAGTGTTTCAGATAATGTATTCGTCTTTATTCTCAAATAAGTAATTCTTATTTGGTGCTATAATTTTTGCACAAAATAGTAACTTAAGCTATCAGTAGTACAGTATATAATCAGCTGGAAAATTTACCTGCACATTTCTTATTTGAAGTGAATTTCAACAGTTTGTGGTCTTCCTCCTTGCAGCATGAAATTTATTTTTTCTTCTGAAAATATTTAACTTGTGCTCATGGTAGCCAATCACCTGTCACCTACTGCCGTAATGCTACCAAACTAACGAAGTTCAGAGTCAAAGTGAGGATGTGAGTCAGTCTTTGAAGGGTTTTGTGTGATGGTTTTTTTTTCCCCAACTGATCCTGGGTCAGTTCTTGGTATGTCAATCCAGAAATAACTTTTTCATGTAGGAAGTATCTATTTATCTGCTAACATTTTCCTTCCCATAACACTGGCTGCCTTATTCTCAAAGCATCCTTATGATCAGAGCTTCCGCATCTAAGCAATATTATCCTGAATGCTAACATTTTTGCTATTCTTGGGGAACAGGAGATGTGGAAGAGCATCTTTCATGCTGTCAAAAGCTGGTTTTATTTTACTCCTGTCACAATTGTATCATTAAGGGGGATGTTGGGGATAAACATGATGGGCTGGCAGGTGTTTCCACTTCATGAATAAGCTGAGCTTCTCTGCACTCCCATTCTCTAAGTAACTGGCACAGGATCCTACAGGGAAGCTCGTCAAGAAGCAGGGCGTTGAATTGAGGTTCCTAATGTCTCTAACAAAACATGGAGTCCAAATGCTTTTAAACTGTTCCCTGAAAATGGAAAGTGAAGGTACATTACAAGACTGCTAGGTCTGTGAAGACTATAACTCAGGAAAGGGTTTATCAATGTGTTGGAAGTATTAGGTCTTTCTCAATCTGCATATTGTATGTCTGGCCTCTGCATCCTCTGATTTGGGATTATTTTGTATAGATACTCCTGCTCTCAGTTTACAAAGTATTTAAAATATTGTAATCATTTAATGACTGTGGATTTTAGACTCCATTGTGCAAATGCCCTGTGAGTGACTGAATGATGGAAGAGGGAAAGGAATCACGTTTTAGTTGATCAAACTGTTCTACAAATCAAAGGATGTGACTATTGAAGGGTTTAGTGAGAATTTACATTCCGACAACAGACGTAAAGCTTTCCTTGAAATGCCTCCTCTTCTTAAAAGCCAGAATTTCACTTGCTGTACAACAGTCCTGTTGCTTATCTTGCCCTCCCTTGGAGAATTGGTTTTTAGCTGTCAAAAAACTGTTCAACAGTGTGAAGCACATTCAGCCCATGCTTCATACAACAAGCAACTATATTAAAACTGAGGAAGAGTGTGTGTCCATCAGTTTTTTCAAAGACACTAAGTTATTTTCCTTGGAGGAGAACGGATGCTTCTACGACAACAATTGAACATTGATGTTCTTAATGCTGCTGTCTGACTTGGATTGTTCTGGCCTCTTTCTCTCTGAATTGTGCCTTTGTTTTGTGGTTTTTAAGTATATCTTGACTAGAGTAATCTTAATCAGGCCAACACCAACCATTTCATAAAATACACCGTGACATGTTTTAATTTGTCATCAATTTTCTGTTGCGTTCCACCAGAAAAAGCTAAAAAAAATCTGGGCTGGCAATGCAAATAAGCAATTCCTTTGTTATGTCAAGCCGTTCGGTTAGGGTGGAATGAAAACAGCTATTCACACAATTTGGCTTGTTTTAATTACTTTTGTGCCTGAAGCTGTCAAAATGGCTGAGAAATTTGGTTTGAGTGTTGTTATAACAACCAAGGCCCTTAGATTTAACCTTTTTTTTTTTTTCCTTGTGTTGTCAAGTTCTAACTTTTCCTACTTAAGCTTGCATTTCACGCTGCTTGGAAAGTGAAGCAGTTGGCTGGTTTTGTTTGTTTATAGGATTTGTCACGGAATCTTTTGTGCTACAGCAGGGTCCATACATACAAATAGTTCTTTTGAGACTACACTGTGTGAAATCATTGCTAACACACTGGATCTCACAAATCCTTTTCTTGTGAAAGCTTATACCAGTGTTATAATACACATTACAAATGGATAGCCTGGGACATACCATGTGCCTGTGTTAATGTACGATAATTCTAGCCACTAGACTAGTTTCAAACTCAGTGTATATGTATTATAAGAGAAGTAGATAGTGGGTTGTATTGGGGAGCCTGATATCTGAGTTACTTCGTCTATTTTAAAAAAAAAAATCAGTATAGGTATCATAAGCTGTCACTAAAAATCTAAATGGACAGTGGTCTTTACCAAGTTACTGTGTACTGGTCTTACTGCTCACATCAATAATTTCTTTTGAAATCTTTCGAGAGAGAGCCAACTGCTGATAAAATCAATGTGACTGTCCAATGTCACAAAAGAAAAGGCAGCTTCTGCATGAGAACCTGCAGAAAAGTATTTTTAAAAGATTTCTGTTGGAAAAGCAACATAAATGCAGGCCGCAACGCTGGGATCTGCCCATCAGTTCCACACATGGAGAACTTTCTGTGAATCGTGTTCTCGGCAGCAGCGTTACAGAGGGGAAGTGCTCTTTCTCCCAGAGGTGATGTGTGTTTTTAAAAGCAAAACAAAACCCAAAAAAGCGCAAACCAACCTCTTAAAGCTTGGGTGTCTTATGCAGTATTGCAAGGGAGATCCCTGTTTGTTGTAACCTATTGTTTTTTTCTGTGATCTGGTTATTTTTATTTAAATCAACTGAAACTCGCACTTGTGATAGGTGTAAAGAGAATTTTCCTTAAAGGATGATTGTTGCATTGCTTTTTTTATTTGTTTGCTTTTTCTTAGTGACTTTGAATAAGTATTTCACCAGGCTGGGTGCTGTAGATCCACTTCTTATCCTGATGATGTTTGAAGGAGCACTTTAGTACGTCGCCGCATTACAACTTTTCAAAATTATTTGCTGTTGGTGATGAGACAGAGTTGAAGGCCTTTTAAAAACTTGATTCACAGCTTTTTGCGGCAAAAGCCAAGAGGTTCTGGATGGTGTTTCCAGAATTTTCTGAGCTAAACATTCAGCATCACCCTTGTTTCCAACACCCCCAGGATGTCTGAGAGCAGCGTACTCCCGTGGGCAGGTCCGGTACCAACGCCCGGGTGCGTGGCTGCGGCTCTGTGGCCGGAGGGTGTATGCTCAGCTCTGCCTCCAGGCAGCATCGGGACTTTAGGAGCTGTAAAACTGTTTGCCTTTTTCCTGTGCTCCTATCGGTGGAGTATTTTGTGCCCTCTAGCGATGACGGAAATGAATTACTAGAAGGTTTTTTTCAGGGGATATTCATTCACGTAGTGAGAGAAACTGATGACTGCGAAGAGAGAGGAATCTAGTGCTTACCAACCTTTGGAAGGTGGGGGGAGAACTCCTGTAATTTCTATTGCTTCTGTATAACGTGCCTATGATCTGAAAGAGATCTCGCTTTACTGAGATTTTTCTGCCTGGGGCAGTTTCCCTTTCTGTCTCTGGTATGATGCAGCTCTCCAATGGCTGGGGAATTCTGAGAGCGATAAAAATCCCCTTCTTTTCCTGAACCTCAGCTGCGCTGGAAGGTCTGTCTGCTATTAATCAGCTACTTTTCTGTTGGGAAGTGGCTGTGATTCTTCACCACCATGGTGAGATCTGCATTACTGATCCCTCGGAGCAGAAGTCTTTGGAGAGAGAGAGAGAGAGACAGACTTGGCATCAGTTTTGTCTATCAGATCTCTGACTGAAGGAAACTTAAAGCTTTCTATGTATTTCTGTGTATTGTGTTCAGCTGGAATCAGGTAGTACCTAACCTCTCAGGTGGTAGTGCAGAAATCAGAAAAAAAAAATCAGAATGAGCAAAGACTGGAAAGACTTTTTGGGTTCTTTATAGTTTCCCTGAGGAATTCTTTATTCATTGTAGCATTCAGATGGTGTCTGGTAAGTTAATGATGGAGCCCACGCTGAGTGATATGAATATGAACACAGATGGAGAAGCTCTCCTACGCTGGCTGAATGATAGTGTGCAGAGGCAGAGGGGCCTGGCAGTGGTTCCTTAAACATAACCAGTATTTGTGTAATCTTAACACTGCTTTAAAATAGTTTTGTTCTCATTCAGTAGTCCTAAGGGGAGATTTCTAAAACGTGCTCTGAGAGGGCTTATTGCAAAGTGAGACTCAGTGAGAGGACTCAGTTTTTCTACCTCCTTTCCCCCTACCCAGTTTGGGATGCTTATGGTCTGGTAGGAGAGTGCCTTTCCCTGCAGGTGTTCTCTTGTAAATTTTTAGGCCCTTTAGCCATCATGAAATGCTTATTTCTTTCACATGCTTTTGGAAATTTTGCTTTTACTCATAAATGCTTTTGGAAATAACAGCTAAAGTTGTGATTACTAAAACTTGAGTAAGTTGCCAGTACAAATGGCAAAGCCATTCTCCACCGAATGATGGAGACATTAATCGGTGTCTCTGGGGCTCGATGCTCAGATGTTGCACTGTATCTCTTCCGAATTTTGCCAGTCTGCCCAGACACCTGAGGACAGAAAAAGGAAAAAAAAAAAAAAACCAACCAACCAAACAGAAACCCCAAAAAACACCACCACCACCAAAAAAACCCAAAACACATGCATGAAGAACTAGGAAATCTCAACTAAGCTATGTGTTACCAGCTTGCTTGGACTCCCACAGTGGCTGTCTGAATGTGCGGCCTACATGTGTGCTTAAGTGTGTCAGTTCTGGAGACTTCAATCTGTTTGGAGCTGTTGCCAGCAACAGCACCGCCCTCCTTTCAATAACCACCAAAGATTGCTACCATTACCCCGGGGGTCTGTAGCTGTTTCTCATGATGCTTTTGGTTATTGCCACGTTTATCTTCCCTGCCTGTGTAAACGTGGTGGTGATTATGTACTAGAGTTGCAGCTAGTCTGTCTGAATGTTATAGTGATATAGCTCTGATTAGGACTGTACTCATGGTTAAAATATGAGAGAAATTTTTCTTGCCATGATTTTTTTTATATTATTAATTGTGTGTGTGAAGATGTTGTGAGAATGGACATAGCCGTACAAAGTAGTGGAATTAATGCTTGTTTATGGATATGGATTTTTTGTTTCCTTCCTGTCTGCAGTCTTAAAGAATATCCTCACTTACAATAAGGAGTTTCCCTTTGATGTTCAGCCTGTCCCACTCAGGTAAGAGAGAACTGGGTCACTTCATGTACAGATATGTATCTGAAAGCAAGCACAGCCTGGGACCTGGTTACATCTGAGACACTAGAATTTCTAGAGCTACCTACTTGCTGCATTGCTTTGGGTAAACTGGTTAAAAAAACCCTTTTAAATTCTGATTTTCTAGGTACCACTAAAAATCAAGCCCATGCTTTTGGTAAAATCAGTAGTTGGTAGGCCCCTACATCTCTCTGTATTGTGTCTCGGTTTTAGACTCTGTGCTTTCTATGTGGGCTGAGCTCCTGCAACCTCTGTCAGGGTCTGTAGATACAGTTAGTAGCTAATCAGAAGCATGAAATGGTATTAAAGCATATTGCCCCTGCTCTATACTCAGATGCTGACTTGTGAGTTGAAAGCCAGATGATGAATGATCTTTGGTCTCATTCTTCTTTTTCATATTTTACAGGAAGATTTTAGCACCTGGAGAAGAGGAACACTTGGAGTTTGAGGAGGATGATGAGGAAGGAGGAGCTGGAGCAGGGTCTCCAGACTCTTTTCCTGCTAGAGTTCCAGGTAGGGGCACTAGCCTTGCCATGCCAGCCTATGTAGCATGTGTAAGTTCTGTCTCTGAGAAGCCCCTTTCTCCACCTGTGACTTGAAAAATTTGGGTGAGGAGCAACAGGATAATGTAAACCCTAATGCTGTATTGGAGAACCCACAAAGGTGGCCAGTGGATTTTTTTTTTTCAGCAAACAATATCTTATTGCAAAACAGTTGCATGGATAACCTGTGAGTGTGGTACCATCTAGCTCCAATAAATGGCCTTTATTCCCTGTTCGAACTCAGTCTTTTTGTTCCATGCACTTTCTTAACTGTACTACGTGAAGTGTTTCAAATGCATTCAAATGTAAATTGTGGCAATGTTTCCCCTGCAAGGAGCATTACATCCTGCTAGAGATGTGATAAGTTGTTGCTGGTTATTTTTGTGTTGCATCATCTGGTGAGACAATGGTTTAGACTAAACCGGAGCTCCGAGAGGATAAAGAGGGGGTAGCTTTGGTTTTGATAGCTTAAGTCCTTGTCCACGTGAAAGCACTTGTAGAACTGGATATACCTACAGATTCTAGAGAAGGTCTTCCTGTAACTTCAGGTTTTGACAGTTTACCAGGTAAAGGAGCAGGATGTTCCAACAGAGGTTCTTTTTGTTCCTGGTGCAGTTTCTTTGCAGAAGAAACAAGTTTCTACTTTTAGAGAAGGTTAGCAAACTTCGTATTTCAGGGAGGAGATAACAAGTAGGGAAACTAGTACTGGAATTATGGTCGAAAGAGCTGGGATGCTGCATTACTTATCCCTGGACAAAACACGTCCCTGTCCTTAGATCTGAGCAAATGCATGCTGCTGAATATGACCCCTGCAGGCTATATTGATGTAGGTATGCACAGTCTACAGTTGTTTATGCTAAGCTCACAAATAGGCTACAATATATTGTGATATTTTATTGCTGACATTTACTGTCTTGATGCTTGTTATTCACCATGATAAATCCATTTATGAAGATGTATTCTGTCCGTCCAAAGTACAGCAGAGATCTTGAGTAGCTCTTGGTATGATGGTTCATCAATAAGGCCATGACCATTACCATAGTGCCAACAGTTAGAGCTGTATACATGTAGTGGACATAGAAGCTGTGTATGTGCTTAAGAAAGACTCTAAGTTGATGATAGACAGATTGAGTTTACAGTGAAATCACTTTCAAAGAAGTAGGGTAGCCAAATCGGAAAGAGGAGAGGTTTGGGGCATATCCTTTCTTACAGAATTATTCCTCAGTAAACCCATGCTTTTAAGAGGAGGTGAGAGCAACTCCTGAACTTACTGATGTTTTACATTGTCATCTACTTAATAAACTGCATATCTCACTTTTCTGAATTTTTTTGCGTTATGGTGAACTTCCCCATAGCTACAATAATCTAAACCCCTAAGGTGCTTTTGTGCTACTTGAACACAGATCTTGTTTCCCCATTGAATGTAAATTAATGTGGTGCTTCTTACCTGATTGGAGGTTGGTCTGTTGCTCTTTCTCTGGGTGATGAGGCTTAAACAAAAGCAGTTTGCAGCCTTCTGAGGTGAGCCTTGTAAGTAAAGTGGACTTTCCGTATTGAATTGATAGAACTGTGTTGCACTCTTTGCTTCTATATGCCTTTAATCCATAGTGCATAACTGTATTGTCTAACTGACCATGGTCTTGTCTTCTTCATGCATGGCTTCATCGTTATCACATTGCACCATTCATCTAACCCAGGAGCCAACGAAGGTATGATAACCTTTTAGTATATACAGTTATTTCTTTGATCATGTTCATGTAGCTGCGATGTTCTTCATTCAGCTCTTAGTTTCAACCTGCAAAATACAATCTTTGGTAACAATCATAGTACTAGGCATCTATGTATTGATCTTCATTTGCCTACAGTACCAGAAAAGGGGAAGGTCTTATTTGGTGATGCACCTTACATAGCTCTCTAGAAGTCCTGCTGTGCTAATAAAGACTGATATTCTGGTATTCTGGTATAATAAAGACTGGTATTCTGACTTGTAGTGTAGCCAAAGGTAGGTGTAGCTAGATTTTCTGTAGTGGAATACACATTTGATGAGAAATCTTGCACAAAGAGTACTTATGTAGTTAGACTTCTGTGCTGTATGGAGCTGAACTGACCAATGGCTTGCTGCCTCTAACAGCAAAGGCTTCCTGCCTTTCTCCTGGTTGTGTACTACTTTATTCCAGTGCTGTGCTGGCAATGGATTCTTCTGTGAACCATTTCCATTTGTGAACCCAGCAGGAGACTTGTCACTTTTTCCCCTTTTTCTGAAACGGGGTTTGGGAATGGAGAGACTGAACGCCTGTGTCTTGGTGGCAGTGAGCTGTTGGGTTGGCTCTCCTTTGTATATCTGAAATGCGGTTGTAGGAGGACGCTTATTTAATTTGTAGATGCTCCCTTCCCCCTCTGGCAATGATGCCCTGTGGTTGTGTCTCGAATGGCTGGCAGTTTTCTCGTGAAAAGCCTCTGTGTGAGCCTGCTGAAGGCTAATGGGCCCAAGCCGCGGTGGCAGACTGGCAGTGCAATGCCCAGCCCTAGTGAAGTTGTATCATAGAGAGGTTACTGTCAGCTAATGGCTCCTATGTGGAATGGCTACAGAGGCTTCAGCGAAAGACCCACTTTGGTGGTTGTGGCTCGCATGAGACAGGTTACAGTCAGCTGCTTTAGGCCATCGCTGGCTTGGCTGTTCCTCCTGCTGAGGCAGAAAGAAAACAGTGTTCCTTGGAAACCATCTGTCCTACTGTTCTCTTACCTGCTGGAAGAGAGCTTGACTTTTCTGTTCATTGCAACTCTGCTATTTCACACACTCTGGAAAGCATTTTTCAAGAACAGAATAATGTTTCTTAAGCCATTATTTTTATAATAAATGCCAGTCTGATGCATTTTTCAGGTGATTTTTGTGTCAAGTATCCCATCACTTAATCCCTTTGAGTGATGGATAGGAAAACTGAAAGTTACAGTTGTTCTTGGCTCTTGGGGGGCATGCTGCTTGTAGGAGACAACTGAAAGATGGCAGAGCAAAATTTTGTGCCAAAGAGAAGATGGGCTTGCTTCTACCTTCATTTAGATTGAAATAAGGACTCGGTCTTTGAACATCTGTTCAAGAGAGACAGCAAGATTAACTAGAGCGTGTATGCTGCTTTGCAGAAATGGGTGCTCTCTAAGTTTGCTTTTTAACACTTCTCATACTGTGGTCAGAAGCCTGTCCCATTACTTCAGAATGGTGGGTCAAATTCTGCTGTGATATGTTGTGAAGTGCCTGCAGATGCAGCACCTTGGAGGTCATGAGCCTGCTAGCAGCCAAGACAGGAAATACAGAAACGTACTGCATCATAGATGTGAATTGAAGTCTTGCTGATTATCCTGAAAGAGGGACTGGGTGTCGGAGTGCTCATGAAATCTTGCTGAAGCTGTGGCTCTCTAGTTCTAAGAGCAGAATACCCCTCTTGCAAAGCCAGTCTCTCTAATAGGACAAAAACTCCTTAGTTCTCCAGCTCCTCAAGCAGATCAAGAGGAAAAAAAGTATCAAGGAAAACCCGTGTTGGACTTGCCAAAGGAAACTATTACTTTGTTTAGATCTCAAGCCTTGGGATAACATTTTTTTTAATTAGAAAACCATAACTTTAAATCAACTTGCTCATGAGTCTAAGCATTTTCTATCTTGGTGCTTATTCATCTAATACTGGAGAGAGGCTTGAAGCCTGCCAGTTTTTGCTAAAATCAGCATGAAGAAACCTACTCCATTGTTGATGACAGAATCTCATGGCTTTTAGTTAGTTTGAACAGTTTGGATTTCTTGTCAGCTGCACTGTCTTCCTCAGCACTGCGAGGATTCACCTACACTGAACACGAAGTTTTGATGCTAAATGTTCTTGATGCAGAGCTGGGAAGTCCTTCCTTAAGGCAAAAGGGAACTTGGGGGATGCAAACACTATTTTTTTTTAATTTTTTTTAACCTCTTTCCTTTAAGTAGAGGCCAGTAGAACTTAGATAATTAAGAATCTCTCTTCTGGTTCCCTTATGTCCAGTGGGATTTGCAACAATGCCATTTTCCTCCTTATTTTCCCAGCCTAAATGTTCAACGTGAAGCCAAATCATGTTCCAATGGGGTGGGACTCCTGATTAAGTGTCTGAACTTCCTGCAACTGCAGATGGAATCCAGCCTCCCAAATTTAATCCTTAAAAACGATACACATTCAGTTCCATGCCTGAGTTATTCTGCATGAGAGCAAGAACGAACACTTTTAAACAAAGCTCCTCTCTGTTCTTATGACACTTTCATTTGACTTGAGGCAGTCCTGGGGTTTTTTAGTGTGACCTTTGAAATCTGTCAAATGATGTGTGTCTGTGCACACAGACTTTCCCATAGTGCTGTGTACTATTGGGGTATGAATCCTTGGGCTTTGAACCCCCTATGGAGAACAGCATCTTCCATGAGACATGATGGGATAAGCAAGGCCTCTGCTGTAAGATGACACAAAGGGTTAATAATGTGCTTTACTCTTTCCAGGTACTTTATTACCCAGATTGCCATCTGAACCCGGGATGACATTACTCACCATCAACATAGAGAAAATTGGTCTGAAAGATGCTGGGCAGTGCATTGATCCTTACATCACAGTCAGTGTAAAGGGTAATGATTTGCGTTCCTGGCTCCTCATTTCTAGTTTGGAGAGAGTGTGTTTTCTGAAAGCTGTATTGACTTTTCAACCTGCTGGGAAAAATATGTGTTGGTACTTGCATTTTCTGTTGTGGACTTAAGGCTTCTGCTTTAATCAAAGGTGGAAAAATTCTGTATTTGAGAGAGACTGGGAGGTGAATCACTGCAGGAGACATGCTTATCTGTGCACTCCGGTGTGCCTTCCCCATGCTGGGAGCTGAGTATCAATGACTTGGCAGACCGTACTTCTCTCTTCCAGCTTCTTCAGCTGACTCTTAAGTACAGATCTGTTTGGACTGCTTGTACTCCCCAACGCATATTGGTCTCTGGGCTTTCTGGATGGTGAACCACAGACCGCTGGCTCCATTCTTTCCCTGTCATTAAACTAATTTTTTACTAAAACAGAGATCATCTTACCGAAGCTTAAGGTTTAGAGGAATGGGTATGAAGCTGGGAAGCAAAGCTTGCAAGTGAAATAAAATATAAAATACATTTTAGCCTTGGCAGTGAAATATTTTGGCCAAAGCCTGGTGAGCTAACAGCCCCTGCTGCTCTCAGAGGTTCCATGAATCTGGAAGAACCTCTCCCTCTGTCAGTCCAGGATAGGCAACGTTAGGATTTCTCACTGTTTCAGATTACAACATGGTTGATGGCTTTTGCTTGAGGCTGAGATTTTTGGTATTCAGACTCTTTCTAGTGGGAGTATCTGCCTCTTCCACTAGTAGTGGAAGAGTTCCACTTATTTTGCGTTTCTTAGCAGGAAGCCCCTGTAGTCAGAATTGCTTACCCTTAACCTGCCCTGCTTGACTTCTGCTTATCTTTACAATCTTTTGAGGTGTATGTTTGGGTTTTTTTGTTTATCATATAAAAATCTGTAGCTGAGCCAACATCCTCCAGTTATTTTCAGTTGTGATAGCGAGCTTGTATGTGTCCTTTTTAGATGTGCTATTATTGGATACCAACCATAGGGATAAAACACTTTAGATGTGTGATCAGGTGCTTCCTCCACCAGACGAGTTCTTTGGCAGAAGTAAGGGTCACAGTATTGAACGTCACTTGAATCCCAGTGATGTTCTCAAATGTTACCTGCCAAAATATATAGATAGAAAGCTTTATCTAGCCCCACTTCCTGTGATGATTTTTCAACAGTGAAACCTTCCAGTTCTCTCTGCACCTTTGAGGAGATCACCTGGTTGGGGTGGAAGCTGGAGCATGACTCTTGCCTCCTCAGTTGATACAACTGCCTTTGTGTGTTTTCAGTCTTGGAAACGTGCGGTGTTTCTTTGTTTATGGTGTTGCCTTAGGTCTGCAGCATTATTTTTAGATTGTGTAACTATTCTTCAGGCTCCATTGCGTTAGTCACTTATGGATCTTTCTTTGCCTCTAGTATGCCAGAATGCTGAGGGATGGGTGATTTCAGTGGTGGGGCTAGCTGGATGGATGTGGGTTTAATCAAATGTAATTCTTTCATGCTGAGTTTCTCTTGGCTGACAGGAAAATACCAGCCCTAATGGGGTTCTAACATTGGATCCTGGAACTTATCAAAACTTGTAAAGCAAACATTTGTTGTTCCTTGCCACTGAAGTCTTTGTCCTTCTTAGCTTATTACATATTGATAAAACTGTTGCTTGCCTTCAGACCTAGCTCTCATTTCCTTTGGAGCTAAGGGAGACTGCGTATTGCTAGGCTTGCTTTCCCAACAAGTCTTTCTGTTAACATGTGGCACTCTGTTTGCAAGCTCCTGTAAGTGGTGGCTGCCAAGTAATAATGTAGAAAATAGAATCAAAAAGTGTGTGTGTGTGCAGGCTATCGCCCAGTCTGCTAATGGTGACGTTTTATACTTCATTTCTCAAGATTTTTGGTGAGGATAAGTAACTCTGAAAAGTCATTTTGTCCCTATTAGGAGTCTCAAGATGCTTAGTAGTTGTTTTCCTTGGTTCTGTACCAGGCTGCTTTTCTGCAGGTTTGGAGAGAGGTTTGTTCCTGATGCAACACTGGTGGTCCCAGCCCGCTCCCTGAATGAAGTGCATCAGAGGGCCCCAGCCTGTACCCCAGGCACAGCGCATGTGCTATGTACTTGTAATCTTGGCCGTGTTATTAGCAACTTTGCTCCACCTGAGGGAAAGGGATCACTAATGAGAAGAGGAAGAGTCAGAGGACAAATGTACTTGTGTAAACAGCAGAGGCTTAGTGAGAAACAATGTTGTCTCTGGTGGCTTGTGCCTGAGCAGCACAACCAGTGGCTGCTGATGACAGCTGGAGTCCAGCCCATGGCCCCACTGTGCTTCTGCCTGTGGAAAAAACAAGAGGGATAATGCACGTTGAGTCCAGGCAGCAAAGCAGGGCGTATACAGCTTGTATAAGCTGTGTGAGCTGCGCCCTGCAGACCCTGTGTGGAGGCGAGTCTGTGATGTGTATCCCTTTCTGCTGGTTCAGCTGGCAGTTCTGAAGCCCTGCTGTGGTCCTGCTTGCAGAGGGAATGCAATCCTTTGGTGGCAGCAGAAAGAAATGGGCTCTTAAAAAGAGGGATAATTCCAAATTTCCATCTTAAATATTGTCAGCACTTTACCTGCTTTTGTGTTGCAATCAAAAAGAAAATTCACTGTGAAGGGGCATGATTGCCCCTTTTTTAAGTTTAGGGGAAAAATCCAGGTGTGCATTAACTTTTTGTGGAAGTATTAGGAGTGATTCATAAATCTCTTAAAGCAGGACCTTAAACTCTGAGAAGCTCCTGCCATTCTCATGCTGTTTCTTTCCTGCAGATTTGAATGGGATAGATCTGACTCCTGTGCAAGATACTCCTGTGGCTTTGAGGAAGGAGGACACGTATGTCCATTTTAATGTGGACATCGAGATTCAGAAACATGTTGAAAAACTAACAAAAGGTATGTAGTATGAGAGACCTGAAACAGGGCCCAGGAGCTTTGAAAGTGTAGACACTAGCTGCTCCTGATCTAATAAACAGGCCGTGCCTGAGCTGCTGCTGCAGGGCTCAAGATCCAGACAAGGATAAAAATAGACCTTTGCATCCTGTCTCTTTCAAGTCGGTCACTGTAATGACTTGCAGACAAGGGAGGAATGAAAAGAGATAAAAATGCAGCAGTCTGCTACACAGGTACCGAGCTGCTTTATGACCTTCTTAGTCATTGGACAAACTGTTACCTGGATATGAATAATTGAGTGAAGCGTACAAGCTCTTGTGAGCATGATGAGCATTGGAAGAACATGGTATAGCTTTTGAGTAAATAACACAAGTGCTGGAGATAATTCTGTCCAATGTGTGTAGAGCATCTTAATGGCAGATAAGTTTTCAGGTAACTGTTGGCCATAATTGCTAACTTTTCTATTGAACCATTTTCCACTCTAGGTGCAGCTATTTTCTTTGAATTCAAACACTACAAGCCTAAGAAAAGGTTTACTAGCACCAAGTGCTTTGCTTTCATGGAGATGGATGAAATTAAACCTGGGGCAATTGTTATAGAACTGTAAGTGACTTGCAATTATAGATGCCAATGGCAGAGGAAATGAACTAGACTTCAGTTACAATGTCTGGCTTGTTGTATCAAGGAAGGTTTCTTGGACTCATTAGATTGACTTCCATAAGGAATATTCAATTTTTAATAAAGAAGGGAAGATAAAATGCTTTTAGGCAAACAAAATGGCTAGGGAGTCTTCTCAAAAACTAGACTATTCCCAAATAAAATGCTGGTGTTTGTAACTAAATTTTGTATGAAGTTAACAAATTGGGAGATTTTAATTTTGACCTTAGTTTGAGTGTCAGATCAGCTATATTTAAAAAAAATTAAAAAATATTTCAACTCCCACAATCTTCTGGTGCAGAACTTCTGTGAAGGAAGACTGATTTGAGACCTGGGATATGGATTTGCAATTGAATTTTATGAACATTTCAGAGTATTGTTGGGTGGTTGTGTTTTTTCCCCACTCTAAGTAGACAAACAAATAGATTAGCCAGTTATGCTGCAGTGGTTATGATGTCCATCCTACCCTCACTGTGTGGCTGAAGGTCTGAGTGAGGTTATTGAGCGGGGTTTTGGTGGTTTTTTTTTTTCAGGAAGAGGGTGAACCTTGCAATTCTGGGCATGTCTAGGAAGAGTGTTTAGTCTGTGCTAGCTGGAATACTTCTGAAGTACTGAGTACTGAAGTAGGAGATACTGCATTTCCTACAGTCCAGAGTATTATATCATGAATTCTCCTTACAAAAACCTCACATTCATTTAAAAAATGAAATTTTTGTTTTGTTAAAATAATGATCTAGAGAAAATACTGGTTTGAGTTTCTTCCTGTAAATCTATTAATTACTGTTGCTTCCAGTAAGTCTTGTCAGATGTATTTAAAAGATTACAGTAATAAGATCTGTACAGGACAAGCTTTCTAGTATGCTTTCATTTTCCTATGCAGTCATTAGCACTCGGATTAACTTACTTTCTTGTGGTTACAGGTACAAAAAACCCACTGACTTTAAAAGGAAGAAATTGCAACTGTTGACCAAGAAACCACTTTACCTTCACCTCCATCAAACATTGCACAAGGAATGACCCTAGTTGTGAGACTTCTGTGAACTGAACCACAAGTCATGGTAGCTGTGTGTAGTAGCCTTAGCCTTCGAGGGGCAGGAAAACGACTGTATACATGCCAGTAGGTCAGACGGGACCATCACACACTGCACAGCACTACTTCAGGGTCAGAGGCAAGCCTATCATTCAACTGCAAGTCTCTTTCAGTACTTTCCAGATACAGGTTTTTCTGAGAGCCCTGAAATATGCTGACTGCTTTTCCTAATTTTGCTGTTCATCACTTTTTATCTTAACTGTTGTTATCCTTTTGCCTCAGACTCCACCCAAGGATGGAGACTGCCCCTTTGCCAAACCTGTAGCAATAAAGATGTGGCAGGCCTAACTAACCTGTTTACACTTGCTGTGCTATTGTAGTTCCTCTCATCTGCATTTTGGAGTCCTCTGTAGCAGGCTGGTGGCAGAAGACCAGGAGAAAGACGAGGTGGGGCGGGAAGGAGCGTGAGGTACTGCAAGTGATTTAAAGTGAGAGAGAGGAGGGTGCTGGGTCAAGTGGGGTGGCCACAGAAGAGCTCCTCAGTCAGCTGTTGTGCTTTGGTTGGGCCAGGAGGACAACTGCAGATGAGAACACTGAACTATGATTTTTAACAGCCTTGCCTGATCCACTTGTATTGAGTTTTGGATACAATACATGTTACAATCCTTTAAATCACCGATACTCCCTAATAGAGCTAATTTTTCTGTATCTTGTCACAGAGTGATTTGCAAAGGTGGGTGGGGGACAGAGAGAGGCTTCTCCAGGGCTTCATCCTCGTGGCGGTGGGTGTTTCACCATTTCAGTGACAGCAGGACAGGCCCCTCAGCGTTCAAGTGTCAATTTTCCAGAGCTTTTGATAAAGCAGATCTGGCTAGCAGGTTGACCCACCTTTTACATGAAACTGCTGTTCTTATGGAAACTGATTGTATGCAGTTTTCTGCATATTTTGTGCAAGTCTGGAAACTTACTCTAAAAATTACCTTTTTATGTAAGTAGATAGGATTATCATTTATTTTCTATATTTTTGATTTGGTGTGTGATAAGCTGCAGGACATTGGCTTATTTTATGACACACTTACATTTACCTTTTGACCTAATAAAGAGACAGAAGTAGAACCCAGTCAAATATATTTGCGTGGATATTTAATACAATACTTTAAGGTTTGATATACTTCTTGCATATCTAACTAGTGCCTAAATACTCTGCTATGCTAACAAAGGACCCAGCTCCCAAAATATTGTCAAGACTAGGTTTATTTTAAACAGTCTGTGTGCAGATGTATCACCAATTCCTCTTTTCTGTCATGTAACCCCAAGATGTTACACTGTGTTTTAATGGGTAGGATGTGACTTTTCCTCATGATACTTGTCTGTCTGCAGCGAGGTGTTCAGCATTTTTGGCTTTACCACATTGATTAGGATAAGCTATTTTTGAATGTCCTGAATCTTCTTGCCTTCCCTCTGTTCTGGCATAACTAGGGATGAAATTATTTAGGTGTTACGACAAAAGTCAGCAACACTTCCTCAAATTCCACTACTGGTTGGAGGGGGGAAAAAAAGTGCAATTGAATTTTCCTGTTTATGGGTCTTTACAGTACCCCAATGGTATTACATCTGATATATTGAATATCAAGCCCTGAAAAGATATCCCTATGAGTTATGGAAATACCTCTGAATGCAGCATTCTGGGTACCAGACAAGAGGATACATACATTCTTCAAAAATAAATAAAAATCATCCTTTGAACTCTGCAAACAGATGGAGCATAGCATTAGTCTATGGCTGCAAATAAATCTGAGCTCGTTCAATAGCTGTGTTACCTGCCAGTGCTCCCTGGCTGGCTCAGGTCTCTTTCTGACCTTCTAAGACTCTGTAGCACCGAGCATTCCTGCAACACGTACAGCCTGTCTTGCTCAGCAAGGGATGATCCTGCAGCGCTCTCCCAGCTCTGCCATCCTCCCGGCTCTGCTGGTGTCACTCCGGGCCTGGTGAAAGCAGGGTGGTCAGTCAGTTGTGTGTCCCCCTGTGCGTCACAGCACCCACCCCCTCCTCCTGGTGCTCCCAGAGGGCGATTCCATCCAGCTCCAAGTTGTTAATGCTAGCTGGGGTGGGCGAGGCAGGAGATGTGAAGCATCACAGAGCTTGGTGTGCGGGAAGGAAAGATCCTGAACTTGGAGAACCCAACTTGTTCATCCATGTGTGTGTCAATAGCCCCTACACAAATTGAACACTTTCATTTGAATTACAAACCCATTGTTTCAGCTGCTTGACTCTTCCCCAGCTTGTAGATGTCTGTATTAACTTGTTATATGAAATGTCAACTTTGAAGTATTTTTGTTAAATACACACGTAGAGCTTTGTATTTAACTAATTGTGAATTAATGTCTGTAGAGTGTGAAATACCATTTTTAAAGTTGCTTCTATCCTTTTGCATTTTTTTCTGTGAACTGTCTTTCCCTGAAAGGACTACTACTCCCCACAACACAAGCTCTTGTATTGTTTTATGGTTTTAGTGATGTTCTGTCTTGTCTTTCATCTTAAATCTAAAGCTTAATACTTGTACTGTAAGAATGTAACACATAGATGGCACGTTTAATGGCTGCTTGTACTCTGGCAGTAAAGCTGTAATGGCCTTTCAGTAGGGTTTTTTTATTATTCCTAGTTGTTTCCTCTTCCCTTTTTTTTTCCTTTCTAAGGCTTACTTTTGTACAGAGCACTTTTGAAAAACCTTACTGTCTAGATAAGTGGTCTGCTATGCCAAATGCTATGTACTCATCCTTGTGTTAACACTTACGTACAGGGGCTTCTTTGAACATCTACAAGCGCAGGGTGTATTTTTAAAGCTATCCAGTGTTCCATGTATGCAAACTGATTTAAAGCTATACAGGTTAATATGGTTTACATAAACCCACTCTGCTTTATGGAAAGCTAATTTTTTTTCTTTTTAAAGTAAGTAAGTGAAAAAGGCTATAAAAATACAACTCTACTTGACCAAGGAAGCTGAATCGGTCTTAAATACTGCGTAAGATGAAAACTCAGATCTCAGACCTTGCTTAATGCTGCAAGCCAGTCTTGAAAGCAGAAAGTGATTATGAAATGTCTTAGTTTCTAGAATCCTGGAGCGTTCTCCTGTATTTCTGAACTAACCACACAACTCCATTAAGGCTTCCAGCTCTGTACTGCCCTTCAGCCGAGGAGGGCTGTATCCCCGTTGTCCTCATAACATGCCAGACTAGTTCCGCATGAGGGTAACACGGTCATTAATCTTGCAGCAGCAGCAGTTACTCAGCCTTGATTCAATTCCTGAACTTGGCCATGGC
Organism: Ciconia boyciana; assembly: GCF_034638445.1. NCBI lineage: Eukaryota > Metazoa > Chordata > Aves > Ciconiiformes > Ciconiidae > Ciconia > Ciconia boyciana. The sequence continues at coordinate 107,856,175 of NC_132936.1, read as the reverse complement.
TGTAGCATTCTCTGGTTAAATTACTGAACCAATGTCCTTTCTGAACAAAAAATGGCACTGAAACAAAGCCTTCAGGTTTAGCAAAAGGAATTTTGCTTTTTATTATAACTTTCCTTTGAATACAGTGTCATTTGTGCTTCTGATCTCTGACCAGACATCTTTTTAAAAACAAACAAACAAAAAAAACCACCTCATGTAAACCCCTGGCCTACAATAACTGCAGCTTAATGATGTGATGGAGAAGGCAGGTAAGATAGCATTTTACTTAAAAATTATTTCCACAGGAAATGATTTGATTTACATTTTTCACGAAATTAGTTCATTCACCAACTGGTTACAGAGGCTACATTTAATTAAAACTAGCCACACAGGTACTTCCTTTCTATTGCACGTTTAGAGTAGGTTCAAGTCCATCACAAAAAGGTTCTTGCAGCCCAAGAGGATGGATGAGTTTAAGGTGAGCATAAATGCACATAAGATGTCTGCAGCAATTGGATAAAAATTAATCCTGCAAAAGCTGAAATATACTGAAATGAGATAAATGGCTTCAAAGAGAGAGCCATTTCCTAAAATCCTGACTGCAGGAAGTGCACTAGAGTCCATTCTGTTGAGCTGCTGACCAGACGCTGCAGTTAGGGTTTCTGCGCTGGAGGCTGTGTGTAGTCCTTTGAGCCTGCCGGTGGTGGAGGTGGCGGAGGGCCTGCGGGGTAGTCTCTAGGTCCCGATGGAGGCAAGTCTCTGTTAGGAGAAGGCGTATAGTCTCTCGAACCAGGTGGGGGTAGCCGTGGGCCTGGAGGATAATCTCTTGGGCCAGGAGGACCTAGGGGTGGAAAAGGAGGGTGCCCACGTCCATAGCCTCTTGGATCTGGAGGCGGCGGTAGTGGGCCAGGAGGCAGATCTCTCATTCCTAAGGGTGGGCCAGGTAAGAAATCTCTTGCAGCTGGAGGTGGCAAGGGAGCACCACGAACTAGAAGAAAAGGAAAACATGGAGTTAAATCTTGCTTTAACCTAAACAGTGAAGCTCCTGACTTGTTCCTCATTTCTTCATTTTTTGGAGCAGCTCTGGGGTGGGTCACTGTCACACACAGACTGCACAGGCCATGAATCACATTCTTTCTAGTGACTTCTGGCCGCTGGTTTCCATGGTAGACTGAACGAGGAAAAACACCTTGGCACTAAGGAGGCTTGAAACAACACACCTGTCCAAGCTTACTGAAATAAAACAGCTAGACCCTGTGAAGCATGGGGAAGCTGTGTGCTAAGGGATGGCAGATCTCAGTTCTGTAGCAGGCTTCCAAGAAGCACAATGGGAAAAGTTAAGTTTCAGCACACGGCAACGCAACTGTACCTAGGGGCACAGGAAGAGGTCGAGGCCCAAAGTGCCCACGGAGAGAAGCTGGTGGTGGTCCATAGCGAAGAGGCGGTGGAGGCGGAGGTCCCATCACTGGGGAGGTCATGATAGGTGTCCCAGGGAAAGAAGGTGGGCCTTTGGGACTAGCATTAGCCTGTGCAAAATTAGGTTATGCTTCAGTGCGTTATTCGTTGCATCAGAGAAGTATTAACACTGCTGAACACCACAACCACTCGCCCAAAGGCCAAGAGGAGGAAGAGAGAGAAAAAAAAAAAACAACCAAAGAAAAAAAAAAAAAAAGAAAAACACACAACCCAAAACACATTAACCAAGTAGAAAATAGGGAAAGGTACTGCGCCATCATTGTCCCTTCACCCAGAACACTGCTTGCACTACCTAGGAGTGGATGCTTAGTGTACCTTCTGAGATGACAAGTTTTCTTTAGCTGAAGCTGTACTAAAGAAAAGTTCAATCCCTTTTGAAGCGTCCTCAGTGGACAACCCCTTTGGTAAAGGGCCTGGCACCTTGAATTACATATGGAATTGTGCTTAAATACCACAGGTAAGTCAGCTTCTTGGGATTATTGGTGTAGTCACTCCAAAGTGTTTGCCTGCAGTCCTTAACAAGAAAGATCTCATTTCCTCAATTCCATAAAAACCAGACAGCAACTGTCCATCATTAGAGAAACCTTTTGAGACAGAGGTATAAGCCCTTGGTTAGTTTTGCAGAGCATTTTGTTATTTAGCAGTTCAGAACACCAAGCCTGTTATTCCTCTCCATCAAAGCAGAGTAACACCATATTCAGCCTCTGAATACTCACTGTAGCTGGTTCAATAGATGAAGGTGAATCAGTAGTTACACAGGGGACTTCAGACTCTTGGGGAGAGGGTTGCTTTTTTTTTTTTTTGGACAGCAAATAAGGATAGTGACAGGATATAGACAAGACAGAACATGATACAGTTAAAGCAGCAGCAGGAAGTACAGTGAATCATGTACTAGAAACAATTCCTGAAGGTTGGGGTTTTTTCAGCTTACCACTCCATCCATTGCTGTGGAAGGGGAGGAGGTTCTTGGCCCACTGCTGATCAGGGATGCTACAGCAGGCCCGAGATCTGTAAAGAGAGCCATGAATGCATGTCTTACCATGCTGTGGGATAAGGAACACGGGTTTCCAATTACATTTCTGAAGTGAAAGAATAACTGAGTAAGTTGCATTTGGTTGCAGGCCACGTAACTTACCAGGAACAGACATCCTTCCAGGTAACTCTGGTGGCCTTCGCGGAGCAGGGGGACCATCTACCACTGTACCTTAAGGGAAACAAGAACCCCAGAGATCCTAATCAACACATGCCTGAGCTATTTCTATGTTTAAAAAAAAAACAAACAAAACAAACAAAAACCCACCACTCATCTGTATCAATACTTAACACTATTCCTAGAACCAAGATCAGACCTTAGCATTCTTAGGTTTGTAGCATAAGATAGCTATCACAGAAGGGAAGCTTCACTGCTTACCAAATTCACCTCTTGAGGCTTCCCTTCGAGGAGCAGAAAGGGGCCGAGCAGGAACTTCTATCATCTGTGTGGGTGATGGATTTCCTCCACTCACAGGTGATGGGCCAAACGAGCCATCTCTGCTTAAGGGCCCTACGCCAAAGAGGAAAAAACACTCAATTTACTTTTCTACAATTTATCATAGCCTTATTTTTTTAGGATATACTGACTTAAAGACCAAAGTTTTGGGAGAAACAGCAGCATTTACCTCGTCGTGGTGGGACTTGGCGATCAGGTCTGCCTGGGGTTGGCTTTACAATTAATGGTCTTTGAAGCATGACGATTTTTTGGTTTACTTCTATTAATCTAATTTTTAAAAATAAAGGGGTTTTTTATTCAAATAACACGAGTTATATTTGTTATAATGTAACAAGGCAAACTGCATTGTAAAATGTTACAGCTTTCACCAAGAAATCTTATTTTAACCATCAAAACAGTTTAATAGTAGTTTAAAATTACTAACTCAAATATGCACTGCACATTCTGAGCAAGCAGGCTAACTGAGCACCTTGCATCGTTTGAGCTCCTTCTCGCCCAAGCAACACAGAGTGTGTTCAAAGAGCAATAAAAATGGTCTGTACTGTACTTACTTCTGTCTCAGGTTGGCTGCTTCTCTTTTTTCTTCAGCCAGAGCTCTCTCGGCAGAGCGGGCAATAAGCTGTTAGGGAAAATTTTGCCAACTGCATTAACTGCACCAACCTGAAGTCAAATACAAACTGTTTGCGTCAGAAAAGGAAGAACATTCTTACCCAATTGTCATGTGCCTTTTTCTCATGAGCAGCAATCTGAGAAGAAAAGAAGCATTTTAGCTTATTTCGTCCAACTACTAGTATGCAGTAAAAGGTGACACAAGAACCAGCAAGCAGGAAGTTTACCTGGTTTTTGTAAGATCTCTCCGTTTTTTGCAATTCTTCTTCCATATCTTGGATCCTTTGCCTGTACAAAAGGAAAAGGAGGGAAAGGAGAGAGGTTTAAATGAATTTTCTTCAATAGCTGAAATAGAGGAAAACAACAGTCTTCACAAACTGAAGTTACTTGTAAACTTTCACTTCCTCAATGGCCAGCACAGCTTTTTCATCTGCAGCAGACAATTTCTGCTCCTTCTCCTGACGCTCATACTCTTCCTGGGTTAGTTTTCTGCATAGGGGGAAAAAAAAAAGAAAAAAGGTGCACCATATATTCCACCATCCTACATCTACTACAACTCAAAATCAAGGTAGTCCCCTCCTAACAACAATGCTATCAGAATCTATAATAATGCATGAGAATGTAAAGAGAGATTTTTGAGAGAGAGAGAGAGAGAGACAGAGACAGAAATACTGTCTTTTGAAACCAACAGACAAACCCTTTGTGTATAAAACCTGAAAATTAAGGACCCAGCGTTGACTGGAAAGTTCTGTCAGCATCTAAAGATTTGTCACAATCTAACAATTGCAGACAGTTCATCTCTTCAGATCCTGTAGTTTACTTACCAATTCTATAGATGGTAATCCAGATTTACAAAGGTACAAACAAGGAAATATGCAGAACTAACATCTAACCAAGGGAAATGAAGAAATGAATGTGTAGCAAAAAAGGGGGAATTTAGGCCCTACGTGACAAACACATTAAATAGTCATCAACTCTGTGGAAAGAAGCTTTTTTCCAAGTATTCTCCATAACAATTTATTACATGACCAATTTCCACAGTCTTTTTGTATCCTCACGGTTCACTAATTTTTTAACTTTTGACATTTTTCTGGAAGTATTTAAGAGGTCCATAATGTGTTTCTAACTTACAAGAGCTATCCCACAAAACTGGAACCATTAAACTAGTAGTAAGTTGGCTATTGCTAATAGCCAGTTGAACATAATCCATTTCCTTGGCTACATGTGGAAACAGTTTTGCAGAAAAAAACCTGCAGGAAGCCCTTCATTCAAATCAAGAAGTAGTAACAGGCAGTGTAACTTCCTAAAAGTTTTGGCAGGAATAGAAATTCTTCAGAGAGGTCAAGAGGAAGTTTTCCTTGAAAGCTGGGCTATCCCTCACCTCTCCATTATGTGTTTACTACACCTGGATCCAAAAGTTATGAGGTCAGGCAGTTTCACTACTGAGGTGCTGTATAGCCTTAGCTATTCCTTACCTTGTTCCAACCCTGTGCTTCTCCCAGCCTACACACTTGAACCTTAGAAGTTTCAATTGCTTCTCCACCACAATTTCAGCTTTCCTAAAACATTTAGCTGAAAATGTCCCTGAATCCTACCTCAAATTTTCCCCACAAAATTGAAATGGTATTACAGACATTTCAGTAGAGGAATGAACACAGATACACAACTACTTCTTCACTGCTAGCAATTCATTCATCTCGTCTACCACCATTAATTCAGCCTTAATTTAGCCTTTTGAGAATGCAAATAGCTCACAAGGCTAAAATACTAAGTTTCAACATTATGAGAATCAGACTCATTGAACTGAGATCTGAGTAGCTGAAACAAATCTTAATTAATGGTCACTGTCTTCTCCTTGACAATGTGGACATTCTCTCTGGACAATGTGACACAGCAACCACAGAATTTGCAGACCAAGCCACCCACTTCCCCTCTCCAAAAGTTGTGGGGGTTTTTTGTTTTTGTTTTGGGTTTTTTGTTGTTGTTTTTTGTTTGTTTTTTTTAATGGTAGAAGGCAATATTGTGAGTGCAAAGTGACAGTCTTTTTAGAATCTCTGGAATGGTGGAAAAAGTAAAAAAGGGGTACTAGCTTCAACCATACTGAAAACAGTAGTCATCACCTTTCACTCCAAATACAACTTGAAGTTATTTGATCCCACTGAGCAAAGAGCATTTGGATAGTGCATATGATATAATACGCCATGTTATGGAAGACTAATGAAAGGCTTACTTCTGGAGTGCCATCTCCTTCTGCTGGTAAAGTTCACCAAGAATCTCCACTTTCTGCTGTAGTGTTTTGCATTCATTTTCCAGCCGAGCCTTGGCTGACTGGAGTGAACAGGAGTCATGTTCCAATTTTTTTATTTGCTCTGTTGGAGAAGCAAAGGTAGGTGAGGGACTCAAAGGAAGTTGCAACAAGAACTGCTATGCCACTTAAATGCTCTGTTTCTTTTTAAACCACAAACGTCATTTCACCCGAAGCAAGTCTTTTGCTAAGCCTACCTTCCAGCTCATGTCTTGCTGTTACTTCATCACTCAGTTTGGATTGCAGAAGATTTCTGTCTTCTTCAACTAAGGATAACATAGTTTTTACCTGAAAAGAGGAGCAGAAAGTTTATGATCTTAGGTATAGCAGTAATGTGACTGCATTTATTAGATATCTTGTGCAGCATACCCTGGAGACATCCATCATCTGCTTAATCTGAGTCTTCATCTTCTCACTCTCATCTAGAAGAGAAAAATATATTTGTTTTCCCTGTTTCTTAACCCCAATTCCCTGGATTCTACAGCTGTTAAAAATAACACTCCCCACATTTCAATCTGGGATAGGTCTCCTTACACGGTCAAAAAAAAGGGGGGGAACAAAACACAATAGCAGTTCCATGACCAGCACAACAGAACTATTAGATTTATTCCAAAAGGCATTCAGAAGACTCCTTCTTGTCACTTCTTCTAGCCACCACAATAACGTTAGTGTAAATGCAGTATCTGTTATCGGACATACTATCTGAAAATCAAAGAGTGGGAATTTCCAGCCCACGTATACTGTACAGTTAGAAAAAAGGGAAATTAAAAAAAACTTCAAAACCAGAGATGTAGCAAAAACATGTGCGACATCAGGAATAACAAACTTCCTGAATAGTTTTGAAAGTGTCTATTTCAGTCTGTCAGATTTTAAAAATGTGATTATGTAAATTACTTATCTAACCCAAGGTAAGCACAATACTCATTAAAAATTCATATTAAAAATAAATATAGCATAACAACAAAGCTGAGATTCTCAGCTTTTGGAATGTTCTTAATTGCTAACCTTTATACACAATCTTTAAAAACTGTGTCATTAGACTTACAATATACCTTAACTGTAATCTAAAAGCAATTATAGGCTTTTTTAACGGTCTCTCCCTTCAGTTAGGAGATACTTTGTGTTGTCTGAGGATTAAAGCTGGCAGTGTCCTAACCCACAGGCAGCTACATGTATGGATTCCCCTTGTTCCCCATATGACATGACATGAACATACCACCTCATATGCTTTAGCCACTGGGCATATCAGCCAGCAGGTAGGATTACTGTACCTGGCAACTCTCCATTGGCCAGATCGTCTCCTGTGCTCCATTCACGCCCTTCACCATCCTTCTTGGCCTCAGATGCTGAATCCATGTCAAGCTGCTTCAGCTGCATAATGCAGTTAGTTAAAACCTAGTAATGAAATCAAAGGTTCACTGAAGGAGAATCGCTCTGCATTTTGTAAAGTATTCCAAAATATTTTATGATGTGTAATATTTAAAGCAAGCTTGTTATAAAGAACCTACTTCAATTTCATTTTCCTTGTAGGCGAGCGCTTCTTCTATGTCCTTCTGAGACTTCTGATACAGTTTGACCTGCTCGCTGAGCTCAGCATGCCTCTCACTCCAACCTTCAGCTTCTTTTAGCAGCTGTATAAAGCACCAAGGCAAGATGATTTCTTGTTTTATTTTTAGTACAGGGTATATGTAATTAAAGTCTATTTTACTACCAGCTCTGGTGATAACTGATCACCACAGGTCACAGCTAAAGGGTACTTCACAGTTATCACACTCATCACTAGCCCACTGGTAGAACTGCATGCCGGGAATCTTTCTGCAATTTATATTATCAGGTGATTTTACAAATTTCACATTATCTCAACTAATATCCCAACATCAGAACCAAACTGCTCACACCCTTCAAAGGACGAGGAATTAATTGCAAACCAGAAGTAATCAAACCACATTCCTTAAAAGGGCATCTACTTCATATATGGAGAAAGAAAACAGATAGATATTTACAATTATCTGTAAAAGAACTGTCATGACATTTCAGGGCTAATGGCCCTCCCCATTTAGCTTCGCTTCAGAATTGCTTTTTGGCAATTCTTTACCATGACTTCCTTCAGTCCTGATCCCAAGTAGCAATCTCCCGATCATGCAGTGACCACCACATCAGCATAGACTTTCTGTGAAGCTGCTGACAAAAACTGAATCACTGGAACTGGCAAAGCCTTCATACTGAAGACATGTGGCTCACCTGCACAAAAAGCCTGTGCAGGCAGGCGCAAGGGGTTTAAATTTTATCTTGATAACATGCAATGTGGAATTCTGACATGTTAAGAAGACAGGGACACACTGAAGTTATACTCAAGTAAACTAGGAATAAAGCCTCAATATTTCATTCAAAAGAGAAACAAAGTTGCTTGGCCTGGGCATAACTTACTTGCTCCTTGCTCTCTTTCAGCCTAGCATTCTCTTCCTGCACATGATGAAGCTCAGATCTCACCTTTTCTTCACTTAGTTTAGCTTCATTAAGGGCTATCTGCACCTACATATGAAACAAAAAGGAACAAAAAGACATGAAGTCAAACTGTAATAGAGCAAGAGCTATGTATTACCTGGTAATGGAAAAAAAAAAAAAAAGGCATATATCCACAAACAACCTGGAATCTACCAAGCTAGCATTTTCAAATACATCCTAGATATGAATTTTCCTGGTACAAGAACCTGTACCTGTGACTTAAGAGGGTGTAGATAATGTTTTACCTCTGAAAGCTCTACAGAATGCACACTGATAGCCTCCTGAAGTTTCTCCAAGGACTTCTGGGTTTCAGAAATCTAGATAAGAAGAAGATGAGCAGTGACTTTGTATTAGCCTGGTACATGCCTTAGCCTGAGTATATAATTACCTTACCTGTGTATTTTGGAAGCATAAAAGGAAAGTCAAAACACCAATAAATTTCCATTTAGAGCAGCCATTAGACTAGCAGCATCAGCGCTGCCTTATCAGCAAGGCAAGGAATAGAAACAAAGAGCACATTAGAATCAACTTCCCTCTGTGACTCTGCCTGTCCATGGCTGGGAAAGTTCCCCGTACACCTGCACAATCTAGAACGAAAGTACCACGTGCTGCTGTCATTAGCAACAACCTTTGATCAAAACACCAAAGAACTTGTTGGAGCTTACCATTACCACAGGAAATTAGGCTTTAAAAAAAAAGAAAAAAGAAAAAAAGTACCTCTAGACAACAAGAATGACAGGCAGCTTAGAGATCTTCACACTTACTACAGAACTAGATGATTCCTCTAAGTACAAGAAAAAGTCTCTTACCAACCTGAAACCTTCAGCCCATCTTGTTAAGGAACTTCCTGGCTCTGGCTAGGAAGTATTAGACTAGCCCATGATTTGAATACATCCGTTTATGTGTGAAAGCGCATAACTACAGAAGTTCATCAAGACCTTACAAAAAACAAACACCACCCCACTCCCCACCTCCCCCCCCCAAAATAAAAAAAAACAACCACCATGCAATCAACAGATTCACCCCTTGAGCTTGGGATGAACCAGAAATTACATTTCAGTTCTCTTTCTCAGATGGTTCATCTTGTTTGCTCTACCTCTATCTGTTTACCCATCAGGTTGCGACTAGCTTTTAGGGCACATTAAGTTAAGGACAATGTAAGACATTAGTGTGATTGCTCTTGCCTTGTTCTGTTTCTTTTCATTCTTTTTTCTCTCTGTTTCAAGCATCGTGTGCAGATTTTTTACTTTGTCATCTAGCTGACGATTTGCTTCTTCCAGTCCTTTGACAGTGTCCTTAAAAAAAAAAAAAAAAAAAGAGTAAAAGACCGACTAAAGCAAGTTATTTTATTGATGTTTTTGCTTTCAGTACAGAGACAGTTAACTGTTTCTTACCTTAAGCCCTGTGGTTTCATTGGAGAGGACGTCTTTTTGTTCTTGGGCCACTTTCACAGATTCCTTTGCTTCCTTTATCTAAGCGCAGAAACAACCAAACAGAACTGAGGAAATTGTCAACATAATATTCAGTAAGAATAGAAAATAAAAATATATTAGCTGTTGCATTGACTGTATCATTAAACCAGTAACAGAAAATTAGGAAGCAAAGGACAAGAACCTAGAACAATACCTTTTGATCATATTCTGACACCTTTTCTAAGATTTCTGTTTTTTCTTGTAGCAGGTTTTTAATCTTTTCAGCAAGCTGCTTTTCAGTCACTAGGAAGAAAAAGAAAGCTTACAATAACTGTACTTCATATCCTGGAGGGAAAAAAAAAAAATCAGAGCTATCATTACTAGCACTTTAGGGAACGTTTTCAAGTAAGGACTAAAGCACAAATCAGGATAGTGTCAATTACCTGGCAGTCAGCCCTTTCTGCAGGAGTCTAAGCATCGCCAGTTTTCATTTAAAGGATAGAAAACAAGGCAGTAAAGCATTGAACACTGACACAAAGCATATAGCTCTTGCATCCACTTCACAGAAGCTGGTCAGAGAATGCACGGCAGAGCAGAGTAAGGTGCTGGCTACGCACAAATGAGGTATGTTCAAGGGAAGGATTGGCAGTGACGATGTTAGAGCAGTCTCAGTCCCTGTGACACTCAGGGAGATGCAACATCTTCCCTAACAACCACCTCTTCCTGCTGTATTGAAACTGAATGTTCGGTCAGCAAAGATAAAAAGCTCTGAAAGACCTACTGGGAACAGAAAAGAGACTGTCAGCTAGCAGACAGCATCAGTAAGCCTCAAGGAACTGCATGGCTTTCTAACAGACACTATTGCTCACAGACCTCAGAAGGGCTGTGACCGAGCAACAGTTCTTTACGTATGCATTTGTTTCTCAACCTAAAGAAGTCACCAACCAACCTTCAGGATTCAAGAAAAACCATTAACATACTTAATTTATTTTATTGCAAATTAATTTAAAGAAACATGGTGACAAAGGATGAGAAAAAGGCTGAGGTACTTAATGTCTTCTTTGCCTCAGTCTTTAATAGTAAGACCAGTTGTTCTCTGGGTACCCAGCTCCCTGAGCTGGAAGACAGGGACGGGGAGCAGAATGAAGCCCCCATAATCCAAGGGGAAATGGTTAGCGACCTGCTACACCACTTAGACACACACAAGTCTATGGGGCCAGATGGGATCCACCCAAGGGTACTGAGGGAGCTGGCAGAAGTGCTCACCAAGCCACTTACAACCCTTTACCAGCAGTCCTGGCTAACCGGGGAGGTCCCAGTTGACTGGAGGTTAGCAAATGTGACGCCCATCTACAAGAAGGGCCAGAAGGGAAGATCCGGGGAACTAGAGGCCTGTCAGTCTGACCTCGGTGCCGGGGAAGGGTATGGAGCAGATCACCTTGAGTGCCACAGCACAAGCAGGTGATCAGGCCCAGTCAGCATGGGTTCAGGAAAGGCAGGTCCTGCTTGACTAACCTGGTCTCCTTCTGTGACAAGGTGATCCACTTAGTGGATGAGGGAAAGGCTGTGGATGTTGCCTACCTAGACTTCAGTAAAGCCTTTGACACTGTTTCCCACAGCATTCTCCTGGAGAAACTGGCTGCTCATGGCTTGGACGGGCATACGCTTCACTGGGTAAAGAACTGGCTGGATGGCTGGGCCCAAAGAGCTGTGATGAATGGAATTAAATCCAGTTGGCGGCCGGTCACAAGCGGTGTTCCCCAGGGCTCTGTGTTGGGGCCAGTTCTGTTTAATATCTTTATCAATGATCTGGACGAGGGGATCGAGAGCACCCTCAGTAAGTTTGCACATGACACCAAGTTGTGCGGGAGTGTTGATCTGCTTGAGGGTAGGAAGGCTCTGCAGAGGGACCTGGACAGGCTGGATTGATGGGCCGAGGCCAGTTGTATGAGATTTAACAAGGCCAAGTGCAAGGTCCTGCACTTGGGCCACAGCAACCCCATGCAACCGCTACAGGCTTGGGGAAGAGTGGCTGGAAAGCTGCCCAGCAGAAAAGGACCTGGAGGTGTCGGTCAATAGCCATCTGAATATGAACCAGCAGTGTGCCCAGGTGGCCAAGAAGGCCAATGGCATCCTGGCTTGTATCAGAAATGGTGTGGCCAGCAGGACCAGGGAAGTGATTGTCCCCCTGCACTCAGCACTGGTGAGGCCGCACCTCGAATCCTGTGTTCAGTTTTGGGCCCCTCACTACAAGAGAGACATTGAGGTGCTGGAGCGTGTCCAGAGAAGGGCAACGAAGCTGGTGAAGGGTCTAGAGCACAGGGCTTGTGAGGAGCGGCTGAGGGAACTGGGGTTGTTTAGCCTGCAGAAAAGGAGGCTGAGGGGAGACCTTATCTCTCTCTACAACTACCTGGAAGGAGGTTGTAGAGAGGTGGGGGTCGGTCTCTTCTCCCAAGTAACAAGTGATAGGACAAGAGGAAATGGCCTCAAGTTGTGCCAGGGGAGGTTTAGACTGGATGTTAAGAAAAATTTCTTTACCAAAAGGGTTGTCAAGCATTGGAACAGGCTGCCCAGGGAAGTGGTGGAGTCACCACCGCTGGAGGTATTTAAAAGATATGTAGATCTTTTAGGTGCTTAGGGACATGGTGTAGTGGTGGACTTGGCAGTGCTAGGTTAATGGTTGGACTTGATGATCTTAAGAGTCTTTTCCAACCTAAACGAGTCTATGATTCTATTCAATGATCCAATTGTCATTCTCTTTCCAGTTCTAAACCACCCCTGTATTTGAACACCCGAAGCCCCATTTGCCTCACAGCAAATCCTGCAGCACAAACAGGAAGCACTGGTTGTTCCAACTGCACCCCACAGGGTGCAATGGCAACTGCTACTCCTCCTTCCCCTCCCACGAGGGTTTCTGGGCCAGAGGATCCCCAGCCCTTCCTGCTCTGGTGAGAGGAGAGACAACAAGCGACTGCTGAGGTACAAGATAGTTCTCAGCAGTTTAAGGGAGGCAGGAATCCCTGCATTAGCTTGGTCTCCTAATTTTACTACTGTGATGAAGAGTGGATAATAGATTTTGTCTTTGGGATTCCAAATGCAATCTATTTCTTAATGCATTTTTGTCACTGTTAATATTCCTCCATTTTAGAGAAGATTTTAACAACAACATTAACTTTATCATATTTGAAGAATATTTATTTGCTCTTAGCTTTAGTAGTTTCTATACAGTATTAGACAGAAGAATATTTGGGGGAAAAAAAACAAAAAGGGGATTATATCTATGTTCCTCTTTTTTTTTTTTTTAAGGCAGGCTGCTAAGTAATTTCTACAACACCAATACCAATGTTTTTCCCCCTCCACTAATATTTGTTTTGCAGCACAGAAATCTCCTTACAGATCCAAGATGGACTTTTTCACTTCACCAATTCTGCATTAATTATATAGAAGGAAAGTGCAGTATAACTACAATGAAACTAGAGAATTATGACAGATAAGTAACATGGTTTGTGAAGAGGAAACAGGCAGAGAGTTCATGTGAAGACAATTCTTTCATATTTTTTGTATTGTATTCAATTATGAATTTCAGCAATTGCCCTACTTTGAATTCTATTTCCTTTCCGTTCAGTACACTTTAATTTTATATACTTGAAGCTGGAGAAAAGCCCTTGTAAAAGCTATGTGCTAGCCACAGGACTATCTGCATATTTAGGTCTACATTTAGAAGGTCTCTTTGCAACTGCACAGTAGCCAGTTTCAGGCTCCCCTCAATCCAAAAAGGCAAGAGGAACTAGCTACTGCTTTTTGTGAGAAGCAACAAGCAAAAGCAGATTCACTCCTAGTCAGAAAACCAAAACAAACTCTGCTCCACTACCACTGTACCGGTACACCAATGGATCACATTTATGGTGAACAAGGCAGAGCTTTTCCTTGCCTTTTTCTTTAATTTGCATGTGTGAGCTGCATTGTTTCTCCTAATCAAAGCATTATCAAAAGCAAAATTGAAATCCTCATATTCAAGTATCATCCTCCAGCCTAGCTTACACCATAACTCCAGACTTAGCATTCTCCTTGAAAGGGAATGAAGATTGACACTTGGTGCTCTGAAACAATCTTCAAAACTTTTACATGCCTAAGCATTAGGTACACTGAAAAGCACAGAGAAACTTACCTTGATATATTCTACTCTTTACCTACAGAAGGAAAAAAAAAAATTAGCCATAAAAGTGATAAGTGAAAAATTTTATTAATTTTTCCTATAGAGAAAAGTCACCACTTATACGTGGACTAAAGAGGCATATGGAAAACACATCTATCGCTGCCAACAAGAGTGTTGAATAACACTACAAACAAGCTTAAGCTGTTTTCTAATAAAAGCTTCTAGGTTAATGCCCTGTCCTAGAGCCTTAGTAAACATCTGATTTCTCAGTCACCAGAAGGATAGCAGTAACTGCCCACATCCAGTTTGCAACAAAGAAAATGAAACCATTTTGCATCAAACAAGAGTCGTGAACTTGCAAACACAAAACACACTTGCATCCCAGTTCTGATCCATTTAAAGCAATGTATGTTTACATGACATTTGCTCATTTCGAAACTAACACTGTTAAAGAATTTCAGAAGCTTTCTTTTCATGCTGTTATATTAACATTATTTTGCATTTGAAGCTGACCTAGTGTATTCAGTATCAAAACTAGGCAAGGAAAAAACTACCAGTGTTATTACAGATATTATTTTGTTTTAATGTATTTTTGTCAAGCAAAGATAAAGTATTCCACAGACTTCCAGAGCATATCACCACTGAACTGGACACCTGTAAAATAAACTGTCCTATTTGCTTTTCATCGATCAATTCCCAAGGAGATGCACTGGTATACTTGAGAGCTGGTGATGGTACTTTTCTTGCACATAAAATTATCGGTGTAGGAAAGAGGAGGACAAATGCAGAGCGAGAAGCAGAGTGGGGAAGGGGCTCTCCAGTGAGAATTAAGATCAGGTTTAGGGTCCTAAATGCGGCACCTACAAGCAGCTGGACAATATTGAGGGGGAAGGATTAACTGCTTGTTTTGGAGATAGTCAGCAACAGGCTCAAGCATGTGGAAGGCTTCTCATTTCAAAGATTCCTGACCCTTTCCTCAGTCTTCTTGATTTACATCATACTCCCTTATTTTGCTTTTGAAACTGCCCCTTACTAAAAAAATCTTCAATTAATAGCTTAAAGGAAACGATTCTTAGCATGAAGAAAATTACAACTTACTTTAGCTATTAGGCCCAGCATGTAGTTCACATTAATGCTCTAAACGGAACAAGTAAAAACACGAAAGACTACATACTGCTTTGACCCCAGTAATGCTGAAACAGTTTAACCATACAAAAGACCGCTCAGTAAGTGAAATACCAGCAGGCTTGCAAGCATGAAGTATACTCACTGAAAGGCAGGTTCTCCAGAAAATTATAGCAAGCGTGGCAATTCCCACTAAGGCAGTGACAATAACAGGCTCCCATGGAAGTCCATGGAAATCAGGCCCAGGACGGATTTCCTCAGGCAGGGTAGCAACCAACTGAAAACCAACAACATTGACAGCTATGAATATGTTTTTATTAAATACTCAGGCAAAATAAGCAGACTGCCAAATGCTTTTATTCCTCTCATAAAACCAGAGAACCATCTAGAGCTTTCTTGCAGTTTTTCTGTAAACTGAAAAACGAAAATGAAGAAAACCACAAAAGCAGCTCGATGCTTGCATTTCAACTCAAAAGTCCAAGTATCTGGAAGACACCTGACAGTAACAAGCTGCTGGCAAAAAACCGCTACACCGAAATAAGCTGATACGCACATTTTGCGTTACACAGCACTAGTAGTTATTTGATCCGTTTCCAAATAAAGCTAAAAGGATGGAAAAATATAGAAAAAAATCCAGCTTTACATCTGGACGTTCATAACGATCCAGTAAAAACGGCTCAGATCTCTTCCTCACTGTCACCCCGGTCACAGGGTCATGTCATGTGTCTCATCATACGTCTCTCTGAGGGCCATAGAGCACCAACTGCCTGAAAAAGGTGTGAATACCTGGTACAATTTACAGGGCTGATACAGACATGGCGCTTGGAAAAGAAACTGTACCAGCCACACAGAAACCCCTGCCTTCTCCCTGGCCGCAACTGGCCGACACGTGAGATTAAAATGAGGGCGCACACTTTCCCCTGCAAAGCCCAGGCTAGGGGCGAGCGGGTGTCTTCGCCGGCGCCCTATTCCCCCAAGGGGCCCTCTCCCCCAAGGGGAGCGGCGAGAGGCCTGGCAGCGATCCCTGCCCGTACTGACGCCAGCCTCCGCCTCCGCTCCCGCGGGACTGCCCCACATCGCGGGGTGGGGGCGAGGAAAAGCAGCCGCTTCACAAAGGGAGCGGGGCAGGTGTACGGCAGGGGTCACCCCCCTCAGGGACGCGGAGCAACATCCGCCTCGGCCCGTCTCCCTCGGGGGGGTCCACTCGGGGCGCCGAGTCCCCCGGTTTACACCGGCGGAGCCCCTCCGCCGCTTGTCACGGCCGCCCGCTCCGCCGGCCGTTAACGGCTCCCAACGGCCGGCGACGCGGGGGGCGACCCCACCCGGCGCGCGCGACAACCCCCCCCCCCCCGCGCCCCCGCCTCCTCGCGCACCTGCAGCAGCCGCCGCGCCGGGAGCTCCACGAGGCGCGCGCCGCCGCCTGCAGGGTCCATGGCGGCGCGAGCCAACTTCCAGGCACACGTCAGCCCAGAGTGACCCCCCACCGCCCCGCGCGCGCGTCATCGGCGCGCGCCGCCGCCGCCCGCATGCGCAGCCGCCACCTCCGCCACTCACCCGCCGCAGGAGCTCCCGGGCCGCGGGCGCCGCTTCGCCGAGGGCTCCCCGTGAGGCCTCCGCCCCGCGTCCTGCGGGCCGCCCGCCGCCCTCGTCGGCGTCTGGAGGAAGAGGGAGAGAAGTGTTACCTGACGGAGCGGCCTCGCCCGCGTCAGCCGTCGCCAGCAGGGCCTGCTGACAGGGGAGGGCTGCAACGGGGAACCCGCTTCTGCCCGCCCCGCAGTTTCTGCGGCATCTTAGGCGAGATTTCAAATTACCGTCCCCAGTTCTCCAGGGCACTGAAGAAAGAGGCAGAAGTCCTGAGAAAGGATAGTGATATTCCACAGGCCGCTTTAGAAAAGGTACCGCAGAGAGGGACACAGATACACAAAGTCACTTTGCCAAGCCTGCCTCAGAGCACATACAGCTCCCTCAGCAGCAAGTCAACAACAAAAAAGCACACACTCTTCAGTTCCTAATCAATAAAGCTATGTCTTCTACTAAGTTTACAGGACTGTTCATACAGCATAAGCTTTAAACCACCTTTACTTCTACCCTGATCTGAAGCCTGCCTCCTCCTCTCTCTGCTACTGTTGCCGTGAATTCAGGTTAACAGCTTCAAATAACCACCTGCCCAGCCTGTTGTTACATTGTGGAACAGCCTCTGTGACCAGCAATTCTACAAGCACCTGCCCTGTTTCTTCTCAGCACTTCTAGCAGTCCTCATAGGAATTCCTGGTAAACAGCATTTAACCACCGTTAAGGAAGGAATGGAAGATGGTCTAAAATACAAATGAACATACGACTGCTTAACCACATCATTCATCCACCAGCCATTTACAATTCCTAGGTATCTTTGCATTCAACCAAGCGTTTTCCTCAGCACTTAGAAGCTGCTTGGCTCAAAAGTGCTTGGCTATGGGAATGGTACCTCAGTAGCGTACAAAAGCTAAGCAAGATGTGCCTGATTTTTTTCTAAATACTCAGTGAAGTCAGATTTATTAAGTATAATCAGAGGTGAATGCAGAACAGCAAAGCTGAGCTTAGCACCGAGAATGGAGTCAAAGGCAGTTTCATGCCAAAACAAAGCTGGGGAAGATGATGGTAATAGGATCCCTCCTTGGCATAGTGAGGAGTCAGCACACTTGCTCCAGAGAGAGAAGGCCTCAACGGAACAGAGTCAAACATTTCTCCTACTCCAACAAACACCTTAGCCAGGAATTACTGAACTGCTTGAGGGAAGCTACACTCCATCTTTCCTGGAAAGTAATATAGCCCTGAGTCACAGGTTAAAAAGAGCGATAAGAGAGAGCTCATGATTGTATAGCCTAATGGTTGGACTGTGAGTCCCCCTGCAAGGAGGAGGAAACCTGCGCTAATGGTATGCTTCCAGTGATTTCTGCTCTTTATCCACTACCATGCCAAGTCACAGTCCACCACCCTGAGCACAGAGCCCTGACTATGACATTTACAGGAGAACTTTTCTTATTTCTATAGTGCAAAAAGGTAGTAGAAAAACCTCTCTGCTGAGATGAGTGGTATTGATACAATACTGCCACTAGAGAGACTGTCACAGATTAGTGAAAGCGATTAGGATTACAGCAACATACAATGAAAATATTAGTGAAAAACCTCAGTATTTGCCTAGAAACCATTCAACCATGCTCCTCTTCAAGAGCAAAAGAACAAAATAACCCAATTCCAAAAGGTTACCTGCAGCAGTATCTTCCCTGGCACTCTGTCCTGAATCAATTGACCCAAAAGAAGTATCTTCCAGCAGCGATCCTCTTTCACTGTCATACCCTTCTTCAGCTTCTCTATTATCCGAGAAGTTGGCCTCTTCATGCTCAGGTGGAACATTAACAGCCCTCTCCTCCTCCTCAATAGGCTGTTCTGGCCTCTTATCTTCAAGCTGCTGAAATCCCCGATTGCTCTCATCAATGGCATTTGGGTTTCTGATGGAAACTCTGTCATATTCAGCCTCTTTTGCACCATCTGTGACAGGGAGACATGAATTAAGCACTGAGCTACTGTGTATTTCTTACCCACAGCTGTCTCCAGTGAAATACCGCATTTGACAAAGCTTTCTTGATACTTTTTAAACACTTGAGCTTGTGTATTGCTTCTAGTATATTCTCAATCAACTTTCAGTAACATCTAATTAAATGTTTATATTGAATTTATGCAAGGTATCAACCACTGACCTTGCAATGAAATATTGCAAGGTGAAATATTTTCATTGTTCATGACTTTAACAGAAAATCACATACTTAACATGTACTACTGTAAAAGGAGCCTTGCTAAGACAGTGTCTTACCACCTTGCACATTAATTTGAAAAAACAGCAAGTTTGCAGCAGACTCTACTGCTGGTTCTTCTCCCATCAAAAGATCTGTTTGTTCAGTATTTCCACTTATGCACTCTTACAAATGTGGGCAAAAATATAATAGGGACACCTGAGATTTTAGGTGCATGGATTTAGTGCTTGAACTTTGCATTAATCACTGGATCTCTCATAATTAGGTGCTAGCTAGTTCAGAAAAAAAGACTCCTCTAAACCTTCCAGAAAATTCAGCACATTAGTATATGTGAATCCCTCTTTCTTGAGAGGAGGAGAGATAGACATGACCTGAATAGCTCCTTCTAGCCATATCCATGCACGGATCCCACTTACCTTACACAGAACCTGGCCCATAAGAACAGACATGCCGAGCTCAACATTTTCTCTCAAGATTTGTCCCTAGGACACCCATCACAATGCCAAAAATATGCATTAAAAATAAGCAAAATCCCAGCAGATTCCACAGGGCCTCTTTCAATTCTGCTCCCTCACCTTCTTCTTAAAGTTTCTCTGGGTTACATAGTGTTGTCTGGGATAGGGTTTTACTTCCGTTTCATCTACTCATTAACTGGTTTAACATCCTACCTTGAACATGCAGCTGATCATCTTCCTGTTCTGGAATAGATGCAAGCGGGACACTCTCATTAGCAGATGAATATTTACTCCTTAAAGAATATATTAATTCTTGAATATCATCCATCAGTGCGCTCTCCTCATCATAAAAATCCATCTCTTTTACCACCTCCTCTTTATGTTCTGCCACTCTGGAATCCAGAACTTTTCCTACAACAGCCATAATGCTCGATTCTGAAAACTCAAGTATCTGGTCCAAAGCTTCTTCTATATCTTCATTATTATGGCCTGCCTTCCGAGCAAGCTCCATCTCTACCTTCATGTCATGAAACATGGCTTCTATCCTAACCATGTGTTGAAGCCCAAGGTACTTTTGTAGACGTATTACACGCTTTTCATCCAGAAAATCTCTCATTATTGTGAGCCGCTTCACAGACTCACTGAAGTCTGTTACAGTGTCATTTGTGGCTGCTGAGCTGTCAGCAGGGCTGGGGAAGTGTGCAGATTGCTGGTGGTCATTTCTTGTATGCTCTAAATTTTGCACCTCTTTTGAGTCTTTCTGTGAAATGCCCTCTGGGAGATGATCTTTCCTTTGGTTCAAGTCATTGTTGTCTTCTGTGTCAGGAGATTGGAAATTATATTCTTCCACAGCTGATGGTTCCTCGGCTTCAGAAGACTCCTCGTCATCTTCCATGACATGTTCTATCTCATCCAGTTCAGCATCTTCACTCACTGGTGCATCAACCTCTTTGTTTCCAGTCTCACTTGCATCTTGCATGCTGATCGGTTTTTTAGCCTCCTTAGAAAATGAGTTTGTTTCCTCTCCTGTTTCGTAAGTTGGATTTCCAGTTCTTGAAACAGCTTCACGTAGTACTTCTAATTGAGGGTTTGTACTTTTAACATTTAGTGTATCGCTCTGCGTATCTGCAGCCTTTGCTTGTGACAGCTTTGCACTTGCAGCATTCTCATCTTCCAGTAGCTCTTCCTCTACTTGTTTCAGGTCAGGGTTATCTTCAGCATCTGGCTCTTCAGATTGCAATTCTGGTCTTGGTGTTTTTTCTTTAGATAAATTTGTGCCGAGATTTCTGTCTGAATCTGCATCCTCAGTACGAGCAGTTCCTTGCTGAGTAAGATTCTCTGTATTAGTATTCTGTGTAGTGCTTTTTGATTTTTCTTCAGGGGAACTTTTCTCAACGCTTTCTTCAAATACTGTCATCTTGCCGAGATTTCTTGAAAGCTCTTCTTTCATATCTGCCTCGGAATACTCAGTCTCATTTTCCCATGGCCTAGGTTGCTTGACAGCTCCTCTATGGCTTGGGTCTCCTTGCCCTGCAGAGGTTTCTTTCACGTTTCCCCTTTTTATTTCAGGTTCTTTGTTAAGAGAGGTGGTTTTTTGATTGTCATCATCGGTCTCCCCTATTTGTTTCAAATCTTCTTCATGCCTTAGAAGCTCTTTCTCCACAGTGGGCATTCCATGCTCCAATTTCTCTTTTAAAAGATTAGTATCTCCTAGGTCACTTTGAGATGCATTTTTTACCTCTTCCCCTGGTTTGGCTGGAACATCAACAGGCAGCTTGTCCTCAGCTCTTCCTTTCTCCTTTGTTTTCTCCCATAACTTTTTGTGCTTTAAATCACTTTCCAAGACCTCTTCCAAGGTGTCATCCTCAAACTTTTTCTCATCTTTCTCTGTTTGAGCAAGCGGCACTCTTTCTGGACTTCTGTTGAGATGACCAGCAGGTGGTTTTAAAGCATCTTGCTTGCTTTTAACCAATGATTTGGACTCCAGATCATGTCCTGGATTAGGCAAAACATGAGGATCAGGCACAGCTGTACTCTTCAGCTTTTCAGTATGTGACTCAGTTCTATCAACTGCAAGCTGCTCTTCAAACTGTTCAGTTTTGTTTGGTTTTTCTTTTGAATCCAGATCACCTCCACCTACAGGTTCCTTTCTAAGGAGTTCTTTGGAGAGATCCTCAGGTTGAGTTGTTGCTGGTACTTCTCTTTTACTAATTAGCATCACCTCATCCTGTTTCTCTTTTGCTGGTTGAGATTCGAACCTGTCCACACTTATACTGTCACCCAACTTCTTGCTCTTACTGAAGGCATCTTTAAGAATTAATGCATCTGAATCATGTTCTTCCTCATTGTCTCTTTGGTTATTTAGCTCTGTAGCACCCTTTGCATCTTCATCAAGTTCATGATTTTGTGACTCAATGTCATCGTTTTCATCATCATCATCTAAATCCGCTGGGGATGTAATTTCTTGCTCTGCCATAAAAGACAGCAAAGAGATTTCTTCAGAGTGATCTGCAGAGTCTGGCTCCTGCTCTGCATCATGAGTATTAATGCTCAAATCTTCATTAAAATCATCTTCCAGTGATGTAATAAGGCGAGTCACCTCATCATCTGATACAACAGCATCAGCAGTTGAGCCAAATTTTGTTTTCAAGTTCACAGAGAGCTCTCTGTTTAAAAGTGTATAGGCATTGACTTCCTCACTCTCTTTGTCAAGTTGACCGGTTTCACCCTGAGGAATACTAGTGGTTTTGGTATTTTCACTTTCTAGCCCTTTTAGTTTCCCATGTAGCATTCCTTTCAAGTGCTCATGTGCAATTTGATCTCCCTGAGAGTTTTCCTCGTGACTATTGACACTGGAGTCTCCTCCAGTATTTTCAGTTCCTTCTGTAAGAGAACTGTCTGCTTCCTCTGTCATGGCGAGGGCTTCCTCGTCTTCTTCTGTACTTGGCTCAAGATTGTCTGTCTCCAAAGCATCAAGGGACTTCACCGTATCGACCTGTTCAATCTCCTCATCCCTTTCAATCCCTTCATCTGGTTTTGTCCCTGGATCACTTGATTCAGTTTCCCCTTCATTTGCTATTGTCTCTTGCCATGACTTCAAAAGCTCATCCACATTATAATTATCAAAATCATCCCTTCCGCCATCAAAGCAAACAAAGTCTGTTTCCTGAAATGAAAAACAACATGTAGTCACAAATATTATTTTCTTTATTACAGTGATGAGACCAAATCCATTTGGTTGGTTAGAGAAAGCAGCGAAGTAAATTATATTAATTGCGCAGAATTAACTCCTTGAGTCCTTAACCAAAAGTCTCTTCGAAATCAGTGGAAGTTTTGCCCAAGGACTCTTAAAAACCTAAATAAAAAGCTCATGGGTTAGCCCTGTCAAAGACCTCCTAGTGAGGAAAAAACTGGAAGTCAGCAATGTAGTTGATAGTATTATAATTTACTCATCACATACATTCTGAATTAAGAACAAGTCTGTTGCTGAATGCCAGTGAGGAGGAGAAAACAAGCATCACTAAGCCTGTTTGTCCCAGTCTCTTTTAGCTGGTCTCTCCTCAAATGACCAAATCCTCCAAGCAGGAGCCACATGTCACACCATTTCTGAAAAATAAACAGCAGTGCAGGCCATTGAATATGATTTCATAAGAGTCTGAAGCTGCATCCACAAACAGGCCTTACTCACACAACTCTGGAGTTACTAGCCATTAGTGCATGAAAGCCATTTATGTGTGTAAGGGTTGAAGGACCAATTCTAGAATAAAAGGGCTAACAGTGTCCCAGGTATTTGTTTGTTTCTGATAATACTTTAAAATTCTAAAGTTTGGGAAAAGAATGAATTCTGAATACATACCATACAGCCTATGTGCGAGCCAGCTAGCAGCATTTCTAGAGCTCAATCCAAACAGATTTTGTTAGAAGAAAACCAGAATATTCAAGAAAAGAATGATCAATGCCCACATTTTCGGCTGATACTTACACACCCATCCACATACATATCTGCACAAACATTCCACCCCCCAATACATATGTGCATCTCTGCACATATGTAGCTGCTTGCTAACAAAAGGTAACTAAGGATCACGGATATTCCCATTCTCCTCCTCAGGGATTTTATTGAATGCCAAGGTAAGAAACAGCAAGCAGCCCAATTAAAAAATAACAAATAAGACTTACATCTGTTGGTAACTCTAGCTCCTCATTGGAATAATTATGATTTATTTCAAGTAAATCCTTTGGAAAATATCCGAAATCACTTCCAACCTGCCAGAAAACAAACACAAGCAAACAAAAAGCAGTAAAGAAGCTTTTGAAATCATGTGACTATGTTAAAATCCTAATTACAGACACTAGTAACAAAGACGTCAAACTCACTCTCAAGTATTTCTAGATGAAGTTTAACACAGTGAATAAAAGAAAAAGATTAGCAATGCCTTGTTTATGCAAGAGTTTTCATTGAGGTTTTATACTTACATTTCACAACACCTTTGTGAAGTTGTTTACTGTTTCTGTTTTAAAGCCTGACTTATAACAAATTATTAGGAGAGCTGGGAGAGAAGCCCAAGCATTCTGGCTCATGTGCTTTAACTGCTATTGGGCACCCTCACTGGCACCACATATGCTTCAAGTATTTTCTCACATAGTACGCAGAACAGGATCTTTGACTAGTAAGATTTACATCCATGTACAATACTATAGCCTGAAATATGCTCACTTTGTAGCTTAAGGAAAAAAAAATTTTCTTAAAGCAGATTTTAGGAAAATGCAAAATTGTACCTGAGATAATAATCTATTTTAAAACCTGTGTGGAAAATATACCCACTCTGCAAATGCATTGGTGCTCTTCAGTGACTAATACAAGCAAAAATCAGTTGCAGATGGCTATTTTCAAGCAAGTCAACGTCCTAAGCCAAGACAAACAGTGGAAGACAAGAATCTCTTATCACTCACCAGATAAGATCTACACAGTAATGCTCTCACTTGAGAGTTCTGACAATGGCTGTCAAGAAGCCAATATTAATAGCATGCTATCACTGTGCAGATTAGATAATCCAGGCAATTAGAGCCTGGTGGACACACCTAGAAAGGTACAGAGTTCCTAGACAACCAAAATATCTGGGGGGAAAAAAAGTGTTGGTCATTTCCTCAATGTTTTGTTATAGGAGGAAAATGACAATTGCCAATTTTCTTGAAAAGTTTATTTGGGAAGGGCACTCAGTTAAAGATCAAATTAAAAAGGAAGCCAGTTATGTCAAAATAATTAGGGATATATAGATATATGTTTCGTTACATTGATATCACTGAAATAGGCTCACATGACCTGAAGTTTTCTGGATTTACAATGGCATTAAAAAAAAAAAAAAGGAAAATTGTATCCAGTAAATAATAAGTACTAATATTTTTTTGTTGTTGTTGTTATGCAAGCAAAGTAAGCACTGATACATTATGGGGCTTCCTTTTTTAACTTTTTCTCATTCAAATCTTACCTTCCATAGCTGAGATCTCTGAAGTTAGTTACATAAAAAAATAAATCTATTACCTCTGCACCTTTTGCAAACACATAGAGATACTCTCTTATGGAAAAGAGATAATGTATGCAGGTTTATCATTGGGAATTATTGGGAATGGGAAATTAAACTAGACAAGTCAAATCAAAAGCTTGTCCTTGTGCAGTATACTACAGTTTCATTCTAAATTGGCTTGTTTCTCTCTACAAACTTCCATTCCAGTTTTAAATGATCTTTCTGAAAACAAAAGCCAAAGCATCAAAGTAGCCTCCTTACAGACTGATCTCCGTGACTACCATTATAATTAGGCATCACAACTTGGAAATTCATTTAGTGTAATCCAAGCTGTTGACCATACAAGTCCTCTGCAGTGACCCAGTTTGCCACTTATGTAGTTTACGAGCCATACAGGATCTGCATGCCCAAAATTGCACGTGCTCCTCTCCCTACAAGTCCTCTCATAAGGGAAAGAAATGTCTCATTGTGCAAATAAAGGGAACATTCTTCGTTCTCTACAGGCATGACAGAGGAAAGGCATTATGAATGCCAAGGAAATAAGGGAGAGAAAGGTGCATCCTTCATTTCCACTTCCTTCCCAGCTAAAATGCCGTGGGTGGACAAAACACATAGCTGCGTGTACAGCATCTGTCCCCACCAGTGCCCACATGTGGCAGCCAGCTGCAGCAGATTCACTGACCACCACCAACCAAGAAACCTGCTTCTCGCACCACCTACCTCAGTGACAGAAATAAGACAGCTGGGAAAAAAGATGTTCAAGTGTTTTTAATCTTAAAGCCCACATCCCTGAAGCACAGGCATCACAGGTACCTAAAACTGCAGAACATTGGTCAAAGAAGGGAGTTGGTCTGGTCTACCCTTCTTGAACTCCGCCATTGTTAAGAAAACACAGAAACAATAGGAACACATTCCCTGATCCTCTGGGTCCTCCAGACATACTCTGTCTTACCTGAAATTTACCCCACCTGTATTCCTTTCTACTACACTATGTATAAGATTTGAAAAAAAAAAAACCAAAAAATAACCAACCACCCAAAAAAACATGATCTGCAGGCAAGTCCATTTCTTGTAACACGAGGTCAGAAATAGTTTTCTCAACCTTGAATCAAAGGAATAAAGTTCAGCCCTTTGCTGCAAGATAAAATAACAACCTTCTGCAGCAAGAATTTAAAGTGTCTTTGCTGAAATGTTTTGTTAAAGAGCAGCAGCTTTTACTTGAATTATCTGAAGTAGTTTTGGAGCTCTGGACCCTGCTGAAGATGAGGGCAGAGTGCAGGAGAAATGCATAGGAGGAAAGTCTATATAACACAACTTGATGGGGTGAACGATGTGAGGTGGATGCTGAAGAAGAGACTAGTTTTAGAGCAGGACAGGGTGCATTGGACAATGAGAGTACCAGATGTGCTCCACCTTTCGGCTTTGGGAAAAAATCAAGTATTTTCCTGGAACTGAGGTATTCCTGAAATTCGTAACATAAAATCACTATTAAATAATGGTCATAGAATAGCATCGAAGCATTTGGCTTTGCTTTATTAATGATGTTTAGACAGCTCTGCTAAAAACTGCATGCCATATAGTGTACAGAATACACATTATAGCTGGGTTCCAGAATTTTTTCACATGCAAAATACTCACTGAGCCCCATGGGAGTTCTGCAAGAAATAAAGTATACAAGACTGGGGTCATAAAATAAAGGATCTATTTTGTTAAAATACAGCATGTTTGCTGGCAGAGGAAAAAAAAAAAAATCAACAATGGCTTGAAAAGGGCAGAGCGAATTAGAAAAGCAAAGGCAAATAAACCCCCAGCGTAACTGCTATAGATTTTTCAGCCTTGGTGAAAGTCTCCTTTCTTATCAGATCACCTCCCTTCAGGTCAAAAATACTATTGTATTTCTCATGGCTCCTCAAAATCGATGTCAGGATTAGAGCCTCTATTTACAACTTGTTTGAAATAAGCCCCAGGTTGCAGTAGTTGAAGCTTCTTACACACACATTCCCCTAACCTCTGTCCCCATCTGAACATCAGAATACCAGTTATCCCTTGATTTCTTAGTTTCTATTATGCCCTAATAAATACTTTCCCCTAAAACTTTGGGAAATGGAACAAGGCAGTAGGGTAGATGCACGAGATCAAATGACACACACAAGTACACATAAAATCATGCAATGAGACCCCAAAAGGGCTGCGGCAGAAGGTAACATGCCTTCCATTGGAATTTGTTTGAACGCAGATCTCACTAGGTAGCCTGTTTTTAATTAGCAAGCAACAGCCTCCCCCTAGCTCCAAGGCTGCACACAGCAGGCACGGCTGGTCTGCATAAATCAAATAGCCCAGGCAAATCTGGCATGGTAAGTCATGTTGCATGAGAAAGACCCCAGTGCTATCTGCAAGTCAGGGACAGGGTCAGACATACCAGTGCCCTACTCAACATGCAAGGGTAGGCACCTCTGACCCCGCTGCAGCATTTGCACGCTGGTTGTCGCAGTGCTATGATTAATATAGAAGCAGTCAATCAAATCGGGGAAAAAAGAAATAAAGATTATAGCCACCAACTGAAAGGAATTAGTCTGTTATCACTGCCCTAAAAGGAAGATAGAAAATAGTGTAACACAATTAAAAAATGACAACAAATAAAATGGAGCTTTGCAATTCTTTAGATCTGCCAACTTCAGCTTTTACTTGTTAAACTCAAAGCAAACATCCTTTTAACTTGGAGACACACCTAACTGTTGCATGAGCTTCCTATCAGTGAATAGTTAAACTGAATATTAACTCAGCAATTACCTTAAAGCTGCTGTCTGATCTTGCAGCCTGCATTACACCTTGTTAGAAGATGCAAAATTGGCCCCACGCTGCTACTCCGCGTCTCAAGAACTGGCAGCCCTGGAAACCTGTACCGGCTAATTAACCAGATTATTTATGGTACAGTACATGTCAGAAGGGAATTACCAGCATGATACAATTATAAACTCTTCTTTAACCACGTGCTGCCATTTTCTGCTCTCTTCTGTATCATTCTAATTGGATTCAGCTCCTGCTGAGAGCTTGGCTGTGCACACCCAGCCTGAACAGGTTAGAGAAAGTGATACATCCTGCTTTTCACTAAACCACTAGTCCCACAGTCAACACCCAGGTGTGGCTTTGAGCAGCCTAGACCACTACTGGAGGCAATTGTCTATCTCTTGTAGAAGACCAGAGTAAAAACAGAGGTTGAAGTAAATGATTTGGACACAAAAAGGTATGTAGGGGAAGCATGGGCAGGGGTCTAAGTAACCTCCAGACTGCCAGCATTTTCAAGGGAAGTCTGCAAAAATTGCTCTTGCTCCAGGGTATCTCTGTTCTGCTTCTGTCAGGCAAATAAGGTGTTTATTGTGAAAGCCAAGAGGAAATATTTCATATTTTCTATGAAAGAACTGCAAGTATGGGGACCCTCCTTTCCCATTAACTCTTTCTTGATTGCCCAAAGAAGACAACGACTCAGACAAGGCCACTACTCTGCAAGCTGCTACAGTGTGTTACTAAAGCTGAGAGACAGACCTTTTAAAAATCAGATTTACCTTAATTTTTTTTAGTTTTACTACTTTTTTTTCCTCCAGTTCTGCATGTGGCTTAGATAAAAAGGGGAAGACGGCAGCTGAATGTTAGGAAGAGAAACGCGATTAAAGCATGTACATGGAACAATTTTTAGCAGGATTACACAGAGCGCAGGATGAGACCACATTGGGGTAAACACAAGCACAGGCTTAAGCCTCCCTAGATGGGAAGGGAGGCTCAGCTTCCAGGCAGGCTCATGGGCCACCACTTACAGTGCTGCAATGGGAGGTTTTCAAAACAAAGGCAGTTTTCTAACAGTTTTTAGCACACATTAGCGTTGCCCATTTTTCACAGCACTTAATGCCTTAGCTTTGATCAAACCACATCCCATTTCACACGGGTCTCAAGACAAAATGGCATTCATTATGTTATTTAGCCATGTTCAAAACCCTAAGTGTTCTTCTATGAGGCAAAAGGAAGGAAAAAAGATTACCAACAGAAAGCACCAAGAAGAGCAAACAGAACAAATGCTTTACAGTACTTACACTTCCAGCCCAGAGCTCCGTTGATTTTCCTATTAGTTTGTAATATACGTACACCGCTTCTCCCTTCTTAAAATTTACAAAGCGACAATCCGGACCTTTAAAATCCTGCGTTGCCTTCCCTCGGCACATTAACACTGTCCGAAGAAAACAAAAAGCAGAGTATTACTTTAAAAATAATAATAAAACAATTTGATGAAAGGGGCCTTTGCTAACTGGCAGAAAACAAGACCTCCCCGCACGCACCGGTTCGCTATTTTCCAGACTGGGTCAAGAGATAAGAACTTAACTGAAAGTATAACTAAAATAAGGGACTATTTTAAAAAAAGCAAGCTCAGTGATCAAGACAAGCATTTGACGAAGCACTTGAGAATTACATTTCAGAAGTGCGCTATGAAACTAATTACTAATATTAAATTAGATGGGCTAAAAGACGACATCGCTGTCCTAGCGAATCGGCCCTGAAATTATTCCGCGCACAAACAACACCCAGAAAGCGCCTTTATTACAAGAGGGTTTTGCAGGGAGGAGGGGGAAAAAAAAAAAGAAGGCGCTGTGGGGATCCGAAAACTTGGTGACAGGGCGAGGAACGACGCGGGTCGGCGCCGCCTTTCCATTCTCCCGATTCTCCCCGGTTTCCGTGCCAAAGCCGGGGGGCTTTGGGAAATGCCCCCGTCAGGCATGCGACGTTCGCATATTTTCCCGTAACCGCTTCCCGGCGGCGGGGGCGGCCTCCCGGCCGTGCCAAGCGCCGGGGACCGGGCAAGGACCGCCCGCTCCCCGCCGGCCGCCCCCGGGCCGGGGTCCCCCGCCACCCCCAGCCCCCCCCCTCCCGGGGCGCGGCGCGTCCCCGCCGCCCCCCACTCACTGCTGCACTCGCGGTCGGCGCAGCGCTTGCGCTCGGCGAAGCGGCGGCCCAGGTCGGGCCCGGCGGCGGCGCAGAGGAGGGAGGGCGGCGGGGGCAGGAGCAGCAGCAGGGCGAGGAGCAGCCGGGGGTCCGGCGGCGGCGGGGCTGCGGCCATGTTGGCGGGCGCCGGCGGCGGGGAGGGAGCAGACACGTCAGCAGCGCCGGCGGGAGGGCGATGTGGCGGGGGAGGGGAGGGACCGGCCCGGCCCGGCCCCGCCGCCACGGCGGGAGGAGGGCAGCGCCCGGACCCTCCCTCCCGGAGGCATCCCGATCCCCGCGGACACGGGACCCCCCGGCTGCCTGCGCCGGGCAAGAGTCCGGCTGCTCTGCAGGCTCCCTCCTAGCAGAGGGGCTCTCCCCGCCTGGAGGGGCGACAGGGAAGGTCCTGCCCCTCACTCGTGCTTGTTAATGGCGGTTTTCTCTAGCAGGGGGTCGCTGAAGTGGCAAGAACGTCCCGGCGGTCTGAGCAGGCTGCAGAAAAGGTGTAATTGCCGCCGCGCACCCCCACGGCACAAGGGTGAGGATGCAACAGATCCAAACATCCACCTGGCTGCTCTCCCTCCTGCCCCACCGAGAAGTTCGCATCTCCGCTTGAGAGGCGCAGCCGCCACCAAGGCAGGACGTCATCCGCCCCGGTGACCTCCCGAGAGTTTGAGGTTAAACCTGCGGTAACGCAGGCGTATGAACTCACTCACGCGTAGTCCCACTGAGGAAAGCGCAGGCAAACGAAGGGTTGCACGCCTAACTGCTGAAAAGACAGGCTCCCCAACGGGCCCGTTCTTCCCCTTCCCTAGCTTCAGCTTCCACTTGCTGCTACATCTGAACTATGAATGTTTGCAAACGAAAAGATGTGCTACTTACACTTGTGCCTGCGCTTTTTTTATTAGCTCTTCTTCACATCCCTCACATTTATATTGCTTTAGAGATCTAAAATGGTAGAATAACAGCAGAAGTCACCATGGTCACGTACAGGAGAAAAACGAACACAACTTCTTCTCCCTCTTCTTTCCACACCCATGTGATTTGTTCAGCACAGCCCCTGACCGGACAAAGGGAATAAAAGATGCACCCAAGAAAGGATAGGTAATATAACAGAGCCTTCTTGCTGGTTTATCAAAAGGCCAAAGGATAGGTAATATAACAGAGCCTTCTTGCTGGTTTATCAAAAGGCCAAAAAAAAAAAAATTCACTTCCCAAAGGGCAAATTCTGAAGCTGCTTCCAAAATGAATAGGCACTGGGCAAAACTGATGGTCAAGGTGAAGGATTCTGCTTTTTCATGCATGTCAAAGGACAACTCTGGACAGCTGACGTTTTTTTTAAGAGCCCTTTTAAATGATATATTTGCAAGCACTCTTAACTTCAGCTCTTTGGGGTTTGTTCTGCAACTATGATAGCAGCAGTTGATCCAACTGCTCCACTTACTGCCAGCTCCCATCACAAGAGTTAGCAATCACCACTGATAATTGCATTAGAAGCACGGCTCGTGTTCTTATCATATCCTCACGATTATTGATTTTTGCTCTACATACTCTCATTTCCACAGCCCCAACATACAGGGCCTGAGAGCCAAGCTTAGTTACTGCTATGTAATCTCTGAAAAATATGTAAGCGTTTCATCTAGAGCAGTTTAATATTTTAATCACATTATAAAAAAGCATCAAGCCAGGAACAGGTATCTTCCTTAGTGCTGCAATGAATGGCTTTGCTACCTCTTTGCCAAACACACCTTGGACATCCTGCCATTTCTTACAGCCTGGTCCATCCCGAGATTAAGCAAACATCCAGACGCTACAGGAACGCAATGATTCATTCACCCAGTGCCCACACATACTCTCCAGGCCTTGCACAGCATCACAGCTGTAGCACGCAGCATTGCTGACAGCCCCCCTGGAATTTTGTTGACATTTTTGTATTTCACATCCTGTAAAATGAGGCGATACCTATTTGCCACTGCTGATATTGGCTGATAAAAAGCTCTAAGAAAGCCTAACTCATAAAATTTAGAGGTGACACTTATCACAATTTACAATATGGAAGTAAATATATTCAAGTCACGTTTTATGATGACTGTACGAATGAAAGACAAGTCATTTTTCCCTTGACATTAACATTTCTTGTGGCTTAATTCCCAGCCTGATCTTTAGGTCCACCTGCTTGTAAAGACAGACCTGTTTGGCAATTTCCCATCAGTACAAGGTTATCAAGCTTATCTGTATTAAAAGACCAAGATAAAAGATAACGGTGTCTGTGGTCATAAAGACAAGGGCAAGGAAGGGAGATGTGAAGAGACACAAGATCACATACTTCTTACATAAGTCATTGCCTTTATTGTGCAGTAACGAGTAGCTCGCAGTCGAAACACATACACAAGTTTACCCCTGCAACTGTCCAGCATTCCCTGCAATTTCAAGTATTTCATAGTAATAATGCACCCACATGTTAACATACCCAGCTCTCCCCAATGTGTGACATAAAAAAGAAGTATTTCACTTAGTTCTATTTAGATATTTCAGACAAAATTTCCTTCAGTCTTCAACCCCAATCTTGGAAACAGATGTATTCAACTATGAGAGTAGTCCCACTGTACATGAGGAATCTAACATTTTGTATGTGTCTACAGTTACAAAGCAGTTCTCTCATCTCTGCTGCACTAAAGTATCTACCAAATTAATAATGAATACCCATTAACACGATCAGTTGGCTATGTTTACATAGGAATCAGCAAAGACTCTCACTCATGCATGACACAGGAAGATAAAAATAACAAGCCAAATGTAAACGTGCTTCTAAGCAAATGTGAGAACTTTAAGAAATAAAGTGGGGTAAGCTGGATAGTGAAATTAGTGTACTGCCCTAACAAAAGATCAAAGACGTTGTAGGAAGTGACACTATGCTTGGGGAACACCAATGATCAATGAGGCACTCATACGAGGTACAAATTATAAAGGACAGACAAAGAAGATGACACTGTTAAAGCAGTGGTGCTATATAACAGTTTATCCTCAAGTTAGTCAAGTAAGTTAACTATCAGTTAATAATATAAAACACTTATGAACTGAAATGCTGGTCATATATCGGAAGAACACAGGATTTAAAAAAAAAAAAGTAAAGGGAGACCTCTGCTATTCCCACATAGATTTATTAAATGTCATATTAAGGTATGATACTGAGGTTAAATGTTTAGACACTACAAACAACTGTTCTGCCTTGTACTATTCCCTTGACACTCGTTATTGATCACAGTTGAACCAGGATACTGGATTACATGAACCTTTAATCTGAGCCAGTTTATTATTTACTCACCCTCACATAGCAGAGCTGTTCTGAAAAAAAACCCCTGTAAATTCTTACTTGGAAAACTGGACTTTACACATACCAAAACACTCCATGGCAAAGTCAGTTGCCAAAAGTGATTTAAAGAAAAAAAGTTGCAGCACAAATTTGTACAAACCAGATTCTGTGGTTGAAGCAGACAGATTTCTAGAATCCAGGTACGCTGCGGGAGCACAGGCAGTATTATTGCTCTACAACGCACAAGATTTTGATTCAGAATGCTTTTGTTCTGTAGAACATGATGTTCTAAATTACAAACTAACAGAAAAGTAGCAATGCAGCTAATGGAAAAAGTGACAACAGGATCTAGTTAACTATCACTTTTAGAGTAACCATTGCATCAGTCACAGTTCTAGTAATGCTCTGATTGTGCTACGTGCAGAACTAAACAGCTCTCTGCCACACTACTGAACACACCCAGCTAGCCTCCCGTGCTACCTGATCCCTCCTGCTTCACCGTTTGCTAGCCTTTCTCATTTCCCCACTTCCACATGCAGATGAGAGCCAGCACGCCTCGCCTACAACAGCTGCACAGGCTTAGGAGCCAGCTCCCAGGCAGCCTGCTGCACTTCCCTGGCAGGAACTCAGAAAACTTCCAGCTCCTCTGCTACCCGCTGCACTGGCAGCACTGGGTCAACTGTACCTCCAGAGTTCACACAATCCTTACATCCTGCTGCCCTCAGCCCTGCTCCACCCGATAGCTGCAGATAGATCCGTATGCTCCATTAACTCCACATTTATTTCGGATGGAAGCGAGCCCGGCTTTGTCAGCCGCTCGGTTCACCGCCTAACCTGACAGCACCCAACCAGCCAGTCAGCCTGGGTGCACGCCTGCTGGCGCCTGGGACTCCCGCGGGGCCTGTACCGCTTATCTGCCCAGCCCAGTCCCCGGCGCCCGCAGCCAAGAGGTGCTGAGCGCCGAACGACACCTTTCATTAAGGCTGAAGCCAAACACGAAGAGGCGGGAACACCGCGACAGCGGCCTCCTCCATCCCCGGGACCTACGGGACCGGCCTGGCCCGACCCAGCCCGGCCCGCCACATCCACTGAGACCGCCACTGGCGGGCTCCCCCGACCACATGACCCCCACCC
Organism: Ciconia boyciana; assembly: GCF_034638445.1. Taxonomy (NCBI): domain Eukaryota; kingdom Metazoa; phylum Chordata; class Aves; order Ciconiiformes; family Ciconiidae; genus Ciconia; species Ciconia boyciana. The sequence goes on along the minus strand of NC_132936.1, from coordinate 107,821,933 downwards.
CTCCACCGCACAGGCGCACGAGAAAAAGGGCCTCTTCCAACATGGCGACGGCGTTGCCAGGCTTCCTCAGTGCGCATGCGCAAAGGCGATTTTTTTTAAAATCATGGCGGCAGTCGCGCCATGTTCTCAGGACGCATGCGCCTCCCGGAAGCGCCGCGTCGGTAGCGCATGCGCGCTGTGAGCCCGGCCGCTTGCCACCGTGAGGGGTGGTCGCCGTTAAACCGAGCTCCGGCTGAGCCTGGCCGGCCGCCTCTTTCACGCAATGGCCAGGTGCCAGAGTTCGGCTTGGCTGGGTTAGCTGGGAGCGGCTGGAGGCTCGTGAGGTTCCCCCGCAGCGAGGTCGCCCCCCAGGCTCAAAGCTGGCCGCTGCCTGCCGCAGCCGGGTGGTGAGGCGGTGAGGCGCGGGCGGCGTGCGCTGCGGTGCCGTTGGCGCGGGTGTGGCGGCCTGCCCGCGGCGCCATGGACAGCTTCCTGGAGGAAGAGGCGGCGGCGAAGAGCCCTGCCGCGCAGGCGGGGAGCGCCCTGCTGCCGGCCCTGCACCTGCCTTTCCTGCCGTCGCACCTCTACCAGCCGGGTAAGGGCGCAGCAGCCCCGGCCCCGACGGCTCCCGCTCGTCCCCGCCGTCCTCCTGCGGCTCCCCGCGGTCCGCCGTTCCCCGCCGTTCCCCTTCTCCCCCTCCGGCCCTGAGGGAGGAAGGCCGCCTTTGCCCCCGCTGTGCCCGGCGCCGGTGAGGCCGGCCTGCCCCCTCCCTTCGCGGTTCGCCGTCGGTCTCCCGCCGAGGAGGCGGTTGGGGTTCCCGGTGCCCTTAGTGCTGCTCCCGGTCCCCCTGCGCCGCGGCGTGTGGGCGGCCCGCCTACCTGGCAGCCTGCGAGGCGCTTGAGGGAGGCGTGTACACGTAAAATAAGGGCTGATGAGGTGACTGATACCAAAAGCATTGTGGATGCAGGTGACCGCAAAACCTGTGGAGAAGTTTCTGTTTCAAAGAGCTTTGTAGTGAAACACTTCACATAACTCTCTGTGTTGCGGATGACTTCTGACTTGCATACTAGGACTTACCTAGAGTAGCCAGGTCCTTAGTATATTTAATCTTGTGGTGTTCACTGTGGGTTTTATTTTCTTAGTACTTGGAACCTTTGAGGTTAGAAATAGGTGTGAAGACTAGACCTATAGGCGGGTTGGTTAGAGATAATTTTGTAGAATGCACTGTAATAAAACTGCTTCAAGCCAGTGTTTGAGTTATTCTTTTGCCTATAGTGTCCAGGTAGGAGGTGATTTGGTGAGCTCTGCATGTCCTTTGCAGAAGGCTCTTGTGGCTTGAGCGTTGTTGTAGGGGCACGTTAGACTGTGGCATACAGCTAGTACCTGGGCATGATTTTTTTAAAAAGTGTGAATATGAGGATTCAGTGTTGTGCGATAACAGGAATTGAACCATTGTCCGTGTAAAAAGGGTAAGTGGTCTCCTTCCAGTCTTGTGCTCAAAAGAGAATAATTCCTTAAGTGTATCTTTGTTTTTAGTGGGAATTACTTAGCCTTTGGTACTGGAGTGGCCTGTTTGTATATGTGTATGCAAATCTTCAGCACAGTGGGGTCACAAACTTAGATGATGATTAGTAAGGGAAGAGAGTGGTCCCCAAAATATAACAAAACATACTGTGAAGTTATCAAAGCACCATGGTCTTCTAATTCTGGTAGGGCAGTAGTATGTAATAATTGGCTCTTCGTTGTTGCAAGTGTCTTCAGCTGTGTCCTGCTTCTGAAAAATGCCATTTAATACTATATTTCCAGCTTTTGCCATAGTTTCGCTTCCCTGCAGACTAGTAGGTGCATTTAACTTCAAAATCACGTAGCTTAAGATCACTTTCTGTAGTGCCTGAGAAAGATCATGTAAGAGAGACACAGAAATAGTAGGCACATGTTTATCTGTAACCTGTAACAGTTGTGGGCTTGGTTGATTTTTTTGGGTTTTTTTTTTTTAGCATCTTCCCATGAACACAAATTAAACTTCAAGAAGAGCAAGGAAGTGTGTTTAAGTTACATTCAGGATGCCATGCTACAAAAGCAGTGGAAAAGGGCTGCAGAGTTTCTGACCTTCTATATTGAGTCACTAGAGAAAGACTTTTCTACAGAATACATGGGTCCGTCAGAGGTAAGCCAGTGTCCCTTATCAGAGTTCTTTTGCAGTTGAAAAAATACTTGCAAGAAGCATCTGTAGTGCTTCAGGACCAACATTTGTCTTAACTAATCATAGGCTTTTTTTTTTAATTTAAAAAAAAAGTATCAGAGGTTAAGACCTGAAAAGTTAGCTAACTTTCATAAACTAAACTAGTTTCTTAAAAAAAAAAAATATATATATATTGAAGCTTCCAAAACTGAATAAGCAGCTATTCAGGTGCTGATGTAGAAACTTTTGGATGGCAGGCTGCAGAAAGTACACCAGTCTTCATCATTGGTAGTGCTCAAGGCAGCATGCTGGCCAGTTACCAAAGTCTGCACTGCACAGGCATGCCTCTGCTGTGGGTTTAACCAGTCTTGATAGAGCTTGAATTCTGCTGAGATCTCACTTTCAGGAGTGCTGAGAATCTGCAGTGCTGTCTGATGTTTTTCCAGACAGTGTGCTCAGTGCTCCTGAAAAGTTCTCTGGGCTTGCAGGCTGTTTTTTGTAGGGGTTTGTTGGTTTTTTTTGTTTGGTTTGGTTTTTTACATAGGGCCTTGACACAACAGATGAAAACTTGGCTTGGTATAAGTTAATTCCATCAGGAGCATATCTATGAAAAGTTGTCTTAAAGTAGTTTTCTAAAATGGAAAAGCAGTAAATGTGTTTGCCTCTGGCATGCCATCAGTCAGGATCTGTTTGAAAGTTAGTGGCTTATTTAGGTCTTTACCAGCTCCTCCTGTACTTACAAAACTCCTAGCAGGTACGAAGATAAAAGCAGGAGGAAAGGGGTCAGAGTTGCTAAATAAATGGAGTACTTGAATATGGCTAGCCTGCTGGAATATTTGGTTACCTTGTGTAGGCAGACCTTGAAAACAAGTGCACGTAAATGGGAAGCTGCATCTAACTGGAAATAATTTTTACTGTCTAGTTCAAAGGCTTATATATACCTTGCATCTTGGTGGAAACATATCAAAGGAAAACAGAAGTTTTCAGTAACTTTGAAACACCCTGTTTTCAGTAACAGGAGGGGGAACCTTCTGACAAATGCAGTTTTCGTAAGCTTTGATGAAGTGCTGCATTTGTTATGAACAATTATGAAGCACCCACTGAATGTAAAAATACTACTAGATGAGCATGTAGGTAACTATAGCAGTAGACTACACTTAGTATTCATTTTTATTTATAATTCAAATGTACATTTTATTTATATGTTACAGTAACTACAAGTTTGATAAGACTGTATATATGGTGACTATTGCCATTTTTGTCCTAAGGTTATTTTTTTAATCTCTTTCTCCCCATTAATAGATAATTTGGAGAATAGGAACCGAAATTCTGTGCCATCATCCCCATAGCAGCATGAAAGAGTTCAACTTTTTCACAGAACAGATGAAAACGTTAGGAGTAAAAAGGTATTTGAAGGTGAGTGTATTTAATGAAGTCCTGATGATTTTCCACATGTTTACCTGAACGCTTACTTTATTAGTTTCTGAATCTCCCTCTTGAAGTGTATTGCTGGAAATAGTGTCAAAAAAGGTAGTACATCTTGCATGATATTTTAAGGGTTATTCTACACCTAACTGTATCTCATTTGGTCTGTATATTTTATCACAGGTGTGTATTGTCAGTCCTTAAAAGTGCCTAGATTCTTTATTTAATCTTTTAATTTGAAACAGTTACATTCTTTTTCATGCATGACCCAGTAACATCTAATTACATGTTAACACCTGCCAAGTTTTGTTTCCAGTCCTTAATTTGGCCACTGTGCTCCTGTCTAAACAGTTGCACTTAAATTGTGCCATCATTATCTGATCATTTTTCGAGTAGTTAATCTGTATATAAAACAGTGGGTCTTATACTGTTGACCCCTGTGTCACCCAGCTGTAGTGCTTTTTCTGTGGTGGCTCATTCAGACCTATATTGTTTTGGTTTCCTTGACTGTTTCTCACTTGTGGCAATGCTTCTCTCTTTCATTCTGTTGTATTTGTTCAAGGCCTTCAACGGAAGTTCTGTACAAGAGTTTACTAGAGCTAAAGTGAAGACTTAGACTTCTATCCAATTCCTATTCAATGTGATAGGGTGGTAGGACATCCCCTTTCAGGTGTTCTGCAGTTGGGTAGCCAAATCAAAAATCAGCAAACAAACCCAAGTGGATTTTCTCGGGTCATTTCTGGATCTTAAATAGGTACAGCACTTGTTAATGACAAGCAGGTTTTTGAAACAACTGCTTTTTGCTACCTTGATAAGTACCACTGAGTGTCTACCACCTGGTGAGTGACTTTCTGCCCCAGAGATTTCAAGAGCTTCAGCCCTTTCCCTTCCAAGGGATACATCTTTGTATATCAGCTATGCTTTTGACTACTAATGTTTCTCCAGTGTCTTCAGACAGAAAAAATTACTTAGGTTCTTGGCTCATCTCCCTGCCTCCAGTGACACTTGTATTCTCCCATTCCTGCATTTTTCTCCAAAATTCCTTGTAAAGGTACTGTTTGGCCAAAAAAAACCCCCATATAAAATGCTCTTCTAATTAAAATACTTTAATAACAGTGTTTGCAGTATTTTATATGCATGTCAGTAATGAGTCTCTCTTCTTTCCCTGCACATCTGTGTAGAACTTTGCTGTATTGCTGAGATTCTCACTATTTATGATGTGAAATGCTGTGGTATGGACTGTTTGAATTGCAGGTTTGTTTAGAGCATGCCTTTCATCTCCTTTGTAATGGACTAACAGATGAAGCTTACCAAAACCTGTCCCTGGCAGAAAGCTGGAGGTTTGGAGAGCAAACAGCCATTCAGGATAAAGAAATGAAACTGATTCAGGCTTACAGGGGACTGTTGGACTACTATAGCTGGTCTAAGCAGAAGAACATCCTGTTAGAGCATGGTAAGTCCTAGTGGACTGTAAACTTCAACTTGCTTGCTCATGCAGGCACCATGGTCTGCAATGACAGTTTTTCCATGTGGGCTGCTGTTCTGCCTTTATCTGCGTATGAAGGCACCAAAGGGAAATACTAGACTTCAAAATTTGATGGTATGGATTGTACATAATTCTATATCAGCAGTGGTGGGGGTGCCAAAATGGCGCACTGACCTGCATTTTTCTGATGTGTCCTGAAATGCTATTTTGAAACTTTTTCTCCCCCTGAATCACATTTCTTATATCCAGCCAGCATCACCTAAAATAATGGTCAAAGGAATGTATCCACTTATAGCAGTGGCTTAATAGGTGCATAAGTGCTTGACTGCTGCTAGAATTTTGAGTGCTAGGGAAGGCCCCCAAAACTTGTGTTTGAATTTTGGTTTCTTTAAAGATATGTAAGTTGCTACTTGTGTATGGTGTCTAATAGTGCATATACCTGCTGGCTGTGCACTATCAGTTACATTGCATCTCTACTTGTTTGTGTGAAAGCTAAGTATTGAATTTGGTTTATGGACCTTGTGCTGGTAGCATCTTGCCTTTGAATACTACCCATCGTGCCCCATGAGTTGAAACTGGGTGATAATAAATTTGAATGAAGAGCAGTGAAAATTTCTTCTTTCAGTACTGAGGAAACTGAGGCCTCTTTTCTTAAAAGCTCACTGACTGGAGTCCATGCTTAGCAAAATGTGATCATCTCTTAGGTGCACCACTTCTTCAAGATCCCTTTTGATTAGCAGAGCTAACTTTGTGGCATTCTTTCATGTTTTGGTAGGTCAGGATGGATTTGAAGACTTGTCTGTTGAACAGGAAATGCACAGTTGCTTTCGGAAGGCAGCAGTGAACTTAAAGGAGATCATTAAAATACCTGGAGTCTGGGATCTCTTTGTGAAATGCTATGTGGATGTAAGGGCATGTTTTACAGATATCTTCCTTTTGTGTTTCCCTGGCTAATTTTCATTAAGATGTCTGTCTGCAGCTTTGTTACATGTGTGTGGGGGACGAAAAAGTATTTTAAAAGCAACACATCTGTACATGTATCTCACTGGCTTTGATTTAAAGCACAGTTTACTCCTGGTAGAACTGCAGAGCCTGCAGAGAGTACAGAAAGGACTGTGGATTGCCAAGAAAAAGAAATAGACAAACAACTTGCATATTTTGTTTTCCTGGTGCTAGTAAAGAAATTGGAGCACAGCTGCTTTGTTTAAATTCCTGAAAGCAAGCTATCTCTTTTTGGCAGGGCAATGTTTTTCTGGATACACTAAATGTTAGACACCAAACATGCAATCCCTCTGTGTTCTGTTTTGTTTTTTTTAAATATCTGCTTAGAATTTGTAATTAAGAAATAAAGTTAATCTTAAAATCTCTTTAAAATTATTTTTTGTAAATGCTGATAAGCTCTGACTTCTCTAAGCACAACTTATGGAATTTTATTTGGTGCTGACAGCTGCCAAGTTCTGTCATTGAGTTCTCTCTTTAAAGACATAGCAGGCTGCTTCAGTGCCTCTTTCCAGTGAGCAAGTGCTGGTAATTCTTTGACAATTAAATAAGTCTTAAAGGAATTTTCTCCTGTAGCAGCTTCTATGTGTGCATTTCTGTCTATCTGTGGTAAGAGTAGCCAGTAAAATTAAAACATGCTAGTGTTAATCTTATCTAATATGCTGCACTCTTATATACAGACTGTGCTATTGGATAGTTCTGTGGCAGCCCAAAATTAGTTGTAAGAGTCTGATTCCTAAATGATTCTGTGATTCTATGTGGCAAACTAATGACAGACCTAACTTCTCTTAGTTGTTAGAGTTCTATGGAGACCATAACGAAGCCCGCCAAGTATTAAATGAATATGCCTACAACTCAAAGTTTCCTGCTAATCCCAATGCTCACGTTTACCTCTATCAGTTCCTGAAGAGACATGGTGAATCAAAGAAATCACTCATATCTGCACTCAAGGTATATATTATATAGTAGATACAGTCTGTAGTAATTTATCTTGCACGGTGGTCTGACAGTTTGGTTCAGTTGAACTCCTGTTACGTTATTTACCCTGTTATATTCTTTATGGGAAGCAGAGGGTTAGAGGAAAGTTGGTGGGAGGGATGCTAATGGGTAGAGCAAACAGGATCCTTTACTGTCTTTGAATTTAAGTGTTTTGCCTTTAACTGATACATCGTATAACTTCTTTAAGTCAGTAAACAAGCTCAGAGAATGTGTCTGCGTGGTTCCGGAAGTCTGTATCAGCAGTCTTGTACATAACATGCATTGATTTCTGTTACAGTTTGATCTACTGAAGAAATAATTAGATGCTTGCTCTTTCACCTATTGATCCTGTCTAGCAATTAGTTTCTCAACTTGTTTTCAATGAGCTGTGCATTTAAGCTAAAATAGAAGTTAATTTCTGCTGGCTGTTGGCAGACAAGGCCTTGCTGTATTAAGCTTTCATATAGTTGCTTTTAAATTCCTGCTTTCCTTGCCCTTGCTCATTGATCTTGGTAGCTTCTTGCGAACAATGTTTTGCAATCTGTCTTGCCACTTGATGGCAGTAACATGCTTTTGTTAGGGCAGATGTTTTAATACTGCTTCATAAAGCTTAGACTTTTAAACTGTAGCATATATGTATAAAATTCCATCTTCTCAGTGCTTTTTAGCAGTGGTTTTATACACTAGTCTCTTACAAGATAGTGACAAATCAAAGCACTGGTCTGATAGGTCCAGAAACCATGATCCAATGCATAGAGCAGTAGACAGGGGAGCTAGAACTGGCCTAGGAAGGAAATGATGTTGCCTTCTAAAAAGGGGACACTGGATATGGATTTGGGCTGTTCTTTGAGAATCTTGTATTTGTCACATGCAGTGTTTTTTAGCAGCCGTCAAGGTATTTCATCCATTGTGTCACAGATGTGCAAAATGGACCTAGATATTCATTCTTTATATCAAGGCACTAAAGTACCTGATTGCTTAATTTTCCTAACTAAAACACCCAAAACTCTGAAACCTGTGCTTCTCTTGATCAGGTAGAAGTCATCAGAAGTTTTCACATTAAAATAATGTATCTGCTTTTTGTGGTTTTGTTTTGTTTTTCAGATCTTGCATGATATTGTTCCTTCTCATGAACTAATGATAGATTTTAATACCATGCTTCAAAAATCAAGTAAGTCTTTAAATATCTTTGTTCTTTTCCTTTATGGTAATCTAGAATAATATTCTGAAATTATTCTGCAGCCGCCTTTCTGCTTTTCAAAGTAGTTTTGTTAAGAAAAAAACACAAACCCCAACTTTCCAATCACAGGAACCTTTAAGTTGCATGTGTGAGCAGGCATTTACAAACTTCTGTAAACAAATGCCTTTCTCATTTTAAAGGCTGATCAAAGCAAACTGTTTTAAGGCACAGCCAGGATCTCAAAAATAACTTTTTTCTTTTTCTGAGGTACCCTACTCTGAATGCCAGGATCTCTATTCCCTTTTTGGGGTCTCTGATTTATTTATTCTTTCTCTTCTGGAGGAATTGAGATGAATCTATGCCTTAGTTCATTGTTATTGATCAAAGAACAAAATCTTCCTCCTCTTCAAGGGAGTTTTATCTTCAAGTTGGTAGAAAAGTCTTCCAATTTGGAGACTGTTTTTTCCATGCTGATCAATTGTATTCCAAGCTGTCTGTCGTCTTGTGACCTGGTATGTTCCAGCAGGTCGACTGGTGAAATGTCCTTGAATCAAGATTGTTGTCTTCTGCTTTTCCTCTTTGGGAAGGGAGAAAACAACCTCCTGGCTGAAACCTCCTTTTTTCTGTTCATGCATGTCACATTTGCTAACTTTTCGTAGCTAATGAGGACAATCTGATTTTTGAAGAAATTTATACTGATAAACATGACTTTTTCCCACACTTACCTGCTGTGATAGGTCAAGTGTTGTTTTAAGAACTCTGCTGATACAGAACTGCTGATGTGAAGTGTCTGTTTTATTCATATCAGTCCCAGATTTTATTTTGTGGGTTTTTTGGTGGCATTTCAGGATTTGAAGTGTTCCGGAGGCGCTGTGTTCCCTTCCCATGGGAAGAACATGTTGAACAGTGGTGCCCATTGGAAGCACTGATTAGTGAGCTTTGGAAACAGCAACTATTATAAGCAAGGCAATGTGGGATAAGTGAGTGGTCCTATGTGTGCCTCTTGAGCCAGCAGTTTTTGAGCAGGATGGGAGTAGGGACAGAGTGTCCCTGGTAGGAGTTGTGCTCTAGAGCCAGGAAGCATTCCTTAACTTTATCTCTTGGAAGAGGCAGAAGGCAATGGGGGGAACCCTCAGTAATAGGGAAAGTAGCAGTATTTGGGGAGGCAGGATGGAGAATTATATTTCACTTGTTGCTTAGTAGTGAGTTTAGCCCTATCTGTTTAATTCGTTAATCAGCCTAATCTTTTTCCAGAGAAAAGAAAAAAACGTCAACTGGCGCTAGAAGTTATTTTTGCAGCTTTGGATTATGCTAGCTGGAAGGAAAATGTAAAAGCATGGAGCTGTTTGGCAAAACAGGTGAAACAAATTGTAATGTAAGTATGGTATCTCCAATACAGTGTACTAAAAACAAATGTGTGTCAAGTCTCCACCTTTGGGCAATTGACAGTGACCCTTTGCAGCCTTAGTCTTCCCTCCTGGTGAATGGAAGTGTTGCCTGGCCTACCCTGAGTTCTGTGGCAGTGCTTGGCTACAGTGTGTTTTCATTGGGAGGAAAGAAGAAATTATTGAGGGGAATTCCAGATTTTCACTATTGTCATCACCTGAAAAAGTTGTTGGGGTTTGTTTTTTTTACCATGTTACGTGCTTACGCAGAAAGTTATTCAGATGTTGGGGTGGCATTTGCTGCCCATCACCAATCTCCCTCTTTCAGGTGGGGATAAAAACCCAAGTTGTTGGGTCTTCTGCTCTGTTACTATATGTGCATTATTTGAAGCTGGGCTGAGAATTGCTGGGCTGCAATAGGGGCATGGCTGGTACTGTACAGACTGGTGTGTTGTGTGATGGTGGTAACTGTTACAGAATGCAGCCAGTGTATTCTTAAAAGCTGAGCCAATGTGCCTGGGGATTGATGTGTCCTCGCCAACACTGACAGACGTGGCCTCTGATTTCAGAAGGAGCCATCTCAGGTTATCTGTGCCCAAAAGGCCTCTAATGTCTAGACTTTATTTTGCCCAACAAACAGGGTGTTGTGTTTTTAAGCTCTATATATTTACAGTAAATTAATTCAGTACTTAATTTGACCCGGTTTGCTGTTTTATTGCCACCTCCACCTACACAGCATCTGCTGTTAAGGTCCAGAAGCTAGTGGATTAAAGCTAGGAGCGGTCGCATAGAGTTAGTAAAAATTGTATGATACTCTAATTTTGCCTGCATTTTTGTGTTCAAAGACACAACTTCAGAGTATTTTGAAATATACTGGGCATCTTGGTTGTTTTATGGGAATATCACTTCCCTGTTGTAGGCAGTTTCTATTTCTGAAATGCTTGGTTTAAGTTCTTTATTGCGTAACAGTTATTGGGATAAGTATTTGGGATAAGTTAGTCTTTGAGTATGCATAGGGTAACACAAACCTTTTCTAAAAACAAACCCCTTGATACAACTAATTTGTTCACAAACTTGAAGAAACTTTCTTATTACTATTGACAAACTGGCACACAAGTCAAAGTCTTGCTTCATTTCACACCATAATCTGTGTTATTGCCAAGTCTAAATAAGACTACTAGAGTTCACCTCCTGCCTCACTAGTGTTGCCAGGGATAAAAAAAAAAATTTTTTCTCTTTAGTTTAGTGTTTCAGTCTGCGGTGTAAGGTCAGTGTGTCTGTGCTAGCAATTTATGAGACTTGTAGCAAGTTCCTTATAAAATTCAGTGCCTCCTAATCATCTTTTCATGCCAATTTAAGCTTTTCTGTAACTTACTATACCTTTTTCCAGCTCTGAGAAGCATCTTGACTGGATCAAGCAAGAGTGGACCTCCAGAAAGGACTGGTGGCCAGCCTTCCATTTTAGCCGTTACTTGGCAAAAAGGAATTGGCAGGAAAATGAAAGACTTTCATATGAAAAAGCTCTGGTGGCTGGAATCTTACTGGGAAAGGGTAATACTAAATGTTCATTCCTTTGCACTACATAGAACAGAAATAATGTCTAGTTCTAGCTAATGAGGTGGGATGCAGCTAAGCTACTCCCTGGAAGAAATGCAGCTTCTTCTAGGAAAGATTGTTGTCTTTGAAGCTGAACATGAGAAAAATGTTTAAATTGGTTTGATGTTTGACAGTGAGGCATATTTTGCATAACTTGTCTTATCCTGGTTTAGAATTCTGTTTTATCTGGCCTTGTTGAGCAGTCGCAATACTATTTAGCTTGTTGTTTAGCCTTCAAAACAACACAATTTCAGACATGCACAACATGCTCCTGAGTGAATGTTGCGAGGACTGCGGAGAGTTTGCTTGCTGGATGCCAGTCTAGGCAGTGTCTCAGCAAATACTGGGGAGCAGCTGGTCCTCAAGGACCATGGGTGTGTTGTAATGCAGGAAAGAAGGGGGTGGGGGGGCTCTTGAGTGAAACCCATAAGTAGTTTGGTAAGAAGGTGAAGAATATGACCTCTTCAGTAGCACTCTTTGAAATACTGCCAAAACCAAGTGGAGTATCAGGCCAAGAAGCAGCTGCTAAATTAGAATGAGAATATGGTGTGGAGACTGTGGCTCGTACACCAGTTTGGACTTTTGGTTGATAGGCAACTTGTGCATTGTCAGATTTTCTATAACTTTATCTTCTGGACTTCATAAAACAATTTCTCATGTTGGAAGTCTTTTTCTTGCTTTCGGTAATATGTTATCAAATGTCTCCCAGCTTGTATTACCACATGGCTAATAAAATTGTTCCAGCTCTCTTTTTTAATGAAGCTTCTGTGCTTATTGGTGGCAATATGAGCCTCTATTTTCCTTATCCAACACAATAAGTTAATGTATGAAATCAATGCTTCTTTACACTCTTGAGATTTTACTTTCTAATTATTTGAAGAATAAAAACAAAAGAGGAAAAAATATTTTGCTGGGTCAAATGAGGATAGATTATTTAATGCTGCAGTTATGTCTGTAATGTGCATGTCTTGGATTATTTTATTACCTTTCATTACTGGAAACTTAGATGTTTGCATGTTATTTCAACAGTGAAAGCATTTTGTATTTGCTTGTATTATGGTATAACTTACATTGCCTTTTTTTTTTCTCCTTAGATTGCAAATACTTTAAATATGTATCACACCAAGGCTGCAAAGCTCAGGTGAAAAGGTTTCGGATACTGAAGAGATTTGTGAATAAGCACAATCCTGTCTGCCTGAGAATATCTGGTCTTTCAGATTCCTCTGTACAACCTTGATTAGAAGGCGTCCTTAAGGTTCTTGCTGTATTTTTTCCTCTCTGTGAAACTGACTTTTGTATTGGTGCTATTCTAAAAGTTCTAGGCAGACCCTGTCGACTCAGTACTAGATGTTTTCATATATTTCTGTAAAAACGCTTTGGCTTGTATTTATAATAAAATGAAAATAAATGAGCTGATAAGGTTGAGGAATTTCTTTAATATTAGTCCCATATTTCTGTGTGAAATGCAAACAGCACTGATTGCAAATACATCTTGAAAAATATTTAGTATTATGGTGTGGAATTTCTGTAGGGTTTGATCCTCCTTACATTTAGGTGCATAGATGGTGATTTAAATGACTGCTGGAATGTAGTTCAAAATCCATTCAGGACTAGCAGTGGCATTCATAATAGGTGTAGTGTCTTAACCTAGGAACAGTACGTGATGCAGTGTGAAAATGCATTCTCAGCCTGTAAAGGTTACATAGCTTGCTGCTTATAACTGATCATTTCCTGAAATATATGGAAAATGGAGAGGCATGTGTTACACTTTTGCACTGTATATTGAGAAGAATTATAGGTCGTGAAGATCTCCTGCAGCTCGTTCAAATAGATGATGCACTTCTACATATCCAGAGGCAGTTTTCCCATGTCATACTTAACGGGGTTGTGTGTCCAGTGCAGGAATTGTTTTCATGTCACTGGCAGGAGAGAGTGAAAGGTTGCTGTAGCTGCATGGCTACAGGGGGAAGCTAGTGTTGCAATGCTTTGAAAAAGCAAAGGCACAGAACTATTGAAGACTTCTCTGCCTGGTGGAAGAGACTTTCTAGAATCTTTTTGCAGTCTTGCCTATGAGTTGAAATGTGCACCGTTGCTGTGTTTGGAAAGCAAATGCTAATGTGTTGTTACAAACTAGCATTCCAGTTTTGCTTGAAAACAACAACAAAATGGCTTCCAAATGCTACTTCTGTTTTAATTACAGGTCTGTAGAACTCTGGTGGATGAACTGCTTGAACTACCTCCGGGAATGAAATAAAGATGTCTTTAATAGCATAGTAGTACATGGCTAAGTACAGCTGTGCTTTTAAAAGCTGAGTGTTTATCTGGGATTTTGGTCTGGGTTAATATGGGTCTTGTGAAATGTGCCTTAGGACAATGTGTCTTAAACATTAAGTGAGCTACTTGCCATAGCTGTATCAAAAAAAAAAAAAGCAAGCAGCAATTATCTGTCATTCCAGACCTGTGTGCTAGTTTAGTTCTGAGTCTGTAAGAATGCTGTTGCCTCATTCTGTAGTAGTCTAGTTTTTTGTTGGAGGTCTTCAACTGAATTTTGACTGTTTTAATTTAGATTGTGAAGTTTCAAAATGCTCTTCCCCTGCATCCTGTAATGTGTCCTACACCCCTGGGAAGCAATTCCCCTTAGTCTGAAAGGTGATCCAAATTGTTGCTCCCAGTAACTCATCTTGTTGGGTTTCATGCCTGGACGATGGGGCTAAAGCTGTCCTGGGACAGCCCTGGGAGGCAACCAGGCAGTTTGTCCCTTCCCTAGAGTCCTTAATTTGGTTTCCTGCCTGCCATTGTGCTATTCTGCTCCTCTGGACTTGCAAAGATGGGCCTTTGGGCTGGTGACTCTCCTGTGATGGGCCTGGGAGCATCCCAGCAGGATATTATTTGGGCTTCCCCCTTCCATTGTCTCTCTGTGCTCCTTTGTGGGCGTGCAGAGGTGCTTTTATCATATAACCTAATGCAGAATAGTATAAAATTGAATGCTAGAGCCCTTGCTGCTTGTTGAGAGCTCCCATATAATTTTCCGTCTGTCCCCTTACCTGCCTGTGGGAGATGTGTATGCCTTGCAGCAGCTGAGAAACCATCTCTTTATTGAGGAAGAAATGTGCAACAAAGAAGCAGAGATTGGGGAGGAGGTAAGGAGAATGAGAGGACAAAGAGGAGCTTGATGTATTTGAAAAATCTGTTAATCCATTGTGCTCACAGCTTTCTCCTATGACCTCTGGAAAAAGGGTTGCTGCAGGGATCATGTTCTCTCCTGGTGCTAGAACTACCATGCTGCAGTCAGCAAGTAGAAGAGCAGTGCAGTCCCAGCTTTCATGGAACTACCTCAAGCGTTGCTCTTTCATGTCCTGCAAAAAACTTGCTATTTCCTGACACCATAGTACTTAAACCTGAGACAAACCTGTAGTGGAATTTCCTGTGTAAGTTATTCAGTGCATACTGTGTTTTCAAGCTTGTGTGTGGTACTTTGAATGTGGTAACTCCTAGTGGACTGGAATATTCTGCTTTGGCTCTGAATTACATGGTCTAGGTTTGGTTTTCTTATGACTTGACATCTTCATCCTGTGTGCAAAACTTCTGTGAGGTTTTTTTTCTTCCATGAAACAAATAGCACATCTTCTCTTCACTGATCTCCTTTATACAGAGGCAAGGAACTTGTTCGGGGAATCCATATCTTCTGTCCACAGACTCTCTCTGTTGTCCCTCCGTTACTCCACCTCTTGTTCTGATATTTTTAATATTAAAACCTAACATAATAACAAAAAATGACAATTCAGCTCTAACCTCTGCTTTCCCTGTTGTTCCATTTATGCTTTTGATGCTCCTGCTTGTGCTTTCCTGTTTTAATAATGTCTTTACTAAAGTTCAAAAAAAGCAAGCTAATGAAGTGTCAGCTGCTTTTTAAAGTGTGTTGACCCCACGTGTTCTTACCTCCTTCCTTTTCCCCACCAGCCTCTCTGTATTCTGAGCAGCTGTCTCATTCTGGAAACTCAGGCAGGACTTGCCTTAGCTTTCAGAGCAGTGTAAGCGTATTGTCAGCAGTAAACAGGTGTGTACCTTACCCTTGGAGTAGTCCCCGCACAATCAGAGGATTGATGCGCTTTGTACTGGTTTAAATTTACAGTTCTTCAGGGTTTTCTGTAATTGGTGTTCTTATCTGCGATAGCAAATGGAAAGTCTGTCTTCTCGCATTTAAAGAATGGCTGGAGGTGGTATGTTGGCCGAAGAAAAAAGACTGCCCACTGCAAGGAGTCCTTGGGTAATGTGAGCAGTAGGCTCGGTGGGAGGTTATGCATTTCCTTCTTTGCCCAAACATGAGTAAAGCTATTCTAGCTTTTCTGCCCTCATCAGGGAGCAGCAAGGAGTGTTCTTGCCTCCTGATCTGAAGTATCCAGTAACTAGGAAGTGCAGTTCCTCACACGGGTAAATATTCTGAGTTGTTATCTGCAAGTGGCATGCTTCTAGGAAGGGGAGAGAGGCGCTTAAGTTCTCTTAATGGTGGATAGTGTTAGTTACCCCAAAGAGCTCAGTAATGCTAAAGGAATTAAAAGCATAGGGAACTTTGTAGGCTGTAGTTACAAATGAAGAGTGCGCAAATATTGTCACTTATCCTTGCTGTTTGTTATGGTTTCAAAATAAGACAATTGCCAGGGGACACCAAAGTAATGCCTTAATGTCAGTGATTGTCTGCAATGTATGAAAACGATAACTGAGATAAGCTGATACTTCAGCAGACTTAAATACTTGGATTTAAAATATTTTATCTCGTGACAGTGCTGAATCTTGATTGGCATGTTTACAGTTCATTGAAGTCTAAGCAGACAGGATTATTGGCAGGCTGCTGGACAGTCAAGGTGCCACAAGTTAGAGCCACAGCAAAACAGGTGAAGGTTAAAAACCCAGAGGTTTTTTAAAACAACCATTTTCTAATAAATACTCTGAGGAGATCTGTAATCAGAGTATTCTCAGCTGTCACGTTACACTGGTGGTTGTATTGAGAAGCTAGGACTGGGAGCTTCCCCCGGAGCCACGTGCAGGTAGACCTTGGGAGTAAATGGTGATGTGTGGGGAGAGGGGAAAGAGTTTTGGAAGAGAGGAGGAGTCCCTCTTCATGAGATTCTCCCTTCAGCTTCCTTTTCCCCGCTTTCTGCCTGTGTCCCATGGAGGGAAAGCAGCAAGTAGGAAGATGCTTAGAAACAGCACAAAGGGTATCTGTGCATTGGCCTTAATCTCCTAGGATCTGTTGGGAGGCGAAATAGCTAATTGCTTTTTAATTGCTTGGCTCCTCACTAATGTTTCAGAAGCAATAGAACAGATAGCAAAGCCTTGCTCTCTAGTAAGCTTTCCTGTATGGAAATGTCTAGTGAGTGGGTGCATGCTAAAGCCTCTTCCTGACAGCATCAGACTGGCTGATCACTCCTGCGGCTGCAAGGGAAAGCATGACTGACTTCTCTTCGTTGGATTGCTTAGGTTCTTGGTGCGCTGCTGTTCTCTAACTCGTGCCTTGTGATGCATACAGCACAGTGGTGATGAGCGCTCCGGGTGTGTGTGGATTTGTTGCCTTGTTATAAGTAGCGATGTATGCAAGAGGAAAACATTTGTTTTTGGTGAAGTGATAAAGGAGCTTGGTTGTGATCAAAGCGCTCTTGGTTCGCTTGTGGAAGGGTGGAGTTAGGGAAGTGTCACTCAGAAAGGCAGGCTGAGTACAATGTGTACAAGCATGGGACACCTGCCTGTGCAGCTGATGCTGTACTTCACTAGCTGACTGGTGGGATCGCTCATGCATTCTTCACTAGAGGGAAAAGTGGCAAAAAAGTCTCATGCATCTTAAAATCAGTTTAATGTCAGCTGAGATAAAATCCGCTAAAGTCAATTACCTTAAGTACAGGGTTACTACAGAACATCAGTTGACCTCAGGTTGTTCTGGTGTCTTAAATGTGTTTTCTCTTTCGCTCTTTCTGAATTTCTTCTTATTTTTAACCCTGAATTTATACCTGGATTTGTGGGTAACAGCAATATATCTGTAAAGCTTTTTTTTGTCCTGAAATTACTTGTACCTATGGTTAACTGCTGCCTTAATTAGCTGTATTTTGTGACCCCTATTCGGTCTTTATGAAACCAGACCCCAGTTCGGTGCATTTTAAGAGTCAAATAAAATACTAGTTAGCAATTGAAAATTACTCATCTTGTGTTTTTGTAAATGGGGAGAGATTACCAGGTTCTGTATATAGGTATCACATGTTGTATTTTTATCTGTTGTTCATATTTCTTGGTGAAGGATTTCTCAGCTAATTTAGACTAAGATGTAGGGATTAGATTTATGAGTGCTTCTAGGGGCATGAGAAATGTCCAGAGGGGAGGGTTCAGCTATGTGACGTGTGAAATACCAAAGAGACAGCCCGGAGGGTTTCTCTCCAGCCAAGTAGTAAACTTCAGAGAGAAAAAGGGACAGAGAATGTAAGCAAACCTGAGTGAATGCTGAGCTCTGTGCCTGGTAATTAATAAAACAGAGAGGATGAATGAACCATACCATGAAGAAGTCCAGGGTGTCTGTACATTTGACCTCAAGAAATCTACACTGAAGGAAGTGCATGTTTGGCCATGCACTGGAAGGAGCAGCAGCAGCTCTGGAGTTTCCTTTTCTTGCCTGCATGTCTGTCTTTGCCTCTCCTTGTTGTGCCTGATAGGCAGTCTGCTGGGGCATCCTCAGTGTCTGGATTACAGGCCGCCTTTCCAGCCCCCTTTTCACTTGGAGTTCTGCTCTGCCTATGAAAATTTTGGCTGCTGTGACCAGGAGAGAGACAACAGCATTGCAGCAAAATACTGGGACATCATGGATTATATTGATCCCCGGGGGCATAAGCTGTGTGGAACATATATCAAAGATATCCTGTGTCAGGTAGGGCAGAAAAATAGTATCTGTATCCTACGCTTTGGGCTGACTTGGGGGTCAATTGTGGTTCTAATAGCCTCTTATAGCCAGCTGTGTTGCTGTGAAATGAGGTGTGGGAGCAGGGGAGAAGTGGGCTGATGGAGCAATGGTACCTAATCCTCAGCATGCATTTTGCAAAGTGCTACAAAGCACTTTGTAAGGTGCATCTCTTTGTGGTATCTGGCAATATATAATGACATTTGCTAGCAATAATGATGATTTATGAAAGCATTGCCCAACTCGGATTATGATGAGAATCCTGCTGTGCTGCTAATTTTTTCATAACGAAGTGGAGAGTTACAGATCAATACTTATTTTCTGCTTGCAGCTACTAGATCCTGGATTACAAATTCTACAGGAGTAAATGATACAGGAATTATCAGGCAAAGTGCTTGGGTCCCTGGACCCCATGAAGGACATGTTTTGATTGTGTTCCTGCTAAGGATGCTCCAAATGGTGCGGTTGTTAAAGTAGAACAAAATCTAATAGGCAGTGGTTTCACACAGCTGCTCCAAGGTCCCGAGGCTTCAGTCACTGCATTTTCATCGGTGCTGCCTCCCCACTGTCCACCTGGCTTACAGAAACAGGCATTGTGCAGTGAGAAAAGACCAAAGGCACTGTTCTTCCTGAGCTCCCCTGCCTCCCATAATTAAAGGGCAGAACTGACCTGCCTTTTCAACAACTGTTGGTGATGCAGAGCTGGACTTACTGCATGCTAAAACACGAAGCAGTCAAAAGACACAGTCTTACTAAGAACATATAAAATGCTTCTAGTTAATAATTCCTTAGCCCTAAAATGTTATCTGTGTACAAAAATGTTTTCATTTATTTTGGATGCTGGCAGGATTCTGGCATCTCCTTGGGGTGGGGATACAGACCCTGTCAGCACCAGGGCTGAAAAAAGTAGCGTCAGTGTTGTTTGTCATTTTACAGTTGTTAAACCAGAAAAAGATGCGTTACAGGTCCTAGCAGAATCACCAATGTTGGTGTTATGAAGATTTTCTACATGTTGCAGGTAGAAAAAACAATATGAAAATGTGTCTGTTGCCTCTTTGCTCATTCTGCGGGGCATGATTTAATTTTGCATTTGTTCTAAGTGTATTTTGTAGCAAAAAACCCAAACCACCCTATATATTTTCTTACAGACTTTCAAAGTAATAAGCTATTACTCTTCATATCTTTCTAGAGTAAGATTGCTGTTAAATCTTTGGGGAGGAGCATGTGATTGTGTTGTGTTGCTCTTCCTGTTCAAGTTGGTGACAACCATGGAAATAAGGTTGGGTTCTCTGGCAAATATTATTTGTCTGTTGAATTAGTGGAGGAGCAAAGATCTACCAAATGGTTTTGCTTTAGTGATGTCGCTTTGCTGGATTAAATTCTTACTGATGATCTCATGTGGAAAGGATGGAAAATGATGACATCTCCATTCTACCACCTCCACAGTATCCTGATAATTTGTAGTCACTACCCGTGAAATGTTGACATGTACTTAGTGCCACATCAAATACAAAAAGACAGATACGTGATCAGGATGTAATTGTGCCAAGTGCTTATTTCTACTGTGTACGGCAGGACTTCAGATAAACTGCTGCTGGTAACAAGTGCTTTTATAGATATTATTCATATGGAACCTGGGACACAAAGATTAGACTTGGAAGCAATGGTAGACAAAATATTATTAGCTTTTGTCTTTTGAACAAAACAACTTTCAAGAAAGAGGTGGCGGTGCTTATTGATAAACCTGAATTACTAGTAGCCGCTCTAATTTAGTGAAAACAGCATTATTTCACATCTTTGGGTGAGATCAGCTTAGTAGCGATGCGTTGTAACAAAGCAGCTCATTCAGTCAGATGTTCCTTCAGTGCCAAACCTAGCAGACAGTAAAAAACAGACAAATACTTCTTTACCACACCAGGAAGGCTAGGAAATGAGCAGTGTGCTGAGCGTTGCACAGAGGAAGCTGGTTTTGGTGACTGCAGCCATCTCGCTGGTCCCACAGAGCCCAAGAAGGATGCTATGGAGTGCACCTTACCTAGGCAGTGGAGCTGTGTGTTTCTTAACAGAGAGAAGATGATTAGATGGGGTTGTGTTCTGGATCATGGATTTCCTGCTGTCACTCTAAGCCAGATATGTCTCTGGAAAACTAACAGGCTAGAAGAAGCATCTAAAGCAATCTGGCTCTGCTGGTGGAGCTGCTTCAGTTTGCATCTGGCAAGATCTGGGTCTATTTTTGCTAGCTGCTCTTGTTCTAAGCATTTGTAGGTTTAGAGTCTGACCCTCAGCTGAGCTGTTTTAGGATTTAGCTTAAAAACTGAATATGAAACTCTGAAAACTGCCTGTGATGTTCTTAAGGAGGTGTGCAAGTTGCATGGCTATAAATTCCCTGGATGCAAACCTTGCTACATGCGCTAGAACAGCTGTTTGGCTGAGAGGATGTTTCTCTATTCAGAAAACTGCTACAGGAGAGGCTTAAAAAATGGAAAAGGCCAATTAAACCTTGTTCAAGCTGATTGAAAGCCATGATATTAGCATGGGATAGGAGTTAGTACAGGGAAAGCAACATACTTTTAAAGCCAGTTTTAATCTGAGGCCTGACTTGACCACTGAACACACACCCTTCTTGCAGAGAAACTATTACAAAACAGCAAAGAAGTATCAACTTGATCTTAGCAGCTTCTGCTTCTTCCGCTCCAGAAAGTTGTGGGATTAATTGTATTGTTTCATGCATGCTTGAGTGAAATGAAAGCAGACAACCAACAGTGACTGCAAGGCCACCTAATCCTGGGAGTTTACGTAGATCCTTAGGAATGGTCTCCATCTCGTGCGTCTTGCTGGGTCTGCGTGCTGCAGGCATTGTTTGCCAAGCAAACACTGTGTGGGAAGACCAACGGCTGGAAAAGCATGGCAGCTGCTCAGGGGCTATGCTTATTTAGGAGGATGAACTGTAGGAGACCTTTATGCTGCAGACCGTTGGCAAAACAGAGTTGATGGAGCTCAGAGGCAGCGAGAATATGCCTTGTTTCAGAGGAAACTCTTTTTCTCTTCTCTTTCTCTTCTCAGATTGCTGGTTTGGGAGCTGGACTCTGTTCCCACTTATTGAGAGAAATTAAAAATGTTTTCAAAGGTGTTAACAAAGTAATCACTTCAGAACAGAACTGAGAGGCGCTTGAGACTGCAAGTGACTTGTGCACAACAGAGTGGTGAGCCAGCTGCAGCTGCATGTTAGTGGGAATGAGGGAGCTTCCCAGGACTCGAAATGCAACACAGGTTAGGCTCTTGTCTACTCTCCCCCACCTTTCCTTGGTGACACCTTATCATGCTGTCACCTCTCCTCATCTCCTAGTCACTTGAGATCAGCACCGTATTTTGTGAAAACTATGATATAACTAGAAACTCAACGTATTCAGGGGTGTGCGAGTGTATACTGGTGCAAGCGGAGAGGGTGAGCAATGGTTAATGGACTCAGTAAGCACTAGGGGAGGAACATGCCAGCCAAGTGTTGTTGAATGCCTGCACCAAAGCTGCTCTCCTTCAAGAAGGTGAGAACAGAAAGACACTTACCTGAAGCTTTGGCTTTTGGGCATGGCACTAGGAGCCTTGTGGTGCCCTTCCTTGTTCTGGAAGACCTTAAACATGGGAAAAATGTTGTGGTTCTGCCATCTAGGGCTGGGGTCAGGCTGCAAGGACAGGCCTGGGGGACTTGGCTCCCCTTTGCGGGCTGCAGACTTCTGATTTGGGAAGAGGAGAGGTTCCTTACAGACATGATGCAGAAGCAACAGAAACCAGCTCATTCTGTGCAGCTTGATAACCAAATGGCAGCAATGAAAAGTGAGACACTTACTACACAATCCAAGAGTTGAAAGGGCTTTACTACTTACAAGTCATATCTGTTCTTAGTACGGCCAAAAGCCATTGGGTTCTTCTTTGAGCAAAGGAAAGAGTTTGCTATGCTAAGTTTGGAATGAGGGTCTGTAGCCTTCACATTAAATATCCTGGAAGGGCTGCTACTTGCACCAAAAAAAAAGGTCCGTGCTTGTGTAACTACCCCAGATTTGTTTAATGAATTTTATTTAATGAAGCAAACTTGTTTAATGAGGCAGAAAAAATGCTAATGTAGTAGTTCTTCATTCTTCAACTGTCTATGTACTTACCTTCCTACGTACGTGCCCAATAAAAACTCTGGAGAGACTGTTTCAGGCTAACCAGTAAAATAATCTTTCTGCAGAATTTAGCTCCTTCTGTTTTAACTTCTGCAATTTTGAGCTGATTAAAATAGAGGTGGAATTTTAAATGGAAATATTCTATGGAAGTTCTGGCCCAGAATTTTTGCAAGACGAGTTTAAATTTAGGTACAAATTCAAACACAATGCCTGATTGTCAGTATTTAACCTAAATTTTGCACAGCTAAAAACTTAGTGATATTTGAAGGGACAGACATAATTTTAGATACACAACACTTGAAAATGTTGCCTGCAGTATTTTTTTTTCCCTGAAGATCACATATAGAGTCAATGATAGCTACATGAATTGCATATGATGATATCTACTTATCTGAAACAGTTTTAAATCTCAACTACAGTCTGCTTCAGTGATACCATGCGTGCAAGAACATGATCAAAGTTGTACAGCATCAGTCCAAAGATTAACTTAGCCTGTACATTTAACCAATGTACATCTTTAGCACCTACAATTTCTTCTGGCAGAGTTTCACCACCTTTTTTTAACCTGGCTCCTGCTAGCTTTATCTAATGCGCTCTCATTTTTTTTCTGGGGGAAAGGGTGAACAAGTGATCCCCATGCATCTTCTCAATGTCAGTTGTGATATTTACAGACCTCTGTCAGGCTGTTACCCTACTCTGATCACCTCTCTGCAAAACTGCTCAGTTCCATCTTAAATAGCTGCTCTGTATCTCTGACTGGCCTTGTGGATTTGTCCCCCTGTGTTGCTTTTGGGAAGGGGGATCAGAGCAGTGCATCAGAGCAGTGTTGAAGGTGTGGGTGAACCTGTACCTGTTTTGTTTTCTTTCTTTCCTAACACTAGATGAGACCTAGGTATGGGCTTAAGTGGCTTAACAAAGTAAAATCTTAAATGTATCTGGAAAAGGCAGTGATGCTGGCTGATGTGGAAGATGTGTCCAGATTTGGGACCGCTGGTCTGGAGAAGTCTGAAGTAGAAAGGCTAACGTTCTCCATAGTGCAAAAGGTTGCTGCAGGGAGGGAGTTAACGAATTTGTCTCTCAATCTGTTAAGCACAGGTTACAAAGTACCTAGTTCAAAATCTAGCAGGGGAAGCTAAGGGGGATTTCGAAAAGCAAAGGTGAGAAGAGACTGCAAAAAGAAATTGCCTGTCACTTCCTTAAAAACCTCTAGTAATGGAGAATCCACAGCCTCCATAGACATACTTCTGTTGGAAATAACTTAAGTGCAGCCGATTGCTTTGGTAAAGGAAACAACTACTGACCTCTAAATCCCCTTTAGCAATATTCTGAGTGACTTTCTACTACTCCACTTCAAAGTTGACTCATTATGTTCTTCTGCCTTACTAATTTTTCATTTTATTAACTGCTTTGCTTCCATGAAGGTGTCTTGGCTTCTTCTGGATGTGTGTACACAGCCACATAGTTAGTTTCTTTTACTTTCTAGGAATGTTCTCCCTACGCTGCACATCTCTATGACGCAGAAAACCCTCGGACACCTCTAAGAAACTTCCCAGGACTTTGTTTGGACTACTGCTCCGAGTTTCACTTCAACTGCCACTCTGCCATCAGCCTGCTGACGAGCGATAAGCACATCCAAGAATGCTACGAGACAAACAAGACGTGCTTTTGCAACCTCCTTCACCTACACGATGAGGACTACTGCTTCCCCAACGTGCTGAAGAACACAGCCCTCAACCACAACCTGGGCTCGGTGGTGGAGGACCGCAAAGGCTGCCTCCAGCTCTGCCTGACCGAGGTTGCCAACGGCCTGAGGAACCCGGTGCTCATGGTGCACGCAAATGACCGTACCCACCACATGTTCGTAGCTGAGCAGGTGGGCGTGATCTGGGTCTACCTACCTGATGGCAGCCGGCTGGAGGAGCCCTTTCTGGATATTAAAAATATAGTGCTGGCTACACCATGGATAGGGGATGAGAGAGGCTTTCTGGGGATGGCTTTCCACCCCAAGTACAAGTACAATGGGAAGTTTTATATCTATTACTCATACATGGATAAGAACCGAGTGGAAAAGATCAGGATCAGTGAATTTAAGGTTCTGGCATCTGATGTCAACAAAGCTGATCCTCTCTCAGAAAGGTAAAGTTCATGTTGATCGCTATTGTATGCCACGATGAGAAATTATTTTTCTTTGTCCCTGTCCTTCCCCCTTGCAGAACCTGCACGTTCCCAGTCACCCTGGTTCAGGTGTGTGACTGGCCTGCTATGAAGCTACCAGAGGTGGGTTGGCTCAAGGTCACACAGCAAGCTAGCAATAAAGCTGAACAGAGGACCCAGGATCTAGGCTTCCAGGTCGTCTTCTCTCTCCATCTTGTACTCTTGCCTTCTACAGAGCAGTAATAGCCTTAAGCCTATTGTGGCATTAACATCTGCCCTAAAAGTGTTTTGTACCGTAGGAGAACAGGGATGCTGCACTACAGTACTATACATTCATTTGATCTGACACGTGTGCCCCTGCCCCGTCCACCTGATAAGAAAAAAAGCTAATTCTCAGTTATGAAGAATGATTTGTTAATAGCAGACTTATTTTCTCTAGAGTTTCACAGTTACCATGAGATGCTTCTGAAGCCCTCGAATTCACCAACTGCTTCTCATATAAGAAAGTAGAACCCACCTGCCGCAATCAGAGTTTAAAGGGCAACAAGTGTTCCCTGCAGACAAACACATTATGTATTTGTAGTCATGTTTTCAGATGAGCTGTGAAACTCCTGTGCTCATGGTGGTGGGTGAGCTCTGTAGCACAAGAGATGTTAATGCAGTGCAGGCCAAAGCTGTAGTGCTGCATGGCTCATGGGAAACACGTTCCTCAAGGGATGCCATGTTGAAAGGAGCTCTGCTGTAAGGTAGGCAGCCAGCCTTATGCTGCAGGCTCCCAGGAAACAGGATGCAACTCAGCACTGTATTTGACAAAGCTGACAGGTCTGTAGAGCTGGGAAATCTTGCTTTCTTCTGTAGAAGAGGTGATGCAATATTTCTGCAGCCTACCTGAATGTTCAGTCCTTCCCAGTAGCTACATCTGGACTTATTTATCTCTTTTATTTTATATTTTTTAGGAATCTTCTGGAGCTTGAGGAACCAGCTGCAAATCATAATGGTGGGCAGCTGCTCTTCGGTGTGGATGGCTATATGTATCTGTTCACAGGGGATGGAGGGAAAGCTGGAGACCCTTTTGGAAAATTTGGGAATGCTCAGAACAAGTAAGTAGGAGGGCAGGTGAAAGCTTTGAGCTTGTTCACCAAGGTTTGGGAATGAGACAATGTGGAAGAACAAGAGTGCTTCCTGAAAGTGTTTGTGCATCTGCAAGTCTGTCTGATGCAGTATTTAAAAAATTAAAATTTTACCCTTTGAAAGCTGAGGGAACCCAAGTTGTTTAGAGAGGGGAGAGTCTTCTGTGACTTGAGCAGGTTGCAAGACAAGCCAGCCACTGGTTTATTTCTTTTGGACAGATAACTTTTCCTTTGGAAAGGGGGAAGAGGAAGAGAATCATTTGTGTTTTCACTTGGCTCTCACGCTGGGGTTTCTTTTTCTGTCGTTCTCTTTAGGAGTACTTTGTTGGGGAAAGTCTTGAGGATTGATGTGGATGGAAAAAGCCCTGATGGAAAGCCTTATCGCATCCCTCCTGATAATCCATTTGTGTCAGACCCCAAGGCCCGCCCTGAGGTTTATGCTTACGGGGTCAGGAATATGTGGCGCTGTGCAGTTGACAGAGGGAACCCTGTCACAAAAAAGGGAAGAGGGAGGATGTTCTGTGGGGATGTCGGGCAGAACAGGTTTGAAGAAATCGATATTGTTGTTAAAGGAGGGAACTATGGCTGGAGAGCAAAGGAGGGATTTGAATGCTACGACACAAAGCTTTGCCACAATTCCTCTTTGGGTAAGGAAGAAGTTTCTTATAGAAGACTACTTTATTATATGTGTGTATTTAGTGGACTATAGCACCCTTTTTCCAGTGAAACTAAATAATCCAGTGTTGTGTGTTAAAAGGAGATTGTTTACTAGTTAAGAGCAGAAATCCCTCCTCCTCAGCCCTGCAGTGTTGGTATGAAATGATGCCCTGCTTATTCAAGGAATTCCTTGCCATATGCTGCACTGGACAAGGTGTTTAGGGTCAAAGCCTGTGCCTTTTGCAGACAGACAGAGTTTTTCCAGTGAAGTCAGGAAGGCAATGAATTTGGTTTAAGTAGAAAAGCAATATTGTGTTTTCTTCAGAAGCTCTGAGCCACGGCTATGGCTGAGGAGAGTGGACCAGGCTGACGCTGAGACCCTGAAACAAATCCTGTGGAAGAGGCAGTGTGTCCTAGCAAGGTGCTGCAGCAGAACACCCAAAAGCTGGGCTCTGGGTCTGACTGTGGGTGTGATGGACAAACTCACTTGCTGCCTTTAAAAAAAGAGTAGATATTGGTGGTGTTCGTAAAGCTCTTTGGAAAGCATGGTAGAAGAACTGGGTATTATTATAATGTTCCTTAAGCTGTTGGAGGAGAAAACCTGGTCTCAAGCTCATGTAGATGTTTCAGAAACATCTGTATGAGCAGGCAAGTGTAGAGTATGTGTTATCAACATTTCTCCTCTGCTATGCTGGTACCCACAAGGCTCTCAAATTTGTTTGGTTTGGGTTTTTTATTTTGTTGTTGTTGTTGGGTTGTTTTTTTAATGGCCCAATCCTCAGTTGACAACAAAACTGAATTAGATTTTGCTGTTATTCTACCGTTTTTAATGAACTGCATTTGTGATCTTTATCTTCATCATTAAAGATTAAGGACAAGCTACTTGATCCAGGGGAAAGAAATGAGTGATCTGATATTCAACCCAAGAAAGGGCTGAATTCATTTTAACATTGCCAGAGGCAAAGCCTTTATTTTATAAGTCTCATGACAGAAAATGGAGGTAGCACTCTTACGCATGTTCTGTGCTGAGAATGTCAGCAAACCTATGAAGATGTTAACTTGCAATTGTTTGATCTTATTCCCTTCTCTAAAAACACTGAAATCTGTAAAGACAATACCTGCTAAAATGATTGGTGCAATCACAAACCTGTAAGATAATACTCCCTGCAGGCTGATACCTTTCTGCATTGCTTGCTTGATGCAGAGAATCTTGGTCCTATGTGTTATGGAAGCTCATCACAACTAAGACTTGATAAGCAGCTACAGAGGGAGCTCCTTAAAGCCCCTGGGTCTGCTCTGTCCTGGAGTAAATTACTGAATTCCCACTGAAATTTAACTATGCTGTTTGTTCAACTGTGCTGGTCCTTCTAGTCATTTTTGTACCCTTTGGTGTCACCAAGCAATTGCTTTTTGATGCTCTCTGGATGTCAATTTGCTCACTTCTCATGCTTCTGTATTTCACAGGTGATGTTCTTCCAATATTTGCATATGGCCGCAATGTGGGGAAGTCAATCACTGGAGGTTATGTATACAGAGGATGTGAATCGCCCAACTTGAATGGCCTCTACATTTTTGGTGATTTCATGAACGGGTGAGACTACTTGTTTTCTCTGCAGCTCCCATTCTGTACCCGTATTTGCCTTATCTGGGCAAATAAGCATATCAGAGCATCCGGAAACCTTTTGAGCTGGAGTAAATGAGAATCCCAGATGTCTGTGTATTAGATTAAGGGCTCTGACCATTATAACAACATTTTGGTTGGAATCTAAACTTCCTCCAATTTAGAGTCCTTAGGATAGGTTTGCTTTTGTTCAGGTCTATTTTTCCAAAAGTCAAACATTAAAGCCAGTCAACAGTAGGGTCCTCACTGACATTTTTTCCAGTAATGCATGATGTTGACAGGAACTAATCTTGATAATGGAAACATAAAACACAGGGTTTTATTTTTCATCTAGTCGACTTATGGCTTTACAGGAAGAGGAGAAGACAAATAAGTGGAAGAAGCGAGATATCTGCATTGGTAGCACAAAAGCTTGTGCTTTCCCTGGAATGATCAGTTCTTATAGCAAATTCATCACGTCATTTGCTGAGGATGAAGCAGGTAGGTATCGTGCTAGCCATACCTTTATTGGAAACTGTACTGTCAGTTCTGTGTTGTAGGACAAATGTGTAAAATTATGTTGCTCCTCACATGCTACTAGAAATCAGGCATTGCAAAACAGGTTTGTGGCTATCTCAGCACAGCAGGTAGGGTTTGTATGGGGTTCAGAGAGGTCTCCTGCCCTGTGAGGCTTTTCCAGGTCGGCTTGATGTAGAGCTCAGGAGACAGATCCTTATATGAACTTGCAGTCTGAATGCTCAAGGTTCTCTAAGGAGTTTGAACTCCTGTTTGCTTCAGCCTTTCCATGTCCTTTTGTTGTTGTTTATGCTGTTTCATTAATGAAAAGACTATATCAATGCAGTTTGTTCTTTCATTGTAACAGCTCATCCTCAGTTGAGTTCTTATAGCTTATCTGAGTTTCCCCTTTTTCATTAGTGTAAATTCCTCAGTCTTATGCACAACAGCAGCACTTCTACACCAAGGCTTTATTTGGGGATGAGGAAAGCCACTAATTTGAAAGCTGAGTGGAGGTGTCTCAGTGCATAGGATTATTGCTATGGTCACGATGACCAGATCTCTCCCTAAGGTGGAAGTACCAATGCATACTTTGTTCACTTTTGTACAGTCTCCTGACAAAGAGCTATGTAATACAAAAAGTGACTGCAAATTTTTTAAGAACCCAGATGTGCCTTAATGAGCTCTGATGCTTCACGATTCAGCAGAAAAGAGATTTGCTTGTAATGAAAAGATTCCAGATCGCCTGGCTAACACATTCTGTCAAAGATGTAGGGACATGCAGGCTTTGTTGTGAAATATGTAAATTTTTTAACTGTTCTAACAACACGTGGAGTGAGTGGATGTTAAATGTCTCTTCTACTGGTTGTTCTTTTAGAAACAAATATGGTGTTGTCATGTAATCTGAAAAACAACAGTTTTGCCTCTTTTGCAAGCTACTATAATTTACCTGGATATTGTTCTAGTGGGTGCTGAAGGGAAGGCATGAGGAGCAGTTGCTCTCCTCAGCAACTATACAAGAATAAAAAGCTTCTGTCTTCCACGGATTAGCCAATTTAGCTCTTGTTGGATTTTTTTGGTACGACGAAGAGATGGCTAAATATTTGTTGTGTGGTCTTCCCCTCTGTTTGTAGCTTCTGGCTGCTTCTTTGGTACAAACAAGTTTAAAAAAAATACGTATTTATACAGACGAAAGTAACCTTTTGGAGGGCCACTGACATGAGGTAATGAAGGTCCTGCTCAGGTACTGTGCTCAGTCGAGGGCTGCTGGTTCTGTGTGGAACCCTGCTGCAACCAAGAGATCACTTGGTGTCCCTGGGAGTCCACCTGCACAGCCAAGGGTGAGACCAAAGCCCACTTCTTGAAAGTAAAACACGACTGAGGGAGTGACTGAAAGGGTTTTCTTTTCTGACCATGTGAATTAGTGAAGAGCCAGGAAAGAGAGGGAAATGGGGAACTGGGATTCAGCTTGGGCACTTGAATCTGAAACTGGTTTTCTTTTTTTCACTTCCATTTAGGTGAGCTGTATTTTATGTCTACTTCTTATCCCAGTGCCTATGCACCACATGGATCGCTCTATAAGTTTATTGATCCTGCAAGGTTAGTAATTAAAGATGTGTTTTCCATGCCAAATTCTTCTATAATCACCATACATTCTCCAGCTATCACAGTAGAAAGAATGCTAAGTACTACTGATACAGAATCTCACTGACCTCCACATCCAGTCCTTGGTTTTTGTTTACCCACTGTACATTTGGTGCAACTTTAATCCGTTTTAGTGAACTTATTCCTCACTCACCATATCTGTGCACCCAGAAATAGCCAGAGTTTGGATACCTTAAAGGTCTGGGACAGTAAGGATCAAAATAGTGTCTCCTTGGTTGCATATCTGAAGTATAGCACAGTGGTGTTTTAAAAATGATGATCCATATCCTTCGTGGTCATGACATCAAATATCTGTGATGCCCTTTCATATAAATAAATAAATAAATTGCAGTCCACAGTTTAGTTTTCTTAATGAAGAAGAATGAAACCTGGTGGTTTGTGCAGTGTTCCGATAATAATTGGAGCCTGAACCTGAGTTTTTCCAAGCAAAATGTTTTTTCCCCATTAAGCAGTTATTCCTGCTAAAGTCTGTTTTTACAATAATAAGCATGCTTACGTAATTTTTTCCCCTCCCAAGCTTTTGGATCTTGCTGAAAAGCATGAAATAAGTTTCAAATCACCCTGTAAAATAGATACAGTACTAATGTCTGTGCTGTTGCCGAGATCTCAGACACTAACAAAATGAAGAAAACAAGATATGTTTTCTTGGGAAGTTAAATCCAAAGCTAGATAGTTAACTCAAGCTCTGTACCAAGGTGGTGGGAATAGGAACTTGAGTCTTTTACTTGCTGTGACTACTTGAGGAGACTCCTGCCTTTAACAGCTTATTGTCTGCCAGGAAGCCTTTAAACTGCATTAACTGTGGCTGACCAAAATGTAACATTTTCAACTTAAGAAAAAAAAAAAATTTTGTGAGCTAGCATAAACATCGAGAGCTTGAGCATGCTCTATTTCACAATAAAAAAAGCCCTGCAGTCCCTATGCCACTCCTTAACGCGCCATGAAGACTATCAGGATGATAAATCCTGTCCTCTTTCCCACTGTAAAGGGAGACATGCAGCTTTCTGTTTCACAGGACTGCGGGAGCCTTTCCAGGAGGCTGCCTGCCTGAGGACTGGTGTGCAGTAATGCACCATGTATTGACTCCATGGGGGCAGCAAGCCCCTGCCAGGACCGCAATGGTTTCACTGCTCAGAAGGGCTTTCTGGAAAGAAGCCAGCTCTTCCCTGTGCTTTTGGAGCTTCACATCCATCACTTCTAGAGCAGGACCAGGCACTTATTTCCTTGGTTCTTTGTAATTTATTCTTGTATTTTCTGGTTCCCCTTGTTTACCTTAGCCCGGATGCTGCTCTGCTCAGCTTTGCCCTTGTCTGTTTGCTTAAGCACTTTGCAAACTTGTCCAGGGTGTGCAAAGCACTGACTGCTCCTCCGGAGGCTGAGCTTGCTTGGCCCTGGAGCAGAAAGTCCGAACACCTCCAGATCCTGGGTTGTACTCTGGCCTCCTCCTGATTGTATCATGAGCGGAGATTTTTCTTTTCTCCTTTGCGTTTTAATGCTGTTTATAGGATTCTTCCATTTCCGTCTCACTGTGAGTGGTGGCTGGCATAACTGCCTCCTCTGATGCCTCTGATGGGTGCAGTCCCACTTTGCCCAGCACAGACACTCCCGGCTTCCTGCCCGCACTTCAGCAAGGACGCTGGCAAGGGCAGCAAGCCACACAAACGCCTGCTTCAAAATGTTGGCAGGGCCACTGCCATCTACCTGATGGCAACTCAAGCCTCCCTAGGAACCTCCCAGGAAAACCGATGGCAGCAGTGCCCAGTGTCCGCACTGCAGCTTGCCTCTGCAGCAGTGCTCTCGGAGACAGCAGAGTGGCTGGTGGGCCTCTGCCTGGATTGGCACCAAATCCCCTCAGTCAGAAGCAGAGGGAAGAGGTGTTAAAAGGTGCTCTAAAAGTTAGGAGAGAGAGGGGGAAAAAAACCCACCAACCTCCCCCAAAACACCCCCACAAGCACTGCCAACAACCCTGCTTTAGTAACTTTTTTTTAATTTTAATTGAAATGGTGTGGAGGAAGCACTTGGCTGTTGCCCCTGTCTGAAGGAGAATGCTCATCGCAAGAAAATGTGATGCCTTAGGTCATGCTTTGCTTTGCTCTGTGCTGTCAAGCATGCCAAATTGGAAGAGCCTGTTCTTATTTGTCCTACAGCAGTTCCCTTGGTGGGTAACAGAAAACACAGGTCTGTTGCTCTTCTGTGTACCTCCCTTCCTGTCATTTAACATGTGACAGCTTTACCTCAGGGAAAATGTGCTTTTTTTTGGGGGGGGTGCTTTTTTACTGTGGGAAGTTGTCAGGGAACAGCAGGAGAGGAATGTGGATACATTTTCTTTGCAGTTGTTGCTTCCTCCCTCCTTGCCTATTCCTTTCCTTTCTCATCCCTCTTGCTGCAGCACTATGTTGTGTCCGAAGTGGCACCCTTTGAAGGTCACAGTAACTTTTATGGGGCTGTGTGGGAATATTCTGCTGCATGTACAGAGACCCTTACGCTGCAGCATGAGCGAGTGGAAAGCACTGTCACTGACAAGCGTTATGTGTGTGAATGAGACTCCTCCACTTCGAGGTGGGATGCACGAGCCAGTATTGGTGAGGACAACCCAAAGTGACTGATAGTCTGAAGTTCAACCAATGCACCCTCAGTAAGTTTGCAAGTGACACCAAGTTGTGTGGGAGTGTTGATCAGCTTGAGGGTAGAAAGGCTCTACGGAGGGACCCGGACAGGCTGGATCGATGGGCTGAGGCCAATTGTATGAGGTTCAACAAGGTGAAGTGCCGGGTCCTGCACTTGAGTCACAACAACCCCATGCAACGCTACAGGCTTGGGGAAGAGTGGCTGGAAAGCTGCCCAGCAGAAAAGGACCTGGGGGTGTCGGTTGATAGTCGGCTGAATGTGAGCCAGCAGTGTGCCCAGGTGGCCAAGAAGGCCAATGGCATCCTGGCTTGTATCAGAAATGGTGTGGCCAGCAGGACTAGGGAAGTGATTGTCCCCCTGCACTCGGCACTGGTGAGGTTGCACCTTGAATACTGTGTTCAGTTTTGGGCCCCTCACTACAAGAGAGACATTGAGGTGCTGGAGTGTGTCCAGAGAAGGGCAACGAAGCTGGTGAAGGGTCTGGAGCAGAAGTCTGATGAGGAGCAGCTGAGGGAACTGGGGTTGTTTAGCCTGGAGAAAAAAGGCTGAGGGGAGACCTTATCACTCTCTACAACTACCTGGAAGGAGGCTGTAGCAAGGTGGGGGTCGGTCTCTTCTCCCAGGTAACAAGCCATAGGACATGAGGAAATGGCCTCAAGTTGCACCAGGGGAGGTTTAGACTGGATATTAGGAAAAACTTCTTCACTGAAAGGGTTGTCAAGCATTGGAACAGGCTGCCCAGGGAAGTGGTGGAGTCACCATCCCTGGAGGTATTTAAAAGACATTTGGATGAGGTGCTTAGGGACATGGTTTAGTGGTGGACTTGGCAGTACTAGGTTAACGGTTGGACTTGATGATCTTAAGAGTCTTTTCCAACCTAAATGAGTCTATGATTCTATGCATCCACCAGGCTTCTAGAAACAGTGTTGTGCTGTGCCTCCAGCAGCGGGACATGTAGCTGAACACACCTAATCAGCACCCTTGAATTCAGTGGTGGGCTACAAGCTCATGCAGACAGGCCAGCATCCCACACACAAACAAACCAGCTATTGATGTTGGATGAAGACAGTCCAGACTGCCTGATGGCAGAAAGCTGACCAGAAGGGTGGTAGAAGAGAAGCTTCAGCCTTCCAGCTGCTATTGCTATTCCGACAGGGAATTTTATGGCTTGCAGCCTGAGTTAGGCTCTTAAATTCCACCTATGTTGCACTCCAGGTGCCTAAAGTGCTTTCATGCCTCTTCCAGCCGAGGCAAATGACAACGGGGTATTGATGTCTACCTCTAGAATAAATAAACCTCCTTAACAATCTCTCAGATATCTACATATGGCTTTCTGTTTTTCAAGGAGGGCTCCACCAGGGAAGTGTAAATACAAGCCTGTTCCAGTGAAAACACAGAGTAAACAGATACCGTTTGTTCCACGTGCAAGTAAGTTGTTAGGCTTTAATTTTACTGAGAAGCAAAACATATAACCATCTTACAGGCATGTGATTGAAATCTTTAGTAGTCTTAAACTAAAGCAATGAGCAGGAGCAATCTTGAAGTTAGGTTATCACATTTAATGTGTGCTTCTGTTGTCTACTAGATGCCATGCCTTTTCTTAATCCCAGTCTCTGATATTTTTTTTTTTTCCTGAGCGGTGCCAAGTAATAGCATAAACGGGCATTGCAAGGGAACTGATGGCTTTGCTTCAAGCATTGGATTTGGTCTGGGAAGTTCTCAGCGCCTGTCCCTGGCTCTGTGACAAGCTCCTTGAGTCAAATAATCCCCTCTCTGTAAATCTAGGGGAGTCAATCTTCCTTTCTCCTGGCCTTTTTGTCCTATGTCCCATGCAACTAGGGCAGGGGTTACATCTTATTATTGAGTAGAAACAGTGTTTAGCAAGTTGAGTTTATCTTGTCTGGAATTTCCAGATAATTAGTGTGATGTGAAAAATTAATATTGTTAAGTCTGCCAAAGAAGTGTGCAAGGTTTCATCATATTCTGTCTGGACATATTTTCCTTAAATATACATTCATCCTTTCTAAAATTAAACAAATTTTATTTCCAAGAAAGCCAATGCTCTTTTGATGGAAGAAAATATGTTTATATATGTGTATTTCTTCTTTCAGAATATTGGCTATTTTTCTTAACTGTAGCTCTAATAAACGTTTACATCAGTCATATCTCTGAATTAGTCTTTTGCCTTAAAGCAGGGATGCTGAACCATGTTAATTACTTTCCTCAGAGACTGTCCTTGAACTGCTTAATGAACCTTCAACAACCAAGCCTCTGAAAAAATCTTCTACCCTCACTGCAGCCATCTCAACAGTTTCTTCTAAGCAAGCTAAAAAGACCCCATCCACCAAAATAAAAGCATCAACAGTGAAACCAGCTCCATCTGGTAAAAAGAGACAGAAAATCAAAGCTGAGGCTAAACCTCACAAGCCAAAGCAGGAAGAGAAGGTTGCACACATTTCCAGAACTAAACCAGCACGACCTTTGCCAAAAAAGAGCAGCTCCCACCTAACCAGAACCAAGAAGCTTCTTCCAAAGAAAGCAGCACTGGCTAAGAAAAAACTGGAGAAGAGGAAGAAGGAAAGTAGATTAAGCAGCTTTTGAAACTCAGTGATGTCCCAGAAAAAGCAAGTCACTTGTAAGATGGTGAAACAAATGTGTTGAATAGTGACTAAATAAGAGAATCAGCTGACTTGTTATGCTGGTGCTCCCAGGTGTGCCTCCATTAATGTCAGTGTTAGCAGTCTCTATATATGTTCTATTAAACCTTAACAGCACCAGCCTCCTAATATTAACTTTCTTTGCAAATCCTGCTGTGATGTCCTTTTCTGACATAAGTAGTTATGAGATCCTCTGATGGACATTCCCTGGTATGATTTGGCTGTGTATTACTGTCTAATAAATCCAAGTGCCTCCAACTTTCAGGACTTGCATCTTTTATCCAAGAATATGAAATAGACATGTCAATGACCTCACCTTTCTCCTTTTTTTTGTCCTTTAACTGAAATGCAGTGAAAAGTACATTTTAAGAGTAGTTGTCTTTTGGACAATGAAATTAGATTTTTTTTTTAAAGCAATATTTTTTCAGGGTATGGATCACTTGCAGGTTCCAAAGGATTCAGTAAGGGTTGGAAATGTTCAGCAAATCTTAAAAACAAACAAATAAAATCAAAGCGACAGAAACCAAGCAACCCTCAAAAATCCTAGTTAGAGCTGAGCAATTGGATTGAATCATTACCTGCCTTCTAACTGAACAGGCTTCTCTCCTAGTGGAGAGCACCTCTTGGCTAGCAGGTAAGGGCCACTTGCGGGGCTACTGGCTGCAGCTCTCCCTGCCTGAGCCTTTTTCTCTTCCCTGGGAGCAGCGCGGGTTTAGAACCGAACTGGAGGCATGCCCTGCCCACAGCGGTGCTCCTTTGTACACACAGCATGCCGTAAAAATAACTTGCAATGGGGTGCTGCAAGGAGAACTGGGAGAGCGAGGACCATAGGGTTGCATTATCCACGGTGGAAGTGGGGCAGTAACAAACCTCAGATGTTCTTTGCCAGAGAAGTGCATTTATTTGCTTAGCAGAGCCACGGCCTGGCTTAGACTCCTGCGCTTGGCCCAAGAGGGAGCCAAAACAAATGACATCATTTTGCAGTTCCAACGTTACGTTTGTCTCCTACCGCCACCCTCTGGACGCACCGTTTCGGCATGCAAAAAGCAGCACCCTGCCGCCGCAGCTGTGGCTTTCAGCCGGCGGGGAGCGATCCACCCAGCGCGGCTGACTTCTGGCCCCGCGGTGGCAGCTCCGCGGCCGCGGAGCGAAACCCCCCGCTTGGTAAAGGGAAGGAAAAGAAAAAAATGAGAGAAAAAGCTCGGGAGGCCCCAGCGAGGATCGAACTCGCGACCCCTGGTTTACAAGACCAGTGCTCTAACCACTGAGCTATGGAGCCACCTATCATTTCCACTCCCGCCGACGGCTCCTGTTCCTCGCCCCGGGCCCTCTGCCTGCGCGGCTCCCGCGCTGCTGGCCGGCTCCTGGGGGACTGGGGAGCGCGGCGGCCGCCGCCTCAGGCCGCAGGGTTCGGCACCCCTCTTGCTGTATGAGCCTGACGCGGCGAGCAAGGCGCCTTCCCGGCGGCGGGTGGCCCCCGGCAGGCCCGGGCGGGCGCTGCGCGGCAGCCGCGGGTTTGCCGGCCGCCCACTAGGCCTCGGGCGGTGCGCCTCGGTGCGCCTCAGGCCTCGGCGGTGAAAATAACCCAGCTCACGGCAGCAGCCAGGCGGGGAGCAGCAGCCCGCCGCTCGCCCCGTGTCCTGCCTGCCGCAGGCGCTGGGGCCTGCCTCGCCCTGGCCTTCCCTCTCCCTCTGCCCGGGCGGTTTTTCATGTTAGTGCAAGGCAAGGCGAAGTTGTGGAAGCCCCACCCGGGTTTCCTCACCAGCGTGCAGCGGAGGCCGTGTAGGCCAGGGGCAGCAGGCCCCACTGGGCCTCCAGCCCCTCGGGTCTGTCTGGGGGTGCTTTGCCTGCGACACCCCCGGCTCAGAGCCAGGCCCCTGAAATTTCCCCCGCACCCATTTCCTCCATGGGAAAAGCTACCCATGGCAGAGGTGTGTGTGAATCCAAATCCCAGCTCCCCCCCCGCCCCGGGACGGCACATTCACCCGTACGGCATCGCCTGAGGGTAACTGAGGGGGCCTTCCCCCCTTTATCAAAGGGTGGGTGCACCTGCTCCAAATTCAGAATAAAACTGCCATTGCAGTGAGAAGTATTTCAGTGGCAAATTGAGGCTCACAAGTGGGTTGCTTCAAGGATCGCTACAGTGTTCTCTGGCCGCCAGGCTGCCTAGCAGTGCCCTCCATTCTGTGAAGGAGGGAAGCAGTTGCCCCCTGTGGTGGGAGCTGATTAAAATTTTGGGAGGTAAGGCTGTACAACGTATGGTTTTGTGCAAAGTGGGAAAAAAGAAAAGTTTAAATGAATATTAAATATAATCAACTTGGTGTTGTAAATCTTCTCAGGCTTTGTGAAAACAGAAAAATGGGTTTAATTATCTTGCAAATAAACCACAAGTCTAGGTTGACTAGGATATGAACCCAACGGCAAGATAGGCATTGTGTAGCCTTAGTTTCTCTTTTCATTTTTACAGAGCAAGGAAGTTTGAAACCATTGAAGATTTTCTCCTTTTCTTTGCATAAAAGAGCCAGTCTGTCACATGCAGCCCTCTTCCATGAAAGTTTAGGTGAAGGTGAAAAGGTAAGCTGTGGAGAGGAAATTGAGAGACACCGCTATGGAGTAATAAATCTGAGCAGTTCTGCTGCATACTGGAGTCACATTCTAGAAAAGCAGACATGATTTGCTGGGTGCAAGCCTCAAACTGCATGTAACCAAAAGTAAAGTTCCTTGAAATGAGAATAGACAGAAAAAGCTGTATTAAGAAGTTAAAGACCTTTCATCCAGCCCACACTCCACAAATCATGAACTAGGTCAACTTCCTTTTTTTTTTTTTGTTTTTTATTTCACCTTCTCTTTAAATCGATATGATCTCTGTGAACAAACTAGACCAGTTCTGGTGAACTCTGTCTTGTTGTTTATGTAAGACACTAAAATTAGTTTAAAATACCTGCTTTTGACCTCTAATGTGGCAGCTGATAAATTCGTGAAGTTTCACATTTCTTTGGTTGCTTTTTTTCCCTTCCCTTTGAAGATAGGGACTCTTTAGAGCTGGCAAAGCTCTTCCAAAGAGGGCTAAAATGTCTGTGGTGAGTGTTCTGCTAATGCCTCAGGGAACTGAAACATAAGCATAGCTTGTTTTATAACGTTAAGCTAGGTAGGAGCAGAACTGTCTTACACTTCTCCTGCTCTAAGACAAAACTACCTTCATCAGCGTAGCAGAGCTGAGCAGCAGGGTGAGACGTATTCTGAGAACAGAACAGTGTTGGAATCAAGTTTTCTGTGATGGTATGGCTACCTGTCACTATTGGGTTTTAATTTAGGTGCAAAGTCAGTAACTGCCGTGGTTGCCCTGCTTCAGATTCCTTTTGCTGTCTGCTTAGAGCTCACTGCAAGGTGGACTACACTTCAAATGCTGTGTAGCAGACAGAGGCTTAGTCAGACACCCTGGGTGGGATTCAAGATGTGTGATGGAGGTACCATGCTATCAGTAAGCCCTCTAGCTTCTCTTTGTAATGGAAATGAGGAAATGACATACTTCTAGGATGCAATTAATCTCACCTGAAGGTAAACCTCTAAAGTAAGTCATCTGAATCATGGTCTAGAAGTGCTTGTTTCTCAGTTGACTGTGAAGGGAGTTGATGCTGAAAATGTCAGCAGTTAAGTGAGACACATCTCACTGGGCATGACAGGTTTGTACCAACTAAGTTCTGCTAGTGAGCAGATGCTCTGCTGAGACCTGGCTGGGGAGGGACACAGCAGCTGCTTTATTTAACAGGCACAGCAGCACTACATAGCTCCTGTCTGCAAGCTGCTGATGCTCTTAGCCAGCCCATCCTCTCAGTCTCATTTGCACAGGAATAAGCTTTAGTTTAACTTAATACCCTTTCACTTTAGATGCTTAAACTAGAATAACTGTAGCTGGAGAATTCCCATCAGAAGACCAAGAGAATTTTTAGGGAGATGGCAAGATAAATTATATGTCTAAAGAAGACTCTATGAATATTTCTGCAACTAGACACACAGGTTTTGAAAATTAAGCATTTAAGCAATAAAGTGCCTGTCTAGTCTTCTGTTTATTGCTGTTGAAACCCACTAGGTGGAACCTAAGTACTGCGTGAAAGGATGAGGAAAATGTTTCAAAAGACTTCAAATGCTGAAAAGAGTGAATTTTTACCACACAGGTTTTTTTTTTTAAAAAAATCTGTAAGACAATTTACATTTAAAGATGTGCCAAACATTAAAAGATCCACGTTTATATATGCTCTGTAAAATTTCTGCTGATTTGCAGTAAGATTAAACTTGTGTTGCGTGTTCCCCTTGCTAAATCAGGGCTTTCCCAAGCATGCATTCTTTTCATCTGGTTCAGTGAATTAATGCTGATAAAAGTGGAGGGCTAATAGCAGCTGTATAGTAAAGGCCCTATGAAAGCAAGCAGGCAGGCCCTTTGCAAACTGCCTTGTTGGTGTAACACGTTTGGCTTTTTCTTTCATATAGAAAAGTTTTGTAAGACAGACTCTCCCAATGTAGGGAGGAATGCTGAAGGTTATTGGGAGCAGCATGCAGAAAAGTTTCCCCTTTCTGAGGAAAGTTGTTAAGAAGGAGCAGGATTTGAAAGATATATCCTAGACCACCTCTCACCAAGGACAGGCATCAAGCTAGAAAATAGAGCGGGTAGCGTAAGAATAGATATAGTTTTGCCCTCAGTCTGGACCAAGGCTGTTATTAAAAATGACTTAGTTGTTCCTGATTAGCTCCCTGACTGTCCTTAACAGCCCCACTGAACAAGTATGTGTTTAACTGTGTGTAAAGCTGGTGTCAGTCTGCAGATGTCAACCGTGTTGCTGTGAATTTACATCCATCTTGTTGTTAAGAGCAGTGAGCTAATCTCATGCATATTCCATATGATTTTATTGCCATATCTTGCATTCAAATGCTAACAGGAGAAGTGAACCAAAGGAATGGCTCTTCAGACAGCTGGTTCATGAATTATCCCTAGAAATTCTCTTACACTGTAGTATTCTCTTTTTCTAAACTCCTTTGCCTGGCTTGCCATCCAGTTCCCTGCTGAATTCAGTTTTACTGGTGTTTTGCAGGATTCAGTTCTTTATTGCACAAACCAGCGACCAGCTTTGGGCTGCAGTGGTATGAAATAAATACCAGCGACAGTCTTCTCTGCAGATGTGGTGTGTCTCCTAACAGGTTGTCATGGCTTGCCTACCTTTCTCCTCTTCACATCTGATTTTCTGTGTCCCCGGGGCAGCCTAGTGCACCTGGGATTATCTCAGCAGAAATACAGATCAGCAAAACTGGCACACTTGCCTTTCCTTGTCAACCTCTGTGAGAAAGGACTTGCAGCACACCTCCAATGTTTTTATGAAACAGGATGCTCTGGGGGTTTTAATTGTTTGACAGGTTCAGTACTGTTAGTTTTGTTTCTTAAAGAAACTCTAGTAACCTAAAGGTGTCTGAGTTTAATGTATTCATTTTAATTGGCAAGTGCTGATGGATTGCTTTTTCTTGTACAAATGCAAGGGTTTTTTTGAGTAAAATGTTATTAAAATCAGGGGAACACTTTCTGCTGACTTTGGGTGGGGTTTGGACCTGGTCCTTGGGGTATTTTAGGCATTGAAGGATCTCAACATGTGGTTGAGGCCTGCCTTCTCTTCTGCATGTGAAGCTTTAAGTCCTGTTTGAGATATGCCTGAGGAAATGTGCTGTTGTTCTGCAGTTTTGACCCAATCAATCCTTTCAAAAAACATTGTTCTTCAAATTACATGGGAATGATCCACTTCTCCTTGAAACACTGGATACAAAGCGTGAGCTAGAACTAGATAAAAATCAGCAAAATTAACCTCTTATGATTTTTCTGCTAACAGTTACCTTGTGTAGCAGAGGCTGGATAAGGTGCTGTGAAGGCTGTTTCCAGGTTTGAGTTTGTGCATTGCTTGCATCCCTACTCCATCCTAGCATGAGATACTGGTGTGCACCCTTCCCCTTCTCTGATACTCTGCTTTCTGTAGGAAAGAAGTTCAAACACGCAACAGATATGGTGACCTTTCAAACTTACTTTGGTAGTCTCAATACTCTTCTTTTGGACAAACATCCATTATCCCATGCAAAAAAAAAAAAAAAAGTTGCATTTTTAACAGCATTTTGTGCAGCTCTAAGAAGAGTCAGGGACTCATGTCTATGAAAATTCAGTTCTCTTTTTTTTGGTCAGAAAGTTGACATAGCACACAAGGGAAATATAAAGACAATCATATTCCGTGCATCTCTATTTGCTCATAGGCCAGCTCACATAGTGGGTGTTGTGGTGCTCATCACTCATATTTGAGCATCAGTACTTTTCCGTGGAGAAGCCATCACTATTCTCAAGTCATACTCCAGGGTAATGGTTTTGTCTCTGCCTCATTGTGCTCTCCCGTTGTGGAACGCAATACAGTTACTTTTTTTTTCTTGAAGCTGACATGCATCTTATGCACTTTTCTTAATGAGGGGGATCCAAGCAGAAGAGATGTTGTCTTCAAATGCTTTATGATTTTCTTCCTGAAACAAGAAAGAAGTAATCTAATTTTGTTTGCTTCAGAGTTATTTCTCAGATCCAGATCAGATTTGAAGCTGTTTGTTATAATAAAGTGTTTCTGATTGTGATAATAAGGTAGCTGGTGATCCTTCGCATCTTTGAAAAATCAAGATGTTACCTGCTCTAAGCTAACCTGGCTGCAAGTGAAAGATGTTTTCGTGACAGTTACGGAGTTTGAGAAAGAGCTAGAATATTTCTTTTCTCCTGCCCTGGATTAAAAAGAAGTTGTGTCTATTTATGTTACTATCAAAAAGATCTCCTCCCTGTCAAAAACATTTAGGAGGTCTGCGTCTTAGCCAAAGGACATAGTGTTCTTCAAAGTGCGGAAAAGGACTTGACCATGCCTGGCCTTTGCCTTGAAGACAAGAGACACTCCTGGAGCCCAGCTGGGGAAGGACAGAGAGAGATCACCCAGCACTTCATCTCTCTGGGAGAGCATGAGGGCTTCCCCTCCCGGAGCCATCAGAGGGATTGGCGTCTTCCAGCAGGTGGGTGAGGAAAGTGCTGTAACACATGTCTCAGCGTGCTCTGACCAGTGAAGCTGCATGCACTGTCCTCTGGCTGGGTGTCCTTTTCACCCCCTGAACTGTGTTGAACCTACCCAGAGGTCCCTGCAAATGAAGCATAGCTGCATGGTGCCCCTCAGCCCTGGTCCACGTCAGCTATGCCAGCTGCCCAAAAGAGACAGCACGTTGAAAGCTGAGTGCTGCCGTCGCCTAGCTTCTTGTCCTTGCATGTCCCCTGTAGA
Organism: Ciconia boyciana; assembly: GCF_034638445.1. Lineage (NCBI taxonomy): Eukaryota > Metazoa > Chordata > Aves > Ciconiiformes > Ciconiidae > Ciconia > Ciconia boyciana. Next base: position 107,779,291 of record NC_132936.1, on the reverse strand, counting down.
AGTCCACAAGGCAGGAAATAGCTGACCCATAGCTGTGCATGTGCTGATCAGTCTGTCACTAAATATGCATGTTTATGTCTACGTATGTATGTACGCATGTATGTATGCTTGTGCTGCCAAGCACAGCATAGAGCAGCTGTGTTCTGCGTCTCTGGAGACACTAACCTGAAGGCCTCTCAGTTGTTCATTTTCAAAAAGTGCAGGAACGTAGGACTATCTTCAAGGCCATTAATTCTCTGAAATTTGTCTGAAACCAGTTAGCAGATTTGAAAGTTACTTGGGAGTGGGGTTGGCAACTGGTGTGGTTACATGAACCCTTTTCCAAGGAAAACCAAGCTAAAAATGTACTGATCACATTTTCCAAGCAAGCTTTTAAAATTCTTCGGAAAACAGACAATCCGGGAATGAGTGTGAGGCAGAGGAACCAGGAGATCCAGAGTCCCCATCCTTACTCTGATATGGACTCTGCTACTTAACCCTGTGCCCTGTTTCCATAGCTGTCCAGCGCTTCCCTTCCAGCCTCCCAAAGGGATGGCGGATGCGTGCGTTTGTAGCATGTTCTATAAATGCAAAATCTTATTATTATCAGCATAAAAATAGACTCGGAAGATTTCAAGTGGGCTGTAATGGAATAAAAATGTAGCAACAGGATGGCCCAAAACTCCCTGCCTCTGAAAAAAAATATGAACAGGTTCATTTTTCTGTTGCTGTTTTTAGACACAGGGAACAAAGCTTCTTAATAAGATTCAGAATCCTTGTTTTAAATAAACTGTTTGTGAGGGGTTCTTCCAAGGAGTGGTAAAGCTATAGGTACTAAGTTCTTTTTGAAGCTCAGTGGGAGGTAGGGAAATGGGAATGTGTCCCAGTGTGGCCAGCACTGCTGTAGATGGGAGGCTGTTGTCTCAGCCATGGCCTGTTTGCAAGGGTTTGAATATTTGGCTCAACCGAGGATGCAGCTACCCAAGTGAGACACAAATGTGTGCGTCTGCTCTGGGTTTCAATTACTGGGAAAGGCAAAATAAAAGACCTGTCACAACTATCAGGCACCTTCCTCAAGTGCTCACATTCCCTTTCCTGTGAAACACATCGGAGTCCCAAAGGCAGACAGTCTCTATACTAATCACGGAATAAATTGTTCTTTGTTCTGGAGCTCTCTAAAGGTAGATGGAGGAAAGATGCATGTATAATAAATAATACATAAACTGTGAAAAGCCAACTGTTGCTTAAGTGCTGGACATGATAACTGGAGGTAGGTGATTTGTGTATTTTCCTCCCGGGAAAAGTAAATGAACTCAAAATATGATTTTGTTCCCAGCTCTGTTTCTGATTTTGCCATATGTTTGCTGCTAGAGACAACAGTTTGTGAGTTAGGGTCACAAAAGTGGCCGTGTGTTATTATTCTGTGCAGTTAGTTCAGAATATCCTGCCCCCATTTCCTCCTGTGCCTGGGGAGAGTCGTGGTCCGAGCTCCAGCCATTCGGAGACCTGTCCTCACCACCCTGGGATGGGCATCCCGGGACATTTCTGCTGAAGCAGAAACATGCTTCAGCAGAGTGACTGGAGGAGTGACTGGGAGGAGTGACTGGGACCAGCTGTTTCAGCTCCCAGGTAGGGTCAGTGGCCCCTGGACACCAGATGAGAATGGGAATTTACAGATTCTCTTCTCTGTTTTTAGGTTTAAGCTGGATGGACTTGCATGGTCCTGTCGACATACAGGCCTGTCAGTGGTTCTGTGGATGATATGTATTGCTCAGCAGCCTTGCTCTTCTCTGCTAGGAGAATACACTCATCTTCCCAGTTATTGGACTGGACCAACATATGCCACAGAACAAACTGAAATGAAAAAACGTTGGATGGAAGGTTTCTGTATACTTTCCCACTTGTGAATTTTCGTGTCGTATTGAAGCCCTCCTCTGCAATCCAGTCCCTTCGGTCCCGTTGCTGGTCGAGGTTTTGAACACGGATTGCACAGGTGGCTGCAGTTCTGTGTACTCTGGTTTTGTTGTCTTCAGCTGCCAAACTGCTGAGGGTCCTATGTACCCTCTGACCAAGTTATGAATACCTACAGTTTGAGGTGAACAAAAATAGCAACTAGTACATAGGTCTGCTGCAGCCTCACTGCATAAAATCTAAAAATGGCTTTGTTTTAGGATAGTAAACCAGCTGAGTATCCTTTCTTCAGATCTGGTTTCTGTTAGAAATGAGCCAGAAAAGAATCTGAAAAGTGATCGGTCCTGAATGCTGGGAAGCTGCGATTCTGCTCCCAGCCTCATGCTAGTAATTGGTAGAAGCCCCTCCTCCCAAAGTTGCTGCTGTAAAGCCTTCCTGAACCACATTTTGGAAAGGTTTGAAGGCCAGCTTTTGAGTGATCAGCTCCTCTTCTGATACTGTTTCCATAAGCGTGCCCACTAAGCATGGAAAATCTCACCTCCTTCAGTTTTTCAGCAGGTGCTACTGTTTCAGAGTATGCTTTTGCTGACAAAGTATTGTCAGGTTTTCAAAGTGGTGAGTAACTGGCTGTTTCCACGTCCCTCCTTTGCTTCTGAAGGACCAAACTGCCTGCAGACCCTTGAACCTCCCTTCTTTTGAGTAAGCTTGGACCCACAGTTCAGCTTTGTGATTGGGTTTGTGTCTCCTTTGCCATTTTTCCTGCCTGCTTTCAATTGGGTTGGAAATACTGAGAGTACAGCCTTCCTCAGGGTACTGTTTTCTTTGGCTTTCCCAAATGTAATGCATCATGCAGAGCTGAAAATGAATGGGAAGAGAATGAATGAAAATGTTTTGAATTTTGAGGATATGGATTAAGCTTTGTGTAAAGCTTTTGGTTTGAGGCTTGTCTCTTTTAAATTAGGTCACTATATAATAGTGCAGATATATCTACCACTGAGGTCCTGGCTAGCTAATGAAGGCTAACGCAGGTGATACTACATCCTTCAGACATCGGCATCCAGTCTGCACTCTAATGGCTTTGACAAATCCCCTCAAGCAGAATTGTCAAGCTGACTCCATGATCAAATGTGCCCAAAAGCTTCAAAAGCACCACTGAGAATGTCAAACGGGACTGATGAGGTTAGATCACATCTCCATGAGGGGATAAATTGTTCTTGAGTGTAACTCACAAATCAGAACATTAGACTACTGTAATCGAACTCCAAGTGAGCCTCTCTGTAGGGCATAAATATCAGCAGCTGCTCTTCATACATGACAGATCTCTTTCAAAGCTTATACACGCCCATTAATTCTTCTCCTAACCAAAACTTATTTGAAGGATGCCTCAACCTGCCATAGCGTAGAGAAGGTAATCTTAAGCATCTTAATTCACTTAGGTAACTGATATATTAATGCTTTTAGTGTGTTGGGAAATGCTCTTCCCAATTTACTGTGCTATTATGTGAGTAAATGTAGAAGTGACTCATTTGTAACCTCCAGCCAGGAGTGGCTGAAGGGCAGTGGATTTATCAAGCCCATGATTTCTGCAATGTGGAGTGGGATCTGATTCAACCCCTGTGGAAAGACTGGGTCAATATTTCTGTGTAGTCAGAAGTAGGAAGTGATCAGGGTCAGGATGCAGAGGCACTTCTGCCAAGTATATGATAATCAAATCAGTCTATAAGTTATATTGGTAAATACAGGACTTACATGTCCAGTGGGATTGAAAGGAGGTGATGAAGAGTTTGTATATATGACTCTGAGCCTGTTTAGATCTCAGATCAGCAAAATATTTAAGTGGTGTCACTTTCAGTGGTATTCAGAAGTGTGTTGAAATGTCTGGCTTGTACCAAGTCCATAGTCCTTTTCTGTGCCTTCTAGTATGTCTTCATTTGAGAGTGTAATGTCTTGCTGCTCTTCAGGAAGCCTTGTTTGTTGTTGTACTGGTTGTTTTTCTCTTTTTAATCTCCACAGTCATTCCTATTGAGAATGGGGAGAGGAACAGGGAGTCACTCCATTCACTGAAATACAGGCTGTGAAACAGAGCTGGGTCACCTGCTGTGACCCAGAGAATAAAACCCAGTGTGTTAATACCACATTCCTTATCAGCAGGGCAATTCAAATATAGATTACATGGAATATCTTTTGCCTGGTATTTGTTAGGTCTTACAGTGGCTTTATACTTTCTGGGCTATCAAAACAAAGTAGGAAATAATTTAGCAGCTTATCTGTGAAATGTTCTTAGTCTTACAGTTAAGACATTACTGGATTGTGGGATTGTGTTGTGAGTGTGTTTATGAGGCATTCTTGTTTTCCTGCTAGCATTTCCTCTGCATGATGGAAAAGTTCTGTATCGGCATTACAGAAAAATCTCACAAAAGAAAGGATGAGATGTGTATTACCTACAGAGGACCCAGCTCTGGTGACCTTTCCACCAGTGCAACCCTAGGCAAAAACTTACTGAAAATTACACTTACCTTTTGCTTAATTGGCTCTTCTTCTGGTGGAAGCAATTCTGGCAGTGGGATAAATGTGGCCAGTGGTGGAATCTTGTTTTCCTGTAAAAAATATTAACTTTTCATTTAGTTCTACAGTTGAAGCAGAATTGCTTCACGGTTGAAGGCACTAGTGCCCATTAATATGGTACAAATTTGGATTGGGAAATTTCTCTTTCAAACAGTCTGGAAAAAAAAATGGTCACATCTTCAAGTAAATAAAAATTGATCCATTCCTATTTATGGTAAATAAGCAAGTACTATATGACGGAAACAACACTAAAGAGAGAAATGCTTTTAAAGAGTGACTCAGCTATTGTGGTTTTATAGGACAAGTGAATGAAACTTGCTTGGATTCTTCCCAGAATAAATATACACACTTTTAAAGTCCTCTGGAGAATAGAAAAATAAGCAGCAGTAATGCAGAAGCACTAGTTTAATCTCCAATCCACCAGATACTTTTGCGTTATTGTGGAGTGCATATGGTCAGTCCTAAACCATTCTTATGGTGCACGTACATGTTTAACATTTGGAATCCTTGAACATGTCTATGAAGCAAGAGTAGAGACACCCACGTTGTTCTTAGTGCACTAAGCTGAGAAAGAAAGGCAAAGAAGCGTGGGTTTACTTGTACCTATCCGCTTAGACGTGTCATTGGGCTGAAAGTTCTCTATAAGCAGAATTCTTGGTATATATTGTGGGATGTCTGGAAAATAGATAGTTGTAAATACATCATTTTTTATGGAAGATGGATTATTCAGTGCCTAAGAATGTGAACTGGAGAATAAATCAATCCAAAGAGACTTTCTGTTCTTTGGTGTTCATTTCTCCTTTTTCTTTCCCCAGTGAACGTTCCTCAGCAGTCCCAGCAAAGGGATGTTTTTACAAATGTCTTGCTGAAAATCTCAGATCTGCTGTCTTTCCTCATGAGAATTCAGAATTGCAGACCAGAAGGTGGATCGTTGCAGCTCATGTTTAAAGCAGCAAGTAGCAAGTCAAGGTAATTTCAAGACTAAGTTGTTGTTTCTAGCTGAACTGATGGTCACTTGTTCTAAATCACTCTAGTGTGCTTAGTGAGAAGAAATAGCACATTGCTGTCTCCTCTGAACTCCTGAATTTACAGTGATAATTGTACGACAGGAATCTGGGTTTAAGCTAATCTCCAGTTACTTCTTCCATTTTCATTTTACGCTTGCTTGCTCTGCAGTGACCCCCTTTAGACTGCTAGTTCTATAAATCTTTGTCACAGAGGGTCACCAGGTTTGAGGGAAGGGAGAAAAAACTGTGAATAAGTAGTAGTCTAATACGCTTTCTTCGCTAAATACTGTGTCAGAGGTAGGTGTGCTTGCTCCAGTCTGATTTAGCTATTGCAGATGCCACTGCATAACTGATTTAGCTATTGCAGATGCCACTAAATGCATAAACTAAATACAGTCTAGTAGGGTTTGTTAATTAGCTTGCTTATAGAAGCACTTACAGAAACAATTTGGTTCAGCAAGAGCTGATCAATCAGCTGAAGAAACCTCAGAGTGACCCTTTCCACCTGACCTGCTGGGGAATAGGTTACAAAATACTGATAACACCAGCTATGGCCTGCTGCAGTGTGCGTTTAGTGTCCTCTGTGTGTGTTTGGGGGAAACAGGGAGGGGCCACTTTTTCCACCTCAATTGGAATACTCCTTTTACAAGTACACCTTTGCCAAGAGAAAAAAACCTGAAAACTTGCCAGTCTAATAAATTTGAAGATTACGTAGATTAAAATCCCAAAGCCCTTGGGCCCTGACCACAGTGTTGTTTAGATGAATTGGCAGAGCCTGAAAACCTTTAACTCATCCCTCTGACCTAGGGTTATTCTCTTAAATGCCTTCTCCAGGCTTATTCTCCCAGTTGCCATTTTAGCATCCCTCTTGTGGTGCAACAGGAGGAAGCTTGAAGCTCATGTTCTCTTTAAGCGTTGCTTGGAAAAGGAGCATCAATGAGACTGATATTCTTTTTGTGGATCAGTGTGTTGTGGCCCAGGCTAGATTGATGTGTAGATATTGTTCTGGTACATAGTACCCACATACAGCTTCAGAGGCTGGAACAGTGTTTGCAAGAGTGCATGTCCTCCCATCTGTTTTGGATGCCATATCATCAGTTTTACTTATGCTGGTGGGCACTGCCTGGTGCAAGGAGTCCCAGATTCGTGGTATCAGTCCTCACCAGTGGAAGGCCACAACGCTTTGTCCTTGGGGAAGCTTCTTCCTTAAGTGCTCCTTACGCTTGTATGTAGCTGTCAGACTTCAGATGATCACCTTATCTGACAGTGGCTGCATTGCAGGTCCCTGTGGGTGTACCCTAGATTCTGTGTGCTCTTGGCAGCATGTAGAATCTCTTCCTCAGTTAACATGACAGGTTGAGCTTCTCAAAGCTCTTCTGGCTGATCATGAGTTCAGCTAGTCCCTGTATTAGAGACAGACCTATGGTACATCCAGTTGATGTACTTTGTGGAGGATGAGCAATTTACATAAGTTGCATAGCACGTCAGAAAAGAAGTGAAGGACATAGAGTTTCTTTCTTCTAGGAGCGAATTGGAGCAAGTCATGTACCGTGTTTACACTATGAAGCCCAGATCCTGCCTTATGCTATGCTGTTCTAATCTATGCTAGTTGACAATCTGAGCCTATGACAATCTAAGCCTTTTACTATGCTGTTCTAATCTATGATAGATGACAATCTGAGCCTATGGCAATCTAAGCCTGTGATTTTAAATGACAACTTGAGCCATGTAATTCAGGATCTGTACATTCTTTTGAGGTGCTTACATTTCAAGCTAGACTGCTTATGTTTAACATCCTTTCTGTCTCTCATAGCCGCTCCCGGATGGAAAAATCATTTGCCTTGTGGGATGCTATTTAATAAAAATAATTCTTTATGTCTGAATTTATAAGCTGTGATCCGTACCATTAGAGGAAACTGTAGGTGATCACATCAGCAAAATCTTCATCAAGTGCTCCCCTCTGGTTTTCATTTTCACCTCAGAAGCAGGGGGAAGAAAGTGAGACCTTTTCAGAGCTCTAATCTGCAATTGTCCAATGAAATTATGAGATTTTAATTACACACTGAGGTTGAAAATGTCCTTGTTGTGCAGGAAAGGACATAATCTGAAACTGTCAGAGTTGGAATATATAAAACTGCACATACAATAATTTGTCCAAAGTTGCTATTAAAAAGAAAATAAGGGAGATGTCTTTGTCAGACAAAATGTCACACCTTGCAGATTTAGAGCTGGATGAAGTGATTTGCTGACCTCCATACTACTCACAGGGGCCAAGTAAGTCTTTTCCCTGTATAATCCCACCTGCCTTTTTCTGACCCTCCAGCCCTCAGCCTAGGCAGCTGATAATGTATGGTGTCACTAATCCACTAAGTCACATACAGTATGAAGCTCAGCATTTTGCAGGTTGCTATCTGTCTTTGAAAGAAAGACCATGGCACAATGCATGAAGACTTTATTTGCCTTTTACTATTTATCTTCATCATCCCACTGACTTTCATCAGTAGTTCTGCTGAATAATAGCAGTAAGAAAACATTATGAAAATGTACCAGGGGACCCTATCTCAGAATTACCAGTTATGCTACCTAATAGATAACATCCTTCTAGATACATCCTTCTGGTAATATAGGCTGTTTATCAAAGCATCTGCAGACAAGAATTTCTTTGAAGCAGCTGCCTAGGGAAGGTGTTTTTCATGAGCTTGGAGAGAGAGGGAGTATAGCAGGTCGAGGGTGGACCTGGAGCAGTGTGCAGGTTTTTTTGGCAAACGTTACATGCAGGATGAGATCTTGGGAGGTGAGAATGTGGAGCACAGGGAGCTTGTGAGCAATGTGTGAGACAGGTCATGTGAGAAGATTACAAGTATGTATTAGAGAAATTAGAGAATTTATCTCAAGCTCTGCCAAGCTTTGTGCAACTGCCTACGTAACACTAAAGAAAGTTCCAGTATCTATTGAACTCATTTGCAAATAATCTGCATGAAAACTCTATAAATTGAACACAGCTTAACAGCTCTAAAGAATGGAGTCACTTGCTCACATGTAAGGTCATAGCAGGTCACTTCTCACCCCCTTAAACCTGTCAGCGTAGTACAACGATTCAAGGAGAAGCATGGGAACGTCTTCTGGTGGGAACAGTGACACTTCAATTGGTATGGCTCCTGCAGTTCTTGTGTCTGTTGCTGCATCTGCCAGCTTGAGCAAAGTGTGATGGTGAATTTGTGATGTAGGAACTCAAAGGGAGCTCATACTATACCCAGTCTTTGAATGAGACAGCTTGTAACTTGTTTTGAGTGGGTGAGGTTTCCAACTAGTGACCAATTCATGTGGGCTCATGTGCAGTGTAATGCAAGGAAGGAGGCATGCAGTCTCCCTGTAAATGCTCCTGTTAGATCCCTGTGCACTTGCCTTGCATTCAGCAGCAAGTCTAACACCCCAAACACTGAAAGTTGTGTTGTGTCCTCCCAGCATTCTGAGAGATATAAAACATGATATTTAAGGCAGTAATGCATGTGATCTTTTTAGTTTTGATCTGCCACAAAACCCGGTTTTAAAGGCTGTAAGGTACCTTTAACTAGCATTTTCAGGTTTGGCAATCCTATTTTGTTAAAGATATACTTACTGAAGTGAGTTCTGACCTTCTGGGACATTAGGTAGGTGGGGTCTTCCACCCTGAAATACCTTCTACAGCCTGTTTGCTCTTCGATTGTACTCTAGCATCAGATTGCCCCCTCTATTCTTACAGGCACAATTTCCATTTATTATACATAATAAAATACATAGTAGTAGGTTTTCACTTGCTTTTAGGTATGCTGTGTAGTGTAGTGCACAGCCATTTAACCAGGAATAGCTACATTAGGAATCTTGCACGATGGAAGAAGATATTCTGTGTATGCATAGTTACATCACAAAGGAAAACCTGAAGCAGAAAAGAAATGTATGAAAACAAACACCCAGGAGTTTGGTGGTGCAGGAGCTGAAGCTAATCTATAAGGTTTTCATTTGTCCATCCGAGCATGTGCAACACATACAGTTGTCAATACAGTTCTCAACTGCACAGTCACATGTTTTTTTCCCCTCTGGTTGTTAAGCAGTGGTAAGTATGGTACTTGGGTGGCTGCACAACAGCCTCTTTCATGAGCGGCAGGGTCAAAAGGAAATATTATGTGCTGTGAAGCTCAGCCTAGAGAGCTTGGGCTCTGGGGCTTGGCAGAAGAAGCGTGGCATGCACCATTTTGGCAGGAAGAGTCAAACCTGTGGGCTTCACGGTCAGAGTGAGGGGTAGGAAAAGAAGTCACATGTATGTTTTACAGGCAGATGAATTTAATTTGGGATGACAATGCCACAATCAGTTCCAGCCTTTCATTCCCACCTCTGCTTCTCTGATCCTGCTACCAGTGCTGGCACAAGCGTTCATAAACCAGTACAGCTTGATGCAGCTCCCAGTTGCTGGTGGGAATGGGAAGGAGTGACAGGAGTGGGAAGTGGGAGAATTGTTTTTTGGCAGCAGCTGGTAGTTATGTTGGCTTAAAGTAGTCATGGAACCACAGCTTATGACTCTAGGCACTCACAGGTTTTAGTTGTAGCCATGCAATTATTATATGTTTTTTCCAGATCTAACACAGATTTCTTTAAATTGAATATCCTGGATTTTCACTGCTTGTTTTGGAAACACACATAATATGCTTTATGTACAGTGTACCTCAAGTTATTGGTAAGCACTCTCAAGCTCTTCGTGTATTTCTATTTGGGGATCAAAGAGGACAAATCCCTGCCTGGAGTGGATTAGACTTACCCCACTATGGTGTTATGGTCATCTCCCCGCTGCCCTTTAACAGATCACAAAGCACACCTGAAAGCAAGAGATCTTGAACTCACCCATGGGTACTAGTTTTTAGCTTTGTGCTACAGCAGCTCAGCCTCTCAGTTTGCCTCTCCTCCATCCATTTCCTTTCCTCCTCCTGTCTCTGTGGGCGTATGTTTTAGATAGTAAGTCTCTCCCTTCACTCCACAGTAGACAAAATAGGTATGTGAGAGATGTCACATATGGGATGGTTGCTACCAGGTACTCCTGTTCCAGGTACTGAGATACTCTTGTTGGTGTGATGGTTGACAGAGGGTAGTTAGGACCATGTATTGGTGTGGTTCTGTTCACAGTCACTCCCCACTCAGCTCTGCTGTTTTGAAGTGAGAAGCGTGAGCTTGTTCCCTCCAGTGGGAGTCCTCTATCTCTCCTGGTGTCAAAGACAAGCTGTCTTCCTGAGCTTGGGAAATCATCAGGGGCTTGTGAGCTGCTCACTTAGGCTGACAGTGGTGCAGGTGGAAAGCAAAGAAAGGGAGAAGAGGGTAATGAGGAAAAGGCAGGCAGGCCCAATTTTCCTACCATCTCCTGAATGAAGACAAGCTATGTAGCAATGTTACTCAGCTTTCCTATCTGCACAGTAGGCATAACTGCAAGTCTTTGAGGAGTGTAGAGAGAATGAATGTTTCCATTGCACTATGTACACAAAGCATTTGCTATTGCGAAACTGATCTTGTTTCATCATGTTTGTCAACAGTTGATATTCTGTTGCTTTGCTGTCTTGTCCATTACAGGGGCGAGAAGGCATTAGCAAGGGGTTCTGTTTGCTTCTCTTAATGTCTGATTCCCTTGCTGTTGGCTAAGAAATCATTAAGCTTGTTCAGAAGGAGACTGTAGATTTGTTTCTGAAAGCTTTACAGAAATCTGTGGACAAATTGTCTGAGCCCATGGCATTTCCGGATTGCATATCCTTAATTGTATTAAACACTTCAGAGCCATCTGACGGATTGTCTCGCAGTTCAACCATCTGGTCTGGAAATTTAGGCAAGCCTTACTTTATGGAGAAACTCTGAGTCACTCACACTGGAGTGTCATTAGATGGCCCCTGGGCTGCTCTTTGATGGAGAAAGGCTAGTGTAGTGTCACTGCTGATAGTATGCTGATTGAGAGAAACATAAGGTTTTAGGGGCTCATTAGGTTTGATTAATCAGGCTAAAAATACATCTTTCTTGCCTTTCTTGTCTTTGCAAAAAGACTTATTAACCCCTCCAAGTCCAAATCATAAAAATTGGCATTGTTATTTTAGTTGCTTTGTATTTGTTATTATAAATCTAAAAAGCCCACTCCACTTTCAAAACAAATTCTTATTGTCTTTTAGGTAGTTAAGACTTGTTTACTTGATTACCAAAGTACTTAGAAGCTTTGATGCACTTTCTCTTGCAACATCCATGTGAGGTAGGGAATATGGTTACCTTCATAGTAGCAACGGGAGGGTGCACAGAGAAATAAGGTCATGTAGGAGAAGGTGACTTTCACTGAGGACGACACCAGCTGCATGAAAGCCACTTTAGTGCTTGTTTCATGCCTGCTGGTTTCTGTGTACTCACTCTCTTTCCTTGAGGCAGAGAAACTCTGTAAGTAACTTGCTGAGAGATTTCCGAGGGGCGATCGGATGCCATGAGGGCCCTCTTGTTCCCAGGCCAAGTGCGCAGGAAAGCTGGGCTCAGGAAAGCTCAGGAAAGCTGGAAAGCTGGTGGGCTCAGGAAAGCTCCTCTCTCAATGGGGAGCTTATTAATGCCCTCTCATCATGTGGTCAGCGTGCCCTGTGCTGGGCAGCCCAGAGGGTTTGAGGGTGCTGGCTTTCCATATAAGAAAGCTCAGCACTAGGTTTTCATTCTCTTTTGTAATGATCTGTATTCAGTGCTGGCAAGGGGAGGCAGGGTGACCAATACTGAAAGGGAAGAGAGGAGGTTAAAGAAATGCTTTCAGTTGCATACTGCAGCCACTGCAGACTCAGTCTTCAAGATGATTTTGGCCAATAAACCAAGCATTTCTATTTAAAATTATATGGAGACTAGAGAGCTATTTGTGTGCTTGAATCCGTCAATAATTAGACTCCAGAGTACATGATATTTCCCAGAAATGCCGTGCATCACAGAAGGCTCTACAGGCCTGAATCTCCAGAGAATCACTTTTAAAGTTACAGGAGAAGCCTAACTTTGATTTGGTTTGAAATAAAATCCTGAACTCTCCATGTCCTCAAACCTGAATTGTAGCTGGAGATGTATCTGGAGGCCATCCCATTCCTCCCAATTCTAAGATATGAAGTAAGTGAGTCCAAATGAGAAATGAATTCCGCTAAGCTAGAACTTGTGCTGTCAGATGTACAGCAGTCAGCAGTGGCAGAAGGGAATGCTTTTGTCCCCTCCAGGTTTGCCAGAATCTTTCACCGGCAGGGCTGAGTGTCCAGGAGACTGACTTACAGCCTGTGTGGGACACAGGAGACTTTCCAGCTTCCAGCTTCAGCTTCTGTATGTTCACCATATCGTGGGACAAATGTTGAATTGCTTTTTTTCTTCTCCTTTGCCCCCCCCCCATCCCCTCTTACCCCTTTCCCAACTCTTCCCATTGAGGGCATATATTACTAGGGAAGAGCAGTTTCATTTAACGCAACCAATCTAATCTATCACACATGGGCAGTCCTGCTATCAGTGCACTGTGCTTGAGTAAGATTCATTAATTGTAAGACACAGTGGAGTTTTTTGCTTGTTACTCCTTTAACCCTCTTCCTCTGATTAGGAAAAGTCCCAGAGTGATTGCTCTGACTGTCTGGGATGATCCCAAGATCAAACCTCAAATTTTGATCAGTTCTGTATGCTAAAAGGGGCTGACTGCTCCTGGTTTCCTAGGGGTAATTCAAAAGCAATGCTGTGGAAGTGAAATCACATTATTCTCAGTACAAGAAAGACATGGACTGGAGTGGGTCCAGAGGAGGGCCACAAAAATGATCACACGGATGGAACACCTATGAGGAAAGGCTGAGAGAGTTGGGGTTGTTCAGCCTGGAGAAGAGAAGGCTCCAGGGAGAACTTATTGCGGCCTTTCAATACTTAAAGGGGGTTTATAAGAAAGATGGGGACAGACTTTTTTGTAGGGCCTGCTGCAATAGGACAAGGGGTAATGGTTTTAAACTAAAAGAGGGTAGATTCAGAGTAGATATAAGAAGTTTTTTATGATGAGGGTGGTGAAACACTGGAGCAGGTTGCCCAGAGAGGTGGTAGATGCCTCATCCCTGGAAACGTTCAAGGTCAGGTTGTATGTGGCTCTGAGCAAGCTGATCTAGTTGAAGATGTCCTTGCTTATTGCAGGGGGGTTGGACTAGATGACCTTTAAAGGTCCCTTCCAACCTAAACTATTCTATGTTTCTATTCAGTACTAGAGCTGGGATAAACATGATCAGAAGCTGAGCCAACTCCCTCTTCCTCATCCTTATTTAGGTGACGCAGCAAGCAATGCTAGCGTGCAGCAGGGCTGCAATTTTGGGGTGTTTTTGGTGTCTGGGTAGAAGACTTTGTTAAGCGAAGAGACTTTGTTTGTTCTGCCTGGCTTCATTCCTGGCTCTCTTACAATCTGCTGTTATTTTCTGCTGTGCTTCAGAAGGTGCAGTTTCAGGAAGAGAGTACAACAGTGGCTTGAGGCCATCTCTGCTTCTATTCCTCAGATTCTCAGCTGCTCAGGGGCCAGTTTAAATTAGAGCAGCCCCTGTGGGTGCTCTTGCAGACGCTTTACCCAGCTGCTTCTGTTTCTGGAGCACAGAATGCCTCAATCACACCCCCATCCCTGACATTGCCCCTGTGCCAAGGACAGAGATGGTGGCACTGTACAAATGTATGCAGGCCCTGTGCTGCTCTGTAGCTGCTTCTACACACTGGAGCAGTGTGTGAAGGCTGAAATGGGTCTCAGTTCTGTAAAATGCTTATATTATTTCATTGGGGTGTTGCAAAGGTTGGAGTCTATGAACTTTGGTGTTACAGAACCCAAATTTTAATATATTGGGGGCAAGTTTTGCTGTCTGTCCAGTGGTGGCAAAAAGCAGGGTGGAGGCATTCCAGCTACACTTGAATTTCCTGTGAGTTTGTCCAGCTCAGCATATAACTAAGGCCTCACTGTGTGTCCCATTGCAGCAATACCAGTGGTGGGAAGCTGGAGAGAGGAAGCAATGGATACATTGCTGAGCTGCCCACCCATTCCTCAAGTGGATGAGCTGGAGAGCAAACAGGTTCTTCAGAGGTTTTCAGGAAAGTCAGCTAAAGGTTGTGTTTATATGGACCATTTCACAGAATCACAGAATTGTATAGATTGGAAAAGACCTTTAAGATCATCGAGTCCAACCGTAAACCTAACACTACCAAGACCACCACTACACCATGTCCCTAAGCACCTCATCCAAACGTCTTTTAAATACCTTCAGGGATGGCAACTCAACCACTTCCCTGGGCAGCCTGTTCCAATGCTTGATAACCCTTTCAGTGAAGTAAAATTTCCTAATATCCAGTCTAAACCTCCCCTGGTGCAACTTGAGGCCATTTCCTCATGTCCTATGGCTTGTTACGTGGGAGAAGAGACCGACCCCCACCTCGCTACAACCTCCTTTCAGGTAGTTGTAGAGAGCAATAAGGTCTCCCCTCAGCCTCCTTTTCTCCAGGCTAAACAACCCCAGTTCCCTCAGCCGCTCCTCACTAGACTTGTGCTCTAGACCCTTCACCAGCTTCGTTGCCCTTCTCTGGACACGCTCCAGCACCTCAATGTCTCTCTTGTAGTGAGGGGCCCAAAACTGAACACAGGATTCAAGGTGCAACCTCACCAGTGCCAAGTACAGGGGCACGATCACTTCCCTACTCCTGCTGGCCACACTATTTTTGATACAAGCCAGGATGCCATTGGCTTTCTTGGCCACCTGGGCACACTGCTGGCTCATATTTAGCCGGCTGTCAACCAACACCCCCAGGTCCTTTTCTGCCTGGCAGCTTTCCAGCCTCTCTTCCCCAAGCCTGTAGCGTTGCATGGGGTTGCTGTGGCCCAAGTGCAGGACCTTGCACTTGGCCTTGTTAAACCTCATACAATTGACCTCAGCCCATCGATCCAGCCTGTCCATGTCCCTCTGCAGAGCCTTCCTACCCTCAAGCAGATCAACGCTCCCACACAACTTGGTGTCATGTGCAAACTTACTGAGGGTGCACTCGATCCCTTCATCCAGATCATTGATAAAGATATTAAACAGAACTGGCCCCAGCACAGAGCCCTGGGGAACACCGCTTGTGACCGGCCGCCAACTGGAGTAAACTCCATTCACCACCACTCTTTGGGCCCGGCCATCCAGCCAGTTCTTTACCCAGCGAAGAGTACACCTGTCCAAGCCATGAGCAGCCAGTTTCTCCAGGAGAATGCTGTGGGAAACAGTGTCAAAGGCTTTACTGAAGTCTAGATAGACAACATCCACAGCCTTTCCCTCATCTACTAGGCGGGTCACCTTGTCGTAGAAAGAGATCAGGTTGGTCAAGAAGGACCTGCCTTTCCTGAACCCATGCTGGCTGGGCTTGATCCCTTGGTTATTCTCTACATGCTGTGTGATAGCACTCAGGATGATCTGCTCCATCAACTTCCCTGGTACCAAGGTCAGGCTGACAGGCCTGTAGTTCCCCAGGTCCTCCTTCCGGCCCTTCTTGAAGATGGGCGTCACATTAGCTAATCTCCAGTCAGCAGGGACCTCCCCAGTTAGCCAGGACTGCTGGTAAATGATGGAAAGGGGCTTTGTGAGCACATCTGTCAGTTCCTTCAGTACTCTCGGGTGGATCTCATCAGGCCCCATAGACTTGTGAGTGTCTAAGTTTCCTTCAAAAAATCTAGCATTTTGGTGGGTTAAGAAAAGAACCTGGCTGTCAATAATTTTCTGGGGGCGTTTTGACAGAAAATGTGGCATTGCTTTTAAAAAAAAGTCTCCGAGTTGCAAAGAAAAGAAAAAAGAGGCCATTTTTCATGAAAGAACTGCACATGAAGCATTCTACCCAGGTCTTAAGATTGCTTCATTATTGGGTGAATTATTTATAACTGGTCTTTTCCTTCACTCAAGCCTGTATAGTTTTGTGCAATAAAAGGAATTTTCCATTACAGAGGCATGTAACAGGGTTTTGCACTTAATATTCATGCAGTGTGGTGTGGGTCTCTGAGTAAAACATCCTGTCCGAACGTGAAGTATCAGCACTAACCTGGTTCAGCGGTACATTGAACCCCTCTCATTATATAGGTCTAGTTATCTGCTGCGTGTCACAGACATAAGGGAGTGAATACCAATCTGTTGCAATCCCACAGCTGAGGGGTATCATGTAAAGGCACCTCAAGGTTGCTCTAGGTTTCCTGGTGGACTACAAGAGCAGCCTGCAAGATGAGCTGATGCTCCAGACAACTTTTTGTTTTAATAGCCTCATTGCTTCAGTGAGGCATGTGTGGCCTTACCCAACAGTGATTTCCCCTTCCCAATGAAGATTAATATAGCTGTGCCTCCCTTTGCCCCACGTAATTAGCACAGACCTTCCCCAGTAGGCTGAAGACTGAGGTCTCTCCTGTGGCCTGCAAGCATATCATTCATGCCCTTCTCCACAGTGAAGCTGCTTTTCCAAGGTGTAAACACTATAACAAAGGTTATGCACTGCTTGAAACAGTTTTCCAGCAGCTACTGTGCTACTCTGATAGCCTCTCCATTTTCTTTTTATATTTTTGTTTGTATAAATACAATAAGCAGATAGATATGTTGCTGGACTGGGAGGGTAAAAACTTCTCATTTTCCACTTAGACCCACAAAGAACTTTATTTCTAGTTTTTTCCTATATTTTTGTTCCGAGTACTGAATTTTGTAGTTTTTTCCTTAACCTCATCGGGAGATTGCTGTAATACTTATAATGCATTGTCTCAAGTGAAAGAGGGAGGAAATGGCTTGCTGACCTAAATATCAAGGGTCCAGTTGCTTTCTCCCACAGAAATGAGCATGCAAGGGACTGAGAAGGGACTCATTTAGAAATATTTTTTTCCCCATTCTTTGTCCAGGATAGGGGGAGTAGTGTCCCTTCTAGCTGAAGGGATAGTGTCCCTTCTAGCTGAAATGAGGAATTTCCTTCCAAAACTCTCATGCAGATCCCACAGGACTCTCAGCTGGCCTGTTCCCATCCTAAGGATGATGTGAGTTTTGGATCCGTTGCTGGATTCTTTGCTGTTCTGTTCAGGTCCTGCCAAAGCCAGTGGCCATGCCTTACAAAGGCATGCATTTAGGTCAGATAATGATTAGGGATGAACCAGCCCAATCTTTTCTATTGCTGTCTGCAGATGTGTGTTTTCTGTGACCTCACGGAAGTTCAGGGAAGGTCATTCTAGTTTCGGAAGTGTAACTCCCTGGAAGTCAGTCACACGATTTACTTTGTGGAAGAACTGGGTGGTGAGTCTTTCAAGATGAGGTGTGCTATGAACTTTAAGAACCACGTATATTTTATAAAGCCAAGATTTGGCCTGTCCTGTCTCCCTCTGCCTTGTGCTCTTCTCTCATGCAATGCAGAAGTTGAAGAGTGTGCTGTTTACCTCGCTGAATTTCAGTGCTGTTGTATGCTTAGAATCAATTCCTGTACTGGTCAGTGTTAGAGAAGGGAGAAAGAATAGTTGCAGACACATCCTTTAGTCCTGACAGTCTATTCCATGGGGTAGGCATCCCTGAGAGATGTATTTGAGGAACAGTATTGGTATCAATAGCTGTAAGTATAGCCAGTTAGAGGAAACCAGCTCCCTCTTTCTCTATTGCAGCAGAACCAACGAGCAGAAACGCCTGTCCCAGGGGCAGCCTGGGTTGTCACCGTGCTGTCAGCACACTTTAGAGCTCTAGGGCCACATCTCTACACGTTCCAACTGCAAACTGGGTTTAAACAGTCATCTTGTCAGCTATGTCTGTCTGAAAAAATACTGAGAAGTCTGATACAGACCAATGGTGATAACGCTTTAGCCATGGGGTGTACCTGCTTAGAGCACAGAATGTCTTATTTTGCTTAGCAAGCCTGGAGAATTCATCAGAAAAGAAATAAGGGTTAAGGCAGATACAATTCAGGTCATTATGGCGGGGCCCAAATAATTTATAAACTAAAAATTGAAAATGTTGATCAATAATAGACTTTAAAAACAGCTCAATTGTACTGATTCCTGTGGTACTAGAAGAATTACCTTCCTTCTGGTCATCTAGGTAATAAAATCTTTGGGGCCAATTTTCAGCCAATATGAGCCAGCAGAGCTTTTATGCTGACTCATATCAGTTTGTTTATATTTTCCTACAGCTCGTGTAGCACTGTGAACACTGGCAGCTCCTTACAAATAAGCCATTTTTCAGTATGCCAACAGATATCTCAGAAGGCAAGTCCTAGATATTAAAGTCTTGTGTTCTGCACCAATTCTAGTTGTCAGATCATTCTTGCCTCTTGCCAGTCCTTGTCAGCTAGACACCATTCCTGTGGATGTAAAGGATCTCAGTGAAGAGAGATGAGTGTCTGCTGCATGTCATGAGGTACTTGGTTGCTTTGGCCTCCTGACTCAGTGTTCATGCCTCTTTTACCCTAGCCTAGTGTAGGTAGGGGTCTAGTGAGAGACATATCTTCGAAAAGTGAGAGTTTTTCTGCTTCTGTTTTGTAGAGTGTGTCCTCCCAGTGTCTTAAAATGGATGGTAATGGGCTACTGATGTGATCTTGTTTAAAAACTATTCATCTGTTACGCAAATGAGATGTGAAAATAATGTGCTTGGGTTTTTAAATTTTTTTTTTTGGTCCTTAAAACACAGAGCATACTGTTGTCTTAATGCCAACAGGGAGCGGGAAGTGGTATGAGATGTTCTTGCTGAATGTGTTTTTATCATCTGTGCTTATAGTTAGTTTGCTCTCTGAGGTACTTGCTCATTAAGGGAACTTACTAAGCGATAGCAGAAGAAAAGAGATGTTAAGATGCACTATTCTAGACAGCAATGGAGAGATTTTCAGCTCTAGATTTCAGGGCAGGGGCAATTTAGGTGAATATAGGATTTGACAGCCTTGTTTGCAACAGCTGCATTCTTCCTCCTTTCTCATTATATATAGAGAAAGTGAATCCCTGGGAAAACAGTAATGGATGAAAAGAAGACTCCTGAGCCACATTACTGTTATGTTGAGATCCTGTTAGACCTTGCACGTTGTATGGGATTAGTGGGGGCCAAGGGCTGGTGGAAAGCCGTGGGGCTGCTGTGCAAGCCCACGAGCAGTGCCAGGGAGCAGCAGGGGCAGGGGAGGCACAGTGACAAGGCTGGTAGATGCAGAGATCCTTACCAGCAAGGGTGCAGCCCTGCAATGCTGGGGCAATGCAAGCTGAGAGGCCCAGTGATGGCAGCTGAGGTCAGGCAAGAGTCCCATCCAGTGGATGAGTACAGTGATGGGGCAGGTCTGCGGGTCAAACTGAGGAGCCAGCCAGCGAGTCAGGGCCAGGATCAGGTCAGGACAGTAACTAGGGTCAGACACAGTGCAGTGATTGCCAGGCAAATCTATAGTGCCAAGGCATGTCTGAGGTCAACCTGGGAAATCAAGTCTGCAGGGTAGTGTTGGGGTCCAGATCAGCAGGGTACCTGGCCGGGCACGGGCATGGCTGTGATGCTGCTGCAGCGTAGCTCTGGCAGGGCCAAGGGCGAAAGCCCTAGCTTAAAAGGGGCTCCTACGTGAAAGTCGGTTTTTACTTCATGATGAGTCTAATACAGAGCTCCTGAGGAACAGAGGGCCTTTTGGTTCTCTGCCTGAAAGCAAATAAGAGGTTGGAGGGGGTGGGAAAAGGAAAGGAGAGACAGACAGACTTTCATGGAAGTATTTATTAAATTAGAAGAAAAGCCTGAAGCCTAATTTCCTTACCTTCTCACCTGTTTTCTCCATTTTGCAATGCATGGATACTCTCCTGGTCAGACATCTCTTAGCTGCCCACAAAACAAATATGGGCAGGTAGTAGTAGCAAGGCTACAGGAAAGCCTTTGCTTCCTTACGCAGCTCATGAAAATAGAGTTGTATTTGAGTACTGAGTACTTGTTTTATATTAGAAATACAAAATCTCATGCCAACTCAGTGTTAAGACTACATGTTTAAAATAGCTAACGGTCCGGAAGCACAAAATTCAGGTTCCAGTTGCACTTCTGACTCACAGTCCTGTTGCACATTGTAGGGTTTAGTATTTTCCCTTCCTGTTTCAGTGTATAAATGGATGGTACAACATATGCCTATTTCGGGATTTCTTCTTCCAGTTCCCAGCAGAAGCCAGAAGTGGGGTAGAAATTATAAATAATTTTATTAAAATTAGAATGAATAGAAAAAACAACACTGACTATGTCTAAACTTTGGCATGCTTGGAGTCCAAATCTGGAGCTGAGTCTGGCTGTGACCCAGCGTGAATGAATACATACATCCTTTATATTACTTTGTTTTAGTTGCTCCTTATCATTAAAAAGCACTCAAATAAAAACATACTTTGAATTGCTATTTGGACCCATTTCTGGTAAGCTGTCAAGAAAAAAGAAAATGATGACATTGCTCCAGTGAAAACATTTTGTTTAGTTTGTTCTGATTTTTTGCATGACCTTTTTGTCACCATCAGCTGAGCTGTTATTGATCCTTGTCATTGATGTTTTCAAGGGGCTTCAACCTGTATTCCCCTCTTGTTCTAGCACAGTAAGTAGCTTATGTGAAAGTAAGATACAACAAGCATTGTTGTAAGTTGATTCTGTAAATTGCATGCATTTGTGGATGTCAGTTTTGTGTTGCAAAGAGACAAACCTGCTTTTTAAACTCAAACCTCCATGTCAGAATTCCATTTAAGGGCACTTTTCTTAATTTGTGATGGTGAAAATCCACTATAGACACACCTGTGGATGCTAGGTTTTATTCCTGGTGGAAGAAGTGAATTTCTTTAAAGGATGGCTTTGCTTTTGTCAAAAACTAATTTTGTCACACACTTGTAAAGTGTAAGGTACTGGAATATCAGAGCAGGTGTCAGACAAGGAAAGGAGAGCAGGCATCATTAGATGCTTTAAAGCAGAGAAATTTTCCTCTGACAAGGAAGATATTCAACATGTTGAACAGCACAATTTTTTTTTAAACTGTTTACCTGACAGGAGTTTTCCTTACTAGATGTCACATTTACTGCTACTCTTTCTGAATTATTTTTCACTATGTACACTTAGAAAAGTGACATTTTTGGTCAGAGGGATGTGATGTTCTTCGTGAGGATTTTTAGTTGTTGCTTCAAAGAGTTTGAACTCTGGTCCCATTTACAGCAAGATAGCAATGGAAATCTTGCAAATTTACAGCAGAGGCTGACTCTGACCACTTCTGTAACCTGAACTATTTGTAGAGGAGATGTTTGATAGTCTGAGCAACAGGATAAACTGTTTTGTAGTTTGATATGGGGGTTTGAAGGTACAAGTCTAAGTCTTAGCTTTTAACACCTTTGAGTGGTCAGGTCCTCCTTTGTACACTTCTAGAATAGCCTCCCATAAAATTCGACTACTCTATCTTAAAAAAAACACCAACAACAGTTATTTTCCTTACAGAATGATTTAAACCTGAAAACGAGAGAAAACAGAAGAAACAAAGTAGTGACACAGATTTGCATATGAAGACTAGGTTAAAAAAAAGTTTAAATGCCTACCTATATTGAAAAAAGAAGAAAAATGTTCTTATTCTATGGAATGCAGTAGTGTATAAAAGCTTATATAATTTCCTCAATTACCTAGTCATAATGACATCAGGTTTGATTGCACTTATTTCTATTATCCCCTCAAGCAAAGAAGAGTGTCTCTTTCGAAGAGGTGTTAGCTAGTACAGACAATTGTTCATATGGGCTGGACATTCAAAGCTTCTCCATTCCTCAGGATCCCTTTTCAGCAGCAGTTAAGGGAAGAAGCCACACAGGAATAGAGGAGACTGTACATGGTAATTTACCAGGCCAACAAGGCAAAATACAGCTGTTGGAAGAAGAGTAGTATAGAGCAAATATTTACTATCAGCTTCACAGCCAATTTTGATACTATTATTTGTATTGTAGAAATACCTGGCATTTCCACCTACACTGGGACTCTTCTGAAAGATGCTGTGTAAAGGAAGAGCAAAGTTTGATTTCAAAGAGCAACAAGAATTTTTTTGTTTCAAAACATGTGTTTTGTCTACCTCCTGCAGAAGAAAAGGTTTACAATGTTGGAAAGATAGTTTATCATATTAAATTACCTCGAGTAACGTAAAGGTTACTGTCCAGCAGCAGGTAGCTTGCATGCTATCTATTGCGTTGTTGCCATGTCAAGGAAAGTACTACGTATCCTAAGGTGTGTGCCTGCTTGATGAGGCTGGGATACAGGCTCTGAGTTGAAAACACATTAAATCCAAAAGATGGTCCTAGCATTTTCCCCAGCAGGGAGGAACATATATTTCAGGAACTATGGGATTTAGGGTCTGTCTTTCTGACTGGGGGCCATGACAGGCAAGGAACAAGGCATGCCATGGATCAGAGAAGAGCATGACCTTGCCCTTGCAGACCCTTGTGCCTACCTGCATGTTCACTTATTGGACCTTCTTGAGAGCTGCCTGTTGTGTAGCCATGCTGATGGGGCGTACATGTGTGCTGGGCTCCCGGGACTTCTGCCTGCCTTTGCCCTACTACAGCCCTTTCTCTAGAGCAGTTCAGTCACTATTTGCTAGGATCAAACCATGAAACATGCCTGTCCCCAACGAACTGCAGCTCACACTGTCATGGGATTTCTCAAGAGGAGGAATATGACCTTCAGACTGAGTTTGACCAGATTTACAAGTACTCACCCAGCTGAGTGCAGAGGCATCCCTGTGTAACATTGGGATGCACTCCAGACAAGTGCTGTTCCCTGTCCTTTTTCAGCTTAGTACTATATCAGAGCATTGGGGCTTTTGCTGCAATTATTGACCCAATTTATTAAAATGTTAATAAGAGCTGCCTACTCTGTGGAAGAGTCAGGCAGTATCTGGAAAATGTCTCACAAAGAGCCATTACAGTTCCCAGTGCATGCACAGGGTATTAGCAAGCACTTAACTGCACTCAGCCAGTCACATGGCTGCACCATCTGAGCTGTCCTTAGCTCAGTGGAGTAGGTGGATGTGTCTGCACTAGCATTTGGGCATTCATATATCATCATGAGTTGTCCCAGTTCTCCACAGGAAAGGCTGCTCAGAGTGAACTCTGCGAGCCTATGAATGTAAGAGAGTGTGTGTTTGTAACTCATTCCCTTCGTCTGGCCTTGCCCTGGATTTCACAGGTCTATCCTAACTGTCCATCTGATGATGTCCCTGGTCTTCTGCATAACTCTTACAAACTAGCTTGCTCCCTACTCCAGCATGCATTTCCTTGACTAATACATATGCATGGCAAGGGCCACATTAAAAGGAACCGAGACCATTAGCTCTACCAAAACAAAGCCACCTCCTGTATTGTGGTTCTTTCTGGAACAGGATGGAAGGACAAACCACAGGAGGGAGGAGTTGTCACTAGGGAGAAAGGGCTTAGATGCTACAGTGACGACAGCAGCATAATAGCACTTCTGTGCCCTTGTCCTGCTGTACCCAAATTCCACCACGGACCATGCTGGTGTAGTTAAGCCAGTGTAAAGGCTGTTGTGGAGCCGGCACGCTAAGATTGCTGTAGACCAAATGTCTCGGTGAACCTGTGGAAAAGATATCTTGAATTGCTGAGGTATGGTCTTCTCGGGAACTCTTAGGCCGGTCCACTGGTGCTTTAGGTAGGACTCAAGAGGCTGAGAGCTGGTGCTGAGAGCTGCTTTTTCTTCTAGAGCATGAGCTCTTTTTCATCTAGAGCATGAGCATGGAGCGGGCAGGAGGGAAGAGCCTTGAGGGGAGGCATTTGTGAGGTGGTCACTGACTGTGTCCCTCAGTGGTATCTAGGAGTTTTTGGGGGCTTAGAAGACTGTACTCTCCTTTCATTACAAAGCTCTCAGAAGGCAGAATAATTCACACTGTCTGGGGACATGCAACCTGGGGAATATCTTTCTACTTTTTCTTACAAAGTTTTCTCCACTCTGGTTCCACCCTAGCTGGATTTGGAGATCACATTATTGGTAATAGCAATGAAAGATTAAAATGTCCAAACTACAACATTAACAGTAGAAAAGAACCATGTGATTCATTAGAAATGCAAATGTAATGTTTAGAAGGCATAGAAGGAGAGTCAACAACTCCTCATAGAAGCAGAAGACATTTTGAGAGTGCTATTTAGGAGTAATGGAATGAGAGAAAGGAAAGGAAAACTTCAGCTGAGCAAGTAGGAAATTTGCGTAGCTGTGAGATTCATTACACCAACAGATACTTTCCCAGGACATGAGGTAGAAGAATCCATCGCTTGAGTAATTGGAAACTGATGGGTGGATAAGCCCAGGGGAATGATCCTCCTTGTTAGACTGGGAGATGGACTTGGACTTTCCTGTCTCTCATTTCAAGGACTGTATGTTTGAGTGAAGAGAGTAACAGGACTCCCTTTCTCTGTGCCAAAAGGTCTTGGCTGTCTTCTGTGGTTCTCACACCCACAGAATACCATGCTTTTGCGTGTGAAGGTACCTTGGTGGCTGCTTTTAACTTTTTTCTAAATATTTTAAAAACTTTTAGGACATTTATAAATCACCTGTGTGTGGGTGACTACATGGAATATTTAAAGTAAGTTTAAAGTTACTCTGAGCACCTAAGATACTAAAGAGGATAAGATTTTGATGCATACTGGGAAGTCTTACCTCACGTGGCTGTTCGAAGGGGGGTGATTTAGCATTTTGAGCAGCTTTCCTTGCATAAGCTGTGTCGTGTGTTTTACAGGGGAGAGAGATGGAACTTTTTTTATATTCACAGATCTGTTGAATCTGAGATGAGTAACAAGGGTGTCTGGTCTCAGTTACTGTCTCAGATGGTGCCTTATGGTTGTAATCAGGGAGAACATGGTGGCTTCTGATGATTTTGGGGTGGGGGGGCAGAGGAAGACGTTTTTAGCGTCAGTCAGTCTGTGACTGGTGATTTCAGATCAGGATAGACCTTTTGAGGTGTCCCAAGCAGCATACAGTGTCTTTAGTGTAGATGCTCAGGAAACATAGAAAAAAAACTTTAGAAGAAAAATGAAAATGGATTAGGGGAGATGGAGAGAAGACCAAAATATCTATTAATGTGTACTTGCCTCTGTGAAAATTCCTCTATATGTTCATTATTTCTTACTTCTCCTTTTTCATACTGAAGGCCAGAATTGCAAATTTGGGATCTAGAGTGAATCCTGTTTTTCCTAGGACTCCCGATCCAGGATAGCAGTTCAGAAAATTTGAGAGACAAAGAAAGAATAGAGGGATTGCCAGCAAGCCAGACTTCTTATATTTAGCACCCAAACAGAAAATTAGTAGTCCCTTTGAAAGTGATACCTCTGTGCTTTGTTTTCCCTAAAGTACAGTGTAAGGGATGGAGGGGACGTGGCCTGGGTTGCAGGAGTGAGGTGATATTCTGGTCCATGAATGCTGTTTGACATTCCTATGTGGTGGGCAGGAATGATGCTGAAGAAGTCTGTTGACAAAGCAAACACAAATTTGACAAGTTCATCTTTGGTTTTTGAAACAAGGTGTTCATGTACACACTTTGTCTGATGCACTTTTTTCTGCAGTTTTACCTACCTAAATTTGTCATGCATGACTAACTTTTCCTGACAAGAGGCAATATTTCTTACTTGTATTTAAGTACCATTAGCTTGAGCCGTCTAAGTCTGGGCAGCTGAGTACAAGTGGAGTAATTTTAATAGTGTAGCTGCAGAATGGGGAGAGCTGCTAGAAACTTAAGCTGTCTGGCTTTTGCTGCAGATCAAGCCTGGAGCCGGAACTGCTCAGACATGGCAGTTATATTTCAGTGGAGATAGATTATTTATGAATTCCTGGTTGTCACCATATTTAAAAACATGTGAAATCTGTTGGTGTGCAGAAAATAAGTCTTGGAGAGGTCAGCCAAGATAGCAAAGTGTGCAAAAATCATGGCAGACCTCCACTTAGTGCTGTAAATCAAGCACTTTCCCTGGTTTTCAGGCAGTACTTGATTCTGCTGGATTTGTCATATGATGGTCTCTTAATCAGATAGGAATTTGAGTCCATCCTATTTAGCTCATTCTTATCAGAACCACATGTGCTGTTTTATTACTATTATTATTATTGTTACTTATCATTATTAGGGGAAACAAATATTTCTTAACAAATTGCTGAGGCAGTTTGGATTGCTGCGTGTAGTGGAGGAATCTTGGATCTCTGTAAATGAGCAGAGGTTGAGAGTTCACTCCGTTGAACAAACAGGCAAATTTGTCCGAGGCTATTAAATTTAAATCACAGTTTATTACATTTCTTCGTGTAATAAACTGATCATGCAGTGAACTTTTTGGATGTGGTCATGTACTCACTGGAGGGTAACATTCATTTGGCCAAATATAGTTTCAGATAAAACCAGTCCCAGAGTTCAGAGGTGTTCGGATGAAGGGCATTGATTTGGCTCATCATACTGGCAGAGAAACAGTTGTATAGTTGTCTGTAGTTTTGGGGAAGGAATCTAGCTCCCAGCTAAATGTAATATTTTGCATGTGCTTATTTTTAACACACTCTGAGGAGCTCTGATGCAACTTTGAAAGTATTTCAGTAAATATTAGTTTTTAATATGGAACATCTGTGCACGATTATGACAAAGAATGTGACAGGCTTTATCTTGCTCAGTTCTCTTTCACTCCGTGCAAAAATGTTGTCCAAGCTGAACAGTACGGTTCCTTTTCAGTCTGTGTATGTACAAGAGAGGAAAAAAGGAGGATTAATCCGGATTAATCCTATCTGATTTTAGGCAGTAAATGGGCATTAGGGTTTCACGAGTGCTTTAACCAGGGAGGAAGCCAGCACAGCTACTGAAAGAAACAGCTGGACCCCTCCCCATTATTCCTTCCTATACAGCCCCCTGCCTTGTGGCAGTGCAAGTGTGATGCACAGGTTTGTTTTAACCCAGTTCTCCCCTCTGGTTCCCTGCGTGCAGGCACAGCCTCTTCTGTCAGCACAAGGGAAGGGGCAGCACGGGAATGAGGATGGGTAGCTGGGACAAGGGGGCACAGAGCTGTAAATATTGCCAGCTCGAAGATTACTTTTTAGCTTTCTCTATGGTCAACAGGGAGCAAGCGAGCAGATTTTAGCTGGCTGAATTCCTCTCTGGAAGCCATCTATTTCATGCCTAGTATCTTCCACATTATTTTTAAATTAGGATTGGTTCTCAGAAGTTGAGAAACCTGCAAGTGCTAGCTAAGTACCAGCTAAGCTGAATCCTGTTTCACATCTGAGAGCCGATAAGACCACAGGGGAAAGTTTAAGATAAATATGCTCAAAACCAGCACTATTGATCCAGCACCTTTCAACAGTACTGAGTTTCACTGAAAATTAAATGCAAACACAAATGAAACTCAAACCGTTAATGCATTTAGCTAGTATATTATCCTCCAAAGTGTTAGCAGCCTGAACTAAAACTGCCAAGAAATTTAAAGTAGGCCTATGTCTCAGTGTGAAGGCCATATATTACTTTAACAGATCAGGCATGCATTTATGCTTCTTTTTGTTACGTTAGGGTTTGTGAGATGGAATTGATTAATAAACTGTCACATTAATGTTTCTACTTAGCCCATTGCTGGCAACACCTGCCTGTCAACAGCAGTGTTAACATTATAATGACATTGAACAGGCAGACAAAAGTATTGTGTGTAAATTAGGCTTTTTATAACTTATTGCTTATGTAGGATGGACTGGAGGTGAGCGTTTTACCAAGGCAGAACTTTTAAACCTTTGCCTTTCTCTGACCCCAGTCACATAAAATTAAAGCTCTTTAAAAGATGGAATTTTGAAGATCCCAAGGGAAAATTTCTATCAGTATGACACATGCTAGGAATAATGCCTAGAACAAATGGTCTCTTAAATGAAGGCCATACTGAAGTGAAGGAATAAATAAAAGGAACTAGAAGTTTTGATATGTGATAAACCGTATGACTTACCTGCCTCTCTGAGACCTCTTGGGAGAACTTTATGTGAACTGGGATAAAAGGGAACATCACTTGCTCAGAGAAGTGAGATGTGACAAAAGAGGAGGATTTTCCCCTTTTATCGACAGTATGTATACTTGCTTTGAAGGCCAAAATATGAAAGGAGTTATACTCTTGGGTATGGAAAGAGGGAAGAACATGGACAACTTTGATGAGGACCTACTCCAGTTTACCACACCAGGAAGATCAGATAGATGAAGATTTGTGGGGGTTTTTGAACAACGAGGAGAATCCTCTGAAGCACAGGGTTGGTGGTAAGGGAATTTGAGGGAATCGGAACTATCCAGGCATCTGTTGAGAAAGGGATGAAAGGAGAGTATGAGCCATCCATGTAATGAGGAAATAATGACAGTCTTAAAAGAAGAAAGGAATAATCTCTTCTCTAAATCAGTGGGCTTAATCTGCAATTAGAAAGATTTAGGACAGGTACTAGATAACCAAGAAAATGGAGCAAACAGAGATATTGCATGAAGAGGCAGTGGGGGCCATTGGAAGACAATAAAAACTTATTAGACAAACATTTGTCAGAAAGGACAAAGGTACAGCTGATTCTGCCTTGGGGCAGAATGTGGATTATATGATCTCTTGAGGTTGTTCCCAGCTGCGTTTTTTTGTGATTCTGTTACTAGTGTAGGAACCTGCTATAAAATAAACACATATTAGCCTGCATCAGCCGATTTGCAAACAACACTGTCTCCCTGCTCCACTTTGAAGACTTACCTCCTGAACAGTGCACTCTACTCTGCATGGTCCTTTCCCCTAGAAGTGAAGGAGGAAAAAACCAGCACATGATAATAACCATTGTGCCAGCACTCAGTGCACTGCTCTATGGTACTTGGACATTAGATGTGTGAGTACAGTATAAGAAGCTGAAGATGGCAGAATAGCATACTGTTATCACCAAAAATAGTCAAGACATCACCCTTCTGGAACATCTAATTCTTTGGAACAGTAACAGAAACTAAATAAGACAACTAAATTCAAGCAGTGAATCTATACCTTGAACCTTCATTCAGGTGTTTTGAGCCCATCTGCCATGGAGGAAAAAAAGAAAAGTCTTGATATTTACTGAAATAAAATGTTGATGCATAAATGTAGATAGCTTCAAGGCTCTCATGCCTCCATGAGATGCTTTCATGAGATGTATCTTGAAATCTCTTCACTGTGGCTATACACTGAAGAAAAGAAAAAGCCTATTTCCCCTGCAGGATATTAGATAAGAAGGTAAAGACAGATCTCTAGAAAACCTACTATTCACTGCTTGAGTGGTGAGTAGAGTTAGCTGAGAAACTTATTTTGAGTAACATACTGTTTGTCCACTTCGAGCTTGGTCTTGTGTGTATAACCTTGAGAGCAGTCAATCTACCCCTTTAGAATAAATTCATTTTCATATGCAGTTTGCTTGGGCAATGTAGGTTTTTTCCTCGGTATTGTTAGACAAGCAGTTCTTTTCTGCTGAGCACAAAGTTGGTTTTGGTATGTTTTATAATCTGTCCTATATATATGTGGAAACAGTTCTTAAATGTTTATTCTTTGAAATGATTGGGAGCATTTGGTGAACAGTTGCTGATTCAGGATTCCAAACTCAGTAAGAAATTCCAAATTCAGAAATACTGAGTAAGAAACTGCGTAAGTAATTAATTCTTACTGAGTTTGAAATCATGAAAATATTTAATTACACTTAATTATTAAAATGGTATGAGCGTATGTGGCTAAGGACCATGTCTGAGTGAAAGGTTATAGCTATCACTTACTCCAGTGGAAGCTGAGGAATCGTACAGCCTTGGAGGAGCAGCTTTCTAGGTACTTGGTGTTGCAATGTGTTGAAAATATGTATGTGACAAAGCTCTTTGTTGATTTCAGCTGGTGATTAGCATATGCCCTTTCAGATAACTGTGAATGCTGCTCTTTCTCACAACGGTCTAATTTTTAATTTTTTAACTCTTAGTTAGCTTAAGGATATCTTTGCAGGAGTGTCTTTAGGAGTGTCACAAGTTGATGATAGACTTTAAAACTTCGTTTTCATAAAACAAGGGGAATAGGGAAAAACTCCTAAATCTAACAAGAAATCAATTCATAGCTGTATGTGTTATGGGGAATAGCCGGATACAGTGAAATAGCATACCCTGTAATCAGTGAGTCATATGTACTGATAAGAAACCATTTATAAGACAATGATCAAATAGAACAGTCCACATAAATAACAAAGACCAACCCATAACTTCCTCTAATAGGATTCACATCAGCTATAGGAGTGATTCAAACTTCATTTTTCGTTTCTTCATTTCATTTAGTGCTGTTCACTTTCTCTACCAATGTGCTTGTGTCTGGGTTTGGATGCCCTGGGGCTTTGGAGGTGTTCAGAATGAGACTGCCATGCAAAGGTTAGTCCGGACTCTCAGGATGTTGGTGACGCATGGCAGACAAAACATCCTACCGCTGCGGGGATTTCCTGCTACAGAGAATTGCCTTCTGCAGTGAACGGCACAGAGCTTTTGTGATAGCGTCTGTGTGACCATCTTCTCTCTGCTGCTGGCTGGAAACATAGCCAGGGAAAAGGTGGCTAGGTTCAGATTCTTAATCTACTGATCTTTTTCTCGGGAATGATGCTGTGGTCAAAGCTGGTAAGTTTTAAGAGGAATCTTCAGACTGTTACACATAATGTCAGTACATGGTCTGGAGTGCACTGGTGAATCATAGAGGAAACAGAAACGTTTCAAACCCTGTTTGCTTCTGGGTTAGTGATTTTTGGTTCTGCAGAACTGCTGTTTCTTGGACGCATCTCCATCTTCACTAAAGATCTCTGTTGTTCTTTAGTTACAGGACAGTGTGAGTGGATTATTCTTCTGCCACATGGTCTGCTTTTCTGGGGAAGTCCCATAGTTGTCTGTTCTCTCTCCCGCTTTCTGTTTTATTTCCGTATGTGGCCAAAAAGAGGTATATTCCATAAACAGTGAATTTTCTGCTTTCACAGACGTACCTATGCACTGATCTTCTATCTAAACTGCAGTTTTGGTCACCCTGTCAGGGATACAAGTCATCACTAGCTAAAGCTGAACCTTTTCTATGTGGGGCTTTTCATCTTCCCCTGCAAGCTCTTCAGCCCATGTTCTTCTTTGGGTTTGATCCCTGTGCAGGATGCTGCCCTTCTATCTGTCAGCTAGATTTGTAAGCAGAATGACTTCTGCTCAGTCTGGGTGTGACCAAACAAGGTCTGTGTCTAAGCCTTGGTTCTGTCTGCGTATGATTTCCAGCGCAGTCCTACCCAACCACACAGCTCCTTATTTCTCGGTTACCAACATTCTTTGGCCCATTTTTTTTCTGGTTTTTTCCATTTAAGTTTTGCTGTCAAGCAAACTTTCCTAGTCTGTCCCTTTGGCTACGTCACTTCCTTCTTTGTGTTTCTCCCTGTGCTGTCCATTTGCTTAAACATTAAATTGCTCACCTTCACTTTGAAGGCCCATCCTAGCCTACTACCACTCGTCTTTCCTCTCTCATTCATTATTGAGATGTCAGGATTGCTGTCCACCTAGGCTGGACTTAGCTCCCCATGCCCATCTTGCTGTTCAGGCTCATGCTAACTCTGATGTTTGGGAGGAGCTCTCCGTAAACATTTACCTCCCTTCATAATCTT
This sequence comes from Ciconia boyciana, assembly GCF_034638445.1. NCBI lineage: Eukaryota > Metazoa > Chordata > Aves > Ciconiiformes > Ciconiidae > Ciconia > Ciconia boyciana. Next base: position 107,747,208 of record NC_132936.1, on the reverse strand, counting down.
CTTTAAAGCTTTCTTTGTTTCTTAGTGTCTACAGTGGTCAAGCCAGGCCACTGGTGTCTTGTGACAGCCTGCCAGTATAGACAGTATGGTCTCCTTTCTTTCCTCTCTTTAGTTCATATTCATTTGGTGTGTCCAGTTTAATTCTTTTTTGAGATGGGAACTGTTTCTGTACTCGTATAGGGCTTAGCACAGTGGGGTTTGTCTGTGACTGAGGTTCATAGGCATAGTGGTAGTAGCAGTGTTAGAGAATAGTTTTAGTTGTTACATTGCAAATTCTGGGACTTTTCAGGAGCAAATCCTTTTACGTCTTTACTCAGCCTTTCTGTGGTGAAAATCCAATAGATACCAGTAAGACTGTCTGGGTAAGGACTGAATAATAACTTCAATTTCTTCCTTGAGTCTGTTTGTTTTATTGTCATTTGTCTGCACTGTGTGGAGTACTAAGGACCCTCAGCTCTTGTAGATTTAGCATCCTACAAGATTCTTTTCTCCCCTTCCAGCTGGACCTCACAATCATTCAGAAGGAGGGAAAATGGCACCAGAATAAAATACAAAATTCCAAGTCTTTGTATTATGATAGAATAGCATATAGTACTGTTTATTTTAGCAAGGCTAAGAATCTGTAGAGTTCTTATTATAATTATTTATGTAATTTCTCCTGTTAAATATTCAGAGTGCAGAAATGCTGTTTTGGGCACTGATGATAACTCTGTGCTCTGGTTCCTTGGGACCTGGGAAACCATTTGGAGGCTAATTGATAAGTGGGTATAGTGATGCTACAATCTGCTAATCCGAAAAGTCACTGCCAGGCTCTGCGTTTGCATATGCAAGATGAGAATATAGATTTTTCTTTTTTCCAGAGAGAGGATGACTAGCAATGCAGTTTTCTCTTTTACTCCTATCACTAATCCAGAGTGATTGATTGTCCTGTAGGAAAGAGGGTTTCTTCTCACTTTCCCATCCTGCCCTTTCCTTCTTTTTCACCAAAAAGAGCAAATGTTTGTCCTCCAAGCAGATGGACTCCATGGAGTCTTTAGCTTAAGTGACTCACAAATGCCTTTAAGGCCATGTGACTTTTTGCTTCGTAGCAACAATGTTGGATGGCAAGTATAGATTTTGAGGGAAGAGGTTTCTACACTCCTTGGCCCCTGGATCTGATCTAAAGCCTATTTACTGTGCCTATAGGAAGAGACTTCTTGTCTTGAATAATGTTTCAGTCTGGCACTCTATATTGTGCTACCATTCTCAGGGCCTGATCCTGCAAGTTGTGTTCAGCATCTCTTTTACTGACTGTTCACAGATGACTGAAGTTTGCAGAGGTGCTCTCCACCTTGCAGACTCCTAATGAACAGCAGGTAGCTTCTTGTTGGTGGGGAATCTACACTTACGGTTTGAACCCACGAAGTTAAAAGTGAATGAAACTTTAAGAACCAATATAGTTAAATTGTGACATCCTTTAAATGTTTTTATGTTTGTCTAGTGAAAGTCTGGGACTTGGCTATAATTAGCTGTGATACTTCAAAAAACTGTAAAACTCTGGGGAATTTGAGCTTTGATAGTTAATACGACTTCATTCTTCCAGCATCTCCACATGAAACATAAATTCTTGTTTGGTTACAGCAAGAACCCCAAAGCTTGTCTGTATCCTTCCAGTGTTCAGATCCATCCAGTCAGAGCTGAAGATAAATTCTGTGGCATCCTAAAAGTAAACAAGGAAAAAGGCATGTGTGCTTACTTCAATTTCTGTTTTTCTTCGTCAGGAAGTGGATTATGAAAGCCTCGTAATTACCAAAGAGAGGGTTGTTTCTATGGATAAAAGAAAGGCTGTAGAGGGAGAAGGCAGGGTAAATGATGTGGCAGCAATAGACACAAGACAGATGTGATGAGAGATGAAGGACTGTAAGATCGGATCTGTTTTTCTAGAACTGTGCCTGCTTAGTGCTGGAGAGGCTGTCAAGAGGCACCTGCATGTTGTAGCACAGGATTTTCGGAGGATCTTCTTTCTAGAAGGTGTGAAACTGGAGATGTTTTTGCAGCAGTAACCAGTGGATGTGCTGTGTGACATTGGCTCTGGAAGTAAAGACTGATGAAGTGCCTGTAGAAGCTAAAAATGGACATGACAGCAGGAACTGCCAGGCACTTAGGATTGATTATTAAAGAAATTGAATTCACACGCTGTTTGTATATCATTGAAAATCTGTGTGGATTTTGTTTCCTTGGGACGTAGTAACAGAGCCAGACCTCATAACTGAAATGTCTGTAAGCAGTGCATAAATCCATAGGATTTATCTAGAGAACTGCAGGCTGGGTATCGCTGTAGCCTCTATCTTGTTCTCTGCTTTTCTTTTCATGATTTGAATACCTTCCTGTGATTCATTTCATGCAGGAATTCCTCACCTACTGATCTGGGGTATTTTGTCCCAACTCCAGACAAGATGTCAGTTAATGATGATGTTTTTGTTTTCAACCCAAAACAATGATGAAACTGAGAACAGGGCTGTCAGCTGAAGACAGTTGTATCTACAGCAGCTGTGGTCAATGAACCAAGCTTGTGCAAACCCAGTGGTTAATCAGTTGGGGGGAATCTGCACATCTTGCTTGCCTGAGTCAGCTACCTAAAGGATTTGCTAATAGCTGAAAGTTTGCCTGAATCATTGGGCTGCTGGGTACAGTAAGCATCTGTTCACATCCTGCCTGCTGTAATTAAAGAGACAGAGATGTGCTATTTAAAAAAAAAACAGAGGAGACAGCAGTGCATTGCTGGACTGAGGATAATTTTTTTTTTTTTCAATGTTGTTAATATTGTCTCTTGTTTGTCCTAGTGTCAAGGCCATTAGCTGTGACTGTCCATGATGTATATAGCTATGTTTGGGGGATTTTTAGCTCTCAGGATGCTTCTTCAGTTCTTAGTGAACAGAGGACAAATGTGATAGATAATAGTTCTGCCAGCAATGTAGGAACAGTGCCTGCCAAAGTGAACTGTGGAAGGCAATGACCATTCCCCAGGAGGGTCTGTTCAGTACTGAGGACCATCAGCTTTGGGCACATGTGAATGAAGTTCAAATTACAGAAGTTCTGTAGACTTCAGGTGTCTTTAGGTTCATCAGTCATCTCTCTCTGACTAAATGCCTTACCTGCAAACTAGGGATGATGGTATATCTCCGACCTCAAGGAGATGCATTATATTCAGAGAGATTTCTGAGCTGCTTGGGTATTGCAGTACTGGCACTGTAGGTTGATAGACAGAACCTGCAGGGTAAAGTGGCCTCTTCTCTGAGTGTACCTATAATATGCAGTTATTTGTATGTTAATGAAAGTTTCTGACACTGATAAACTCAATAGATTGACTCTTTTAATCTATTGGGGAAAAAGCAGTTAAACCAGCTATATTATCTATTGTCATATTTGAGAACTTTAAAATTACAGTTATCTCAAACTTAATACCGTTGAATAGTTCTGAGTCCCCATGGAAAGAAAATATCTTTCCTGAAGTATAAATGGCATGTTAAGTCTTCCAGAGCATGGTTCCCCCTGTTTATGTCTCCTTTCTTAAAGGAAACATGTTCATGAAGTTGGATTCTCAGTGTTGGTAGGATGCTAAGTTATTAAGAATATAGTGTTCTTGTAGCTTTGATAGCCTAAGGATATGAGGCAGATAAAGTTTTATTAGGTCCACTGATCTAGCAAGAACAAAATAGATCCTGTAGAAGGCCTAAAGCTTTTCTGTTTTTTCTGACTATGTCATTTGGTCTTACCTAAGCCATTAAATCTTCCTACCCTGGGCAATTAAGAATAACCATTGTCAGCTTTGAAAAAAACATTTAACCAGCCTCAAAACTTTTTAAAATCCAGTCAGGAATATTCTTATGATATTTTTAATTGCTTCTTTCCTACTGAGATATGAAAAATCAAAATGAATCGGGGCTCCCGGTTTGTGCTGCCTTGCCAATACTTTGCTGCGGCTGCATGTTGAGCAGGTTAGACAAAAGCACAAGCAGTATGACAGCCCGAGACTGGGGCCTGATCCAGTTGTTCTCAATAGAGAAATCCATCCACAGACTTCAGTGCATTTTGGATGAAGGCAATTTGCTTTCTTTTGAACTGATTCCAGAGCACATGCGGGGAGTTAACAGACTAGAGGATGACACATTACCCAATCTGGTTACCATGTCGGTCTCTTGGGAGAGATGGCTCTTATGTGGAAATGATCTGCAGATTTCAGTTTGTCTCAACATGGCTAACATATCTGTCTGTGTCTTAGGTGAAAAAATAGCTTAAACTGTGAGTGCACACAGCTGGCAGATAATTGGTTGTGTGTGTGTGAATGTCTGAAACTGAACTTTCGAACTCTCAAGCAGAAGCCTGCTACTTGCTAGCTGCGATCGGTATGGGCCAGTTGTAAATTTTGATAACGTGTGGACTAAAAAGTAGTGGCACATCCCAAATCCTCCAATTAATGTCCCAAACCCTCCAATTAATAAACAGGCCTGCGAAAGAATCAACAATGAGGAGGCTGATCATATGTTGTGCTTCTGCATTAGACTGTTTAGATTGGGAAAATCAGAGGCTTGGGGTGCTGGAAAGAAGAGGAAGCCAAAAAGGTGGCTTCCCAAAAAGAAGAAGTGGTCTTGGAAAGAAGAGGACCTGAAAAGAAGGTGGTGAAGATCCTGGCTGGAGTACAGATCCTGGAAGTGGGGGTAGATACTAGAGATCAGAGAGCTGCATGGAGATGAATGCTCAGGGATGTGCAAGGACCTTGTCCAGTTGTGCCTGAGGCTGGTGACTGCAAACATGTGCACAGCAAGAACTAAAAGAACTTTCTGCCTAACTTGCTCAGGCTAGCAATGATCTTCCTCTGGGGAGGGGCAGTCAAGACTGAATAAATGTATAAAGCTTGGAAGAGAGCAAGTGAATGAATGTGAGATAATCAGGCAGGGTAGAAGCTCTAATCTCTTTGGTTCTTAAATAAATCCCAGTATCCAGTTCCACTACTTGTTGTGGTTTACTCTGGGACAGTCTGCCACACTACATCTGTACTGGGAAAGAAGTGGTCCTCTCTCATGGAATGAGAAGTAAGGACAGGTGCCATTCAGGCTTGGCATCTTTTCTTGTCATTGCAATGTTTTTAAGAAATAAATGAATGCAGTTTATTTTAATGTCTGGGCAACATGACTGACAGTCCGAAGGGGAACAGCCTCTGTTTTTCAAATAGTTACCATTGTAATTATGTCTCAATGAAAGCCTAGCAAATTTGTGGAGTTTACTTTCTGTTAGGACTGTTAACAAGGTGCTAACTGGCACAAACTATGTTCCTTGTAATGTAGACCTTTCTTCTCAGAATGAGGCAAGACATGGGACTGTCAAAGCTTTTGGAGAGCCATTCAGTATTGCTCACCTGGGAGGAATTTAAAGTGGGAAGCTGGAGAAGAGGGAAAGCAAGAGAATGTATTGAGGTAGCTTCTTCAAACTCTTTCAGTTTTTAGGGTAGGACTCTGATTTGCAAAATGTTGAGGATCTTTAGAAACACTAGGTTGTACCCTAATGTGTGAAAAAAAGCCCAACTCTTCCTGTACGTATGCAGTTTTCATAGCAAACTGGAATTCTTTTAAATCAATCCATAACAAGTGCAAAACTCAACCCACTCTGTCTGCTGAGTGGAAATACACTTACGTACCATTTATCTTTATGTAAGCATGCCAGTAAGGCTGAAGCCAGAGCCCAGCTGATCTGCATTGGAACTGATCAGAAGACCAGGATTCATTAAGTTTCTGTACACAAGATCAGTGGGACCACTGGGAAGCAGGGAATAGTGTTGGCAGTTTACTGCTCCTTTGGCTTAGCTTCAACCAGGTTTGACCTATTGTTGCCCCTGTGTTACAATGGAGTGTTTCTCACAGGTGGCAGGTTTTGCTGGAATCACCTTTTTCAAGCAATTCTTCATCCGTAGCTGTGTATTTTGGACAGTAACACACAGGGGAAAGTATTAAGGGCTGAATTTAATGTTGGAGTAAAGTTATCAAATGCAGCTTTATGAGAGCTGCTAATTAGAGTTTAGATGCAGATGAAAGCCTCTCTTGGATGCTGTGCAAGGTTGAATACTGACGTGTAACTTACTGCTGACAACCATCCCTCAGAGGTTTTGGCCTTTGAAGGTCGCAGTGAAATAGGTTGCTCTTGCAGAAGATTAATATTGCTTAAAAATTACTTACAGCGTGTTCATCTTCAGATTTCAAAATCTTTACAGAAGTGGAGATGCCACATGTTTTCTGCCATTCCCTCCCTGCTAAAAATGGAAGCAGAGAGATGGAGAAGTTCACTGAGTTGCCCACATTTCTGCAGTCAGCCAGTGGCAAAACCAGCAAGGTAATCAAAGAGTCTTGGATTGTGGTGGGTCATTTGCTTCACATATAATTTAGGAAATTGAAGCCCTTTTTTATAGGCTATTTTTCAACATCTCCCTTTTGATGGGACCTTCTTCAAACATCTCTCTTAGACCTCTTGTCTTCTTTAATTACTGCTTATCTCTGAGTCATTTTAGGATCTGCAACTGGCTCAGTGATGTCTGTGCTTGAATCTCAGTGCTGTAATTCTGTCATTGATACAGCTACCTCTATGCCCCATGTCTTGCCTGGGATACCCCCTATTTTCTGCCGAAATGGCTGCCATGCACAGTGTAGATGACCTGAACAAGCATTCTCAGTGGTGTCCTAACCTGCCAGCTCTAACCAGCTCTCCTTGGAGCTCTGTGTTCACATTTGCTGTTCATGCGGCAGGTGGGTTTGCTTTCAAGGCCAAACTCATGACAGCTTTCAAGAAGACATTGTAGACATACATTTCTGTTTCTTTCTGGTTAACCTGATCCTTGACTTTCTAGACAAAAGAAATAAAGGAACACTAATTCAGCTGGTTTTCAAGGGAACATTTGATTTGATGCCTCCCTACAAACTGATAGGGAACAGGGATAATGGAAAGAGAAGTAGAAAAATCTCTGAAGTGGGCAAGCACTTGGATGAAGAACATGACACAAAATGTGGCACTTCAAAGAGAAACATTAGTCTAGCTGGAGTTTATTGGGGGAGTTCATCAATGATTAGTTTATTTCTGATCTTGTTTACCACTTTCATTAACAACGTTGGCCCAAAAAATAGACTGTGTTAATGAAATTTCCTGATGACACTCCTCTGGGAGATAAGTCAGAACTGCAACCCATCTTAGTGGTGTAATTAAAAGCTCACCTGTCTTCTCTGAACACAGGTGAGTGCTTTTTTGTATCTGTGCTTTTTTTAATTTCAGTGGTAAAAAACCACTCCTTGTGCTCCTCCCCTTTTTCTTTCATTGGACGTATTAAAGGTTTAGTTTGGCCCAACTACTTGCAAATTTAGAATTTTTTAAGGTGTCTGTCAAGTTGGTATTCATTAATTTCCCTGCCAAAACCCAAATGAATAATGTAACTTGACACAAAAGCTCCAAACAAGGGTTACAGATAATTATTCATGCTCAAGACTTTGGCTATGAATCATTTCTACTGTGCAGTCTAACTGCTTATGTAGCACCACCAGTTTCATATTTCTTTGTTTCTGATGTAAATAATGTTCAGTGATATAAAATGTGAGAGGGAACACATTTGCATTGAACACAGGTAACTCTATGACTAAAAGAAATTAAAACCTTTAAAACAAGAGTTATAGGGGCATCTAAGTGGCAATTAGAATCCTTTAAAAATTCATTCAGATTTAGTGAAATATTGCTGGCAGTCATTCATAAAAGTAATTGCCCTGTGCACATGAAAAATTTAAATGTGGTAATTTAGTAATGAATCTGAGCTGTCAGAAGGCATTTTATGGATAATCAGACATTCCTGCAGGCATAGCAGTGACTGAAGAAAATTGAAAAATAACTTTGTAGAGGCAAGATTATCTGAAATAAGTGCTTTCTCTGGAAGCAAAGAACCCTATGATTTTTAGAAATGTAGTACACTGTAAGTTGACAAGGGCAGCCACTGGAAGCAAATAAAGAATCAATTGTGTCCTTATTATTGATTCAGATTAGTCATTTTAAGTAGTGGTCTTTGAGAAGTGAGTACTTCTATATTCCCAGATAGTTCGTGTGCAGATGCATTATCCAGCCCCTAGGAAGGGGAAGCAGGAATTCTCCATTACAGCTTTCAAATCATATTGTCAACTTTGAAAGGAGAAGCTCGGTTCTCCTTTCATTTTACTTGGATGAAACTGCTGACTGTACTGGAATTAATTTTTATTTCCCCTAGAATAAGGGAGGCTATAGCTGGCTATGTGTTCTTGCAGGGCATATTAGAGACAGGCAAACTTGAGACATTTTAGAAGTTTAGTTGGAGCCACTGATGCATAAGGAAAGTCAATACAAACCATTGCCTTTGGATGTGGTAGCAGTTCACTCCCACTCTATGCAGGTGTTAATGACTTGAAAATGGACAAGAGCACTTGTAAATCTCTTTTACCCTGTCTCTAAATCACTCTGGGGAGAAGATCTTATGATGTGTCTCTCAGTTGTGTTATTGCTGTTGCTTTTGCTCTTGTCTAGGTATTTCTGGGGGATTTGGAGGCTGTAAGGCTGTTTGGGGAGAAAACTTTTCCAAAGATCAGATGCAGCTGGGGTTCGTGCTCCATTCAAATACCCTTTGGCCAGAACTGATTTGCCAACTGATCTATTCATAAATAATATTTATGGGGTTTTTTTATCCACTCCAGTGTTAGAATACTATAAGGAGACACTCCTGTATTCTAATTCACAGAGTGATTGTTTAAAAATGCTGATCTTGGATGCTATTTCGAGTATTAAAATAAATAGCATTAGATGTCAACTTTACTTTTTGTTGTTTATGCAGCTGGTATTCCTTTTTCTGATTTTTGTTGTTTACTGAGTTTATTGAATGCTAAAAGGGGTCAGCTCAACTTGTATTTCTGGTCTGCTTTATTTTATGGTGTAGTGGAAGGAAGTTTTCAAAAGAAAACAAAGATTTGGTTTTTGCAGAACTGAAAATGAAACATACTTCTGTTGATCTATGGATTTTTTAAAAACCTATTTGTGCCCTCTTTATTTGCTACAAAGCTTAAGTATTGGCTTAGGTCAACATGACAGGTTCTCTTCAGTGCTGTGAGAATGAATGTAAAAATCTTTTGGAAAGTTTCTACCATAAAAATTCACTAGACATAATTAGCAAAATAATCTCTCTCATGAGAAATGATGAGATGAAATATGTCAGCTGGCAAGAAGTAGCTAGCTCCAGTGTTAAAGTTTTTCAGTATTGTCTCCTTTTCCCATAGATCACTTAGAAGATAGATCACCACTTGGAAGGAGCCACTATATCGAGTCTATGTTCTTATTCTGCTCTCTGGAATGGGGCCCTGCTCTTTTGTTCTGGCTATCTGGTAAGTCTCCCCACCCCAGGCAAGAAAATGGAAGATGCTGCTGAGAGAAGAGCACCTTGAAGATAATTCCCTTTCTTCCCACGATGAGTTACCTAAATATTACTGCTGTAGTGTTTAGCTGTTTTAAGGTTTGCAGAGCTATAAAACATTTGATCATCCCAGGGGTGGGGGGAGAGCTGAAGGACATCTCTCACTTTTGATGAAGCACTGAGGAGAAAGAACAGTGTAACAGAAAGACTATTTATAGAGGCTGCTTGCCAAATCAAAGCCCAAGCTTTAATTACATCTGTGCACACTGTAGCCGTGTTTAATAAAGATCTAAATGCAGTATCATCTTCCTATTTGACTTGTTAGCATTTTGCCTTTTTTCTGCAAAACCTGGCACCTGTTGATGTGATCGACTATGAGTATGAGCGTGGATTGAGGCTGAAAAGCAGTCAATGACATGAGCTCATTTAACATAACCTTTTTAAAACCATCATAGTTCTGCCTGCTTGTGAAGCATTCACTGATGGTTACAGATTGTTTTGTGTCCTAAGACTGCCACAATCAGATAGGAAAACTCGGTACCTGAAGGGACTAGGGAGTGGGCCTAAGCTCTTTGGGGGTGTATGAGAATTGAAGGGTTGCTCTTGGTGTACTCTGTTGTGTTTGGGGTTTGATTTCCATAGAGGCTGTCCGTTTAGGCAGAATGATCAACAATAGCACTTTACAAAACCAGCTGAACCTCGTAAGTAGCCTTGTCACTTCAACAGAGACTCCAAGGAAGTCCAGCTGGGCTTGAATTCCGGTTTCTTTTAGATAGTCTTTATCTAGGTCAGGGTTGAAGTTCTTGCTCAGAGCACCGCACGATGCTTGTGCTTTCTTGTCCTTGCTGTTGGATTGACAAAGACAGAATTTCCAGTTTGTAGCCCCCAAATGCTGCAAAACAGTAGTGTCCTTTAGGATTTCTGTAAGGTCTGTCAGCAGCCTCTGGTCCTGCTTTCAGTCCGAGTACAGGGAGTTTAATAGAGAGCTCCTTGCTACAGACCTAGGCCTTTAATTTTTTCACTCTTTTCTGTCAATATTACATTGCCTCAGCAGGTGCCTCTTTGACCTCACATCTCACCTCCTTCCCCGCTATGCATTTTGATCAGGACTGAAATCTAGTGCCAATTATTGATGCATTGCTATACTGAAAATGACTTGTGGCTCCCTGGATGGCAGCACTCACATCTGTGCTTACGGCATGAATAGCTGCGTGCAGGTGTTCAGGTAAGAAGGATGGGGTGAGCGCCATACCTTGCTGTCCTGTCTTGGACACTGGTGGCTAAATGGGGACCACGGGGAGTCATAGACCCCTGAACTAAGTACCCGACAAAGACTCCAGTCAATGTCTGAAGTTAAACAGTCTGCAGATTCCCTTTCTTTTCTATGTTGGGTGATAGCAGTGTGCTCTTTTACAGCAGAAGGATGCACTTTCTGTCCCATGGCTATTTGCTTTCCAGTCGCTGTCATCTGAAAAATTGTCAGGGCATTAGCAATGGTGCTAGCTTTCCTAAAGCTTACCAAGGTCTGTTTTTGTGAGCAAATAGTCAATGCAGTTTTCAAACTCAATTAGGAATTAAAACCTTTATTCTGGAATAAGGTCAGAATGAATGCTGTTCAGAATTGAAGCTGGTTTGTGTTGCTTTCCTCAGAGAAATGCATCTGTTCTGGGTTGGGTTTTTTGCCTCTGTTGGCACATTTATTTGTTTGTGTTGCATAGGGAACTGAGTATGTTATGAAGCTAAATCTTTCCTACCAAGCAGCAGCTCTGGCTCAGCTTTGGTGGTTATTTAAAATCTCAGAAGAGAATCATCAGCTGCTCCACTTGTACATTCAAACACACAAGGTGATATGCTAATTGGGCTTTCATTAGTGCCTGACTGACGTCACCAACAGAGTAGAAAGAAAGGGGGCTAAGCAGATGAAGTACTTTTCCACTGTTGAGCTGGTACTGACGCAGCTATGTACTATAGTTTGGTGGGTTGGGTTTTTTTTTGGTGGTTTTTTTTTTTTGGAACAGTTCTAATTTTCTGTGTGACTGCATCTGTGTGCTGTAGCATTCAAATATTGCCCTGGTGTATTATACTCAGAGCTGTGCTTTTTATGAAAAAGGGAAAGGGAACACAGGCTGTGAAATTCCTTTTTTTCTTTAGTGTTATTACTGTCTAGGATAGATTCAATTAGGTTAGACAAGTAAAATTTCATGATGCAACTCATCAGTGCTGTTCACATATGACTACATATCTGCATATTTAGGCAGTCTGTCTCCTCTGAGAAACATAGATACCATGGATAATAAACAGCTGCATGTCATTTAATGAGCAAGTAAGAGGCACAGCCCCTTTTTTCCAGGAGGGTGTCCACCGTGTGAGCTCAAGCAGAAATTGTAGCAGAACTGAAACAGAATCTGTTCTGTTTTCAGAGCTGCCAGTAGAAACCTTTGCAAACTGAGAAGCTTTTACATGGGTATAGGAAGCAGCTTTAGCAATATAGTACATGAAGGATCTACATCACATCATGGGGTATAGTACTGCATCAGAAGTCCACAGAGCTGGGTTTGATTCCTATTTTCACCTCCAGAGGTGAAATACTTCATCTTTTTGTGCCTCAGCTACCCCATCACTTGTAGAATAGGCATAATATCTTCCTCTATGAAGTGTTTTGCTATGACAAGTCTAAGTTGAGCTAAGTCTGCATCTTCAGGAATTCAAAAAATCAAAATGCGTTTTGGTCTTGATAATGACTAAATGTAGCCTAAGAAGGAGCAGATTTGATTGATAGGAAACCATTTTTACTCAGCACTAAATTAAATAAGTTGATACTGGAATTAATTAAATACAATTGCTATTGCAAGTGGATGGTTGTGAGTTGGAGAAATATTTTTGTATTGTAATAAATTAACTCAAATGTAATAAAAAGGATAAAGACAGAAGGGAACTCTGATGTTGAAAAGGCCATAGCAGTACTATTAATTAGGATTGTTTCTTTTCAAATCAGAAATCGAGAGTGCAGAACTATTTATTGCTTTAACTTCAGCAAAAAAATAGTGACCGTAGGGTCCTTGTTAAACCGGGACACATATTTCAGTGACTAGAAACCTATTGTAATCACAATTACAGAGATATAATCTTGGGCTTTAGTCCATATGTCTGTCTTAGAGTGCTATTAATGCTGTTGGTTTGCATCCAGCTTGCAGACAAAGATACTTAACATTTTCTTTTTGCTTCTGTCATTAGCTGGGGTGCATAGACAAAATGGCTGGGACTATCTTGTTCCTTAGTTCAATTAATAGACCTCTATTGTTTCTCGAGTACAAAAATCTGACAACACAGGATGAAAAATTATTCCAAAGCCTGTCACTGGGATGAACAAATGAAATCCATCATGAATTTAAATGGAGCCATGTATTATAACCTCCTGCCTTTCATTGGACCATGGATCCTTTTCCTGTGTAATGTTTATATTATTTTTAAATGTGAGGACAAGGACAAATTCAAGGAGTTGCTGAATCCTTTGTCATGAGCTCCTATTATAGCTCATTCACTTCTCGTCCATCTTGCTGAGGAAGAGCTAGGTGAGGTCTCTATTGAGGAAACGTGCGCAGTGGGGATGCAACTTATAACTCCTTCCACTCTTCCAAGCAGAATCAAATCCCTGCGTAATGACTGAAGAAACTGAGCCCAGGTACTCCACTGTGGTTATGCACAGTAGTAGCAGCAGACAGTTGACTTGTAGGAATTGTGTGTTTGCTCCATTTCTGCCTAGGAGTTGTTTATGAATTGCTTGATGATTGCTATCACCAGGGTACTGTGAGTCCCAGGAGTGGTGATTGTAAATATATACTGTTTTTTAGGACTGTAGTTTCAATTGTCTGGGACCTGTGAAGGTAAACACTGCTCTATAACTGAAATATGTGGAAATAGAAAGAGATGTGCAGGAAATAATCCCAGGCAGCAGTGATGTATTTTACTCTTTATAAATTGAGTTCTTCACAGGAGAAGCAAAAATTGCTGTTAATAAAGACAGTCTCACTTCATAATCTCTTTTTCTCATAAAAGTAGTAACTCTTGTCAAAAGGGAGTGGGTGGTTGTGGCTCAGAAGCAGCTTATTTGCCCACCAGATGGAGCTAAAAAAGTATGTCCAGCCTCGCGGGGCTCTAGTCGGTGCTTCAGGACCTCCTAACCTAGGGTCCTGCAGTACAGTTAATGCAAGGATTTATTGCCAGCAGCTCCAGTATGTGACCCCAGTGCAGCTCCCTGCTCAGGGGCAAGGACCACCAGGCTGTGCTCTCCCAGGAGGTGCTGCAGGGACACAGAGGCTCTAGGTTCAGTGCCTGTGTTCGCCCTGCTATGCCTTAGTTCATCAGCATTTCCATTTCAGTTTATGCTTTTTCTTTCCTGATACCACTGTTATTAGCAGTAAAATTGGCTGAGGCAAGAGGCATGGGAGGTGCACTTAGTACAGCAGAGGAGAGGTGCTGTGTCAAGGATGTTGGTGTCACCAAGCCTTGCGGGAGGGCATTGAAAAGGTACCTTTGAAACTACCTTTGAAAAGGTAGTTTACAGAGACCTTGGTCTCCTTTGAGGTGTGCTGTGTCTCCTCTGAGGTGACAGCAAAGCTCTCTGGTTGTCCTGTTGATGGGACACCATGGGAGCTAAAAGCCACGCCCCCCCAAGACAAGGACCACCTTTTTCTTTTAAAATGAACCTGCTACTTATGCTTTATACCCAAGGGTTTGTAACTGTGGCAGGCCTTGTGTACTCTTCTGGGTGAGCGTCCCTAAGGGCTGAAACCCAGGTGTGAACGCACGTAAGGAAGAGTTAATTTAAAATGCGATTAAATAATTGTGGGAAAGGAGGGCAAAGGTAGTTACACCAAGCACCCAGGTATTTAACTTCTTTAGCTCTTTTTTCCTTTAAAAGTTAACAGCTGTTTACCTAGTTTGTCTCAATTTTTTTTAATCAATGGTGTCATGATTGTTGGATACATCAGATGGAAGGACAGCAAGGCTTTTAAAGCCTTTGGTTCTCACATTTTTCAGGGTTAAAATGGAGTGGACAGAAAGGTTTAATTGGAAAAAAAATTCTGTTATTCTAATTAAAATTACTTGTCAAAGTAATTTTGACAAATCTGCTTATTAGTGAAGAAAATAATATGAATGGCTTAAACGTTACAGGTAAGGAAACATAACAAGGAAGAAAGCAGCTTATGTACTGTTTTATAGGAGTTTTCATTGATTATAATCAGGAGTGGAGTAATAGGAAGACTTAATTCATCTATGCTTGAGGTGAATTAAAGTAGGTGAATTAGGTTCTGGCTCCTCAAAACCCTTCTTTGGACTCCTAAAGTAGTTGGCGTGAGTAGAGATTTTGTTCCAGAAGCAGTTTTTTTCTCTCAGAAAAGATCATTGCCTTTAGCAGCAGGACCTGAGCATTTTTATGTGCAATCAAAAAGATGGCTTAATTAGCATAACAGAGATTGAGTGGGATAAATCACATGGCTGAATGATGCTATGAAAGGAAGCAGCGTGCTGGTGGAGGGGCTGAGGGGGGAGGAGGCGGGTTAGGGAGCCCATGGGGTTGTTCACAGAGCTACAGTGTGGTGGGAGCTGGGCCAGCAGAAAGTTTCAGGGTAGAGAAGAAAGGTGGTGTTATATTGTCTAGAGATGGCTGGCAAATCAGAATAAAGCTTCTATCTGAACAACAGACTGATATCAGGGAAAAGCATTTAATGGTGTGTGGGGGGTTGTTTTGTTTTTTTTTCTCCTTAGGCTACATTTAAAAAAATCTTAGCAATGATCAGGCAGGTGCTACAGCTAGCCTCAGTGAGAATGGATAACAGCTGAGACTGAAATAGGGAAATAACAAGTCAGAGAGGAGTTAGAGAGTTGAAAGGGGAATGGCTGACTTGGTTAAGAGCCAGCAAGAATTGTTTCTCAGAGCTGGTGAAGGATGGGTGATGTTCCAGAGAGGGCAAACATTTGAAACAGCTTTGAAAATGGAGGTAGTGGGGTAGAGGGAGAAGCAGAGATCTTCAATTTCTAGAAGAGCAGTGGAACAAAAAGTTTAAAAGAAATCATCTTTAATATGATGAGGGGTTGATAAACAGGCAACGGCATTAAGTCATGACAACAACCTTAGTTTCCTTCCACATTAGGATAGCAGACTGTGTCAATAAGGAAGAAGCAACTTGTATCTTCACTGCAGGAGAGCTTCTTGATACTATTTTGAATGACATTCTCCTAAACAAGATAAAGACACACAGAGTGACACAAAGTGAGATGTATAGTGGGAGAGTCCTGAAGAGTAGCTTTGTGAAGTTCTGTCAAATGGGGAGGATGCAGTGTGTGGGATTTGTTGGGAGGGTGTAGTGGGTCTAGTGCGTGTCGGTACTTGGAGCAGTAATTCTTGCTAGGACCTAGAAAATATGCCTATTGCATTTCTAGGCCATGCTCAGCTGGAAAGGCTGCGAGCATTTGGATGAAAGGATTAACATTCAAAAGAATCTTGACAATTAGAAGAACTCATCTGAATTAAGTGGGATTCAGTTCAAGGACAGGTACAGAGTCCTATGATAAGGTATAAATTATTTGCGAGATTAAAAGATGAGGAATGAAAGGCTAGCTGGCAGTCTCTCAAGAAAGGATGTGAGGTTATAGTGGATAACAAACTGAACACTAGTTGAGGCTATCATAGTGATGCAAGGAAGCATAAACAAGACCATACCATGCAAAACACCGGAAACAACCTTTGTCCTGTGTTTGGCACTGGTACGGCCACAGCTGGAGCATTTTGTCTCATTCTGGGCCCCACACGGAGACTTGGAGTGAATGGAGATCAGAGATCTGGAGAACACAGGCAGTGAGGAAAGGCTGGAAGAATTAATCTGTTTAATCTAGAGACAAGATAACGGCAGAGCTGTGAGAGTTCATAAAATAAAATAAAATGGCTGCCTCAGAGAAGGAGGTATGCTCTGTGTGTGGCACAGATAGCACAAGCAGTAGTAGGCTTAAACTCCACTGGAGGAAATCTATTTCAGACAATGGGAAAGGCTTTCTAGCAGTTGGGCTACATAAACTACTGACATACTGGTTTTTAAGAACAGGCTAAACAAATTTCTGAGAAAAAAGTAATGGGTACTATTGCTATTGGAATGCGACAGAGAATGAGTAAGACTGCCCTTTATGGTCTTTCTAAACTTGTTTTCTATAGGTGTCCTATAAAAGAGCCATAGACACCTGTCTGGGCACCATAGGCACACGAGAGCACCCAGTTCTCGTGTTTTGTTTTGGTCAAAAAAGAAGTAGTGACCAGGAAAGGGGAAGCACCTGCTTGTCCCTAAGCTGGCAGGAGACGTTCAATCTTCTTGCAAAACTTATTGTAGTAAAAGCGCGGGGAGGAAAAGGAGAGCACGGGACTTTTTCCTGCTGATAGCTGGCCTGTGCAAGAGCCAAGTGATTCTGCCAGTCTCTTTGGTGGCGTAGCCATGGTTGATTTTTTTAAAAAAGAAGATCTTAAATCCATGTGCTGCTTTGCAGGGTCAGCTTCAAAGTTCTGCAGTGCACTGTGCATGACATGTGACAAAGCAGGCCAAAAGCAAATGCCCAACATGCATTATGTGAAACTTAGGTCAAAGCAAGCCTCTGTGCTAGATTTCTAGATCCTGGAAAGGTAGGATCTTCTGCCTGAAATCACAGAAAATCCAAAATAGACCTAAATTCAGTATTATTTTGGAAAATACAAAGTGTTCTGTAGTTATGCAATAAATATCACCTTGATTGTAATTACATGAATCAAAATTTGATTCTAATCAAATAGTTCCTTATGATCCTTGTAAGCAAGATGCTAACAATTGCAAAGCACTGACAAATGTAAATAGTAATCTAACTGATTATAATGACATATTCCAGTGTGACTATACCTTTTTTACAGATGATATGTTATACTCTGTTTCTGTGTAGAAAGAATTGTATCTAGTATGAGAGAAAATAGTTGGGAGTGCCAGCCCTATGTATTGCTGGACCCTACCAGTAGCTTGTTATTATGTGTGCTTTGGAAAGTCATTTGTCTTTTTTGGGAAAATGGGTTACAAACAGAAGAAGTGGTATATTTATAACTAACTGAAAGTTGAGTATATTTAATAATTGGAATAGTCTGAGAACCTTGGATTAAAAATGCCATAGAAAAACAACATGTTGAAGCTATAGAAGCTAGTTCTCTTCCTCTTGGTTCGTGGTGTAGCATCATGCTGCCTCACTTTTTCTATATCCTGTGTCCCATGCCTCAGGGGGAAGAAAAATGATAGTGGGTGTCTCAGGTAGATGGTCTGGTAAATGGAGAATGATTTCCACTTAAAAAAAATTACTCTTGCCATGTTTCTTCAGATGGGGCCATCATCTTGGATTAGTCTTTTGTATTTCACACTGGCTTGCTAACAGAAAACAACCCTTTTGCAGGGTAAAGGAAAGAAATTAAGTTTGTTTGTTTTTTTTAACTATCATATTAGTTTATGAAAAAACATTACCTCAGTGCTGAAAATATTGCCAAATAGCCATTTTACATGTAATCAAATCACTGTTCTTCTGATACTAGTCCATCAGTCTAAAGAATTACATTGTTTTTGATGATAGTGAGAAAACAGTATGGAAACAGAGGACTCTGGTTTGGTTTGAAGAATTAATCTTACAGAGTGAAGCTGTAAGTGTATGAAAATCAGGGAGATGAGGAGAGATTTTGTATTTGGTTCCCACTGGAACAAATTGCATAGCTTCTTAGTATTTCTCTGGTCAAGGAGGATAGACTGTAAGAGAAGCTTTTCTTACAGTATTTCAGGAAATTGGCTTCTGGCATGGTAAGTCAATGGAAGTTGTACTGCTGACTTTACTGGAGCGCTACTTACGGCCAGGATATGAAAGGCATAGAAGTGATGGGGAGTGGGCAGCATGGAGATAGGAAAAAACCCCACCACATTTTATGAACCCCCAAACTGTCATTTATAGTTTGCTCTCAGTTATGCCTGTATGCACCCATGATTTTCCGTGCTATTTTGTATGTCTGTATGACACAAATGGCACAGTGTCTGGAAACACAGAGCTGTCTATTACATACTGTGTGCAGGAACTACTATGTCTCAGCAAGTGAGAAGCAGAACTGCCTATCTTTCTGTATGTTTTCACACGTCTTCCTTTGTATTTAAAATGCAGCCTATGCTATCACAGTGAGATAACAGAGCTGCTAATTGCAGACGTGTTCAAGTGTGGCTTGGAAATGATAACGAAACTGGACTATTTCAAATGAAATGCAGCAAAGGATTTGAAATTTAAATTGGGAGGTGGAAAAAATGTGGTAGGGTTTGTTCCAAAGTGGATGGCTTAAATGAGGAAGTGGTTAGAAGCTGGGACTGGAGCTCTGGAGAGCTGGGTTTGGGTCCTGGCTCTGCTGCACACTGGCTGCGTGAACTTTGGCAAATTGCTTCCTAACTTGCTTGTGCATTTCATTCTTCATTTTGACTTTATGCTCCTCAGTGTAGGGACTAAGTCCAGTGTGAGGATTTTGGTGTAGAGCACAGTGGAGGCTCTCCTTATCTGAGGCCTCTGAGTGCAAAGATAGTTTGGAGGATAAATTATGACAGAGTGTCTGAAATCCACTCAAGAACCCGTCCAACTGAGTGACTGTTTGGAGCTATCTGGAAAGATGACGTGGAAAATAATTTTCCTGTGAATGAATTGTGTTTATCCTGCGCCATCCAACTAAGCAGCAAGAAGTTAGTGCTATCTGAAAGAAAAGGGGCAAAAGTGAACAGTAACAGCTGGAGGGAAAAAGCATTGCCCATCCCTGTCTGCCCTCAGCAGCTTCCTGCACTGCAGGTAAAAATTATTCTCTCAATCTGTTATTCTTAAGTTATCACATAAACCTGGTTGAATAAACACTGCAAATAGGCACAGTATTTTCTGCCTTTGAAGCTGGTTGGGGAAGGAAGAATCGGGCTGGCTACTTTGATAGAGTGCACCAAGGAGTGAATAACTGAGAGGGGAAGCTAAGAGGACATCCTTAGCCAAAACCTTGCTGTGTGCTAAGGCAATACAAATATAGTCCAGATAGACAACGAAGTAGTTTGCATGAAATCTGCAATCACTGAAATGTCATTGCTTCAAATAGGCCTGAATGGGAACACAAGATCGTTCCGACTCCAGAACACTGAGAAAGTTTGGAGGACAGTATTAAATTTGCATCCAAATTCAGATGCTTAGATATTTCTGTTTCCTGGCCCTATCCAAGATCCTGAATATGAACGTCCATCAGATGCAGTTATTTTAATGAAAGTATTCTGGCTTGACTGCATATATTATCTCAATCTGCGTTTACACAGCAGCATGGATGTCTAAGGAGCCATGCTCTAACTAGACCTCTGTGGAATGTTTCATGGTTGTAAATGGTTTTTGAAAATCTCATCTGATAATGTTTTTTTCATTCTCTGTGGAATACAAGTAGATGGGAGGATAAACAGAACTGGTGTCCTGGAAGTCTTCCACATACTGAAACAAGGATGGTGCAAATGTCTCCTATTCTGACATGCAGAAAGATGGAAATACTTCTTTCCTGAATCTTGTGTCTAGAAAATGTCTTTGAGATACATACTGCACACTTAATACTTAAACTGGTGTGTAGTACGCTGACTTGCCACAATACCGGCACATGCAGAACACTTCCTCTGCCATACTGCTACTTCTCAGGCATATTTGATTTGCAGAGATCTAGTTCTCTCTCACTTCTCATCTAAGATGGCCTGTTCACAGTATCACAGCTCATGCTGGATTAAGTAACCAGGCCAAGACCAAGCTCTTTCAGCACCAGAGACTAAAGACAATGTGGAAGAGAGTGGTGCTGAAAACATCAGTTTTAACTACAGGCGGTAAGGACATGCTTGTGTTCTCTGCCCAGCAAGACACTTTCTTGATTAGATATATCAGGTAGCCTAAGAAAGAAGATTTCTAATTACAAGGCTGATAGGAGCTGAGTCCCTGTCCATAAATCATCTGTACTCTCCCTCAAATAATTCTAGTCTTTTTCAAATAAAGAGTTAATATTAGTCTGGAAATAGTACATCTTTCTTTATGGATTATTAAGTTCTTTATGTATTACTTTACTTTGAGACTCTAGCTTAGTTAGCTTGAAGTTGTCACGCAAGATTTATCAAGGAGAGGCATTGGATAAATCAGATGAGATTATCTAGATACGTGCCTGATCCAATCCAACACAGGAAGGTAATAATTGATAACACATTTTTTTTTTTTAGTGTCTCATGTTTGTTTGGAGCCAGTGTTATGACTTGGTATTACCCAGTCTAATTTCTAGATAAAGTTAATGAAGTTATTTAAATGAGAGCCTGGAGTATTAGCTAACATAGAGGGACTCTCTGCTCACTCTTCTCCTGTTTAAAGAAAAAAGCTCTTGATAAAATGTGTGAGCGTATTTTTAACAGGCTCAGCCTCTGACACTGTTTGAAATGGTGATGACCCTGTTGATCCTACATTAATGAAGAATTATAGTAGCCTACTCTTGGATGGATAATTGAAATTAAAAAAGGGGCTACAGTGGTGCTTTTGAGTCCTTGGGACATAACGGATTGCTATTTCACAGAGAGATTAGTTAAGGCACTAATCCAAGCTGTAACTAAAATGTCAAAAAAAGACTGAGGCTTTGTAGTGAATCTGTGGCTTGTGAGGTTTCCTACCTCCCCAAATTTCTGTTATTCTGGGACCAAACAATAAAGGATGCGGAGATCACAATCTCTTTCTTTTGCTGCCACTTAGGCCAGCATGTTGTAGTCCTCCAGACATGCAGGAATTTACAGCATGTCCATACTTGTGTCTTCCAGGTTGATTGGTGAGGTTTGTATAGATTTATGATTAGAAATAGAGCTATTTAAAATTCCACACCGTCGATATGTGGTTACATTTATTTGACTGATTCTGTAATTAAATGGATTTACATGGATTACGGACAAATTACTTCAAGAAGTGACAAGGAGATGGCTAGTTAAAGCTGAATTATATCACAAGCTTAGTGGTGTGTTATGAGCTCCTCTGTGAAATCTAGCCACAGGTTAAGATTTAAAAAGTGGTGTTGACAGCAATTGGGTTCTTCTAGCAATTGTAGCTGCTGAATGATTTGCCCTTTAAAAATCTGTCCTTGTTTAGGCATCTGGCTAGGAATTTGAGAGCCTAGTTGGGCACACATTTATGAAAATAAACAGTCAAAATCTAAGAAAATTAAGAAAGGTTAATTTTAAAAAGAAAAAGACTGGAGCTTGAGGTTAAAGAAGGCTCAAGAAAATAGGTAAAAGAGGGACAGAAACTGTCAAGTAAGTCAAGAGTGACCAGTGCTTTTAAGAGGGCTCTAGATTTTAAATCTAGATCTCTTAAAACTGAACTATAATGAATAGCAATGCATACAGGTTTTAACTACATTTTCTGGTTTTTTTGGTGATAAAATGTGTGTACTATTGATTAAATGGATTTAACTCCAGATAAGCTTGAAATGACGAGTCCAATGAAATCCTAGTTTATTTTTATCATCTATGTGGCAAGTTAGTTCAGAGCGTATTTCTCCTTCCTGTCCCTGGAGAGCTGTCTGTGTAAGTACACATGTTCTTTCTCCCAAGTATGCTCTGAAATATGTTTTTTTCAGCATGGGCACCTTTTCACAGTGTTGTTTTGATCTCTTGATAAGATCAGTTTCATTGGCAAATCAGGTTGGGGAAAAATAATGATGTAGAGAAATTTAGCAATAGAAAACAGATCTGCAGTAAAATTAAGGGCTTGAGAAGCACTGCTGTTTACTGTACTGATAACCAAAAAGCTTTTAATTCCCAGATTTAAACAAGATAAGCATGTTACAGCCGCACCTGCCTCAGAAGATTATTTTTTTCCAGCATGTGAACTAGAAACAGTTTTGTAGGGCTGAAAACTAAAGTACTCTTATTATCAACAACTTATGTTTCATTATTGCGTACTTATGCTTTGACCCAATTTACTATCTTATCAGAACAGCTGAAGGGCTAGTGTAAGGCAAGAGCACAGTTTAATCTGAAAATATGGCTTAGATATTTTTAACTTTATAAACTGATCACCAGAAAATCAGTCTGGGCACTGGTGTACTCTGGTGTGTCAGAAAAGCTCAGTTTGCACTTGGCTGTGGCTGAGGGAGATGCTGCTACCCATGGTGCTTTCAGTTGTTTGCACAGCTTGTACGGTTTGTTCAGTTGTACACCTCAGGTCTGCCCCTGACTACTACTGAGTGGATAGGTAGCCTAAATCAGAATTGCAAATACCTGGCATGTATTAGATTTTGTTCATGGTGAAATCTGTGAAAACGTTTCATAATGTGACTTATCACTTCATTATCTTCGTTTTTCATCATCAGCTTGAGGCATCTCAGTTCTGTGAGACACCTAGAGTATGGACCAAGATTTAATACATGTCCTTCTCTCATGGTTCTCCAAGCTGTGTTCTTCTGTTTTAGTTAAATACTTCATTTATAACATTGAAAAATAATGATATCAAAAGAAAATAGGTTCCCTGGGGGCTCTTTCTGCTGCTGCCAAATGCTTTGTAAGCCATCACTAGGAGAGCAGTGCCAGGATGATGTATGGAGCTAATAGATCAGCATGATGAGGTGGAGCTGGAAAAGAGAGGGTTGGGTTTTTAAGAACATCTGTCTTAATACATTCTGATTTCTAAGTTAATTTCTTTGAGAAGACTGGCCAATGTGGTCAGATTTATACAGGGTAATTAGGAGAACAAAATATTTCAAGTGGTTGAGTTCATTAGCATGATAGGTTCCTGTGTAAATTTTTCCACAGTTATTGAGATGGCTTAGGATCCTTTAGCTCCATTCTCAGCAGTGGTAAAGGAACTCAGTTTTATGGACTTACGTCATTACACATAATTTTAAGCTCATAATAATTCGACTTATGAAAATGGTACATAAACTCCTAAGTGCTTATGAAAATTTGATGATAATTCTCACTGAAAGTCAACAGGATTTAGAATTTCAAATGGCAAAGTAACTTCTGAAAATTATACATTACTACTTCATGTATTCAGGAAGCTATGTCTTATTTGTCGACCTGGTTTCACACTAAGAAGATCAGAAGTTTTTTTTTTCTTCGCATAGCAGCCCTCATCTGTTGCCAGGTTTCACACATGAGGATGAAATGTGAACATCCAGGCAAAAGTTGCTTTTTATTTTCAGTGAAGTCTTACTTTAGTCAAAGTAAGAGAGCCCAGTTTGGCCATATATTTTCTCAGATCACAGGTTTTTTTCAGACCAATAGGCCTCTGTCAACCATCAGAAATTTCCCAGGAATCACAGCACTCCTTTATCATTACCGTTGTAATCAAATGTAAAACATAATCTTCATTATGGCTTTAAGGACCAGCTGCAGACCACTTCTCATTACATCATGCAAGTCCAGTCTCAATTGTTTTGGCTGAGATTTTGTGGCTATTTGTGAAAGAAGAGCTTTCTTTGTGTCTTCATGCACCAGAGAGTGCCAAATGAAACACACAGATTACAGGAGGAGGGTCTTTAAGTGCACACACATGGACAAGATTTTCTGAGCAAATGTTACTGAAGCTGACTCTGTGGTATGGTGGAAACCCATGGGAAGAAGGCTTCCAATAAGCAAATAATATAAAATACTCCTCTTGTTATTTATAGTGGAATTAATCAGCAAGGGGCTTTTCAAATTGAGGATGCCCTTTTAATGAGCTTTGAAACCAAATCCTGGAGCCTTAACAAACCTCACTGCAGGCAATAGCAGCTTTGGAGCATGAACATGTCTACACAGTAGATAAGATTAACTGATTAATTTAAGCTCATAAAACAAAGGTCCTGTTACTGTAAAAACTTGTCATGGTTGATTATTGAAGGTCACTTTCTGCTATGGCAACAGAGAAGCCTTCCTTGTGAAAGGAAGGATCATAACTGAACCAATGTGAAGAATACACAGAGGCAAAAAGAAGCTGCACTGGGATTTGCTGAAGGTACCAGCAATCCCTTTAGAGAACACGCAAGATGGGGCGTTCTTCCCCATCTTATCTAACTGGTTTATCTCTCTGGGTATGTTTACACTTGGCTTTTTCTGCTGGAGTTGAGCTATTGCTCAAAATAAACCTGAAATAACCAGTAAACCTGAAGTAGTTAAGTATTTCTAAAGCAAGTGGATATATTGTCTTTACTATTCTGGGTGAAATACATTGACAACCTGAACCCACAGTGCTGTGTCCTGTCAAGTTGGGATGGATTGAATGAAAGGGAGCGAGCAGTCCACTGAAGCACCAGGGCTTTGTTGGTACCTCTCTGTATGCGTGCATGGGATTTATGTACAGGGGTTTTCTTCAGGGGCTTTGCTCAGACTTCTCTTTGCATAGTTTGACTGTTTACAGGAACGCAGCCCTAGCTTGAAAGATATGAGAAAAAGGAGATGACATTGGATGATCTGATGGCCTCATCTGGATCAGATCCCAGACACAACCCATCAAAAGTTGGGGCACAGAGGCAGAGAAAGCAATATTGGGGTTCTCTGGTGCTGAAAAATGTCTCTTTATGATGATCACATTCATGCCCAGAACAGGTTAAAAGCTGAAGGGCTATAGCAAAATGATTACTATATGTTATTTTAAAACAGTGTAAATAACACATTTTCCTTCTATTTGCCATCTGATCTGACTACTCAGTTAAGGCCAAGTGACAATCTTGCATTTGTTAGGAACAATTTCCTATGCGAAAGCCCAGAGCTGGTACATAACCTAAACCTGATGTTAAAGTTCACTGCTAAAAGCATCATTCCTCTGACAATTTACAGCATGTGATGGCTTCACAACATAGTGGCTCTATTTACAGTGTGTTACCCTGTATTACGTGCTGCCAGCCATCTGTAAAGTGCACTGCAGCTTGTTATCACCTGCTTATGGGCATTAAAAAGACTGATGGACCAGATTCTCCTTTACAGAAAAGCCCCTTTATGTCACTCAGGCTGGTTTAAAGGGACTCTGAACTGCAAGTAATATAATATATTCCTACTTTACGGTCCATCTGTACTTCTGTGTTGTGTAAAGGACCCCAACATAAATGAAGATGAGGTCATTGGGAATCTGGTCATGTTCAGCTGCTAGGTGGACAAAGGATCTCTAAAGAGTATTAACAGTAACTCCTTGGTCTTTCCACTACTGTGAACACCAGTCCTTAAATCCATAATCTCCCTGTGATGCATCTTGCCTGCCTTGCAGATGGGGAACACAGCACACAGAGGGAACAGGCAATTTGCCTGCAGCATGGAGCAGAACCCAGGTCCTGTCACCAGAACCAAGCGGAAAGATTTAATGCTGTTCAAGACTAAGGTGCATGCACAGAAAGCAGGTTTTTTTCGGCAGAACGCAGATTTTTTTCTTCCTGATTTCTCTTCAGAGGGACATAAATCTGATCAGAGTGCACGATGGGACCACCAGAGGACAGACTTGTGGAAAACTATGGGACAATCCATTTGCCTGCCTCTTGCTGGTTCCCTAGCACTGCAGCCTCTGGTGCCCAGGGAACAGAGGACAGCGTGCATGGTTGTTTGCTCTGGAAATGTCGGGCACCAGAAGCCTGACGTCCCAAGTGGGGAGTGTAGGGGCAGTCAGAAATTTGGGAAGGGGTAATGCTAGGAAACCAGGCTTTTGAAGGAAAATTACCTGTCAGCTATGGCTGCTTTGGCAAAACAGGTCAATTTCTGCAAAAGATTCATTAATTTGCTGAAATCTGATGAAACGAGATGTTTCTCAAATCATCCTATTTGTGCTGCTCTCGGCACTCACTTCCTGAACTTAATCACCCAAGAGTGCTTCTTCTCTGTGTCTGTGTCTCTTGCTTTTGGCTCCTACATGCACTAAGGGGAAATGCTTCAGCAGGTAACTGTTTTTTCTGTCAGTTGCTTCTTTATCTCTTTTATTAGGTTGTCTCTGCATTGCCAAATTTTAGCACTGACTGATCATTGCTCTATCATATCCATCAGCTGCAGGGAACTAAATCCACACTGTACTGAGACAGGAAGGTTGTACACGAAATGCATCAGCATAGCATTGGCTTGTCTGGAAATTGTCACATACCTCGGTGACTGTGACTCTTGGGGAATGACACCAATATAAGTGGTGTAAAAATGTTTATAGTCAACCATGCACCCGTATGGACTCTTCCCTGTGATGCTGCTGATAGATCATAGCATGCTCTGCAGTGCTTCACACAGGAGCCCATGGTCAGGGGTGTTGGTAATTTTAATGTGGGCATTTTTGTTATTTGTTTGCAAGAAGCTGAATGCCAGATCTGAAGCGTCACAGGTTGGAGCGAGCTCACCCTGGCTGGCCAACCTTGCTGGGGGGTGCCTCCATGACCATGCTGCCTGTGTGCCACATTTCTGCTCTGCCCTGCCTGGGGTGTGTGTCCTGCATCACAGCTCTGCTGTCCAGAGTAAGGGACTGGGGCTTGTGGGTATGGAGAAGGGCAGAGGACAGGACAAACCAATGAAGAGGAGTGCACAGAATGAAGCCCCACCAAACTTCATTTTTTTGCTTCAGCTTCCATTAGTGATGCAAGTTAAAGCTGCCTATTCACACCACCCCTCTGTCCTCAAAAGTTTTAGCTTATGCCAGGGCTAGAGAGCAGAGGGTCATCTGGTATTTTTCCTTGTTGCACTTGGAATGCTCTAATTAGTATGTTTATTGTCTCTTTATACTAAAAAACAAACAGAGGTAGGAGAATATCTGCCTGGAAACATTCCTTTTTTGACAGAACAAATCCTTCTTCTGTGGTGTTGCCCATGGTGAACTCTATTAAGAGTGGCATAGAATAAAACTTTTCGCAACACTCATTTGGGGATACCTGTATCTCAGCAGCAGCTGAAGAGGCAAATCAAATGTTTGCAATGATTGGGAAAGGAATAGAGAGCAAAATTGAAAATGTCACTATGCCACTGTATAGATCTGTGATTCACACACACTTTGATTACCGTATGCTGTTCCCCTCATTTCTAAAGGATATATTAAAGCTGGAAAAGGTTCAGAGAAGGGCAGCAAGTATGAAAGTGTTACCATAGATATGGAATAGCTTCTGTGCGAGGATTGACTCAGAAGATTGTGTCTTTTCAGCCTGGGAGGTGGGTACACAACATCTGTACCTCTGGGGCATCTGGGTAAGCTGCCTGTTCCCTGCTGGCAATCTGTGAAGCCAGAATCTGCCAGCCCTGGATGAAGGAGGTGACTTGACTGATTTCTTTCTTCTCTGCATCTGAAGTGCCATAGGAAACCCTGAAGCCCAGCTTAGGTGCTGTAGGAGTTGGAGTACAGTTCATATTTTTGCAGAACTCCTGTAAAAGTGCATGGCCTCCTACTGTTATAACTCGTTCTTTGGCTACTTGGACAGGGAGGTTATGAATATGAATTTAGAGATGTCTGGAGGCAACATGACCATTTGCTTTTTTGCCCTGCCAGTTCTTTTCCTTTTTTGTTTTAAATTGTGCTGATAAGTCCCCACAAGGAATTATACCTGTGTGTGGCTAGTGTAAACTAAATGGAGGATCAGTGAGCTGGAACATAAGGTCAACAGAGACAGAGTTCTCTTTTCTGCATCTTATGGATATTATTGCCTCTCGTTCACAAGGGAGATTAGTTGATGCTGTAATCAGCAGAGAGCTCCTCATTTTGTTCTATTACCAGTCCTTCACAGCAAAGATTTTCTTGCTTATTTCTCTTTTTATTATTATCATATGCATTTTTCAGCTTATGACTTGGGATGTTTGCATCTCCAAAGGTTCATGACTGCTTGTTGTGGTTTAGCCCCAGCTGGCAACTAAGCACCACGCAGCCGCTCACTCACTCCCCCCTGGTGGGATGGGGGAGAGAATCAGAAGAGCAAAAGTAAGAAAACTTGAGGGCTGAGATAAAAACAGTTTAATAGGGAAAGCAAAAGCCGCGCATGCAAGCAAAGCAAAGCAAGGAATTCATTCACTGCTTCCCATGGGCAGGCAGGTGTTCAGCCACCTCCAGGAAAGCAGGGCTCCATCACGCGTAATGGTTACTTGGGAAGACAAACACCATCACTCCTAATGTCCCCCCCTTCCTTCTTCTTCCCCAGCTTTATGTACTGAGCATGACGTCATGTGGTATGGAATAGCCCTTTGGTCAGTTTGGATCAACTGTCCTGGCTGCGTCCCCTCCCAGCTTCTTCTGCACCTGGCAGAGCACGGGAAGCTGAGAAGTCCTCGACTAGTGCAGCAACAACTAAAACATCTCTGTATTATCAACACTGTTTTCAGCACAAATCCAAAACATAGCTCCATACCAGCCACTATAAAGAAAATTAACTCTATCTCAGCTGAAACCGGGACACTGCTTTTGCAGCATGGCCTGCCTCTCAGAAGTGCTGAGAATTAGCAGCTGCTCTTGTATTCAGTGGGAAGTTTTTCTTGAACTTCTTTCAGAAACTTCTTTCTGAATTTCTTTTAGAAATGCCCGTCATTTCTGAAATGATGTTACTCTACAGAACTTATGACTCCTTCTGTCACTGCAGCATGCTCTGTTTATTAAACAGCATTTTTCCCGCAGGGAATATAGGCAGAGGTTACCCACAAACCTGCATCTCATGGTGTAGCAAACACCATTCATTGCTTCAGTGGCTTGATTGTAGGGTGCTGGTCTTGCATCTATTCAGGCAGATGTTACAAGCCTGAGAAATGTTTCTCAAATTTTCCTCAATTTGAAAGATACCTCTGTATTCTAGAGAAAGTAAGGGCAAATGGCCCTGTAAAAATAAATGGCATGGGAAAGGATGCATGCCTTCCACTGTAGCAGCAGTTTTCTGTGGAGTGCTGTATAGCTTGTGCAGGTAGGGTAAATCCAGCTCTCTTAGTCCACAGCCTTTGGGACAGTTGTAGCAAAGATAGTGTCACTGTCAGGATCTGTCACAGATCCAATGCTGTACTTGGATCCCCCTCCACCCCGCCACGGTCAAGTAACTGGAGAAACATCTCAGAAAGCAAAGATTCCGACAAGACTGAAAGGCAGCTGTCCCCAGTGCTGTCCAGTTGGTCCCTGTTGGTCTGAGTAACAACGTAGCTTAGGGACACCACACGACTGCCACCGGGCAGAAACAGCAGCCTGCACCATCCTGAGTGTCCCTTATTTTGCTTTTGACAGAGCAGCTGTCTCTCCTCCTATCTGGAATAAATAGCTCTTGCCCTGATTAGTAAATATCCAGTGAAGCCACCTGAACATCTAGGGGGAAAATCTTATTTCCCCTTCCACTCCCCCACCTGCATCCCTGCTGCTTAACAGCTTCACTGAGCTGCGTCCTGTGCTTCTCCTTCCCCATGTGTCCGTAACAGCTCTCCCTGGGTAGCTGCAAGCTGCTCTCTCTTCTCATCAGATGAATAAAACATCACAGCCTTAGATCATGATAAAACCTGCCTGGCTATGCTTCTTAAATTTTCTGTTTATTTATTTATCTACGGCATGTGGCACTAATATAATTTAAATGCTATATTAAAGACTGATGTTATGAAGTGTGAGGGTTTTTTTCCCTTATTGACTGGCGTCAGAGTGCTGCTGGGAAATACTACAGCATGTATTTTATTATTCAAGATGATGCTGATGTAGAAGTTTCCTGACTCATCTTTCACCATTTCTTTGACACTCAAGGAATTTCTTGCCTGCAGCCAGTGTGATCTACATTAAAGAATTATTGTTACAATGTATTAGATTATACAAATGTGTTATTGTAAACCGGTGATATTTTTTCAGTCAATAACTTAACTCATGGTCTTTATCAGAGTGGCTGAGTCTGTGCTTTTAGGCTTTGAAATGCTGAACACCGTCATTCAGGAAAACGCTCTCCTTTTGAAAGAAACAAAACTGTACTTAAGATACTGAAGTGCCTTCCTCCTCTTCCCATTTGAGCGAATATGAAATTTTTGCATATAGTCTAATAGGAAGAGAATGGGTAGGGTGATGGATGACTAGACAGACTTTTGCAGCCATCTAGTTTTATATCCATGGAAGACTATTAAGTTTCTGAGGGGAAATATCTCGTTTATGTCTCTCTTGAAACCATTTAATCTCAGATGTGACGAATGAAGCAGTGGATTTCTCGGGATGTGCTTGTTCTCATCACCAAAAGGAAACCATGGTTCGTCATGGGAGAGGTAGTCTGACCCAAAAGCCTAGCCCATAGCTGAGAGCAGAATTATGAGCCTGGTAGATAGTTGAGACATGTTTTAACAAGGGAGTATGGCTAATGTAAGGTGGAATCTCCTCTGGTTCCTGAATGCAGGAAGTATATATGCTGTTAATTGTTTGGGTTGGAGTATTTTGATCTTTGGCTGAAATACTGAAATTTTTTATGGAAATTTTTTCTCTTCTGCTCTCCAAATTTTATCACCATCTCCACTTGACTTCTCTTCATGTGTGTTAAGTCATGACAAAATGCAGAGAATGGGCTCCTGATCACATGGAAGTCACTGAAAACATCCTGTTGCCTGCAGGGATGCAGATGTTTCACTCGTACATATCTCTGTATCTTACACCAAGTAATCACATGCTTTAGTCAACTATTGCCTGTAGTTTGCTTGTCCCTGGATCTTTTCCTGGTTCCTCATCATTCTCTCCCATTTGATTAGTCCTACAAGTGGGTTTATACGTTTTATAGCATGTCCTGTGCCTTTTCAGGGGCTTTCTAGTCCAGCTTTGACCCAGATGGCATAAGATTTAGGTAGGAGATCCAGTTTCAAAAGCAACCTCAATTAGTAAAGGTCCAGGTTACCCATCTTCCAACATGTAGGGAGGACACATCCTACTGAGACATTTATAGGGCTGGAGAAAATGTGATGATGCTGTCCAGATTTGGGTCTGACCACTTACAGTCTTCCAAAAGGTGCTTTGTGCTGCTTTTGATACTGTAAATATATATCTATATATGGCAAAAGGCAGGTTTTGGCACTACATATGTAAAGGTCATTTACCAAAAGGATGGTGTTACTTCTTTTGGAACTGCACACTTGAGTCAACATATGTGGGACAAAGCAGAGCAGCTGGTGGTCAGGCTGAGCTGGGTCTTGCCTCGCTTCTGAAGTCATTAGGACATGATAGCTCTGGAGGAAAGATTCCCAGATCCCTGTACCAAAGTTATGGCAGAGGCAACCAGAGCACTGCCCTTTTTGCTGGGTGCAAGCCTTGCTCTTTGTGTACATATAGAGTTGTGTTTTTTATTAATGTTAGACTTTGAAAGCATTTGAACGGACAATGTTTTTTTGTAAGCTGTAGAGGTGTTTAAACTGAGGTCAAGCAAACAAGCGAAGTGCCATGATGGTTTTGTGGGACCACATCCAATTTGATAAGAAGGATGAAATGACTAAGCATGTGCTAAGCTTTATTGCTACTCAGTGCATTATCATTTCAGTTGTGTCAGTGTTTCCATTATAAATACCTCTTCTCAGGGGAGCTCAGCTGTACATCTCATTTGGGGATGGAAAATTCCATTTAGAGAATGCTATTAATTATTTAAAAATACACATTTGCTTTTTAGGTCAAGATTTTCAAAGTAGTGATTTACAGTGCTCGCCATGAGACAGTTCAGAGAGGCCTGATTTTCAGGTGGTCACTGGAGATAGGCAACTAATCAGAAAAATAATAATCCTCCCTCTCTGCCTATCCCATTTCCAGATGCACCTGCTCTAGTTAAGTTTCTGAAATATTCACATCTGCGTTCTATTTTTTCTTCCTATCTTATATTGTGATGATGATCAGAAGCTCAAAGATGGGTGGTTTGATTTATTTCTCATGAAGAAATAAAAGGCCTAAGACCAGAATGTGGCCTGGAGTAATATTTGAACTTGTATAAAAAAGAGATGGAGTTCACTCTTATGTCCCTGCTGCTGCTATTTGCCATGTCTGACTGACTGTCCTAAGGCAGTGCTATCTGTTTTATTAGATGTATTCATCCATTGCTATGCACACTTGATGTGAGCTCTCCTGCAGAAGATCAGGGTCTCTCAAGCCACGTGCAGGTTGGTCAAGGCTTGTGTTATTCTTCCCGTACTGTGTGTATGTCCGTGTGCTTTCTCACAAGTGGGTGACTGTCCGCAGACAGCATTGCCAGTGCTGAGGCTTTGTGCCTTCTCAGCCATTTACGTTCCAGACCGAAAGGACAAGCCGAAGCCCAGAAGAAGGAAGGTGAATTGCATAAGCACTTGCTTCTGGCAGCACAGCAGGTAGCCGTGCGGTTGGCAGGTGTTGCTAAATACCAGTGTCTGGCGAAACCATTACAGCTGGTTAGGTTACCACACCATATGTAACTGGAGAACCATTTCACTGGCTGTTGGTGAGCAGGAAACCCCCTGGCAGACAGTGGCACTGTGGGATAAACTACAAAGAACCCAATGTAACTGACTTTATGACATGCGTTGCATATTTTTCCCGAGCAGTGGAGAAAGGCCGTAACCTCAAACCATCAGAAACAGCATACGCAGTGGCTCTTTGTGTGTGGCAGAAGCAGATTAGCAGATGGCATTTTCTGTCCTTAATCTATGAAGCATATTGAAAATTCAGGAACAGATTCACGTGCCTTTACAAAGACAATATTGTGCCTGGTAAAGAGTCTGTCTGTTTGCCCAAGCTCAATAGCATTTGCTTAAAAGAAGGTGCTAGAAGAAGCCATTAGCCAGTGTTATTCTGAGCAGGCCCATACCCAAGTTCAATATACTGGAATGAGAAAAAGCTCTTCTTCAGGGTAGCTGTAAAAGCAGTATTTGCAGCTTGACAGATAACTCTGTAGGATGTTATTCTGCAGTGAGCTTTGAGACCAGAGTAGTAGCATGCTTGCTTGTATATTCCATACTGTGAACTTGATGCCAAAGCACTGACACACAGCTGTCCCCCATCATTCTGGTTTTTATGGCTTTAACAGGCTATTATAAAACTAGCAGTGAGATTTTGTCAATTCTGATGATAAAAATAACACATGCGTTTTCACAGTGTGCTTTTCTTGTCTCCAGTGTGCATTCTGGAAATTTATCTATAGCAGTATCCTTTGAGAATTGTGGTCGGGGAGCATTTTGAGGCTACTGAAAATAAAAGATGATGGGTAATGTATGATGTTTTTCTTGGGCAGTAGCTGAATTAGATTTCTATCTTTTCCAAATCTAGAGGTTTCCTGTATTTTAAGATAATGTAGAAAATGCACTGTAGTGCTCATCATGGGCAATATGGTCCATTTTCTTAAGTAATGTGTCAGTGAAGTGCAGTATATCACTCTCTGGGATGATAAGGGACTGATAGGCAAAACCTGTCTCAGCTTAAGAGCCAGGAGGAAGCTTGAACCAAAACAGCTGAGGCCAACCCCATGCATGAGGAAAGAGGTTTAAAGTCTGCTCTGAGGAGACAGGAAAGCAAACTGTAAGGATGCTCTGTTGTATGCTGACAACAGGTCAATGGCCCAAGAAGTCCTGAGATCAAGACCATCCCTTTCTTCTGTTCTTGGTACCTACAAGTTTCTGCTATGCAAAATGGTGAAGAACACAGTATAAAATGCTGTTGCATTTTATGATGTTGTTACTATATAGACTATAACTGTTGTTAGAGTTTATTGTGTCAAATGGCAAAAACCTTTGAAGCAGAATTGTGAAGCTAACATTATAAGCTCTCAGTGGGTCTTATGAGCTTGTCTGTCTTAAATTTGAAATAGCGTTTCTTGTTTTGACTTGCAGTCCATACAGTGTGCTTTTTCAGTTATTCCTGAGAATAATTGTCTATATTTAGGAGGTAACTCTGTGATTTTCCTCTGAAATAGGAACTGGTTTTGGAATTGGAATGATGGGTCTGTGACATTTTGCTTCAAGGACATTCCAGTCTCAGTTTTTCCAGATGTAACCTAATGCATTTAAGAGTTGGAGAAAATTATTTTTATCTCTAGTGCTAGAGGTTTAGCTAGTTAATGCAGATTTCAAATTGCTTTACTCGTGCACATGTTCAGCAGGACTTGATGGCTTGAACTCTCCTCAGTTTGATTTTGGTGAGTTGTTTGTGTGTTTTACTCAGCAAAATAATAAAAATGGTCAGCTACTTGATGATTTTTCTTCTCATGAGCGGTTTGGGATTAGTCCCATAAGATGATGTTAAGATAAAGTATTTTTAATCTATAAAGCGTATAAAGGGAAGAAGACATCTTGGTGGAGCTAGGCCCATAGCTTGCATTGAGAATTGTCAGCATATATTATATGCTTTCTTGCTTAGATGAATGCATTATTTAAGACTGAAACATGGTTCTTGTGGTTTGAGGGTGCATTTATTTAAATGGTGCTATTCATATTGCAACCTATAAGAACTCAGAGGGAGGAGAGCCGCACAGTAGAAACCAGAGTATGGAAGCAGCACCAAGAGAGTCCTGTGCAGAAATTTAGTTTCAAAATTGAAGAGCTTTGCAGGCTGTTGTCCACTAGGAAATATGTTAATAGAACAGGTAGCTTTCCGAGACAAGCAGCAGATGTCAGCAGAACTAGAGACAGCCTGTGTCGGGCTGGGAGCACTGGAATGTGTCTCCACGCTGTCACCTGCTGCAGAAAACCAACATCTCCATGATGCTGGTAGAGATGTAGCTCCTGACAGAGACCTTTGCCTAAGCAAGGCAGCAGGGGAAGCAATTGCTGGGCCTGTGTACTGAGCTGGCCATACAAACCAAGATAAATAACTAAATATGAAGTCTTTGTTACTCTCTTCCTGAGAAAGTGGTGGAGAAGTAATACTGTGTGGGATCAATGCCTGAAGCAGTGGAGTGGCTGTTGAAAGTTTATGACTTCTGTGACCCTGAACAAAACAAGACCATGTGCATATAAGGTAGGGTTTCTGTGTTTTTGAGTTAACAGATGAAGGGGATGGCTAACTTCCCCAGAGAGCTGGGAGCTCTGGGATTGCCAATGATGGGCTTGTAATCTTGGTATACTAGAGAGGTTTTAAGGAGAGAAAAAGGCAACCCCTAAGGAAGTCTCTGTAGAGAGCAAGGTGGTCAGAGTACCCCAAGAAAGGCTAAAACAACCACATACACAATACCAAATGCTCAAGTGTAAGCAAAACTAATCTAGGAGGCAAGTGGGAATGGCGGGGTCCTGATCTTGTCATTCAAGATGAAAACAGCACAAAGGGTAGGCAGAAAAATACCCAAACTGTGGGCAGCAGTGTGAGAGGTGTGGGAAATGATACTGTTTTATTTCAAATGCCAGGAGAACATCCCAGGGAAGGTAGCACAAAGCACCAGGATATCTTCCAGTGCTGTGTAGCCCTAGCAGCACTGATAAATGGTAACCATGGGCTGGTGAGGTGTGACCAAGTACAGTGGCCACCATACAGGATGGAGAACCAGCAGTGCTCCACAGAGCACTTCCCACAGAGACCTCCGTGGAGAGCATCCACAGGGCTCCAGCAGGGAAGTCTGTTGGGAAGAGCTAAGGAAATCTTGCATTTGTGAAGTTTTGCAAGTTGCTGAATCTATTCAGTGTCTCGTTTCCCTTCTCTTTAGTGAAGGGAAAGATGCATGTTATTTTGGCGTGTTCTTGTCACATGTTTTTGATAGATATAATTTGAATCTTAAAAGATGAGTGCGAAGGGAAGGGAGTTTAGAAAAATGAGCTGGGAATTAATTCTGGGTTCTGTTTCTGCTTCTGTTACTGGCTTTCTACGTGACCACGAATGAATAATTTCATATGTAATTTCTGTAGAAATAAGTAGGAGAATCCAGACCCTCATTTCTCAGAATGGATGTGAAAATAATGCTGTCCTTCCACACTGTCTATTTAGCTTAGTCATGCCTCAGGGCAGACAGGGACCATCTCGCAGAACATGTTTGTCAAGGGTACTCTTATTTGTTTTTTATAGTGTCCTGGATGGGGTCTGGAGGCTGGAGAACATGCTGCAATAAAAATAAACCTTTATTAATAATAAAAAGGGGTTCTGCTGCAACCAAATAATTCATTAAAGATTAAGCTGGTATTAGTGGAGGGGGGTGTCTGTGTTTTATGTGCATTATTCATGTAGACCCCCTCCCCAGAAATACATGTTATTTATTCATAACTTTTTCCCAGAAGATTTCTCAAAGATTTGTTTTGCTGTCTTGTGATAAAATCTCAAGGTCACGGAAGAGATGCTTTTAGTGATGCTCTTACAACCGGCATTGTAAAATTTTAGTTCTTAGTGAGGTGTTGCTAGTGGAAAGGCTGATAAATTTTAATTTCTATTTCATACTGGTACATTGGCTATAACTGTCTAATTGCACCTGCACAACACTGTTGACAAGCTTGCTAATAGATTAAAGGGAGCTGATGTAATGATAGCCGCAGAGAGGAGATATAAGCAGAACATGTAGTTTTCTTGTCCAATGCACTGGGGAGTGCGGAGCAGTTGCCAAAAATTGCAAAGAAATCTGAACAGTTCAGCAGTCTCATCATGCTTCACACACATTTTTCAGCCTTCAGGACAAAGGGCTCGATCCTGTGGAAAGTGATAGGAGTGTGATGGAGCTGATGGCTGCATCAGAGGTGCCTGGGGAGGTGTTTAAAGGTATAACAGGTAAAAGCAGAGAAAACAGTCATGGAAAGCAAGAGAAAATAAGATTTCAAGGGGAGGAGTGTGGCTAGTGGTGTGTTGGGAGGTGGGCAGCTCGAGGAAGGTGAAAATGATCTGCTAGTTGTGAGCTTTGAGGCAGGGGTGAGTGACTTCCATGAGCTGTTTCAGCACAGTGCAAGTGGTGGGAGCTGCTGGGGGGCATTTCCAGGAGAGAAACTCGAGGGAGCTGCAAGTATAGATGCTGTAACTTTTTAACAATGAAAAACTAATTTTTTTCTTCCCCCCCCCCTTTTTTTTTTTCTGTAATTCAGTAATGCATGGAAAGTAATTAAACTCCCTTGCAAAGGAGCACAGGACTTGGAGATGCAGGGCTTTGGTTTTACTAGCTGTGATAAACAATTTGCTGGGCGACCTGGGCCAAGTGCTTTTTTGTGTGGGTGTGTGCCCTATCTTGCTTAGGGGGATAACAACATCACTTTTTAGCTTTCTGGAGCAGGTTAACATCAGTATTTGGGATATACTGTACTAGTGATAAGTAAGCTCTTTCCCAACAAACTTGAATTCTCTTAGGTTTCTACTATCCATTTTTAATGGCCAGGAGGCTACCTGAGAAGAATTATGTAGCTGATTTGTACCACTTGACAAATCACACTGTTTGGGTTTTCTGTTAATAAGAGAGAAAAAAATGTCTCTTATAAAATATAGGTCTCTTAGATGATTCTGGTGCTTAGATAATCTCTTCTCTTGCTGTTCTTC
This sequence comes from Ciconia boyciana, assembly GCF_034638445.1. Taxonomy (NCBI): domain Eukaryota; kingdom Metazoa; phylum Chordata; class Aves; order Ciconiiformes; family Ciconiidae; genus Ciconia; species Ciconia boyciana. The sequence continues at coordinate 107,709,374 of NC_132936.1, read as the reverse complement.
AGCACAGCGTTGTAAACATAATTAGTCCTTCGCATTTTTCTCATTTAATTCACTCCTCATTGCATGCATCTTATCATGCATTAGAAGCAAGTTGAAACATTAATTAATTGAGCCATTTCAAACAGCTGAAGGAACTCATTCAACTGTCTTATCACTTTGAATTCAGAGGCCAAGCACATAGTGCCTGCTTGCTGCTTGCATGTGAGAGCAGTCTCTGGCAAAATTCTTCACCTAAAATGAACTTGCAGACATGTTATTTCTTGACTGGCATCTGCCATTTAATACCTACATTTCCCATCTAGAAATGCAGAAGACTTCACTATGTATCCTGTACTGCGTATGGATTAGCATCTATGTCTCTGGACTCCGTTAATACATTTTACAATTCACATATGGATACACTGATTTTAAAAAAAACAACCACCAAACCCCATATATTATCTTTAATTTCTTTATTCAGTGCTGAGTATTTTCTTACAAGCATTTCTGTGGATGAGGAAAAGGTTCCTGCTGTTCCTTGCAAGACCTCTTTTTAATCTTGCCCACATTATGGACAAAATCCTTGCTTCAGTCAGGGAAGCATCCTGCTGCTGATACTGGCCTCTGTGCCAAATGCTAGGTTATAAGCAATCAATGCATATGGGAAACAGGTGTAATTGATTTTCAAAGGGTAACCAAGGCAAAATTGACATCCTGTCATCTGGCACGTTAAGCTAGAAAACAGGCTGGGAATTAGCACTGTGAAAAACCTAAAAAGGAGGAGGGGAGACTTTGAAAGAGATCCAAATAAATCACAAAATCCAGATACTGATTCTTCTATCTTCCTCCTGTTCCTTACTAGAACAACCTGATAAACATGTGCATGTTTAATGCTTCACAGGTGGTAACCAACTTCATTGGGTAGGGTAGGGAGGAAGCAGCGTTGCTACTTGTGCAGCTGGGGCTTGATTTGATTTACCCTGATTTGCACTACTGCAACGGAGTGTGAACGCAAGGCACCTAATCTCCAGGTTTCCATTGCAAGCCTAAAAATACAAGCTATCTGTATATGAGAGCTCTGGACAGGCTGAAGCTGCAGAGTTGGAGGTTGGGTGCTTTACAGATTTCAGGAGGTTTGTTAGCGGTTGTCATTAGTAAGATCTCTGTCTCATGGCAGACAGGGAACCATGGCTGTATCAGTCTCTAGCATTTGGTGGGTGGAGAAGGACTTTGGCTGCCTGCATAATGTGGGCTTATGAAGCTTTTTACTGTCATCTAAAGGTTAAATCATTAGCAAAAAGAAACTTATTAAAGAACAGAGGAAACTGTACAGGCAGGTTTCCTGGAATACTTCACTAAATCGGAGGGAAACCAACCATTTCCATTGCATTTGGCATCTTTATTTATGCCTGTGCCAGAAGTTCTAGGGTGCGAGGCCTCGGACCCTCGAAGGGGATGGTAAGTGTCCTTCTGCATCTTGGATTGCGCCCTGGGTCTGCTGTGCACTGTGGGTCGCACAGATCTGAAGGCACACTCCAGCTCGCTTGGCCTTCATCCTGGCCTAAAACAAATGTACTTATAGCTGGCTATCAGAGCCATGCCAGTTTCCCAGTGTAACCTTTCCTCCTGTTTTTATACCATCATAAAGAGCAGGAAGGTAAAAGGCACTGGACACTTTTCCTGTTTTAATATTAATTCAGTTGTCCACTCCTGTTTTTATCTGTGGCCGGTTTCTCATGTCTGTTGCATCTAACTCAACAAGTGCTGACATTCTTCTCTCATGCTTTGGACTATGCTGTGAATGGATTTATGTAAGTGTCTGTCTCTCCTGCTCTGCATCTTATTTTATGGCTTGATGGATGGGACAATTTCAGAATTATGGGATCCACAGTAATGCTGCTTTTAGTTGCCATTTTTGTCAAGTCTCCTTGACAAATTGCAGGTGAGTGTTTTGTAATTAAAATAGTTTGGAAATTTTGCTCACTGATCAATTTTAAATAATTTGATTATTGCTAAATTCTGTGAGACTCTAGTAAAGTAAAATCAATGAAGAATGTATCGTTGTTGGAGTGTCTTTGTGTTTAGCATGACTTGCATAATACTTGACTACTCCTTTTCAAATATGGTTGCCTGAAAAATACTCTGGGGTAATTTCTGATTACTCATTCTGTGCTCTGGGAAATGAATAGAGTTGAATCTCTTGTGCCTTGTGCCAAGTGCTCAGTGCACTGCTATCTGTGAGCTTGTTCTTTGGAAGCCTTTTGGACCCAAGCGTCAAACTTGTAATCTCTGCAGAAATTTACAGGACCACTGTGAATTTTCCCCTGTTCTGATAAATCTCATGGCTTGTGGCAAAACTGTTCACTGAAAAATTTTCTAGAGTATTGAATTAGGTATAACAGCTTTACTATATTCCTGTTTGGAGGGGAAAAAGGAGGGCTTTGGGGTAGCAATGGGCCTGGCACTCATGAAATATGAGTTCAGTTCCCGTTTCAGCTGCAATCTCCTTGTATGCTTGTGGATAAGTGACTTCACCTTTGTTTTTCTCAGTTGTCTCATCTTCAAACTGGAGATCTTAATGATCCCCTATTCTGTGAGAGGGTTTTGGTATTGCATTTGAATTCATTAACATCTGCAAGGGGCTCAAATGCCACGATATCAGTACGAGACAGCAACTTGCAACATGCACTATCAGGTGTAACACATGAATGGGAAATGTTTCTTGTACATAGGTTAGCCCCTTCCGTGGTAGAAGGCAAAAAGTCCAAGGAAAATACTTATCTCTGGTGACAGCTTAGTCTGCTTGCCAGGTTATTTTTACAGGTAATTTTTCTGATATATTTTTAGCTGCCAGTCTCGTCTCTAACTGAAACTGTTGGCCATTGGAAATTTGCTGTGAAGCACTAATATTAAACAGCAGCAGATCCCTTCATTCTCACAGTGTCCTTATTGTTTAAGAAGAATAATGAGCTTCCCTTTGAACATTGGGACCCATATCTGCAGGGCACTTCCATGTTTCTCTTCAGCTTTACTCTTAGTTGACTGCTTGCACCATGGGAGGGACTTTGCTCTGAACAGGGCAGCCTGGTGCTGATATTAGTGCAGTGCCAGAATCCCCAGCCTATAGATGGATGCTCCCCAAGGATTTAGGTGGTCCTGCCTCACTTAAAGGCTGCCACTCGTGGCATCTACCTTCTGTGTCTCATTCCTTTTGTTGTATTATTTCCCCTCCTTGCAGAGCAATCCTGAAGAGAGCTGCGCTGAAGCGGGTAAGGTGTCCCATGTGTTTGGGTGTACATAAAGTGTTTGGCCAGGGAGTTCCTAATGTGGCAGGCAATGTATAAGCCGTAACGAAACCACCCTTCCACGATATTCTGTTCCTCTCTAGGTTACTTTTTGCTGTCAAAATGAAATGTGGTGTCTTTCTAAAGTGGATCTAACACTGCAAATGAGGCCCAAACACCACAGAATGATCTCAGTTGATTCACACATTACACTCTCATTAATGCAATCTAATGCAGCACTTGCATATGCTGAACATGTTTGCTAAAGATGGATATTTACAGACCCTTCCTACTTGCATTGTTCCTCCCTTGCCTCTGCAATAAAATAAAATGCCATTACTTCAGCAGTCCCTGTATCCTGCAGAAGTCATTAGATGTTAACTAAAATAATTTCTTTCTTTCCTCTCTTTAGAACAGACCTGGAATAGTTTTGCTAAGGGGAAAATGCTGTTGTTTTTCCTCAGAGCTACGGTTATGCCCAAATCAAAACACCAGATCTGAGAATCCTTAAACTTGGGTTCCAGACTCAGTTCGTAACTTAAAAGATGGGACTAATACCTCTTTTGATGGGGAGAAACAGCAACTGCCGGGTCCACAAACTGGGTATTGCTGAACTCTAGGAAAGACTGTACATGGACGTAGAGTTGAATTTTGCAGCTAAATCCTTCTTTATTCTGTACAGAGCTTACTAACTAATCTGGTGGCCAGCTTCTTGAAAATGTTCATCATTTGCTTTTGTACAGGCCTTCATTTGGAACTGTGAATGTGCTGTAAAGAGCTTGACTGAGCCGTTTGGGAAACCAGTAAGTCCTTTAATTTTATATTCCAAAGCTTGCCTATGCCTTCTCCTCTAACACCAGAGCTCCCATGTCAGCTGTTCAAATGAAGTTGAGTAAGGGAGATCTTTGTGGGTGTGAATGACAGGTTTGGATACTCAAACAGCTATGCAAAATTTAGAGCACAGTTCAATCTGTTCCTCAAGACTCAGAATTTGACTTGCCTTATTTTTCTGGACTTTATTAAAAAGAACTGGTGTAATTCCTCCTTCTGTATCACCTAGGAGAAACTCAACTCTTGTGAATCCATATAATAAGAAGGGAGAAATGCCGATGTATCAGTGCAAAACAAAGCCTCAAGAGCTTTGTCTGTGCTTTATGAAGGTAGCAGATACCTTGAGATGCAAGTGTGAGGCCCAGTCTTGCACTTCTTTGGCATTCAACACCTGCCACTGTACTCTGGGGATGATTGGGAAAACTGGGAAACCTTGCAGGCTGCCTTTGTGATAGCGCTGATCAAGTGATAAATATTCCATGTCTGAAAATGTAGTAGGTGCTTCTCATTTGCCTTGCTTGCAGGAAGCAGATGGGGTAGTTAGTGTAGGTCTGGCATCTCTCCCTCCTTCTCAGTCAGCACTTTATAGTTTTCAACAGCTGCCAAAATAGTAAAATGCTTGGTCGGGAAGAGTGAAATAGATAGGGTTGAGAGGTTGACAGAGGAGCCATCTATATGACCATTAAATTAATTGGTCAAAGTGGCCATAAAACAACAATAGGAACAAGCCCTGCTTCTAACTTACTCATGACCTGAACTGTTGGTGTAAATTCTCTGCTTGCAGCTGCAGCGCATGGCCAAGCAGTTGTGTTGTTTCCACAGGTGGAGTCAGGCTGTTCTTTTAACACACCAAACTGCCTGTCAGGGCCTCCAGCGTAATCATGGCAAGTCAAGCTGCAGTACCTGAAGTCTGGTGTTTTGTTATCAGACAACTGAAGAAGGGCTTGTAAGCTAAAAGCTTGCAGTCAATGAAGAAAATAGCATGTCTGAGGAAAGATCATTTGCTTCACTCATACTAACTTTGTCATCTTCAGTGCTGATGTTTCTTTTAAAATTCTGTAGCGCTGTGTCTTCCATCACTTACTCTGGTATCCTCCTTTAACTAATAAGAAAGGACAAACAAGCTTCCCAGTGGTTGCCCGCTTTCATTGATTACACTGTACTTGCTAGGACTTGCAGGTATGCTGCCCTTAGCCTGGGCTGAAAAGGAAACTCCCTGTGCAAAAGGGAACTGAACCAGGTGAATCCCATCTGCGCCAGTACTGCAGAAGGGCAGAGCTAGAAACACGTTCAGCACTTGTAAAACCTAAGTTAAGGAAGTGTATCTTGCAGTGGTTTCTGAATATGGTCTGGTTTCTTTTACTAGAGAGTTCCTGACATGGTATTATCTGAGACGTATAACTCCTAGAGTCACAGTGCTGTTTCAGGAATGGGATTAAGTGACCCACTGGGGAATGGGGCTGGCATTAGAGCTCGATTTTCAAATACAGTGAAGATAAGTATATGCTTACTGCTAGGCATCAAGTAAGAGCATCCTTCCCTTGCCTGTATAGAGCTTAGCTACTGACAGGTGTTTGTCCCTCTGTACAATTAACCATCAGTTTATGATGATGATGTATAATAATTATGCTCTGAAAAATGGAAAATATTATATAGAAAATACAAAAATTACTGGGAAGTGCTATAAAAAGTTACCAATTGAAACTATAAATCTAACCTTAAATTTCTAAGGTTTACTACTAAGATAAAAATGACCTTTATAAACAATTTCCAAACAACGAGCTCTTAATCTATCACATTGAGCAGTGAAACCGTCTGAGAGGCTTGGAATATGCACTTGGTCTTTTAAGGAGGTTGGATTTTCCCATTGGAACCTCAGTAGTTCATACCACAATGGGGCAGAGGATTTAGTCAGAGACAGTGGAAGACCTCCTAAAAACATCTTGTGAAATCTCTAAGAATGGCTGTGTACTTCATACTCAAAGTTACAACTGAGGGTAAGAAAAAGAAGTTTGCATTCCAGCATGACTTTTTGAAGTGTACACATCTCCAAGAACAGGCTTACGATTACAAGAATGTATTTGTAGTTGTAGCAACAGGGCATCTGCCTGAAATCCATGTGCAGGTTTCCAGAGGGGACCCATGGTTTTGGGTGTGCTGCAGCTTTGGTCTTGACCCTTTGTCCAGTGTTGTGGACTAAACAAAAAGGACAAGCACTGAAGTGTTGTTGTGCCATTACAGAGGAATTTGGAACAAAGCAATCCTGTTGTACTGTTGCAGTCCTGTGAAGGGAGGAGGAGAAGTCATCCCATCATCCACTTTTTCAAGTGGTCTAGAATAGATGTGTGAGTACATTCAATTTCTTCATAACCCTCTGCAAAATTTGAGAAATAACATGTATTAAAATGCTGATCCTGTTGAAGTTTCATCTTTCATCCACCTGACTGACAGCTGATCACAGAAGAAATGCAGAAACTTTTCATAGTGGCAAGGCATGAGTAGACATGACAGTAAGAATACCCATAAAGGAGTCTTGCAATATATCGTTCAGGAGTTGGATTTATTTTGCAGCCTTGTGAGAGGTTTTGCCTGAAGCACTGTGAGTTCAGCGGGTGATAAACTCCCACCATTTTAATTGGAGCTGGATGAAACACTTGTTGCAGGGCTCAGGGTGCTGCTTCTCCTAAGATGTAGTTATTGCACAAAACTAAAGCTTACATGTATTCTCTTTAGTATATACTGGAACGAATTCTATAAAAGTTTCTTCCCTTCCTCCCACCCTTTTTGTATCTGTAAATTTCTGTGTGCCAGCTAGCTTGGCAGGGACAAGAACATGCTGAGAAAAGATCTCAGTACAGTTGGTAAGCTTTGCCTGTTGAGGTTTATTTAACAGCAGGGATTGCCTTACATTGTGAAACATGTACATAGAGAATGAAAGGAGGCTGCCCTTTCCAGAACCCTGTGGAATATAAGACTTGGAATATAATACCACCTCTCTAGTAATGTCAAAGTGAACCACTGGTCAAAGGAGGGTTTGGCTTGGGTTTGATCAGACCCCAGAGTACATAGACCAGTTCAGAGAATGGATTTCCTCTCTGTATTCACTCCAGCCTTTGAGAAGGTCAGTCTCCTTTCTTGTCCTGTGAGCTTTGCACCTTTCATACTGAGACTCAACACAGCCTCTATGGAAACAGCAGGCATGATGGAAATGGTGGGGAATTGTAGAGGAAGGTGCTTAGATACAGGCCAAGAAAGTGGCAGCTGGCTGCTTGATGTATACCCCATGAAGACCTGGGAAACCCTGTGGGTGTCCTGGTTCTTAGAGAAGCATTGCCTTGTGGTTCTTAGAGGAAAACTCCTCTTGCCGTCCTCACAGTGATGAGACTTACTGGTCTTATTGGCACTCATTACGTTTGAGTGCACGGGGGCAATCTTGGTGCTTTGTAATCACGGCCTCACCTCAGAGGTGAGTGATACCAACCTTAACATGCAGAGGTTACCTTCTTCAGGTCCCTAACTAGAGAGATGAAGCTAGTAGAAAAGAGACCAATCAGCCCAAGGTAAAGCAGGTCCTGTTTTATAGTGCATGCAGGAGATGCTGACGCAGGCTGTTGGGTGTGTAGGCAGCACTGAGTCTTCACCTCGCTGCCTGCTCAGAACGGGGGAGTGTGTTTCAAAGCCAGATACTTATTTTTTGAATCTCAGTATTTTCACTCTGGAAACCACCTGGGGTCAGGAAGTGAAACCATTGACTGAACTAAAAAGTGTATACTCTTTTAATGTGTAAGTTAAATGCCTGAAAAAGCCGGTGAAATCCACTGAGCAGACTACACATTCAAGACTGAAACTTGCAGCTTCTTGTTTCTTGTCAGCATTTCCCAAAGTGTGGTGGTTCAAGAAGTATTTGGGGCATGAACCTAAAACCATGCAACCTAAACCAGCATAGCTATCTTAGCTTGCCACTTGACTGATGATGGCCATGAACAGCAGAGCTCATTTGATCCACTGTGAGTGGAGGAGTATGTAGAACACACTGTCAACACCCCTGAGAGTCCTGCATTTCTTCTGCTTTAATTTGTAAATCAGGCTATTGGTACATCTGTGAAACAACTGATCAAAAATACAAGATGTAAGATAGACAGTGAAGCTTTCTGTGGTACATCCTACAAACAAGCTTAAAAAGAGACATCCAAGTTGTCTTAAGCAAAAATACCCAGTGACTCTGTGCTGTATGAGTCCTGCATGGCCACGTTAATGTACCCTTGGTGACGTGCTTTGGATCCCTGTGGCATTCTTGCATCCGTGCACAGCTATTGTCCCCTATAAAAAGGGAGAAAACAGGGGTGTTGTGAGGCTGCGTTTTTAATGTCTCAGAGGATTTCAGCGGTAGAGTTAAAGACTGGCTGAGCTTTGGAAAGAAGATGTTGTTTCAGCACTGATCTAAGCCAGCCTGAGACAATACTGCCCCTGAAAAGGGTGGTCTTGGTCTTTATGAAACAGGATCATGAGTTCCTAGGATCTCCCTTGGGCTGGAAGGGAAAACTGGTTTGGACTCATGTTGTGTGTAGATGCGATACTGCCTTTCAGCAGCTCTGCCTTTCCTGAGGTCCTTGATTTGGAGATATCTTCCACTTATTTCACTGGGAATTGAATCGGGTCCTTAGTGATGCCTAACTATACAAATGAAAAAAGTAGTGTTGTGGAAACAGAAACAGAGATGTGAAAGGAAGGCCATCTTAATCTTTACTTGAAATCTAAATACTCTGGTCCCTCTTTTCTGCATTTGTCTCTGCTAATGAAGATTATACAGCATTTAGAGAATCCTTGTCAAAAAAAAAAAATTAATCCAAAACCCCCAAACCAAAATAGCATAGAACAAATCTTTCAACACTCTTCTTGGAGGAAGATAATGAAATTAGAATGTCCTTTCAAATTCAACTAGACTTTCACTTAAACAGAAAAACTTTTCCCACATAAAGAACCTTCAGGGATTTAGTTAAGATCTGCTAAGATAAAATATATACCACATCTCGCTCTCCTCAAAAAGCCTTATTATGTTCATTCCCATTAATTCCTTCCTCAGGGTATTTCATATATCTGCAGAACATATTATGGCCATTTGGTTCTGAATGTTTTTGCAGGACTGTCACTGAATTTAAGTCAGAAAATGGCTAAAACTGTGAACAACATTTCAAAGACTATAACAAGAGTGTTTCAGTAATAAATAAGTCAGCAGACAGAAATGTCTCACTAATTCCCTGTCAGGCCAGGAACAGTCAGAGCTTGAAGGAGAAGGTAAGACATATTTTATTTGATGTATCCTGACATGGTGCTATCCAAGTGAAGCTCTGCCAACATTTTCACTTTAATTTTGCATTGCAGAACCCTGCCGGAAGTTGTCTGACTGCAGTTCAGTCATTAATTTCTTTCCAATAGCAGCCCTTTCACCCTCAGAGGGAAAGTTGGAAAACTGGCATTAACTCTGCTCTATCCATCATTTTCACGTTATTTACCCTTGAATATCTGTGCAGCATATCTATGTATGTCCAGCTTCCTCAGTGGGTAAAGACTTTAATCATATTCATGAGGAAGCAGCATGGTGATTCTTGTACCAAGAAAGTTCTTCTGAGGGTTAGGTAAAGCCTCTTCATAGATACACACAGTGGAAGAGTTAGAAGACTTCATGACTCAGATGGCTTTTATATCTAAGTAGGAATCCTTTCATTTTGAAGTTCGATTCTCTCACTTTTTCTTGCAAGGCTGAACATTTTATCTGTGAATTTACTACTGGAAAAAGGAATGGTGAGCTCCTGTTTCTCAGGAAAATGAGCTGCTGGGTTCATTATCATCAGCTCTGTACAAAATGGTTTGCCAGACGTTCCAAGCATGAGGTAAAGTCCCTCCTGGGCCTGAGCTGCAGTCCTCACAGTGGGGAAGAAGAGCTTTTGAAATAATTTCAATTTTTATTCATTAGTGTCTATAAAAATAGGACATTTGATCCATCCAAAAGCAAACAGCCAGAGTATACTGTGTCACCCTGCAAAAGTACAGGACAAAAGGGCGGAGATGCAAGGGAGCACAGCAGCACTGGTTCAGAATAAAGGTCACCTGCCCCACTATCCTCTGCCAATAGCAGCCACTGGCAGATATTTGGAGGATAGGCATATGCAAGACTTCCCACCAACTTTTTTTTTTCCTTCAGATCTTTTTTCTCCTTAGTAGATCTCTCTTCCAAGTAAGTGACTGGTCTTCTCTTGGACCCCTCTAAACTTTGCAACAGTAATACCCTTTGGCAAGACATTCCACAGGCTGACTGCCTGTGGAAGTCTTGCATGAAGAACCATCTGCTTTACCTTGAGGTTGGCTCCTTCTAGCTTCACTTTATGGCCTTAATTTTTGTATTGGAAGAGACAGTGCATAATTGATGCCTGCCTATCTGGTCCTGGCCACTCTTGATTTGTATATCAGTACCATACCTGCACTAAAATCGCCCCTTTCCATACTGAAAGGACCATATGGAAATTGTTCCTTGTATGGAAGTTGTTCTGTAGCTTTGGTTGTTGTAGTTGCCTTTCTCTGAATGTTTTTCATTCTGATACAGCCTTTTTCAGTTGGGGGAACAAGAACCACGCACTGTATTGAAGATGAGGAAGAGCCATAGATAGATTCATACAGTCACATAATTAGGTTTTATGTGTCGTTCATTTCTTCTTCATAATCTGTACTCTTTTATCTTAATTTTGTTATTTTGGCTCCTACTGAGTTGACATTTTTATGGAACTAACTATCCTAATGCCAAAATGTTCCTGGCTGTTAATTGTCAGGTTTGAGCCTGTCATTTCCTATGTGAAGTTACAATTTTCTTTTTTCTCCATGTGCATTATTACCTAAATTGTCATTCATCTGCCATTGTATTGCTCAGTCACCACATCTCGTATGGCCTCTTAGCAATTCTTCCTAATCTGCCCTCATTCATACTGTCTTGAATAATTTTTTATCAGCAGCAAACTTTCTCACTTTTTGCCAGTTATTTATAAGCATATTGAATATCAGCACAGTTCCCTGAGGAAATCAGCTGATGATCTCTCTGCTGTAAAAGCCTACCCTTTGTTTTTTGTCTTTTAACCATTATTTTTCCTTGAAAGGACTTTCTGCTTACTCCATAGCTGTGTAACGTTTGCATAGATATGATTAAAAGGAGAAAAATCAAAGTAAATCATTACCAGAAGTAAAATTTCTGAAGATCAAAAAGCTCCAAGCACAGCCAAGCTGTGCCCAAACAATAAATGCAGTTGCACAGCAGTTGTAATCAATGTCCTCTCAACAGAATCATTTAAATCCACACAGCCTGTGTATGTTTATCCCAAAATGTAATATGAGAAAAATGTGTGAGGTTTGTTTTGTGTGGGTGTTTTTGTTTTGTTATTTTTAAATTTCACAAAACTCTCTCTCTGCTTCTGATCTCTCAGGATCATCCTAAAGGTAAATGCTGAAGTCTGATCCTAAAACTTAAAGCCTTGCTGAGAAGCAAAAATTACACTGCCTGCTCTTGTATTGCACAGGGGGTGTTTCCCCATTGCTTTCTGTCTCTTCCAGAGGCCTGTCCCCTACCTACATCCTCTCTTCTCTACCTGTTCTAGCAACCAGTTTCTTTAATGCTGATCAGGATCAGGAAGGCTTCTTAATCTGCCAGTTCGGTAATGCAGATGACAGGGTCACCCACAGAGACATGCATCAAAGCAGCATGGTGGAGTGAAGTGCAGTGGTGGCTGGGAGGAGCAGGCTGGAGTTGAGGGCCGAGCAGGGACAGGAGGAGCTTTTTACACTGATTTTGCTGAAGAAGAGCATGACTCCTATGTATAGACCTCTAGCGTAATTGTGTCTAGACCATACATTGCTTAGAGTTTATTAGTTGCCCAAGAAAATGTGGAGATTTGAGCCTGAGAGTGTATCTTCCAAGCTTTATCAGGTGGTAAAATAAGGATATTCCCTCTCCCTGAAAACCTCCCCTCCCTGTTAAACTGCTTCCCTACTGAAGCTGGCTCTTGTTTAGCAGAGTTGCCATGTTCTTGCAGGTCTCTTCTGCTCTACCCACCTCAATTCCAGATAGTGGATGTGTGCCCTGATTTTGGCCAGGCTAGCGAGACACATATGTGTCAGAGCTGGGAGTGGCAGTCAGGCTGCCTAACTCTTTCCTCACATACAGTTGTGCTGGCTGTGGACACCAAGCACTCTCCACTCAGATAAAGCCCTGTAAATCTGCAACCAACTGGGAGTGGGATCCTCTAATGGAAAGCATTGAGCAACCTTAATTACAGGCATCAAAACAGGCAGCTCGTGCAATAGCCACAAAATTGCTTTATTGCTAAAGCAAATGGCTTTATTGCTAAAATGGCTTTATTGCTAAAGTAGCTTGGTTGCACCAGGTTCTTGGTGCAAGGGCCACTTTTCTATTTAGCGCATTTACAGGCAAATCTTCCCCGGTTTAGGACCCCAAAAGGCCAGCCAATAATTTCTTATGAAAGGCTTTGTGTTCTTTCAGTCAGTGCATATCCCCGCTGTTTGCTGAGCTATGTTGTATTTGTAGGCATCTCTGCTTAGAGGATCTGTTTGTTATTTATTATCTGAACACCTATTCAACAAACAGGTAATGAGTCAGTGTTAATGGATCAGGTCAGTTTTCTAGCAGAGCAGGTCGATGCATTTAAAAAAAAAGTTACAATGATGTGGATGTTCAGGAAATACCTGTAATGTTTTTTCATCCAAACAATTTGATGCTGCCTGAACATCAAAAGGTATTTCTGAGAACCAAAAGGAGAATGTCTAAAGGATCATTGCCTGGTGCTGGGTTGAGTTTACTGATTAGAGCCATGTGAAATGCCCATCCTCATTTTGTCCCCTACTCACCTATCTGCACTTGCTGGAAGGACAGACTTCTGCCTTGCTCAGTCTCTATCCTGATCCCCACTCTCAGGCTAAAAACATGACCATCATGCAGCATTTCTTGAAATCAGTCTCTGTCCAGATGGAGCTACAAATAATAGCTGTGTCAGTCCATGGCCTCTTTTAGTTGTTTATTTTGTTGGGGGAAGCACTAAAGTCTCAAAAATCTTGACTCTTATAAGAGGATGTACTGGGCATGCCCATATGAATAAGTGATCTGTAGTTGTGTGCAAGTGCTTCTACTGGCTTTGAGCATATTTTTGCAGGTGCCCCATCTGGGGAAAAAATGGCCACGAATGAGACCCTAAATAATGTTAAATATTGCAGAGCATATCAATGAAGTATTTAAAGATTAAAAAAAAAAAAACCCCGGATTCTGAATTTACAAAACACCATTTCCTCCATCTGCACTCAGTGCTCATCATTTTGTTACAAAACCACTTCATTCCTTCATCACTAATAGCTCTCTTTGAATACTGAATTGCCTCATTAGGCTCTTTTATCCCATGAATGAAATTCTTCCTCTGAGTCAAATAGGCAGTCCTTTATTTTTTGCATTGATTTTTAGTTAAATATATCAGACTGGTTCTAAGTAATCAATAAAGCAGTGTGGAAAGACTTCTGATCTTTGAAATTGTGTGGTGTAGGCCTTTTAATTATAATGCCTCTCTCCTCTTGAAATCTTGTATTTAATGGAAGCTATTTGCCATGAGTTTAAGCATACGGCTACCCTGTTTGCTTTCATCTGAAGACTTCCTCCTTTCCCCGCAAGAGGGAATGGCAATTCCAAAAGCCTAATTCCTACTGCAACATAACTTGGCAGAGTCACCCCCTAATAAGGGGAGTCACACTTGTGTCAAACAGCTGGAGGAGTTCACGAACAGTTGGACTGGTTTGCTGAATTAGCGTGTCAGTCAGTGGAGAAGTTAGACAGAAAGCTCTGCCTTGTGCTTTGATGCAATAGCTCTTCTCAGTTGTTAATAGGAGCTAAATAACCACTGTTAGGATGATACTGTCTGCTGTAAATTTGTCTCCCTAATTGATCTGTTGAGCAGACTGCATGTTTCTAAATATGGGTATAAGTCGCTTCCTTCTGTCTCACTGGTTTAACAGTTTAAGTAAATGAATACAGATGTTTTATTGCTCCCTTAATGAGTGAGTGGAAAACCATGGATGATTTTCTCAGCCATATCATCTCCCTGTAAAGTGCAATGTCTTTTGGGACCTGAAAGTCTGGATTTGGTGATGAAATACTTACAGGTTGTTGGTTAAAATCCTGCCAAACGTGGGCCAGAGGACTGTCTGATTTACTGCTCATGGCTTTAGGGAGAGGTGAGAGGGACTCAGGTTATGGGTACACCAGAAAACCATTGCAAGGAAGGCTAAGGCCATCTTCAGTTTGGTGTGTGCTAGCAGCAAAGAGCAGATGCTTTGCTCCAGGACACAAATGGGAGGTTGCAGTCCTGCAGTGTGTCGATCACATTGCCTTGTATCAGTTTAGCTGTCGGGCTGCCAGAGGCCATGACACACAACTCACCATCCAAATGGCACCTTTCTTGAGAGCCAACGGGAACAAACTTTTATGTGTTAGGTTGGACACAGTATAGCCATACGGGAAATGGGTGGATAACAATTGCTGGTGCATTTGCCCTCTTGGGGTAGCTAGATAGGTAGTTTCAGCCAAAGTGGTGCTTTCTTGAGAGTATGTGAAACCGTAAGAGACAAAGGCAAAATCCAAATACGAGCAGTTTGTTTAGTAGTGCATAGGCAGAAGGAGACATGTTTATGAGCTGTCAGATCATGAGTCTCCTTGAAATCAGCCCCACACTAATGCAGAGAGCACAGCATGTTGTTGTGGCCAGCAAGGAGCTGATGCAGGCACTCTGTGTGTTGTCACTTGGCATGAGACACCAGTTCTGATACACAGGTGGGCTGGGGTGAGTTAGTGGCTGATAACAAGATAAGGTGTCCTCACCTTCAGATTTAATTCCTGGATGTGTTTCTGGTGTGTTTTGTGATGCTCCATGAGTTACTTAACCCTTAACCCCTCTGTGCTGAAGCTGACAGAGAGGTTGTAAGACTTTAATGTTTTGGGGCTGATCTAGAGTTTCAAGCAGAGCTTGTCCTTACTATCACTGAATAAAACTGTCAGCATATTGTAGACCAGCATTAGCTGTGATATAACTCAGGGACTGCAGCTGCCTGACCTAAGCGCCTGTTATCATGCAGTTTCTAAGCTTGGGGAACCAGTGTCCTTAGATCCAATGATGTGCAACCCAACAGGGCCATAAGGCTGCTGTCAGGGGCCTGGTGGAGCTCCTTGAAGTGGTGTTCTCTGTTCTTAATGAAAAGCCCTTCCATGAGAGCGTTTTGCTTTTCCACATCCGGGATTGATACTTCACATATGAGTCATCAGCTGTTGAGCTGAACTTGAACCACTCCAGTCTGTGCCAGCAAGCTGGCAGCTAGCATTGATATCCCACAGGCAATGGAAGCAAAACAGCAGCGTGTTGAAGAGCTGGCGAAAGCAGGGAGTCACTGCTGTGCAGCACAGAATCAGAGGCCCAAAGTTACCGTGTGCAGAAGTGGGTCTTTTTGAGAACACTGTAAACACTCACAAGTACATATGGCCTCAGCATGCTGGATATGTGAAATACCACATAATTAAAGTCATGTGGATTCTTATGGCTGTTATCCAGCACAAAAGCAAACCTTGGAGGTGGCTTTGCAGATGACATAAAACAAAGCCAGGTGTGGTTATTGAGAGAAGTGGGCATGGGACTCAGGGAATAAAATGCTGTCCCTCAAATCCCGTCTTTGTGGGTGGCCATGTGGAACCTGTTTCCCTCTCGTGGGCTTTGAATAATGACCTCCACTTGCTGGTAGTGGGGTAGCAACACTGGAGTCGATTGAGCTATACCAGTTTACACCTGATGGGAATCGGTAAGATGGGGATTGGTATGTTTACTGCCTGCCCGGCAGGCATGAGAAGGGATATTTGTGCCACTTACAAATGTGTAGAATATGATTTGTATGAGTGTTCAACATGGTAGCTTCCTCCTGTGTGTCAAAGCGTGGTGGGCAGTGCCGAGGGAGTGCTGCTGAAGCAAAGCTGGGAGGTTGAGGCAATGTTGCTTGGGGAATGGAGGGCATGGGGAGAAGAGGGAAGGAATAGAAGCTACTTTTCAAAGCAAGGAGTGAAGAAGACTAACCTAAAGGAGAGGAAATACGGAGCAACGAGTGAAAAGAATGAGGGTAAAGAAACAGATGAGACTGATTTGATGCTTGTGATTTTGCCATAATCACTAATCCTGTTATTGCACCTTCCTGTCATAAACATGCCTGGGATGGAGACAGAAAGGGATGGGGTGGCTTTCTGAGCTTCTACATGAATACTTCTGCATTAACTTGTTTTTACAGTGAAGTAACTATCAGAGCAAATTAAGAAAAGGCCTTCAAATCCAGCTCACCTCAGCATGGTTGTTTGGATGCCCTCAGAGGGGACAGCAGAACAGCACTGGCATCCACACATCTCATGCAGAGGGGTTATTTCTAAGCTTGTCCATCAGTCCTATACATGAGATGTCGCCCCTTAAGAATTCTGTTAGAAATATTAGCTTCATACCAGATCCTGTGACAGAGAACTCAGAAGCGTCTCTTCATGGGAGAAGATGGCAGCAGGACAAAGATGTCCTCTGGCCATTTGAAACAGAACAGGTGTTTTAGTCTGTTGATGTCAATCCAAATAACCATGTCAACATTGTTCCCCATGTACTGAGCCTGTGTGTGTGTCTCTGCACTGTGGTATGAGTTGGGGCACCAGGTTTTTTTCTTGCAGCTATGTCTAGGGTGCTTAGGAGAGACCGGATGTGTAAGATGGTCCAGTGAAGAAAGTACCATAGTCTTGTAAGTTAGTAAGCTGCTTGGCATGGATAGGTAGTGAGCAAGCATCTATACTGCCTACTGATAACCTTTACCATCCCTAGGCTGTGCTTATGTGACTGTCTTCTTGGATACTTTACAGTAGCCTGATGGCCGCTTTATTGTGCGGTGCCTCTGGTATTCCCCAGAATTCAGGATCCTTGGGAAACCCTTCCCTGTAACCCTGGCTCCAGCTTGATGGTGACAGCAAAAGCAGGGAAGCTTGTAAAAGGAACCTGATTTCAGCAGAGAATCCCTCTGGACAAAAAGAACTGCCTGTGAGCAGGTTTAAGTGTGAAGGTATTGCAGCGTGGTTGCAACATGCAAAATGCACCTGGCCCGTTGCAGTTATATACTGTTAAAAACAGTTGTGGCTTAAAATGCTCTAGCACTGAGACTTACTTTGTAGAAACAGGATTTGCTAAAGTGATCCCCTTTCATGGTGGCATACTAAGTTGTGAAGCAATTGCATTTATTTACACAATGTGTAAATAAACTTGCTCCCCTGACTGTAAGCTGTGTCCATTTGCCTTATGGCCTTGGAATGAATCCTTTTAAAATATGTAGCCGGGCTGTGCTTCAAGAGTGCTAGTACTCATCTGACCAGAGTCTTCTCATATTCCAAGATCCCTCTTGTATTCCTCCTTTCAGTCATTTGCAAAGCTGCCGTTTTGGCTCTTGTAAACTATGTCTCCTCCTGTCATGCTCTTGCAGTCTGCTTCTCCGATTGCTTCTCTGACCTCTGCTTGGGCGATGCCAATTTAAAGCTGCAGCCCAATGCCTTTTTTTTTTAGTATAGATTGCTCCCTCTGCCTACCTACAACATGTCTTTCAGTAAAGCGCATATGGCTCTTGGATACTGAACATTTGTGCAAGTTGCGAAAATGTCACCTAATGGGCTTGGTCAGATAGGGAACTTTTTGCAGTTTATTTTCATGAACAGTGGCTGATATAAGGAAATGGTATTGACTTGTAGCTTAGAAAAATCTAGATTTGGTAGGAAATTTTGGAGAGATCATCTTACCTGCTGTGCTTAGGTCTGGGATCACTAAACAAAACAGATTTCCCTCCTTTCAGACATCATATTGCTGCCACTTGTAAAGACTGTCGTAGAAGAATGACCCAGCTCCTTCTGGAGGTCCACAGAGCTGGATTTATTCTCCCCTGCCTGTTTGCTGCAGTAACACTTAAAATCTTTAGGGCTTATGTTCATGTTAGCTCCTTGAATCCAGAATGAACATTTAGATGGTTAGTACTAGTATTAAAAAGTTTCTCCAATGAGTAAATAACAGAGTCAATGTTGCATAAAGAAATAGATATCTTCTGTTTCACGTTGGTCTTTGGGTTGTACTTATCATTATGGTGTCTGAGTGCCTGTCAGTAGGACATTAAATTGTGTGGGAGTAAGGTATCAGGTGATGAGTGGCTTGGCTTCATCCTCTTCCTCATGCATATGCAGAGGAGCACTTAGCGTTTGTTATGTAAATACAGCATGTGTATGTTTATCTTTGAGAAGCAGTTTTGGTTTTGCATTTGGCTGAGAAAGTGGTGACATTTGCAGTTGTGTGGCCCATTTTTTGTGAACTCTGGTGTGAAATTTGTCCCTGGTTGGATGAAGCTGACAAAAAACCTAAGCTACCAGCCTAGCTGGCTTTAGCCTTCTGTATATCCCATTAGCTCTCCTAGTTTTTAGGACCTGAACAGGGAGGCAAAGCCCTCTCCCCCTTATTGTCCCCTGTGGACATATTTAAGGGGAATGCTATTAAAAAGCATCTCTAGAAAACTTTCCACACCTTTACTTCTTCCTGCAGGCTTGGCCACGAGAGGGATTGAGCCAACTCAGCTTTCAGCGTGCCCTTGCTCAGAGCTGTGCTTGCCAAGGAAGGACCCCACAGGATTTGACTATTGCAGAGTAGATGCATTACTAGGAAAAAAGAGACAGCTTTTACGGGAGTGAGGCTGTATCTTAACTACTGCTCAGTCACTTGGGAAGTCTGTAAAAGCTTTCTGAAACTACCAGGCTCCTCCCAAAGCACCACTTGATCTAGTGCATTTTCAGATTCAAAGCTGAGCCTATAAAACTTATCCCACTACACAGACCACCCAACACTAGCAGGGTGTGCAAAGAAATTTCTGTTTATAGTTTAGTGCAAGGGTCAGATAGCTTTGCTATGGTTCAAGTTATCCACCCAGAGAAAGCATGCTCTTTTGCTAAGCATGGGATACATGAGTCATTTCTATTACCCAGACCTCTAGACATAACATAAAATAGATGGCATGAAATAGCATTAAAGATATTAAAGATGGGAGGAAATTAAGTGTTTTCCCCCTTGCATTCTTGAGCTATAGAGTAATGGATTTCTAGTGCAAACTCAGCTACTAATGCACACATAAGAAGTGAGGGCAAACAGTAGAAACCTCAAACTTTGTACTGTAAGATACAGAAAACTCAGTCATGTAAAAGGCAACACAGAAGTGCTTTCGCAACACAAATTTGGTGATTAATTTCCTAGCAGGGAATTAGCTTTTATCTACTTTTGAAAAATGTTAGTAAACTGGGTTTATCTTAAGCTGCTTAGAATTTGTGACCCTGCCAGTATCTGGCACATTGCAGAATTTTCTCTCTTTGTTTGAGAATGACCCGTAAAGCCCCAAATCTGTATTTTTCCTTTTTCATATTTAAAAATGTATTATTTAAAAAATAAATTCCTGCTCAACTTCTGCATTGCCAGTTCAGGTCTTTTCTATCATCCATCTCTGTTATGATCCTGTGGAATGGCTAGGGGATTCAGAATAACAGATCTGACACCCACCTAAACCAGAAATAAATTATTTTTATCTCCCTTTTTTGAAAGGTGTAAATTTTGAACATAGTATCCCTCAAAACTGGGAATAAATGATTTGAAGGAGCGCCTCTCCTCATTAGAGACTGCACTTAAATATACTGGCTCCCTTGAATGCTTGGGAACACTTGCATTTGGATTTCTTTTTTTAGGACTTTTTCCACTTAGTAATTAATACTCATCCTTACATAATACTTGTGACTGAAAGCACTGTGCAAAGGGACAAAAATGGGCAGCCTGCCCCGTTAAAAGGAGATGAATCTACAGTACTGCTGATGGACTTCCTCCCTGAAATTCTCTAGTGCAGAGGAGGTTAGAAGTTATATGTCAATACAATACTCTCGGTCTGTTGCACTCAGTGACTGCAGCCAGTCTTTTAACCATTAAAGTAATAGGATTTAAGGCTAAGTATTTTTATCAGTTTTTATTGATGGCTTTCTTAAGTTTCTGTTTCAGAGGTTTTGTGATCATAAAGCAGGATGGAAGGGGTTTCTGTCTAACTAGTGTATCAAAGCTTAATTCTCATATGATCATGCACATGCATCCATTTAGGGCCAATGCACCATTTCCAGTAACTAAAGATTGCCTGACTTTCATGATTGCTCTGGAAGTCAGAAATACTTCCCATTTGTTGGCCAGAGGAAATGAATATATTTTGTTTGAGCTGGATTGGGTCTTGGTATATGATTTATTGTAGCCCAAATATGTTTCTTATAATTTTGAAATCTGTGAAGTCATATAAATAACATAAATTAAATGCTTCAAGTAATGTCTCAAATACATAGCTGCTATTTTACATCTACAGGAAATGCAAAAGAAAGAAACGCAAAATAATAGAAAAGAGAAACTCAGTTTCTTTGTTGCTGAGGGTAAGTCAAGTAAGTTTCATTTCTTTGTCTAGATGAAGGTAAAAAGAGTCCATAATCCAGCTTCTGGAAATACTCAGTAATTTTGTTTTCTTTATTTTACTCTCTGAAAGTACACACCATTTATGTAGCCCGTTATGTATGTAAAAGATATTGGGAATGAATTGAGACTTAGTAATCAATGCCAGCCCTAATTTCCCCATCAGGAAATTAGTTGTGGCAGAGCTGGTATTGAAACATGTGAGATGTCTGTGTTATCTGAAGTGGCGCATGCTTGGTTGTTTCTGTCTTGGAAAAAAAACAGGCTCCTGTTACTTGGAAAGGGCAACTGCATTTATTCACTATTTTCTCCTGGGCATCCCAATATCTTTGTATGTGTTGGCAGCAGAAGACTATGAATGTCTCTCTTGGAAACGTCTGGCAGAAATATCTGTTTTCCTTGCAGGTGACTGAGCCCAGGACCAGCATGAGGTCTTGGTCTCTTTGGCTGTCTATAAATTGAAGCATGACTTGAGTTGTGAGCTATAGGCCTCTATAAGGTTAAGGTGGTGACTCTGGTCTTTCATATACACTCTTCTGTCCAAGAAGCATAGATGCATTCACACTGCTGCAGCTGACTGTGATTCCTGAAGGAGATGAAGTTAGCGGAGTGATTATGCGGGGAAGAAAATATCAGGGCAGCACACAAGGGAGGACAGGTAGAAAGACAACTGTGAAATACACCTTTTTCTGATGAAAAAGGGGAAGTTGTTCTGAGTGAAGAAGAAATGAACTTCAGCCTGCAGTCACTGATGGCAAGTGGCCAGTCTGTAGCAGCTACTTTCCGTTGCTGTAGTACCACAAACCAGCTCTCAGGAGATCAGTACTGTGGTGTGGAGTCAGACCTTCCCCCTGATGGTATCTAGAGCTGGTGAGGCAGCGTGGATTCAGGACTGAATGTGGGACTGAGATCAGGGAATCTCAGATCAATTTAACTTGCACCCCTGCTTGCCTGTATGTGCTTAGGCTCCATCCTGTTCTCATTTATCCTCAGGTGACCAGATGGCTCTGGCCCTCTAGGCTTTTTCTGACAGATCCATTTACTGCTAGGAACAAGAAAGAAACCATCCATTTATTGTACAGCGAAGAGCAACTTTGCCTTGTATATACAAAATTATTTTGCTGAGCTTCAAAGGATAATCAGACTTTTTTTTTTTTCTTTTTTAAGAAGGAGACCAGTGGCAGGGGTTTTTCTGTACAGGCTGTCAGCAATCCCTACCAGGCTGGCACTGTATGCAGTCTGACACCAGCCCCTTCCACTGCTTTACTTGACATGCATAATGGATGGCATTACCAGGACTAGTTTCCTGATGTTGTCTGGTACTAAGGAAGAGACTATCTCCTCCTATAGTTAACCTTACTGATTTTTAACCCAGCCATTAGTCTTCACAAATGATATTGTTTTCCCCTTTGGCATGAAGCAGGAAAGCCTGTTGAAAACCACAACATCCGTTGTAAGGATGGACATATTCATCACTGAAGCCTGGGGCTCAGCTGTGAACACAAGTAGGACTTCAGAAGCCAAAATATATTTGGCCAAACTTTTTTGTGTAATGGTTTCCTCAGAACTCCAAGCTGTAGTCAAACATTTCATTAAAATGCCTTGGGAATACACAAGAAAGGTCTTGATTGTAATGTTTGCCTAGGGAGTTTTGTTTCAGTCTTCAGCCTAGATTGTCCTTAAAGCCTATTGTACTGCATGAAAGGTAACAGAGTATCTCGAGGGAGAGTCAGGCAATTCAGATTCATGCCAGTGAGTTCCTGTACCTCCTGCCTAGAGCCTTCCAGCAGCCACAAATTGAGCTGGATAATATGGTCATTACTGCATCTCCTCTTCAGCGTGCTCACTGCAGCCAACATGAACTACTTGCTCTCATGTTGGTTATAGTGGCATTTCTGGTACATGTCCTCAGAAGCAGGGAATGTATCTTGATGATTTTGGTAAGGAAATGGAAGCACTGATATCATTATTACTGTTATTTCAGTTTAGCCAGAGTCCCCTTTTACCAGTCTATCCAACAGCCAGTAATACCAGTCTGTCTAACAGTCCATCTAACAACCTCCCCACCATTGTGGTACCCAGCTTCTGTGAAGTCCTAAAAAGATACAGGGATTGGTTCTAGCCGGCGCTCTCATCAGGGCAGCAGCATTTTGTGCTTGACTTCACCCGGACCTTGTTCATTTGCAGATAGCCAGTGCTTTTAGCACACAACGGGAGGGGACGTGTTCAGTCGCAAAGCCAGAGCTCAGATGCGAGAGTAGCTCTCTGCATGCTCCCAGGTCCAGCTTTTTGTCTGGCAGCACAAAGCAATTCGCAAAGAGGGTGGTTCAGCTTTCTGCGACTTTATTAATTTGTTTATTAGCAGCCAGCTCCGGGTGAAGCACTTAATGTAAGTTGATTAAATAATGGGTTGTTGTTCCCCTCTTATCCCAGCCACGTGACAGGTTGGCTATTTTCAAGTGACTTGTTCTTTCCCATTAACAAGCAGAATAATTCAAAGGAATTGCTTCCAGAAACAAGAGAAACCGGAGTGTCCCCAATTATTCATGCCTCTCTTCCATCTAAGCATTGCTGCAGTGGTCATGCAGTTGTTCTAAACATAGGATATGTTTTCTTTCAGGACTGTTTTATCCTTGACAACCCATCAATCACCTGGAACAATAACTCTGTTCCACCTTTCATTATTTTTCTAATCATAATGTCTTTTCTAGATCCATAATTGTTCTTCATGGGTTATAAAGCCGACATAATTCACTATATTGAAAAACACTGATACTGATTTTATGTGGTTTCGGTTATGCAGTGTGCATTTCATTTTATGTCCAGTCTGGGGGTAGAAAGCTCTCCAACCTGAGCATGTGCTGTGCAACAGGACCCCTGCTTCTTTTCTCTTATTACTCCTATGGAGAGAAGTATGTTTGCTTTCAGAAACGTTTCTGAAGCTTTGTTTTCTCTTGACGCTCTCTGCCTTCCGCAATCACTTCATTGCCTTGTGGCGTGGTAGGGCTAATTTCATGGCTTGTGCTGTGGTTGTGGAATATCTGCTGTTTCCCAGGATGTCTGTAAAACAATCTGACAAACCAGCCTGGTGCTTAGCACACCCCACAGTTTGCTTCATTGCTTTGGATGGTTTTAGTAGCCTTTGAAACCCATTAACGTGCACCTCCCTCATATGAGCCTTATTTGTACCGTGTCTGTGTATCCCATAATCGTCGTTAAATGCAATTTTAATTTTGCATTTTTAAATTGAGGTTGAAACAGGAGAGAGTAAAAGTACATCTGCGTTGTACATTGTGCTCCGTGGGCATGCTCAGGGCATAGGCGTCCTCCACGGTGCCGAGCCGCACTGAGCTGCGGGGCCCAAAGGCAGGGCATGAGCCTGGCTGCACGGTTTGTAGCTCACTGCATGCTTCTTTTTCAGGGATGGGTGTGCAGCGGTGGCAGCTCTCCCCTGAGCAGTAATGCTATCAGATGTGATGGGTGAGAGTGCACTCCTGCTCTTACTTGGAGATGGTGGTGAAAACCCTTCTCGTGTGGCTCTTCTTTACCAGTTCAGACAACCCAGTGCCTACCTGCCACTTGATCATCCCAAGTTAGTGCTGGCTGTGGCACTGTGGGGTTAAAGGAATTTTGTAACTCTTGTCAAGATTTAAAATCCCTGTAAAACAATGGAGAAATGTTGGATCCTGGCCTTAAATGTTACTTACTGCCTAATACAATTTTTTACGGGCATGAGCATTTGCTAAGTTTTAGTCTCAGTGAAGTATAAGAGGTCTGTTCAGTGCGGCTTTGGAAAACATGCTCATGTACAACTTCTTTCCTGGCAACTTTCCTTCTTCTCCACAATGTAGTGCTTATCTCATACAAGAAATGGCCAGCAGAAAATCCCTCTTCTTTTTGAAAAGCACCATTTCTTTCCCCTTCCAGGTTCTTGAAGCATGACAGAGCATAAGCCTAGTCCACTTAAGAGCATGGCATGTTATTGTCTTTGGGCCAAAATCTGTTGTGTTAAATAGAAGTAAAGCTATCTAAGACAGACTTTTTACTGTAGTTGTGCTCCTCTACGTCATGGAGACTGGATCCAGCCCTTTGCAGAAGGCCAGCTGAAGCTAGTGAATCCTGTGACAGTGATCTTTGCCTTGTAGAGCTGAGTGCATCCTAAACAGCCCGTAGGTGAATTGGAAGCAGTGGACAAGAGAGCCTTGGAAATCCTCTTTCTGCCTTTTAAAGTGTGTCTAGGCTGGGGGAGAAAACGTTTCTCAGCTGGCAAGGGCTGCTGCCTCATATTATTGATCCAGGAGGACTGTGATAGTCTCTCATTTTATCTTTGCTGGTGAACTAGATGATGTTTGTGTTATCATCTGGGCCTTGGTTTAAGGCACATGCTAAGCTCTGCATCTTATCTGTGTACTCTGGCAGGGGGAAGGTTCATGTGGACATCTTAACGTGATGCCTTTCTGGTATCACCAGCTGTCTCATTTCTTGCATCAGAATAAGAAGGGAGATGAATTATTTAACTGAAAATGTCTCTGGATCACTTACTTGCCTGAGATTATTGATGCCACGACCCCTTGGGGAGGGAAAACTGAATAGTAGTGGCTGATAAATGGAAAGTGTTTCTCTCTCATTCTCCCCTGCCACTTTCTACTTTTTCCCTTCTCTGCTAATGTATACAGACAGTTTTCTGAAACATTCACTGTTACCTTTGTTTGTTGACAAGACCATCTAGAGGCACCAGCTAAGTTTCTGTATTTCTTGTGCCAGGTATGCATTGAGAGCCCAAAGAGCTGAACAGGACAAACATAGACATGATGGTCCCAGGAAAAAGACAGCATTATAATAATTTTATAGATAAAACACTTGAATAGTGTGGACATTTTATAATGGGCTATCCTCATTAATGTAAGGATTGCTGCTATCGTCAATAATTTATGTATTAGTCTGATAGCAGTTAGGGAAATGTGGTGTATATATAATAAGCTAAAAATTATATATCAGAAGCCATGGAGGTATCAGAGAAAACAAAGGTTATATATGAGATTTTGTCATACAGCTTTCCAAAGGCTGTAATACAATTCATAGTTGTAGCTCCAAACTCCAGAAACATGAAGCTCCTGGGAAAAGGTCAGTTTTCTGCTCACAGTTAAGTGTTCATCTCTAGTAATGGAGCTGATCTGAGGTTATGAACTGCAGGACTTCTCATCTGAAATTCCAAGGTGGGAGGGATAAGGCATTGTGCTTGTGGTGCTCTCTTATCCAAACAAAAGAATCAAAATAATACCAGCTTTTGAACTGCTTTTATTCATATTCTCCTTAGTTTTGGTTATGTTTCTTTCTAGGCTTGGAAGGCTTTTAATTTGGGATGCTGGCAGATATCCTTAGGAAATTTCAGTGGTATCTAAAATATGCTTGAATATCTTTCTTCTTCCTTTTATTTGTGACAGCTAGGGATGTTATCAAGGATGGAAGTATTTTCAAATATTCCAAGTCTGAGATGAAAAAGTTCTGATGCCTTTGTTCAGACTGTTTCTGGGCCAAACCCCTTTAAGCTAAAAAAGGGGATCCTATAAGAAGAGTTTTATATTTTTCCTAACATTGCAGCACTTCTCCTTCCAGTACCACACAGCACCTAGAAATTCAAATTTTTCTTAACAATGAAAAATGGGAATGAAGAAAATGGCCTTGTGTAGGAATTTCATTACAGCTTGGATGAAATTTGACCATAGTGTGCTGCTGATTCCAAAGGGCTCCTGGTTTTTCAAATGTTTTCTCCTGGGTGTGTCTCTCCTGGCTGCACAGCTCAGAATCACAGCAGGAGGTCCAAATCCTGTGCTTCTAACCACCGAACTGCACGTGTGTAAGAGATGGAGAGTGAGTTATGGTCAAGCAAAGGATTAAATTTCTATATGGATTTCTTCATTTTATTGACTATGCTTACAAGAAATGCAATGCTCCCCATGCATCCTATTGGCTGCAAATGCCAGTGTCAACCCAGATATCAGAAGCTCCTCGTACTTTCCAGCCCACTCCCTAAAAGCCCCAAAAAAGCCTACAAGAGCAATGCTCGTATTTTTCTCCCCCCAAAAGCCCAGGACTCGCCTCCAGAGGGCACTGCAAACTTGCTGTGCTGGTGGTCACCAGCATGCGATGTGCAAGAGGGAGGTGTTCAATGGGCATTTTGTTGCAATTAGGGGACGTCAAAATATATAAGTAATATTTTGACTGTCACTTTGATTGCAAAGCACGTGTTTTTAGATATAACTGGTATGCACTTTGAACTAAAAATATCCCTGTGGCAGCTGTTTTTTGTTAACACAACATTATTGTGCTTATACAGTGAATATGAAAAACATATATAAGCAGCAAAGGAATAGATCTAAGTCAGTCATGAAAAAAAATCATTTAATATACCTCTTGGGTCTTCTTGCCTCTCTGCTAATTTACAGCTGAACAGATGCTATACAAGCAAATATTCATACAGTAAAAATACACAAAACCAGAATTCTAAGGAGTGGTACAATAGTGCTTACAGACACTGTGATAAACCCTCTCCTAACATTACTGAGAGCCACTCCTTACCTTTTCTAATTAGTGTCCAGAGCAGACAGAAGCATACGTGGAGGGAATTGAGGCATGGAGAGGAAGAGGAGAAATCTGAGTGCTGGGGAAGGTAGATAGGATTATAGCATTAGAAAAGTGCTGCTTCTTAGTGCTGCTTATAAGGCTGTGTAGGAAGCCCATGGCAGAGATGCTAATCTTATGGAATGACAAGTTTCAGGATGCCACTTCTGTCATGGGTGTTACTGGGTTTTTTGGCCTGCCCCAGTTAAAATGGCTGTAGAAGAGCACAGCAGCCTGAGGGACCACAGCAGCCGTGAGGCATGAAGTTGCCTGCTGCTCTGCTGCTGGCCGTGTTCTTCGGCACTTACACAGCAGAAATCCTCTCTGGCTTCACGATCCCTTGGTGTTGCTCTCCTCTGCGTGGCTGAGACGAGCTGGGAGGATTGCCAGTCCAGCATTGAATCACTGGCTCTTTACTGGAATTGCCCCACTCTGCGTACTGGAGTATGCCCTGCCAGCTGCCCGTGCCTGTTGGTGAAAGAATTGGCAGGGAGGGTTGGCCCTGTCTCAGGATGTGCCTCCCCCTCTGAGTGAGTATCTCGCAGGGGTACCGGAGGCGGAGTCGGCATGGCACTCTGCCTGCCAGATTTGCCATGCTGAGACTGTATTAGCTGGAGATGTAGCATTGTGCTTGTGCAGGTGTATCACTTCCAGTGTGCAGGCTGGTGCAGGTGCCCCTGTGCAGCACTGTGCCATCTGGACAGACACGGTGAGGCTGAGCTTGTGAGAGAGCTTTGAGGAAGTCCAATGCCAGGAGATAAAAGCTGTTTTAGCCATCAACGGCTCAACTGTGCTGGAGTGGTAATGGGCAATTTGTTCCAGGCTATCTTGTGGCAGGGAGGGGGAGCGGGCAACGAGCAGTGTTCAGAAGGCTTGTAGCTTGGGCAGAGAGCTCCTCATGCCGCTGGCTCCAAAACAAAAGCAGCCTTGGGAAGATCAGCTGAAGTAGTAGGCAGGAGAGCACACTGCAGCCAGCCAGGGCAAGCGGTGGAGAAGCAGCCAAGAGGTCTCGGATGGGATGGTCACTGCGATGGTCATGCACAGCTTTTTCATAAACTGGAATTTGAGTCCTGTGGAAAATGGATGCTTCAGTAGCTGGTTTTGGTCTAATGATTCAACAAAGAGTGAAGATACTGAAATTTATCATGAATTTTTCAGATGTTCCAAACTGTGTTCATTCTGAAAGTCAAAGCGTTTTGTTTCAGCTTGATTTGACCACATCCACTGGATCAATCATAGTGCCTTAGGCTTCCCTTCTAATTTGTGGCTGGATTCATCTCCATGGTAGGCAGCAGCAGTTCAGCTGGGGAGGATATACCATCGCATCTACTCAGATTAAATCCAAGCAGAGAACACAGAGAAAGGAAAGGGTAGGGAAAAAAAGAAAGGAAAAATGTGAAATATCACTTCTTTGAGACAGTGTGGTAGCTGAGGCAGACAGAGATTAATGAAAAATTGACCTAAAAAGTGTTTTCAAATAGGTCAGCTGAAGTGTTTCAATTGGGTCAACAAGACCTGGAACAAAACCTTTCACTTTGATTTTCTGATTAAAATAAAATAAAAATGACTGCCTTTTCCTTCAGAAGGCATTGGCAGAAAATTCCCAACCAGCTCTACTGGTAGCACAGAAGGGAAGTTTCTTTCCTGAGCTGGTAGCAAATTTCTATACCCAACTCCTGGGTCTTTTGCCTTCATAGTTAATTTGGACTTTTCAGTGAAACCAATGGCTTGGGTTTTGAGGGAGGCAAATACAGTGGGATCTTGAGATGTTTTAGCAATCCAGAGTACCCTCCCCTGCCATCTGGACTCCATCCTTGCTTTTCAGCTGAAAATACACATTTTCCCCCACATCTGCAACGACCCTGCTTTTTGCGTTCTGGTCCAGTTTTGTTGCCTCTAGCCTCAAGATTGTCCTTTGAATTAGGGGTCCCATCTGTTGTTATCCTGAGCAGCACAGAAATAGAAAATCCTGCGGGCAAATGGAGCTTTGCTTTGCAGGACCAGACTGAGCTCTGCATCCAATTTAATGCTCAGTTTAAATTCTGTTGAATATGCACCTTAGATCTTTGGTTTTTGGGGGCAATGTGCCAAGTAAATGGAAATTTATATTTGACAATTTTCCATTTCCTTAAAAATGAAACATACTACTTATAAGCAAGCTAGGGGGATGAGTGGGGAGCAGGTTTGCTGAGAGGCAGGGACGGCTCTGAGCACGTAGTTGCCCATGCTTGTCAGTGCATCTTTTTCTTCTGATGTTTGACATTTTGTACTCTTATTTGCAAAACTGGAACCCCAAGGAGGCTGTGTTTATGGGCAGAACTGTGTCCAGGGCAGCACTGAGCTATCCTGTCTTATAAAACCCATCTGCAAACATTTGGCCTCTGGCCAATTTCAAAGCTTCTTTGAATAAATGTATGTGTATGAACTACTGTGTAAACAGTTCCTGGGCACAGTAAATAGGAATGGCATAGCTTAGTGCCTATTTGATGGCACATTCTATGAAGACATCCATTAGGTGAAACATGTGACTCGGGGGTTAGGCAGAAGAAAATACTCAGCATTCAAAATCCAAATCTTGATCTGAATTTTATAGCCTTCCCATCTTCAGTAACAGCAGAAGAGACTCTTCATGTGGCTACTGTCCATATCTTTTTTTTTTTTTTTTTTACTACACCCCAGTGGGATGTTCACACCATCACTGTGCAGTTGAGTCCATTGCTAAATGGATGTAGGCTGGGAAAGACAGCTGGCCAGACTGGGACACTGAAGGACTCATGCTTGAGAAGCAATGGCTTTATCTTCCTTTTTTGTCTGCCCAAGCTTGTCTCCAATTAAGGAGCCCTATTTCTGCCACATATCCAGATAGCAAAACCTGCAAGAAGATCCCTTACCCTATAGCGCAGCAGTGTCACCACTGAGTAGTACAATATGCTTCAAGGATCCTGATTTTCAAAATGAATACTGATAAAAGGTGAGTCTGGATAGTAAAGTCCAAGTATAATTCTTGATCTAAGTCCTCCATAGTCGCAGGCATTCGAACCCTGGGCTTTGGTATATGCCATTGTAAGAGACAAGAGCTAGCGGCAAAGTTCAGGTCAGGATCCTGACTCTGAATTTCAATGAGTTACAGGGATTGTCCGAGCAAACAGTGGTTACTGTATGTACTGCTGAATTCAAATTGAGTCATTCTTAAGGGAAAGAGAAAGCAACAGAGAGCTTGTCACTCACTGTGTTTCTTTTGAATTGGAATAAAACTTTTCAAACTTTAAAAATAAATCTGTGAAAAGCAGCTACGTTTTATGTAGGCTTCGCACCATGTAAAAATTCACAAGAAAGCAAAGGGCAGAGATTTATCACTGGAATCTGAATCAGATTCATTTCCTGGATTTGGCCTTGGCTCAGATCTGAATGTAATTTTAGATGCAAAGTCCCCAAAGCCTACAAATTTGAATCTTCTGTCACCCTTGGATACTACTAGTGTGTGGTAGACTGCATTGCACCAATAGTGTGAAAAAGGTGAAATTAACTTATTTTGCTATTTTCATTACTGTTCATGATGAACTCAGGTTTCATAAAACCCCGGTATCTCTGGCAGAAACACGGCATACAAATGGTAAGAATGACCATGTATTGTGTTCTCCTTCTTGGGTTCCCATCCATCCTTACTGGACTGTAAACAATCGAGAACATGAGGAAAAACCTGGTCACTTACAGCCTGTTTCATCCTGCGGCATGAAATGCTGATCTCAATATTTCCAAGCTTGTATCCAGATTGCAGCAGGGGGAAGGATGATAGAGGTGAATGTGCATGTTTGACATACTTGATGGACAGGCGCAACCATGCAAACTTGATCATGTCAGTTTGCTAACATTTGATTTCATTTTTCTCTGCAGCTCAGAGATAAACACTGTGGCTGGCACTCAGTGATTTTATGACCAAGAATAATGTTTGTAGGTACGCAGACCAAGGAAGGGAGAACCAGATCTTATTTTTTTGGATGTAAAAAGCCCCTCTTTGCAGTGGAGAGAGAGAATTTTCACTCCCTTTGTGTACAGCATGGTCTAGTGTGGCTCTTGTCCTCTTCCACCGCACAAGGTGCAAGTGGTGCCTGCAGGAAGGATGACAGAGGTGTTGGGTAGCACTGTCACTTCTTTGCAATTCTGTATTCTTAAAGCATGGAAATGGCCCAGCTCTCTTGGCATGGCAGTGCTGTGAAGGTCAGAGCATGTTGTATTGGAAAGAGGCATCCTTCCTCCTGCACTGGCTGATAGAAATCCCAGGGAGGATTTTAAGCAAGGGTGTATTTGAAAACAGATGAAAGCAAGCAAATTAATCAGCTAGCAAAAGGAAAATGATGTTCTGGAAGACTTAAGCAGTCTGAATCATGAGCCAGACCTGCGGCAGAGGCAGCGTCAGGCTTGCCAGCATGAATACCCAAGAAAAATGTGGAGCAGGACACTTGTGTCAGTGAACAAGAGACTGCAGCAGCCTGCTGCTCAGGTCTTGTGCTTGCAGTCAATAGTGGGAGGGAGGCAAGATGGACGTGCTGCAGTTGATGTTCTGGAAATGCTCCCTCAGCAGTTACCATCCATCTAAGAAGAAGAAACACAAAAAAGAAAGCCCCTTTCGTATTAATAGCGTTCCTCCTCACTAAACCACTCAATTTATGGTGCTTTCAGAAAGAAATTGAAAATACGCCAGTTTGGTGCTGCTGAGTGCCTCCAGTTTTAGTGTTGTGCTTTAGGGTGTGTGGTCATCCTAAAGGAGCTGCAGTGCTCTGCTCTGTGTCAGGGCACCAGCATGTCACTAGCAGGGTCAGTGCTATCCGGCTGGGAAGACCTTTACTACTGAGTTGTAAGGTTCAGGCTGCCTTTCCCCTCTGCTTAATTTTTGTACTGGTAATTTATGAGGGACAGTAAGTGCAGCCAAGAGCAGGTAAATCGATCTGCTCACGTGGGAGGGAATACTGCCTCGGAGGAGGCAGCATTAGGAATATTCTGCCTTTTCTGGGAGAAATAAACAAATCTTTCATCTCGCAGTGTTGCTGCTGAGAGGAGACTCTCTGCTGGAGTCTCCATGTCTTGGAAGTGGGTAAATGGGAATAATACATAGGACATATGTCAAAGAAGCCTTAGAAATATGAGTATGTATTAGTTTATCTGTTTTGGCTAACTCAAACATGTTAAATGGCTCCTCGCATCAGCTGGGAGAAACAAAGGAAAAGTAAGAATGTGTACTTGCATTTTGTAATGAGTTTGTTTAGACTCCATTTATTCCTGTTCCACGTTTACTTTTCGTTAGTAGCTTCCTGGTAGGAAAGTCTCCTGGAAAGATGCATTTGAACTTAATGTAGCAGTTGATCCACAAGAGATGAATTTTAAACTTGCAATCTTGTGATCTTGCTGTGGAAGTGTAATACCAAGAGTCACACACAACTCTTTAAACATTAAAAAAAGCCCACCCCATATGAGATGGAGGTATCATTCCTAAAACTGAGCTGCAGCAAATAATTCTTTACCAAGGTTTTTCTAAACACAAACAATTTTTCAATAACAAATGCCTTTCATAACATTTCCAACTGTTTATTATCAGGAAACATGCAAGCAGAGAGGAGATTTACTGATTAAATGAGATGTTTCACATTTTTCACCCACTGCAACTTGCATCCAGCTGCAGGCCTCAGTCTGGAGGCTGAGATCAGTCTGCAGCGGGGGCCAGATGGGGAGCTCCTTATTAATCCCTAACCTGGTGTCACTGACAGCTGCGGGGTGGTTGGTGGGAGCTGCTGCTCTGCAGTGCCAGAGAGTCACATCTTGTCCCCGAAGAACCTTGTTATTTTCCTTTACAAGGACAAATGACTTTGCTTTGCACAGGAACCCATTTCCTGCTGATGGTGCCCAACAACCAGGGAGGGGTTTTTCCAGTGAGGGGTTAACCATGCCCTTGAAAGACCACCAAATTGCGGTTCAAGGGTTCGGAAGCAGCCACTGGGCAGACAGCTGCTTCCCTTAAAAGGTTACCAGTGTGTATTGCTCACTAACACACTGTCCTCCTGAGTACACCCTGAGAGAACATCCTCACCCAAGCCTTTACTGGAGATCGTTCTTCTCTACCCATCTATTAATAAGCAGGTCATGTCAGCCTGTTCCTCCTTTCTTCCTCCAGGCAAAATCTAGCCACAATGAGCAAATAATAGGTGAGACTTGGAGAGGGGATGCTGATGGTGTTGGAATGCAGGGTGAACCCAGGAACAGGCACTGCCACTGAGTCAGAAGATGACATCAACGCTCCCCCTCCGCTGACAGGTTTGCTATCTGAAAAAAAAAATGGGCTTAGGCCTGTGCTCCTATTGTGTTACAGTTAATGCTGGCATTCACTGACAAGCAGTGGCTGCTGTTAGTTAATCTGATCAAACGTTGTTTAATGGGATGGATAACAGCAATGTAAATTCTAAAGGGGTGATGCCATGCTCTGGTCTGCAAATGAAAGTGGGCTCAGGTCGCACCAGGGAGTCACCCTCTCACTTCACTGCTTATCTGGGTGTGTGTCCTGGTTGGGGCAGGGAGGGACTGCAGGTGCTGTGGACGTACCTTCTGGAGCAGAAGCAGCTTCTTGGCTGGGAATGAAATGTAAAACTGCCCTCCTGCCACTGTTCCTCTCCAACGTTACCTTTCCCTCAGACTTCAAGGAGGCTGTTCAAAGCATTGGGAGTAGGTGCAATGAAGTGGTCTAAGGAGAAGAGGGGGATATGTGTGTGTCTTCCATGCAGTGGCCCATCAGAGAATTTGCAGGATAGAGAGTACAGTCCTGTTGGGGATACTTTTTCTATGTGCCTGTGAGATCAGAAGGATGGCTGCCAGGTGAGAAGCCCTTTTCCGTGGGGCTTCCAGATCCCTCTGTGGCAGATGTCTGCAACATGCAGCATAGCCCTCCCCCCCACTCCCACTCCCCACTAACACAGGTTTTTATGTAGGCCTTGTCTCCTGAGTCACAAATACTGCACGCTTCCTGCAGTATAGTGAGAGGAAACGAATATATTTCTGGTGAGCAGAAGCAGTGGCTTGTCCTTGAAGACCTAGGGGTGGGTATACCTCCTCTCGAAACTACAGTGGGGGCACATCTTCCTGAGCTATGTGGAAAGTCCTTTTGCCTGATCTTACTCATAAGTCTGTCTGATGGACCCCAGGTCCTTGTGACCTTACGTTGTTGTCACCATTGGGTGTGTGGAATTAAATGGTGGCCCTGTCCATGCTGCATGTTACTGCGTACCTTGGGACAGAGGATGATCTCAGTAGGTACGGGCTGACAAACTGCAAAGTACTCTGGCAGTCATATGCAACAACTCACTACAAAAAAGTTTCTAGTGAGTATTCTGGTGAAAACAGGCTTTGGGTTAGATTTTTCCCTGTCTGTGCCTGTAGTCCAAACCTCACAGCCTCAGATGATCATGAGTTTGAAACAGAGATAAGTATGAGGCTAATCTGCTTTCATGGTACGAGGTGGGAGAAGGGTAGAAAATCAAGAACCAGAGATTATTGGGCTATTAAGATTTTCCTGCTTTATTCATTCTTCCATTACTAATCAATACGTTGCTTTATAATTGCAAGAGCCAAAGATGAAGTTTACTCTGCTCTATCCAACAATCTCCCACAAATTCCAGGTTGGGGTAGCTAGAGTCTGCTCTATTCTGCTTATTCCCAGAATAGAATAGAAAAGCCACAATAAGGCTTATATTTCTCTTCACTTATGGGAGGCAAATGGAATCTGAAAGTGACGATGAATCACTTATTACCATTTTTTAAAGACCTTTACAATTTACTTCTTCCACTCAGAAACACAGAACTGAGTTTCCCCAAAGTATTTTCCAGTATTTGCAGATCGAATAAATGAAAGTACTAGATGATGCAGATATAACCTATTGAACATTAAACAAAAATCAGCAAGGTGAAGTCCAGACTAGCAATCGACTAGCTTTAATAGCTGGCATAAGTGAGAATACCTCTGAGGAGGATGCCACTTTTTTAGAAAGCTGAGCAGGTATTATAATGCCCTCCTCCTTTGTCCCCTTTCTATCTTGCTTTGGCTGTTGCGGAAGAAGTTGTTTCGGTGCCACTGTTCATTCCGCATCATGCATTGCAACAGTGCAACACCACTCTGTTTAGATTCACAGCGGGTCCATGGGGAACTGCTTGAATCCCAAAGAAGTCTGAAAACCATCCCTTGAAAACACATACACCAATATTGAGTTTTATATAACCCTCTCTTAGACACAATCTAAATCTGAGGCTACCACTCTTTCAAAAGAAGTGCTCTTTCCCTAGAAAAAAAAAATTAAGCCAGCCTCTTCCAGACAATTATTTCCAGGCCACATAGCAGGAGTGAATGATGTGAAATAATATTTCAGTAGCAGCCCTGAGTAGAAGGGTTGCATAACCAGGAACTGTCCTGTGTCAAATCTCAATGGATGTTACTAAGAAGACAGGGCATTTTTACTCCCAGCTAATGTAGGTAGTGTGGGGTTTGTGTTGGTTGCTCATGCAGTCCATTTTGTTGTGGCATGACTATTTACTCTATTATAGGTGGCTGCATATACACCTGTAAGCCAGTAATTACCTTGTTTGTGATGTTAAGCCAATGACTAGAACAGCTTACTTCAAGTTAGGTTACATGGATTTAGCTGGACTCTGCCACTGACATAGTATGTGAACCCAGATAATCCATTCATGCAGCTTGTTATTCTGCATTTAATTTAGAAATTGTGACACCAATCTTTATAAATCCCATGGTCATCTTTGACTAACTTTTGTGGTAGGAGGTCAATCCAAACACTGTTGTTACAGTAAGGAGGGTTTCTGTTACAGGGGCTTAGGAGCTCAAGGGAAAAGAATTCGTTTCAGTTACATTATTGAGTCTGATAATTATGATCAATCCTGGGTAGCTTCAATTTTTGCAGCATAATCTGTAGAAAGGTTCTCCTTGCCAGGTTTCCAACAGGCTTTATTTGGTATCATGACTGTGAGCACCAAAAAAACCAAGACAACAACTTTATGTCCCAATTTCTGTGTTTCCAGGATGATTTAAAGGAATCTGATGGAGCGTCAAAATTCACATCTGCACCCACATTTTAGTTTCTTCTCCCTTTGCTGCTCAGTGATGGTTCTAGTGATGATGTTCAGTCAACTGCAAAGTTAGTTGATCCAGATCTGTATTGAAAGTCCATATTTGGAGTTCTAAAAGGTAACGGTGTATGACTGGTACTTAAGTTTAGTGGATCCATCAGTAATTAGCCTAAGCATGCTAAATGGCTAGGCCAAGTGGGGCAGAGACACCTAGCGTAAACAATATTTCACTGTTCTTCATTTTTTATTGAAGTGCTCATAACGTCTTGCCAGATGCCTGTTGTAATATAAACAAAATGTCCCTGTTCTGAGGAGCTTTGTTTAAGAACACCTAGTGAAAGGATAGGAAGAAATACGTACGTATTTTTAAATACAGATCAACTAGGTTCCCTGAGGAGGTCTGGCAAAGTGAGGTTTCCAGGGAGGTTTGAAAAGGGGAAGTGTCCCTGCGCTGTGGTTGAGATGAGGTGGGGAACAAGGCACAGTCACATAGAATCACAGAATCGTATAGGTTGGAAAAGACCTTTAAGATAGAGTCCAACCGTAAACCTAACACTACCAAGACCACCACATGAAACAATACATAGGGTCTCTTGGTGAAGAGGCCAACAAATATAGATGTGAGAACATTTGTGTTTTGAGAGCGAAGATTTACTAAGAATACAGTATTATCTTGAGCTGTAGCCTCAAAATCAGTGTCTGTGATTCTGAGGGGTACAAACCATCCCTCTTTCTAGGCAAACCCACTCCTGTTTGCTTGTGAGATGCCTTTTCTGTTGCACAGGCTAGCGCATGTGTTATATATGAAGATATGCTTTGATAGGCGGGCTGAAAAATACTACCTTGGACAATTTGTGAAATGAACAGATACACGGAAAGTGAGCCCTGCTTTTGTCTTGTGCACATGGAGTTGAACAAAAATGGCTCCCTCAATCAGCAGCACATTAGCTTTCATCCCCTTCCTGTAGC
This sequence comes from Ciconia boyciana, assembly GCF_034638445.1. NCBI lineage: Eukaryota > Metazoa > Chordata > Aves > Ciconiiformes > Ciconiidae > Ciconia > Ciconia boyciana. The sequence continues at coordinate 107,671,957 of NC_132936.1, read as the reverse complement.
TGACATCTTCCATCACTGAGCTGCTCACCTCTTTGATCTCCTTTTTTGTTTTCAAACAGCTTATTCTTTCATCAAGAAAGATCCGCTTCTCCTGTGGGCAGAACATCAGTAAACACACTAGAGAAAAATGGAAGAGATAATAATATGAATTTATCTTCTGAATAAGTTCCTGTTCCAGAAAGCTAAGCAACATCTCTTTCTCCCCAATGACATTTCTCTAATAACCATTTCATAGTAACAAGGCTATGAACAAAAGAATCTTAATAGCTTTAGGGTGTTGTACTGTTCAGTCACTGTTCAAGGTGGAAGGATTTAGACGATAAGGATCCTAGCTACTCCTGGTATTTTTAGCAGGAGCAACAATAGTTAAATGACAATATTTTAATATGTTTGTGCCTTGCATTTCACTATGGTACAGTCAATTTGTCTGTTAGGAACTGGTACAAAGCAGCTTGAAGTCTGTGCGATTCTTTCAATTAACTTTAAAAAGCCTTCTTCCAGGCCTTTAAGTCAAGGTCAATATTGGAGTTATTCCCTTAATCTATTCTCTAGTGAGATAGATTAATAAGAGGGCATTACATCCCCTTTCCAGATGGGAGGCCCAAGGAAGCTGCAGCCCTGTTTGACAGTAGTCAGTTAGATGAGCCGTCGCTCTGGCAGCACGCCTCCTTCCATGGGTCTGCGCTGTCCCCTCTGACAGTGCAGTGGCTGAATTCTAAAGAAGGTCCTTATAAAGCTGCAGGCTCCACCAAGTCATAAATGAGATCGCATTTTAATTAAAACATTGACATTATAAAATATACACGGTGCAGTAACACATAATATTTAGGAAACTTTAGTTGGAATTACCTAAGAGTTTGTTATACAATATTTAAAAGCTGTGATATTTCACCCAGTTTTCTTCCAGTGTTGCTGGAGAGTCCGTTCTGCACAGCCCTTCCCTGGACCACATCCTACTTCTTGTGGCTATTTTCATAGCTAAGCTATGCAGATATCTCACTGTGGAGCTTATTCTTTGTTGCCATCAATGGGTGTATCATGAACACCTCACTTATATTGTGGGCTCCCTTGCTTCATGAGTAGCCTTATTAAACTCATGTAGATGCTTGTGAAGTTGGTTATCCTGTGGATGGTAGCCAAGAGTAAATTTCTGGCTTGAAATTCATCACTCCTGCTTACAGACAGTATCCTTCCTTTTAGCTTTTATTTATTACTCTTTTAGTAAATGTATTATAGTGGAAGGAATTATGACAGCTCTGGATAAAAGTATCCTTGACATATAACCGTTATTATTTCTTCTCCTTATTGTATGGCAAAACGCACCTGGTTAATTTATGATTCATGCTGTGTAAAGGACTTGCCCATATTCTATAGAAATGTTTGTGATTTTCCTCCTGGCTTTAGACATCTGTGAGCTGGCCAGTGTGCCCATAAACAGTGGTCTCCAAGGGGATGTCCTGCCTGGGGACAGCTGGGGTTCATTCCCTCTAAATTCCCCTGCTGTATTCCTTCCTTCAGCATCACAGGTGTGATGGGAGCTGTGAAAACAGCCTGGAAATCAGCCCATCTTTCCTGCCTGTTCTCTCATTTGGTAAATGCAGGGACTGGGGTAGGGAGTGTCACTTGTAATATGCCCTGGCAGGGGGTAAGGCTTAATAGGCTTTTTTTAGTCCCCAAAAATGATGATCCTCTGATTATTCCCGTGTTTACTCTATCTATTAAAGGATGATGCTTCTGCATACAATTCCAGCAAATCCAAGTCTGTCTTTGCAGGGAACACTCTGTTAATATCTTTCTGCATGAGCCCCAGATACTTTGTTTTCATTATTTAGGCTCCTGCTGACTATGGGGAAGATCAACAGCCAGTTGCTAGTGGCTGTCGTTGTTATCATTTTGTGGCAGGTGATATAGTAGTAGCCTGCACTGAGTATGTTCTCCCTCTACTTTAGACACAGTTTATCCATAAAACTAACAGTTGCTTCACATTCAATTTATCATCCTTGCCCTTGAAACTAGAAGCCGATTCTTGAATACACTGTAGTGTGCAATATACTCCCCGTTCACTACAGCAAAAGCTGATGACTAACTGTGGAGTTGGAAGAGGAGGAAGACGTGGCTTCCAGTAAATAAGAGCAACTGGAGACAGAAGCAGAGGTGGGTAGATGGGTAATGAGGAATGCCAGATACAAGAACTAGATGGGTTGTCACTGAGTTTTCCTCTTTGGCACTGCTGATTAAATCCCCCAGTTGGACATCATGGGGGTGCAAAGCTGTACTTCCATGTCATACTAGGGTTTTCAGAGTGTAGCGCTCTTCCTAGGAAATCTGTGTTTCATTTCACTTGCTGCACAGCTATACTGGAGGTCTAGTGTCAGAGGCAATCATTGGCCAGCCAGGTTTCAAAAATCACGCTATCATTTTTTGCAATATGTTGAACATCTTCCTTTGGAAAATATGTCTCATCTAAGGTGTCTAACACTGAGCCTTCAGAATTGCAGGTTCCTTTGGAAATTTTGGCTTTAGTGGTGTGAGTAGGGCACTGTCCCCCCCCCCTTCTCTAGGAAAATGGGACTCTGTTGTCTTACTTGGTGCAGCTTGTATCCGTCTGGCACTGCAGCCATCTAAACCCAATTAAAGAAGGCACAAAAAGGAAAAAGCAGAGAAAGCTGATTTTCTGGAATTGCACTACCTTTTGTTATCAGTCTGTGATCAATGCTATGGTAATTGGTGACAACAGCTGAGGAAATGCTGGTTATTACAGGAGGTGAATGTCCCTATCTGTCATCTGCGTCCAACTTGCTTATCTTCAAATCAGAGCATGGGGTCATTAAAGCAACATAATATTATTGCATTGATGGAACAAGCAGTCTGCTAAGTTCTTGGATACCAGATGGTAAATGCAGCTTGAGTTGGCAAATTGTTGCTCTTCTTCCTGCCGTGCAAAGGCTTTTTATCTACAAGCATAATAAAAACAGAACAGAAAACCAAGGAGAAATTTCTTTAATCAAGCATGAGAGATTTGAAAGAAAATAATAACAAGAAAAAACTTAGACAAAAGTACAAACACAGATTCTGCTCCAGTGCTTTCTGATTTATTCCTCTTGCATGAGAGCTCTGAGAGCCAAAGCCTGCTGATTTTACTGTACAGAGAACCCTAATGACCTCAACAGGAATTTATTAATAAAATAAGGTATCACTGAGCATAAGTCTGTCCAGCTTTATCATAGTGGCTTCTTTTACAAATATTTCTGAAATTCTGCAATTTTCCTAGAATAATGGGAAGGGATGAGAGTTTTAATAAAGGTAGTGTTAATAAACAATAGCTGATGATAGGACCAGTCATGTTGATGATTGGTTTATAAAAGTGAAGCCTTTAAAATTTTGGAGTTGCCTCCAGATACAAGCTTTGTCACTCCAGACTTGACAATGCGAGTGCTTGGCAGTATGCTTTAGAAGGCAGTCCTGTCCTGGTGGGGAATTCATCAGAGGGAAAGATAAATCTTTCCATCTCTAATTTCAAAAATCTACGAATCCTTCTGGGGCCTCTCAAAAATAAAGAAATTATAGTGCCTCTCCAGAGCACATAATGTGCCTTTAAATGCAATTATAAAAACCTCTGCAAATCTAAATCCCAAAGGCAATCAACATATTTTGGTGGAAATCTTGAGAGACTTAAGTTGCCTAGTCTTCGCTATACAAACAAATAAATGCCACTTGTCCTGTAATTTTCATCATGGGATATAAATGTGTTCGGTTTTATATGTTCTCAAAGATGAGGGCTCCAATTTCTATGAGTCCAGCATTTCTTTTCGGTGGTATCACTCACGGCCGCATCCTGTAATGCATTTAGACATTGTGGGGAGTGCTTTAGTCTGTGAACTATACCAGGGCAGTCTCTAACTTGGTCATGTTTGGATCTAAATGCAGAATCTAATTTCTTTGATTTGCCTTTTTTTCAGTAACAAGTCTTCCCAATATATCAACATATTTCTTCCTACATGAATAGGGATATTAAGTAAATGAAGCCATTAATGGTAATTTTGATACAAAAGAAGCTGGGGGGGAAGATGAGGGCATCCATTGAACTGCCCTCTGCCTCTTGCATTCTGTAGCACATCCTGTACCCTGCTCTCAGACCCATTGCTTTGTGCTTGAGACCACAATAATGGTTGTACAGGGTCAGGCCAGAAGCCCACCTACCTCCATGTCTCTTCTCTGACAAAAGCAGAGGCCTAAGGAAGAGTAAAGAAAAGGGCAAGCATCTAACGATACTTCTCCTACTCTCTAATGATTTGCAGGTCGGGGATTTCCTGAGCCAGAAAATGTATCATTGACTTTGGAAAGTGGGCCATTTGCCCCAGACGAGTGGTTTGTGATGTGATTGTCCCATTCATTGAGCTGGCACCATTTAGAGAGCATTTTGATCAACCCAGATTCTTGCCTCAAACTAGAGTGCTCATTTGAGTCTTGATTATTTATCGTTGTTGTGAGTTTTCCTGTTTGTGGCCTTCGCATTTAATGATGAGTGCTGCAGATGGCTTATAAATTGAGACATATTTTAAACTAAGTATGAAGCTGGTTGTGTAACCTCAGCTGCCTTGGGATTTGTATTGGGGAAAAAAAAAGAAAATAATTTCCCTGCAAGTACTCAACAGACAATCACTGCTCAGTGAATGAAGGCATGGATGTCATTTTACATCAGCTATACTTGCTTACATTCCTTGTGGCTGGAGGCAGAATTTAAGAAGCCATTGGATATGGCTGATAGAAGGAGGTAATAAAACAGCACAGAAGGAACAAAGAAATGCAAACTTAAACAGATAACAGCATCACTCTAAAATGAGCTCTTCCTAAGGTCTGTGTTTTTAGGGTATAGGAATTGGTTACCTTCTGTATTATATTTTCTGCTGCAAAGACAGGAGAAAAAAAAAAAAGATAGCAGTGTAGTTGTAGTTTAATACTCAAAAATCAAAGGAAAGTTTATGCTGTGAGATTCTCAGGATGTGATTTACCAGTGCATTTTCCCTGCTGTGTGGCTTCTTCCATGGCAGCGGGGACTTCGATGGGCAGAGGAAACATTTTTTTAAGAGCCACTATGCAGCTCCCGATCTCCTTTGTAAAGATGCCCAGTTTGCTCCTCTGGTTGCTGATTCCTTGCTGGTATTCAGTAGCGGCATTTGATAAGACTTTTTACCACCCATAAATGAGTAGATCATCTGCATCATTCTGACAAATGACGATTTGACTTCATGTGACGTCGTCACATTGTGGCTGTATTGCATGATGTGGGGTAGTGGGAACAATACCAGCAAGGTCAAGGGATTGCAGTCTGATGGAAAATGGTGCAGACCTTCTTCTCAGTGACCCAGCAGCTCCTGCAATTGCATTTCACTTGTTGACCTGGCTTTCCATCAACTCTTATACAAGATTGTGCTGTAACCCTGTAGCTGGCTTGGGCCTAAGCTAAGTACCAGATGGCTGGGAAGAGGGCGGTTCTCAGAGCTGCTCCCCTGGTGTCACGGGTCAGATGTGTTCTCAACTGGGAATGTTTTCTTCTATAATTTTTTCAAGAGGTGGGCTGCGATTCTGGGCAAACTCCCTGTGAACCATCATGCATCTTCTCCTGTCTGGGCAGGATGAATTATTTTGACCTTTGCTTTCTATAACAAAAACCCAGAATAATGTGTACTTTCAAAAAATCCTCAAAGGCTTTCAAGAAGAAAATTTGTCACTTATAGCGAGACAGTCAGGGTTAGCACTATGTGTTTAGTGTCATTTGAGAAGCTGTAGGATACCACCTGGTCTCTAGCTGTCTCTCCAGGTGTCTGTCTAGGTGAAGACCTCTCATGGATCCTGTGTTGTATCTGCTAGATCTGTGTGGAAATCTCAGATTGCTCCAGGACAGCCCAATGCAGATGAATCAAGGCAAGTGAAAATAGCCTTCAGCTGCATCCACTTGTCCCAAGGTGGGACGTGTATGTGCCCATGCTTTACACATGGTGGAAGGCGGTCGCATCCAGCAGTGGTGAGTGCAGTGCGAGGACCAACACAGCAGGGAAGCACAAAGCTTCCCCTGCCCAGTTCAGTGGCCCAGTTGCAGTAAGCCCACAGAAACCTGGCAGAGGGCAGCCAGCAGGCCAGACCTAAATATGACACCAGTGAAAGTTTTACCTAAATAAGAACTGAACTAAAAAAGAAGTGTAAAGTCGTTATGGCTTAGATCAGTACAGCCTCATTCTTGAATATCCTCTGGCTGCCTTTTGCTGTTTTGGCAGCGCAAGGCTGCTGCAGCCGAGCACAAGCAGCTGTACTAGGTTACAAATGCTTTTATGTTTCTGGAAGAAGCAGAGTGCCGGTGAAGCAGGCTCATTCAGTGCTTTGTATTGATTTTCACCAATGCAAAGCGGGTGTCAAACAGTACCTGATCAATCCTGTCCTCTTTCTTGCTGTGCAGAGGGGTAACACCCCAGGGAGACTGGGGGTTTAATGGAGCTGCTTTAATGAAGCTGCTAGCAAAGAGCATATGTTTGCTCTCACCAGGCCTTTAGACTGGCCCTCGCTTTCTCTTTCACAAGGCATGTGCTGTGGATGATGGTGGAACCCCATATCCAAGGTAGCTTCTGACTGAGAGTACAGTTTACAAAAGCATTTCTTTCTGGGTGGCAAAACCCAGCCACCAAATCTGCCTGAGCAGAAAGAGGCATTACAGCATGGGCAGCATAGGTTGTTTGCACATAGAGAACACAATGCTGGTGGCAGCTGCTTTCTCGTCCTGGGAACCAATTTAGCATCCCCTTCCCCATATGACTCAGACAATAAATTACACTTTAATCTAAATCTTGTACATTGTTCCTACTACAATAGCTAGGCAATTTCCCCATTACTTTTTTCAGCATCTCCCTTGGATCCTCTTTATCAGCTATATCGTTTCATATTAAATAAGTTACTGGGTTTATCAGGTGAGGCATTTATGCTCAGCATGAAAATGAGCAATATGCAGATACTCTCCTTAACATTATTTCCCTGAGAACAAACAGAGCAGATAACCTAAGGTGCAGATTGACCTAAAGCAAAGAAACAAAAGATGATGTGAGGAAGTATCCTAACTGGAGGGGATAATTTCCTTAATATTCCGCACATTCTTCACTCGTCAGCTTTCAGTTAGCCAAACATGCATTTGAAGTCCCTGTAAAAAAACATGCTGGACAGAGGGGACGGGAAAGGGAGAGAGAATTTTTATCACCCACCAACTGAGTTGGGCCCACAGCCTAACTGTGGCACAAGTCTCTGCTGCAATAAGATTATTTATGTACAGGAGCATGTCTTCATCAGGGGATCTTACAATGCCCAGCTCTTGAATATCCTCTAGTATGCTGATCAAAGGATACTACACACAATGGAATGGAAGGGTTACCTTGGAGTCACTGAACTAAGTTAGACAAAACAAGAACTTGAGTAGCATATTTCTGCAATTCCAGTTAATTTCCTAGATTTTGAGCTATTCATTGCTCTAGTGAGTCTGAAGAAATTCCAGTTTGTACCAGAGTCCATCAAAGCAGGTCTGTACATTCATGCAAAAAGTTTATATGAACAATAAACATTGCAATGAAAAACAGTGAAGGTACAAAATTCTCGGTAGGCTCTTGTGGAAGTGATAGCTTCTGCAAAATCCCAGCAATCTGAGGAGAAGCAGATGTTTGATTCTCCGCAAGGAGACTGTGAAATGAAATTTTGATTTGAGTCTGGCTGCCATTTGTCTGTGTTCACCTTAGCTGTTGTTGTACGTCATATGATGGTGATGCTCTTGGGACATCCAGAAGACCAGAGTCCCTCTCACAGGAGGCTCTGAAATGACTCAGTTACAGTTAATGGGAAACCTGAACTATTAGGAATGTTGAAATGTTTAGTTTGGATCAGAAACTGTAGAAATCTTTGTTCAGCATGCTGCATTCGTGCACATTTCCATTTCCTGGTGTTATTTTCTGTATTTCCTATTGTTGGCATTTGCGTTTAATACGATCATAAAGTTTCAAAGCTTAAATAAAAATGACATGAAAACAAATCAACAGAAATAAGAGCTGTTCACTGCCTGTCCTGGCTCACTGGCTGGTAGGAGGTGCCACAGGACACATCTGTGTGTGACCACAGCAAGTGAAATGGGCATGGCACGGCAGCAACGCTGGCCAAGTAGTGAAGTGGTCTTGTCAATGTGAGCAATTCAGATTATTCCTGGATAGTTTATTGTCTTTACAGCATTAATTTTAACCAAGTTAGACAAGAATACATATTTGTTCATAGTGCTTTTCATACTGCTGTGTATGATTTTCACTTTCAACTTGAGAGACACATGTTGATTTACATGACAGCTGTATCACTGAGATTTTTTTCATAGCGCTTTCCAGGAAAATTTCATATTTGTTGCAAGAGAAAGAGCAGAGACCTGACTGAGGCCTGTAAGGGTGAAAGTTAGAAATAAGAAGCCATAGTGGTTTTTTTTTTTTTCCCTTTTATATGAATTCCTACACATCTATGTTATTGTATGGGCTTCAGTAGAGATAGTCTTAATAAGCAGTCCCCAAAAGGAGGGTGACGCTTATCATGCCTAACTTCTCCATTAAGCTAGGACTGTCTGTTGTTTCCTCTTCATTTCTTTAACTCTAGATCATCTTCAGCTCTCCCAGGGCCTCTCCCACCTTCTTCATGGGTCACCAGCAGATCCTTCCCTCCAGGGTCTCCCTCCCTTCACCCCATCCTACATTTTAGCCTGTTTTCTCTGACACGCTCCCAGATGACTCACTGCTGACTTGCAGTTACACTGGTCGAGCTCCCTGGATGGGTGTCCCTGCCTCCCTCCGTCCCTCTCGGCAGGTTTGTGGGTATCCCTGAGCTGTGGTGTGAGTCAGCCTGCTCCGGGACGGGAGAGCCCATGTTAGCAGCCACCTTGCAATTGCAGCCTGTCAGTGCCCTGTCGGGCAACGTGTGTGAGTAAGACGGACTTCTGAGATGAACTGATTTATGTCCTGTGTTTTTAAAATCAATTTGAATCCAGCTAGAGATTCTATGCCACAATTACTATCTTCCTCCTTGCTGCTTATATGGCACACCTGCTTTTTATATTAAATTGCAAACTCTTGAGGGACGCAAGTTCTTTTTTTAACTCAGTGTGTAGTGCCTAGTACAGCTGGGGTTGTTTCATGGGGATTTTGTCTGCTACTGCAATATGATGATTAAATAACAGTGAAAGGAATCTCTGGGGCTAACGCATCTGCCTAAAATCTGGATTTTCACTTGGAATTATATTGCTTCGTGCCTAAACCCAGGCTTTGCTGTGCTTGCATAATACCATTTCGTGACAAGAAAACTGCACCGCAGCAAGCTAAGGAGTATTGATAACTCCAGGAAATTTGAAGAAAAGCAGCAAAATTAGAAAAAACATAATTCAGTTGTTTTTCCCCAGCATTGAATGCAAAATGCTGAGTAAACAGTATGGGGGAGCTCTGGAAACATGGGTCAAAAAGTGTGGTGTCCAGGGCTGTGCATATTAATATCTGATGTGAACAGCACTGGGTCTAGAGACTGGGTCTGGAGAAGATACTAGGTTTTTTTTCTGCCTGGCAATCTAAACGGACAGTGGTTAGGTTGTCTGTCTTTTACAGCTGTCTGAGGCAAAAAGGTGGGTGTCACCCAGTTTCATAGTTACAGTGCTGAACATTGCTCCCTAGCGTGGACACATGACTGGTCCTGTTCCTCCAGAGATGGAAAGCTTAGGCACATCTTCGTGGAGCGCAGAGCTCTCAGCTTTCTTTGCCTGCGACCAGCTGGTTAACGCTTTGCAACCTTTATTGCTACAACAGCTTTTTTGTCTCCTTGTTCAGAAGCAAGTTATACTTTATTTCAAGTATAGATTCATGGTAGTTACATGTATAAATCCATTGTTTTGTTCTTTCTAAATGTGAGATAATACCCAGTTTCTGGCTAAATTCCGTCTTTCTCCCCTGCTGCTTCTCTTTCTCCATCTCTTGGGGGTTAAGAAAAGTGGGAAGACCTGAAAACAACTTGGCTTCAGTTTCTTGTTCTAAATGGGCAAGGTCCTAGGTATATACTTGTGTGCTTCTCTCCTAGCTGCCTCAGTATGAACACACCAACTACCAGACTTCTGCAGGACTGCACTGCAATGGTAAAGTCTCCAGTGCTGGACATGGAGAAAGGTAGTAGTCTGCTAGTGGTTCAATGTCTGTTTTTCAAGTGCTTTCCTCTGTACCTGAATAATGATAACTGAACAATGGCCCATTAAGAAGAGGGGGATAGTGAGGAAACCCTCTTAAGGATGATATTGGGGAAGTATCAGACCTGCACAACCCATATTGTACACATTGTACACTATTTACAAAGCAGGTATCACAGAACCTGGAGAACAGAAGGACTGAATTCTGTATAGAGGCTGCATTATTTAATACATGCCACTGGAAAACTGACCTGAAATGGAGACAAAAGTTCATTCATATTTGTTATAACCACCTTCAGGAAGAGTGGCTTTACTTCTCTCTGAGAAGATGATATGCCCCCAGTGAGCAAGTGTCAGGGCTCAGTTACATGTAAACTCCTTGGAGCCCATAGCAGGCTTCGACTGTATTTAATTTATTGGTCACTCTCTCTTTAGCAACTGAATGGAGGAAGATGTCAGATATTGCCCAGTTTCACAGTTAATGGGTTGAATTTGTTTCCAAGGTAAATATGGGGCAACTTCTAGCTCTTGGTATTTTTCCATCTCTGTCCCTATCTCTTGATCTCTACAATAGTAAATCAGCTGGGGGGAGGAGGCTGTGAACTCCTTCACTTCAACACGCTGTGCTCTGAACCACTTATCTGGAGTCATGGGGCTTGGATGGGATCAGTTACCTTGTGTGAATGAAGTTACCTTTAGTCCTAGATGCTTGCAGTACATTCCTACATTGGCCACGTAGTATAAAATAGTCTTCAAGTTGCTCAGGATACGTGATTTTGGGAGGTGACTTAATGGAATCTGGGGATTGTTCTCCAGCCTCTGCTGCGTTGTGAATTTGAAGAGTCACTTTCTTCTTTCCACCTTTTTCTTCTCTGAGTATTTCAGTGTCATCAATAACACATCTGTGCTAGCTGCGATAGCTTGTAATAATTATAGGTGTGGTGTTTTCAGAGTGGTTCTGTTGATTTCCTCAGTTCCCTGGCTCAACACCTTTGAGGGAGCATTGATGAAACTTTTTCCCGCCGTTTGGGCATAAAAGGTCCAGCTCAAATGGGGTCTGCAGATAGCCATGATTTCTGGTGTCCTAAAGTAATGGTCCGTGTCTTCTGTCTTGGTCTCTGAGGGCTTGGCTGTCTTCTAAGGCATTATCAACTTCAGTGGAGGTAAAACAGAACAATGTAGTGGAGGATTTTACACCAAGTATTTTATGTCTTTCTTTCTCTGATGATACAAATTGTACTAGAGGTAAAGTGTGGAGCGGACACATCAGATAACATGTAGTATTGGGGTCAAGAAAGGAAATTCATGTAAGCAGCAGCACGTGCCCTCAGAAGCACTGCTGCACAGCGCATTGGTGCACCCTTGCTTTCACTTGTCCTGCTGGAACAAGGAAAGCGAGGCACTCCATTAAATGAAGTAAGACGACAATGTTTGTGAATAAAGCCTTACTTTTGAGCAGTCGAGAAAAAGCACATCAGCAACAGTTGCTCTGAATGAATAACTTGATCTGAATTTTGTGATTTTATAAAATGATTAAGTGACTTAGTACTTTGTTCTCTTTCACTGAAATGAAACAATACATTTTCATTCCAGTCTTTTGTCTTTTAACGGTATATTTTTTAATACTCTGAGTTGAGATAAATTTCCTTTGATTCCACAGAACTGATGATAAGAGAGAGAATTAAAAAAATCCAAAGCCTTGTAGTTAAAAGACTCAGGTGAATTAAACAAGAAACAAGGCTTAAATCAGCTGAATCAAATTATCTCTTGGTTGTGAAATTACGTCTGAGTTATGAATCAGAGGGTTTGGCTCCTGTTTCTCAGGAACATTTATTTGCATTTTTCAGCCCTAATAAGTTACTTTGCACTTGCTAATACTGCAGTTTCATCTGAGTTTTGCAGATGAGCTCCTCTCCTTGTGAGGCAGGTACATACTGTCTTCAGTTTACTGATGATTAAGCCAAGGCACAGAGTAGCTGAAGGTCATACAGAGGGTGAGCCAGGGCAAATCCACTAAGCAAACGTAGGACTCTGTGCCTTGTCTGACCTATAACAGCTTGACAAGCAAGTGAGCTCATTTTCACAGGGTCCTAAGTGTGGCTTGTAGGTCAGGTCAGTAGGTTTGTGTAATTTTTAAAGAGATTTATCAGTAGATTTGGGTACAGTATGAGCACATTGCTGGATTTTAACCCATTTCTTGATTCCAGCTAGGTTTTAGGCTTCAAAAGCAGCATCCAAAGAGACAGGATGTATTTTTATTTGCCTTAAAAAGAGCAGCCAGCATGACATCATCCCCTTCAATTAGGGAGGCACTGATCTCTGCTGTGGAGCAGGAGGGAATACACTGCCCCCAAATCTGTTGCTCTAGAGCGGTCTCTGTGGATGTGAATAACATAAGTGATCAAAAGGGAAAGATCTTCAGTAGGAAACGAGTAGTGGGGTTGCAGAAGGGAAGTCTCTTGCTTTGGCTTTGCGGGGAAGAAAGAAGGGAAAGCTGCAGGAGTCATGAGAAACCAAAGCGTGAAATACTCACAGGGAACAAATGGTGGGTAGCTTTAACAACCATTTTAGCAGGGTCAGGGAAGAATAAAAGGACTTATTGAGTTCACTTGCTGAGACAGAGTTCACACAGTGCTCATTTGGCTGGCAGAATGGAAAATGGCAGCAATCCTGGGAGTTAAAGAACAACCCTTGGGCTGCAGACACATGATTACGTGCCAATGAAGAATACAATGAGTTAGGGACAGCAGAACAGAAGCAGCTCTTCTTTGGTGTCATGTTTTTCCTTGTTCTTCATTCTGAATGTTCTAGTTGCTTTTGGAAACATCTATAATCTGCTATAAAAATGTGGTAGTTCCCTCCTCATGTCCTCAAGTCACACTTCTGCGGGAGCTGCCATACCTCTGTTGCATGAAAACACCTTGAAGAATAGTAACAAGATACAGAGGGAGATTGAAGTTCCATTCATACAAGAGTAGTTATTTCCAAGGCTACTGAAATATCTTCAAAGCAAGAAGCTGTTTCAGTTCAAAGAGTTATCCAACATTTGCTCATTCTTGCCACTGTTCATTCACTAAGCAACTGCCATCACGTTTTTTTATTTAGTGCAGGAAATTGCACAGGGCCTGTGCAACAATAGTGCCCTGTCTTAATGCCTGCTACGTTTTTTCTTTAAGTCTTCTTCACATAACATCACTCCTGGCTGCAAATATTGGAGGAGCCATAGACTTGAGACCCTTTTCCTTTAGTGAACACCAGATTATCATGGCCTTCATTCAGGGTCTCAAAGAACATTGCCAGAAATCAATATAACTTTCCACTAAGCTTCTCATTGTAGATGGTTGTAGCATGACCCCACTTGGCTCACACACCATGGTCCTCTGAACTTGGAGACTGTCTTGCTGAGCTTCACTCAAGGAACCTGGACTGGAGGTGAGTCAGAGATGTGGAGCTGGAGCTGCATCATGGCAGTGTGTGGGAGCCCTGCCCTTTAGTGTCTGTGGCAAATGATCTTGGGATGCAGGCTCATCAATAAGCACATATGTAGACCACAAATGATTGCTGGTGTATATGAAGGCAGCCTGACTTCTCTTTGGGAGGCTTTACTGTGCCTCCTTGTGAACATACTCAGTGCAAGTAAATTATACTGCTGTACTGTGTTTAGACTTGTTAGCTCTGTCTGGACCCAAATCTAGCCAGCACTAGCCTGATCCCCTCTCTGGGGAGCTGTGCTTCTGCCATGTTTGTGGCCATGCTCTGGAGGAGGCCAGGGGATGGGGAAGGGTGTGTGTGTGTCAAAACTTCACAGCATCTTGGCAAGAACAGTTTACAAGGGAACTTACTTAATAAGCACCCTGAAACCTGGTCTGTCTGGGTAAAACCTGATTCTCCAGTGAGAATAATTCCTCTCTGAATATGATAGGATGTTTTCCTATCCCCTGCTATGAACTGACCCTGCTTCCAGCTCTGTGGAAAATGTGTCAACAAGGGCAGATGTTTGAATCTTGCTGAACTTCAGCTCCTGTGTCTTTAAAGAAGTGAAAATACCCGAAATCTTAATTACCTGAAGTGTCTGGGTTGGACCCATTTGAACTCCGTTCAGAATGAAAGCCTGAGATATTGGGGGAACTGCCCAGAGCCTTCCATGCAAGAAGAGAAGAGGGCTGAAGAATAACAGGGTAATATACATGTAAAGGCACATTTGGATCCATGTTAGAGCAGAGGCTGAAGATCTCCAGTTACTTAAGCCAGTGATTATCAGCAGATTTCAGGTACCTCAAATATGTCTGCATAATCAAGGCTGTGTTTTGCTGTCATACCCAAGACAGGAAAATGGAAGCACTGAGAAGGCTGCTGTAGACAAAATAATTATCTTCCAGAGTTCAGAGAAGATGTGGCTTGACAGTCCTTAGTTTTACCTGCTGGCACATATGTGTGATATTGAATTATTGCATGTGGTGAGTGTGAGCTCTGTTCAGGCCAATTCTCACCAACCTTCCAAATGCAGGTTCATACAGATAAGTGTATACAGCATGATTTCCGACCAGGTCCTAGGACTTAGTAGCTAGGCACCTCTTGCTTCACTTCCCCTCTAAAAGAAGACCTGTTTTACTGAGTCAGGTGTCTTGGCCTTTTTGCTTGTAATAAGCAAGTGTAGCAAACAGGCTGCCTTTCATCATTCACAACTCAAGCTATATCCTCCTTGTAGTATTGTGGGGCATTATAGCAAAGTCAATGAGGACTTTTGTTGCTAACAATGAAACTGACCAAAGTTTATCGCTGGCTTTAATGAGAGCATGCTAAGGTCAGTGTTGGGGTCATAATCAAAGCCTCCATGGGATCTGGCATATCATACTGAAGTTTTTTAGCATCTGCTAACCTTAATTGATTTGCACACAGGACAACAGATTGACTGGGATGTTCTGAGATGCCGTATTGTCAAGCCCTACCAGTTTTCTGGACACTGCACTAGAAAAGTCCCTTCTTGTTTGCACATCTTTCATCATGAAAGACCAAGCTGCGTAGAAACAAGCCAGCCAATTTCAAGCTGTGATCTCTTCTGCCAGGCTAGTGCCCAGCGGTTCTATTAATTATGTCTATACTGGCTAGGGAAAAAAGGGCCAAACAAATGAACTTAAACAACACATGGGGAGGGAGTAATTGTACAACATTTCTTTAGTTCAGAGCCATCCAGCTCCCTGACATTAGTTGTGTGTTAGCAGATGTGGTTTTGTGAAACATCTGGTTACTGAACCAAGGCAAAATATTTTAAAAAGTGTTTTAACAGCTTTTCCCCACAAGAAACAGAGTTCCACAGCAAACACAATTCCATATAGAATGGCTTATGTGGCAGACAGAAAGACTGAGGTGAAAAAGGGGATCTGTGGTGCTCTTCCACAGGTGGCAGGCTTTCTGGGACCTGCAGTCACCCAAGTCTGGCAGATTTTGTTCTCCGCATCACCTTGAAAAGACCACCTCAATTCCCTTTCCCTTTCCCAGCAGTGATCTTGCCTTCTAATTGTCCTTAGCTGCCTGTTAGATGAGAGCATGTAGCACCCAGTCTGAGGAAGTCAATGGCGTTGTTTGGCCACCATATTTCCTGTAAGCAATCCTGTCAGCGACAGGAGAGCCTTTAACAGCAGTTTCGCTGAATGGATTTTTTCAAAGTAATGAAGGGATCTTGAAAGGATTACAAACCGCATTTATAATGTTGGGAACTGCCACTTTTTGGTCTAGGAATATCATCAGAAATCTTGCAGGTTTTTGGTAAGAAGCAGCCGTTCTATAGTGTTACAACAATATCAGCCCCTGCCAAATCCAGAAGAAAATCACCCGCCACACCACTTGGTAGATGAAATGTCATGTAAGATTCAAATTTACCAGTGTTTCAGGTTAGATTATTTGTTAGGCTTGCTGCAAAGCTCAGAATGAGTTACAGCATCATGTTGTACACTGCTTTATCTATCCATGGAATTAAAAGCGTTTTTAAAAAGCTAATTACCTCCATCCCCATTACAAATAAAGAAGTGGAGGCATTAAGAAACTTGCCAAGAGTAACAGCAGTAGTCACTGGGAAGAGTTAGAAACAGGGCCTGGAACCCAGGAGCTGGGCGTTACTCAGTATTCTGGGCCACATTACCTCCCGGCAGTTCAGAGGTGAAATGCTAGCTCCTCTGAAGCTGTGGAGGTTTGACAGCTGACTTCAGTGAAGCCAAAATACAATCCCATAGGATTATTCTGCCTTTGTTCAAATTATCCAGACTTCTTGAGACAGTCAATCTGTCTGGACTCTTTAAATGTCACAGAGGCTTTGGTCCTTCCTCTGTGCCGGGGCATATTTCCTTCAGAGGAAAGCCCAGGCTGGGCAGAGTGGTGCACTCCGCCTCAGCTATGATGTGGCCTGCAGGCTGTACCTGCTCCACAGTCTAGACAGGAGCTTTTAAACTCCATGACATACATTGCACAAAACCCCCTTATTAAATAAACTCACATAAATGTGTATATTTTTAAATACATTAATTGCTTCATTTGTCCTCTTGTGATATTTTTTTTTAAAATATGAAACAAAAAGAAGTGGGAGTGAAATTAAGGAAAGTTTCCATTGCTATATTGTGTTGATCCATGAGTATTACAGCAGATAGGAACGCCAACGAAACAAACACACAACCATAGCTGGGGATGTAAATAAGCTGCTATTAACTGGAGCTCTAAAGATAGGAGCAGCCTGTATTTCTTGGACCATGTTCCGCTCACTTTATTCCTTGAGGATTATAACTGAAAATATCAAAAGCATTGAAGATCTGGAAGCAACTATCTACTCATTTGTTTATTCAGTGCAGGAATATGTTTGCATTAGGAACCCATCCAAAAGCAACTTCTTCTATTAAAAGGGAATGGGTCACAGCAGGACACTTAGAAATGGATTTCATCAGTAGCAGGCTGCAAACACCCATTATTTCCAGTTATTTTGTAAATGAATGAGATTTTTACTTTCTCATGTATTACTTAAAAGAAATAAAACACAGGCAAAAGAAGTCTTAAATATGTGGAAAAATCACAGACATGAACAGATACATTTTCATTAAATTTAAGTATTAAGTACTTTAAGTATTTAAGTACTAAGTACTGTTAGAGAAAGTGATAGTGCCAAGTGAGCGCAGAAACTAAACAAGCTGTCTCCTGTATTTAAAGAGCAATGAGAAAACAAGTTAGTCAAATAAGACAAAAGTAATGCTTTGTACTGCCATGGCTCAAAGGGAGGAATGACCTTTCCAGGACTGGACAGAGCTGAAAGCCACCACCCTCATTCATCCTGAATTGCAACTTGCTCTTAAATCCATGATTTTGAGCTCAGTGGAACTGTTTGTGGAGTTACATGTCCAGAACTTTGTGGGGGAGTGGGAGAAGGTTCTCAACAAGTCCATCCCTGAAGGGCATTTGGAATTTAGCTGTTGTGACTAGCTGAATTGAACACAGCCACAGCCTATGGAAAGGAAACAGGAACTGAGATTAGGTTTAAATTGCCCAATGTGCAAACTTGCTAGGGTTTTACTCATGTTGCTTTTTATTTCTTCCAGGTTAAAGCCAGCACATGGACAGTTTGCATGAGCTGGCTGGTGGGCAGTATTGTGTAAAGTTATGATAAACTGATTGCAGGTCAGAGTCTGAAGAGACTCAGGGGAGACCTTATGGCTCTCTACAACTACCTGGAAGGAGGTTGTAGAGAGGTGGGGGTCAGTCTCTTCTCCCAGGTAACAAGCCATAGGACAAGAGGAAATGGCCTCAAGTTGTGCCAGGGGAGGTTTAGACTGGATATTAGGAAATTTTACTTCACTGAAAGGGTTGTCAAGCATTGGAACAGGCTGTCCAGGGAAGTGGCGGAGTCACCATCCCTGGAGGTATTTAAAAGACGTTTGGATGAGATGCTTAGGGTCATGGTATAGTGGTGGTCTTGATAGCGTTAGGTTTACGGTTGGACTCGATGATCTTAAAGGTCTTT
Organism: Ciconia boyciana; assembly: GCF_034638445.1. Classification (NCBI taxonomy): domain Eukaryota; kingdom Metazoa; phylum Chordata; class Aves; order Ciconiiformes; family Ciconiidae; genus Ciconia; species Ciconia boyciana. The sequence goes on along the minus strand of NC_132936.1, from coordinate 107,653,733 downwards.
TCCAACCTATACAATTCTGTGATTCTAAAGGACTGGGGATTAAGTACAGCAACGGAGCAGGGTCAGGATTTTGCTGTTCTCTCTTTGAGACAGTTTTCCCTTTAAAGGTCATTTTGGCAAACTTATATAATGTATAATAGAGGTTTTTGATCCTGCAGAATTGAAAACGAGTGTGCCGATCTGGAAGGTAATTGACAGTCTTTCAAGAGGATGCTTAAATCACGCAGTTGTTTTCTAAGCAGGGCTCTGTTCTGTGATACTACCCACATTGGTCAAAAATTCTTCAGAGAGGATGTCATTCTCTGTTATATTCTCTGCATGTAGAGATTGATAGAAGCAGAAACAATAAGAGAAGGGCATTAGGAAAGTTTCAGATTTAAATTCTGTTTTAACTGTTGTTAGAAGGTTGTGTCAGGTCTTATTTCCATATTCAACACTGGCTTGCTTAAACAGAGTGAAATCTGCAGTTCCTCAAGTATTATACATACTCATCTCTTATTTGCTCTTTGGAAAAGATGTGGAATTCTTATATGAATAACAGATAAGTGAGACCATATGTGGTATAATAGGTTGTATTCCTATTATGTTGCTCTTGGCACCTCTCATATCCTCTGAGTAAGTATAAAACTGTGTCTCCCTCTTCCCCTCCTCACAAGAGCATAGACTCAGTTCTGCATTTGCCATTGTGCTGACTTCTTACGTACCAAAAAAATCTGATTACAACCCTATCCTCAAGAGTGTGTGTGTACCTCTTAAAAAGTGATTAATTTTAACATGGGTCACTAGGGTGTTTAGAGAAAGAGAGATGTCATGGTGTCTGGCCCTTTTGCTTGTTGGAAAGGCTAGGCATAAAATGCATTTGAGAAAGAGAAATACGAATGCATAAATCCAAATCTGTTTATATTTTTAACAACCTGCATTTTGAAGGAGCGTTAAGCTAGTGGGATGGTTTTGGAGATCTTCATCTCACATGATATTGAGGGTTCCAGTTTGATTGGTGAAAAATCAGTACATTTAAAAACAAATTAACAGCAATACAAATAATAAAGACAAATTCACACGGGGTCAGAGGCATAAAGCTGATGCACTGCATTGCGTCTAAAACTTTAAAGAAACTTGCATGTAACCAGAACTGGGAGTGGACTTTGAGCGCCTTGACTGGGAAGTAACACGTGTTGTTTTCTGTATTTCTCAATGAATCAAACAACAGTATCTTCTAATGGAACTTGAAAGAACTGAAACAGCCAAGATCGAGGATATAGGGTGCTATGTTAAGGATTGCATCTAATCCACAGCCACAGAAAAATGTTATGATCTTCAGAAGACCTTACTGAAAAATTACGTTTGTTCTCCACACACGTAATTTTTACTGGGAAGGAGGAGGTGGGGTGGAGTGGAAAGGAAGGGGGAAAATCTGGTTTCCATTGGAAATATTTTTAAATGGAAATTTCCAACCACTTCTGTAGTTAACGAGGAAATAGAACGTTTTGTTGCGAAGATTTCATTGGGAAACAATTTCCTTTTTTCATCAAAAAGCTTTCCAGCCCAATTTTTCCAAGCAGCTTTAGTTGTCTCACACAGCGGCTGCTTGGAAGCTGATGGCACAGATGGGAAAGAGCACAACTCTGCCGGCCTCAAGAGTGCAGCATCCTGTAATGGGGGAGTTTCCCCGAATGCGGGGCAGTAGGGGATTAAGCGATATTCAGAGCAGTTCTGATTACACTCATCGGAGGGCAGTGGTGCACACACGCAGTGACCTGCTCTGTGCTATATCAAAGGGTTGCACGACTTATTATACATGGCAGAAAGATCATTTCATGCACCAGTGAAATGCAGTCTGTTGTGGGTTGGAAAATAGCAATGGCTGGACCTCAAAAAAGGCTTAGATTCAGGTTGGGATACCATAGAAAAGTCAACATTTGCTAACAGTTACCAGCCTATTGGTATCTGAGACACCACATTTTCCATTTATACTCAGAGCAGGAAGTAACTGTGGTCTTTTCATATACCACAGTGTGGTAATTTTTCTGGCAAATGTTCACTTTTTAATGATGACTGCTATATTTTCCATTGTTTGTGCTAGAGCTCTGTTTACAGCTTAAGGCAGTTGCGATGCTCCATGCTAATCATTCATCCATATGGAAATACATGTAACATACACTTCTTCAAACACTTAGGAGAATACTCACATAGAAAACATACAGAGGGACAAGAGAAAAATCACCCTTCCCAGTCCTCCTGCAGTCCTTGACTATACATCTTCCGTCTTCTAAGTTTGCTGATACGTATTTCATTCTGAATTATCCTCATGGCTCGGACAAGATCAGACCAAGTCAAGATAAAACCAGCTGATCAGCTGTTCCCTTCCTTGCAGGTCAGCTTCCTTGTTGCTCTTCTTTGTAGAGAAAAGAGCCTGCTGTGCTGTCCAGTGTTTTTGAGGTCGTCTGCATCTGCAGCTGAAACCCTGACTTCAGCCAGCAGAGCTGAGATTCAAACATCGCAGCAGAGCAGTGCTGCAGGCCGCTGCTGCCAGCTGAGTCACTGCACCAGTGCTGCAGAAGTCCACTCGCTGGGCACAGCTCTGCCCATTTGATCTCTTCCAAGGGGTTTATGTCAAAGCCTTGTGTACAGCAACAAGCCAAGGCCACTTATTTGACCTTGGGCATCTCGTTTTTGACATAATTTGTGAGCACTTTTGGAAGCACAATGAATAGGATCAAGGAGGATTTAGCTATAGCTATTTTCGTTTTTGCCTGCTACAAATGCTGTGATCCATCAGCTCAGCTGGGGCAAAGGACCCCGCTGCCAACTCACAGGTGCCTCTGTTGCTCAGCAGAACACAACCATGTTTCCTTTCTTGTAAATGAATTAAGGCCAGATTTTACCAGTCACCTGGCAAGGAAGGAAGCAGAATTTTTTCCCCACTTCAGGGACTGAGTGGGTCTCAAAGCAGGGGCTATTTTCTGTCCATGTGACTGCTACATTGGTATGTTTTTTAGGAGAGAAGTTGTTTGCAGAGAAACTCAAACTCTTCCTGCCCGGAGAGCCTTTCTTCCTCTGTGAGAGCAAACACCACCAGTGACTGCTCCTTAACACAGACACAGTGAGGGCTTTTAACCACTTCACCCAGTGGAGAAGTATTCCCACAGTCTATTTTGGGCTGCCCAGGGATGTGTGATGCATCCTTTATGGGCAAGCAGATGAGTCGGTGTGGCAAGAGGTCACCTTGGCTGAATAGGGAACCCCGCACTGAGCTTAGTGAACAAAACAAGCACTAAGGAGAGGTAGAAGAGGGGACAGGACATTGAGGAGGAATATAGAAGCATCTCCTGGGCTTGCAGGGATGGAAACGGGCAGTCCCAGCCTCGTCTGGAGTTAGAACTGGTGAGGGGTATGAGGGGCAACAAGGGCCTTTCTATCGGTACAACAGCAGCAGAGGGAGGGCTTTTGCTGAGTGGGTTGGGTGGTACTGTGATGAAGGACACCAGAAAGACTGAGGGACTCAGTACTTCCTTTGTCTCAGTCTTTCCTGGCAAAGTCTATTCCCAGGCCTCCCAGGTCTCTGCATAGTGGCTCAGCACCTAGAGAGCTCCAGCAGTCATGGCCCCTCAGTGCTCATGAGCTGTAGCCCTGGAGAGGAGCCTCACTTGAGCTGCTCATGGGCTCAGTCTATCTCAAGACCCAGTGGTGGCCAGACCTGGCATGAGGACTGACACAGCACAAACTGTATTGGGCGATAGCCTCATCCGGTGAAAGGGAAGCTCCTTTTATCCTCCCAACAAGCAGGAAGAGTTTGTCCAATGCTTCAGAAAGTAACAGATTTATCTTTGGGTGATGGTTAGATGATCACAACCCAGCAGCTGTCTCTCACTAGGCAGGTTTACAAGGACTACTCACCCTTCTAGGCAAATACAGAAGGCCCAGATTCCACCTGGCTTGGTATTTTGCAGTCACAGGGAAATCAGCAGGAGGCTTGTATGGCTCACATGAGAGGCAGGCAGGACTCTGCCCTGGGGCTCTTGCAAATGCAGGGTCGGTCTTCTGAAATTACGGAAGTTGCATCTATTTTATGGCATTTGAAGGATCTGACGTGTTATATTTATTTTGCTGATAGCTTCTTTGACCTGCTGCTCTTTCTATTTTTTTTAATGAGGTTCTCGAGAAACATTTATCTATTAAATCAGGTCATTAAAAAAATTACATTTCCTTCCTGAAGCCCATTGTGGTTTTTCTGTCTAAGAAAACTGGGACATACAACTATCATTTCCCACATGCATGATCACAGAATAGTATCAGCAGAGACCAGGGTCACTTTTATAAAGTGAACATTATCCCCCCCCATTTCAAGGTGCTAAATAAACAATGGGTTTCCATAACCAGAGAACAAGCCAAGGTCTTCTCAAACAAAATCTTTCAAGCAGAAAGAAAAAACTGAGTTTTCAGGTTGTTTTTTTTTTTCCTTCAGTTTTCAGGGTTTCTTTTTTTTTCAGTTTTCCCAAACTATCCATTATTTGTCTGACTGTAATTGTATTTAGAGCCCAAATTTAGGTCATATGGAGTGCTTGTCTGCATGAGCTCAGAAGTAAGGTGTCAGCTTTTCCAGTAGATGGACTCCGGAAGATCTTGGGAAGACTTGGAGGCCTTGCAGCACACTCGTAAGCTGACCGCATCCAGGAACAGCACTGTCTGTTGAGGGGACTACCAGGGAAAAGCCCGTGCCCATGATGTAAATTTTTTTAACGCCCAGGACAGGGAGGCTGTGGACAAACTGCCCTTTGGGGGTGTTCCTGGGTCTGTTCTGACTCAGAGATCATGTTTGAGAGAGCTAGTTGCAGATGCTGAAGGAGTAACAGGAAATATTTTAACAGCCTTACCAGTTACGTTCCACTCCTCCAGAGCGCTTCTAGGCACTGAGCCATTTGCTCATGTAGACTTTATCATTTTTATTGCCTGCAACACCGAGGCACCAAGGATTGATCTTACCAAGCGCTGAATATGCTCAAATTCCATTGCACTGCTTTCGCTAGGGGTGATGAGCCTTCAGTATCTTACTGGCTGCAGCACTAACATGCTCTGAAATGAGAGTGCTGGATCTAGACGCCCTTTGAACTTGGGGAATCATTGTGGCTTTAAGTGCCACCCTGTGGGACTGCTGAGGATAACGGTGGCATTGGGTTTGGCTGTGGTGGTAGAAGTCCTATTGCTCTGCTATTCTGAGAACTGAGCTTCGCCCTTCCCTTCTGAAATGGGTCCTGGGATGCAAACGTGATCCTTTCACAGGAGGAGCCTGGTGAGACTCCTGCTGGAAGCACACAGAAGCATGTACCTAGTCCTTATATGGGTAAACAAAATCTTGGGATTAAATTCTGAGTCTTCCCCTTTCATAGACCCAAGAGTTCATTGATTCATCCCAAGTATCATGAGTGTGTCTCTGGAGAGACAAAAGGACTGAAGGCAGCTTTCAGAGCAGTCTAACAAATCTAAGCTCAAAATTTACCCTGAAGCCACCGTGTTTAAAAGTGGGCAACACAATTGTTGTTGAAGAAGAGTCTTTGCCAGAGTGACTAGTTTTTGCACACCTTGTGGAGGGCCTTACCAGATGGCATAGGGCATGCTTGGTATGCCATTGCAGTCCTCATGTTCCCACCAAGAGATTATTGTGATCTGAATTGCTGATGGTGCTTAACAAGCTGAATCGCCAATACCCTGTGGCGAACCTTCTGCTTCGTACTGCTGGAAGCGCAGAAACAGATGTCCTGGACCTTCCTGGCTCTGTTCCTCCGATGCTTGCAGCAAACTTCAGAGGTGACTGGATCTTAGCATCACCCACCATGCGGATGAAATCTCCACTGGTGACCGTTCATTCTGTTTTGACCAAGATCAACAAGTGTAGACACAGATCCAGTAAAAATGACTAGCAAAAGGAGGCACATACCACAATTCTGTTTAACTTAAGGTCATTCTTCCATGCGGCAACAGGTTGTGAGGGGAGAGGCAGTGCCTCTGTAGCTTCGCACTTTCACGTTTTCCCCTTGGTGTATTTGCAAGAGACAAATCAACAGAGAATTTGCAAAGCTGTGAGGAGGCTGTAAAATTTTACAGCCATGACCACAATACATATGAGTGGCAGAAGCACTGGTGAATTGTGCAGGTTATGCCAAACAAGCATCGATAAAACTTTTATAGCCCCATCCCATATTTTGTATGTGTCACATCTTTGCCTGGCTTTATTAGGTTTGGTTTTTTAACTTTTTATTGAAACTAATTTGTTGCTATGGAAACAACTGTATCCATTAAACTGGGTGGAGCTTACTGACGCTCTCTCAGGCTAAGATCAGTTCATAATTTAATTTTAATGATGCAGTGTAAGAGTTGCTGCAGCTGTGTCATTGTGGTTTCATCCATCCCTCCCATGCCCCTTTTGTTTTTCCCACCTACCGGCTGTCTCCAGGGCTATGGACGTAGTGAGCTCGTTTGAGCAGAGGCTTTCTTCATTTACGCCATCTTTTAAACAGTCTCAAATGTGCTGCTGAATTAATCCCAAAGGACAGCAATTTAGTTGTAAGGAAGCTTTGTTTTCTCCTTTTTCTGTGGTCAAAGGGAGGCACAAAAAAGTAAAATTATTTCTATGTAATCATGCAGTTGAGCAGTAGTAGAGAGGGATTTTATGCTGTGACAGATACAGATATATAGATAGGTATCTATCTGTAGATAGATTTATATACATATATATTCTTTCCCTCTCCTATCCCCCCAGCTCTTATAATGCTGCAATTTACAGATTTTCTAGTTGCGGAGGAGAGCAATTTACCCTATAGTTACTTCCGTTTTCTTTTTGATGTAAAAACTCTTGTGGTACTAAGTCTAGAAGATCCTCTAAGAGAGAAACTGAGAGTGAACTCAAGGTTAAATTGCAGTTTTTAAGACCGCTACCATGTGATTTGAACCTGAATTTCTTAGTACAACGGCAGCCAGGCTGAATGTGGATTTTGGAAGGACAGATATATTCCTGTTGGGGATTATACTGGAGTCAATTCCTTGTTTGCCAAAGATAAGTCTGAAATGATGGCAAACATTGAGTCTCACTCTTTAAACATCTGAGGGTGTGTGCTATACATAGAAACTGGGGGCTGGGGGATAGGGATTACTTTAAAAGGGGGTGAGCTGTCATTGGCAATACAAAGGCAACATGTATTTATCAAATGTCTATACTCTAGAGGGATAAAATTATACAGAAATAATTTTCTCCCATTCTTAGAGGTGATCATTTGGAAGGTGGAACATAATGACTGTTAAACTGCATTCAGCAGTATAAATCTGTGGCCCACCCAATGATTTTATGAAAGGTGAATAGTTGCATTAAAGTCAACAGTATTTTTTAGCTGTATATAAAGAAAAGCATGTAAGTATGTTTTTGCATTTGCAGTGAGTTGGTTGACTTTGATTTGAAGTGGAGATTTATCAGGTTTAAGATACGGCATCTTCCTTGTGATTCCCTAACGTTCCGTGTTGCATCTTAAAGGCATGATTTAGAGGAACGTAATGTAACTGACTGATTTGGGAACAGTTTATACTCTTGCTGTTGTTGTCATGTGTCAGTGTGGGTCCAAGGATCCCTCCTCCATCCTTGCACAGAGCACCAACTCAGTGAGCATCAGCCCAAGTATCTGGCATTAATGAAGCATCTTCTGTCCCAGTGCATGCTTTTCCCCAGGCAGCGTTCAGCGCTGTCGGTGTGGCTGGGATGGCAGGGGCAGGGGCAGCAGCCAGGTGGGCCAGCACGGGCTGCCCTTGCAAATGAGAGATGGGAAGTAGAAAAAATGCAGGTTAATGCACTAACGTCAGCCTCTAGATGAAGAGCCGTGGTACATTTTCTGCCCACACGGTGCTGGGTTTCATCCAGACCCTTCCCTCCCACCAAGTTAATCACTCTATGTACAGCTTGTAAATGTTTTGAAATTGTGAATGATATGTTTCTGAATAACCGTGAATGTTTTCATGGGTACGTCTTTAAAATTTTCCACAGATGGTTTGGCGGTTAGGCTGTGATTTATCAAATATTTGAACTTTCGAGGGATCTTTTTGTACACAGCAAATCAGAATATCGTGAAAAAATTTCCTAACTGTCTAGCATTTCTACCTTGTTCCTTCCAGATGGATGGAGTCAATTTTGTTATCATTTGAAGCGGAGAAATTCCAAGACTGATGAAACAAATGTTTAGGCTTGTAATTTGTTGTTGGGATTTATTTCCTTGGGCGTTTTCTGGATCTAATGTTAAACACGCATCAAAATACCCAGCAAGGAACTGGCAATCCTGAGAGCAGTTGCTCGAAGCAAAGCAGCTCGTGGGGGAACTTGGTGGCGGGCCCGGGGGTGCCCCACGCTCCCCGGGCAGCAAGTGTGGCCACTCTCGGTCATCCCCGCGTGTGGGAGCTCTGGGTAAGGAACCAGCACCACAGCGTGCACTGCCAAGTGCAGCTCCTCTCACCAGCCCATTTGCAGGCATTTCATCAGTGCTGTATCACTGATGTGCTGATGTACCAGACAAGCTGAATGCCTGCGTTTCAGCACTCTCTTATCTATCACCTCTCCCGGGGAGCGTTTTCCCTGTCATTTCCAGCCCTGCCCTCCTGGTGGGACATGGCTGCCAAGTAGAGGTGTGGTAGTGGAGACCTGTGATGTTAAGTTTGCCCTGTTTTTTGGGGGGGGTCATGCTTCTGTGCCTGAAGACCCAGAGCAGAGCTCCACTGATGCTGCTCCAGCCTTTCCCGCTGCCACTCCCCCGGAGCCCTGGAGCGGGGCAGAGCTGCATGTTAATGGGGGAAATGGTGGTGTTGGGGATCCCTCTGTCATCCTCCACAATGCCATCCTCAGTCAGGCTGGGCACCTGGGGACCAAGCGATTATACAGCTCTAGAGACATCCCCTGCCGCTCAGGGGCTTGTGAGGCAAGGAGCAGACCTGTGGCCCCAGGCCATCTCCAGGTGCCTAACAGGACCTGTGACCTACCTGGAGTATGTTTGCCATCTGGAAAAGCGTGCTACTTGTTTTATTGTTTTAAAGGCTGTTTTCACTGGCTCGCTATTTTAAACAGCTCTACTTGCAGTCCCTAGGTTAAAGGCCTTTGGTTGGGCACTGACACTGCTCCTGGTGGGAGCAGACAGCAATCCCCGGCCATCCGTCAGCTTTGCTGGGGTGTCACAGTCGATAGATGCCCTTGGAGCTGCAGACCAAGGCTCAGGCTGAGGGAAGAGAGGAACCAATGGAGTTTCTTCTTTGTTTATTTTGAAATAAAAAAAAAAGGGAGAGAAAAACTGAATTACCACGTTTCCCAAGTCTTACATAAACACGCGCTACTTATCCAAAGCATTGTTGCCTGTAAATGGGTCCTGGGTCTCCTCTTTTAATATCTGACTTGTCAGCGTAACATCTGGTAAATAACAGAACTAAGCTGTCTGCTGCAAGGAAAATAAAGGAAGAAAACAAAATACCTCAACTTCTCAAAACCACTTAAGTTTTTCCTTTATGAAATACATTGATAAATATAGTTCAGCTAGCACCCTGCTGGTGTTATCATGTCTGAGAGCTATGGCAAGCTTTCAAACAAAGCCAGCAAAACCTATACTTAGAAGCAACCTTCAGATTTTTCATGCAAAGCACAGAAATGAAATGGGAGTGATAACAAAAGGGGGAAGATGGTGGCTCGCCTACGTGTGTCTGCCAACCCAGCTGCTGTGTCAGACTTTCCTGTGAAAACCCTTCAAATCGTGATTTCCAGGAATGCAGCTGTGCCTGTGCCTCCCTGTGCACCATCACGGGTGCATGCCCTCATGTGTCTGACCTTTTCAGAAGTGTGTTGACATGTTCAGAAATAAACTTTGCGATGTAAAGATAACGTATTGGATTGGGAGGGGACGGGAATAAACAAATCAGCCCCAAGAGAACAGGTCCTTTAAAAGCCATGGTGAGCTCTTGCAGGGGTCTGGATGCGTGCTCAGGTCTGGCAGCTGCTGCTGGCATCCTGCTTCTCTTGTGTCTGCAGGGCCTTGCTGGTGCTTATCACTGCAGGATCGAAGCACCCCGCATGCGTTCATCAGCGTCTCCTCATGTCACCTCTTGTGGGGTGGGTGGAGGGAAACTGAGAGAGGGGGAAATGAGCTCACCTCCCACTCCTCTCACCTCAGCCAAGCCTTCGCATGGAGAGATCGAGTGATTGCCCAGCCTGGAGGCTGCTGCCGCAGCTGGGAGAGCACCACATCTCCTGAGCCCCAGCATGGGGCTTCATGCCCAGGACCCCCTTCCTCGCCAGGTCTTTGCAAGCTGTGTGGTTTTTAAAGCCTGACAGGCTGCTGATTTCCCCTTCACTGTCTGTTAAAAGTAAAGGTAGCACAATGCCTTTTCTGAAAGGCTGGCACCTTGTCACAGGCACTCTATCGCTTTTCATCAGGCTGGCATTGTGAGGAGAGATAAGCCTCTCTATCAGTTCCCCATAGCACCAGGACAAATAAAAATCTTTCATTGTAAAATAGAGTTTGTTATTTCCCTGGACCGCCTGGGTGAAGGCCCTGTTGGGAGCCCTGTGCTCTCTGCGGGTGCCTTGAAGATAGTCCCAAATGTCCCTGTTTGCGAAGGACTTGAGGTGTGCGCGTGGTGTCCACCTGCACATCGCCACGGACCGCATGTCAGCAGTGACTGGTGCCGCATCTGGTCTAACCTGTATGGTCACGATTCCTTCATGTATCTTCTGGACTTTGCCCTGGCTTCATCAGGCAGGGAGGTAAGGTTGCCAGGAGGTTAGAGTGCTAGACAAGCACTCAGAGGTTAAATTCCTGCTGTGCCTCTGACTTGTGGTGCTACTTTGGCCAAACCATGGAAAACATGGTCTTGCAAGCTTTTAATCACACAAGTTGTTTCTAATCCTCAAAACATGTCTTACGATATAAATGGGAGTGGTTCTATTCAGTGCTTCCGAAGACCAGCAGCTGTTGTTTTGCTCCAGAGGTATACCCCTAAGTCCATCAGGAGGGGTGTTTAAACTCTGGGTTTGATTGCAGGGGGTGGTTGCTTATGTTGGGCTTTTTAAATTAAAAATCTTGCAGACTTGCTTGCATATGGCAAAATGGTGTGACTAAGACTGCTTCTCTAAAATGAAAAAACTGTATGGTGATGTCTAGTCACCTTGAGCAACTACAGAAATGGGTAATTCTTGTCATGGACATTCATATCTGTTTAGACATTTACTGAAAAACTTTGATTTTTCCTATCAGACAAGTGGGAAGCCAACAGTTGTGTGGATTTCTCTGTGGGACAGCAATTTTTTTTATTTAACTTTTAACTCATTGCAGAGAAAGTTCTTCTAGCAAAGCCCTAAATGATACACCTAAGCAATGTTTAACTAAGCTTTCTCCTAATTTTCTTATTATCTTTCCTCCTTTTGGAGCAGATGTAATTTCATTCTAACTGCTATTTTGAGAGAGATTCTCAGTGCTCTTTAATCAAGAGCAAGAAAATGGAAAAGTGCCAGAGAAGCACATGAAGATTAGGAGAAACTGGACAGAGCAAAGTATAAATGTATAAATAAAATTTAAAAATGTATTAAAGTATAAATAAAATAAATATCCCATTTTAAGAATTACCATTGACTGCAAAGCAGCCGATGAACATTTTCTAATGTAAGCTCCACTATCATAGCTTTATAGAGCATTTATCCAGAACAGTGACTTTTTTGGTAATTTTCTGATGTGGCTTACCAAAGGCTAAGCTGTGAATACGACACCTTGCTGACTGCTCTTTTTAACATTTTCTGCTGTCTTAGCTAACTGTTGTTATTTCTGTCACCCATCGTTCATTGATCACCGAGTCAGAGTATGATTCAAATGTTATTTGAACAACGACGTTTGAAGATTGTTTATCAGTGACTCTGTGTCTCTCTGTGGGAGGCACATTTTGCAATATGTACTTCACATTTTTTCCCTCTGATAATCTGGAGACCTGGTGGTGTTACAGGTCTGCCGGCTCACCTCACCTCTGTGTGACTCAACTTCCCCAGGGATCCTACTCTTTTCTGAGCTCCCCCAGTGAGATGCACCAGCAGAGGGTTAATGTTGCTGAGCTCTGGCACCAGTGTGCTTGCCTTTGCTTAAATATATAGCAAGTATGATGACCCCTGCCTTCAGGATCCGATAGCTGAGACGGGTCCTACCTCCTTGCAGAGAAGGGGAGAGCAGGATGGGGGAGAACAGCATACTGCCAGCCCATGGGAACAGCAGTGGATGAGGCAGAGTCTTTTTGGTTGTCCTCATTCTGTTGTGAAGTGGTCCTGAGAGACATCAGCCTTAGAGAAGAAGCTCACAGTTGCTTTTCTCCTACTCCTGGGGCTTTTGCCAGCTGCTGGTTTAGCTGAGCCAGGGCCCCGAGGTGTTGATTTCTCTCTCAGGAGGTTGAAGGGCTATGTTCACCTTTTCAGTGAAGGGCATGGCCGGAGGTATTTTCTGTGTACGGTCACTAGAAAGCCACACCATCAATCAGACTTTGCTTTGCAAGGTCTACAAAAGAAGAGCCTGGTGTGTACGGCTCTCTTCAATCTCCCACGCAGAGGTTGGGTCATGCCAGTCCATGTAACCCGATAGTTACCCCATGGGTAAGCGGTATCAGTATCATATTCCATAGGAGAATGATCTGACCTTTCTTGTTTATACGGTAAGTGTGTCCAGGAGGCTTCTTTGTCAGCCCAGTAGTCCCAGCTGCCAGCTCGCAGCATGTCTTGTCAGCTCCAAAGCTCTTGCCAGGGCTTTGAAGTTAACAAAGAGTTATTTGGAGTTACAGGGTTTTATTTCATAGAGAACCCCTGTGCATGGCTCAAATAAAAATGTTCTCCTGTGTCAGAACCCACACATTCAGCAGTGCTGGAGTGGTGGTGGGCTGTAACAGCACACAGTAAATGCAGGTCAGTTTGTCTCTAAAACCAATGAAGGTGAGCTGGTCTTGATAATTAAGGACAGGCCATGGGAGGTTGCTGCTGGAAAAATCAGCAAGAGCTCAGAAGAGTTTATTTTAGTTCTTGCTCAGTTGTGGAGCATGCAGGTAAAAACAGCCTTTGTATGAGACCAACCCTCTCATCCCGCTGAGACAGTAGGGCCTTCTTGGGTTTAAAACTGTCAAAATATTTGAGTGATATCTACTGTCCTCTGAAGAGAGGCTCAGTTGGCTCAGGTTTTTCCACACTGTCCCGACGTCCTATCCCATGGCTCACTATGGTAGGTGAGTAACTAAAAGAGAGGAACGGAAGTTTTTCAGAAGAACGTTTTCAGGCCATCTCTGCTCAGTTAACAAACATGGGTGCCTACCCAGTAGATCTAGTTCCCAGTGTGCTAACATGGTATTTTTCTGCGTAAAATATCTAAGAAAAAACCATCTTGCTTAACATTACACAAGCGAATGTGTTTATGAGACGGAACAATATAATTCATCTATCAAAGCAGATTTTTTTCTTACAATTACAGAAGCATCTCAAAGCCCTTAACTTGTTTAAGGCGCCTGCGTGCTGGCTGTTAGATGCCTGCACATTGTCAGAGACTCTTCCCTAAACTGATAAGACTAACAAAGAGAAGGGAGAATCCCCATTGTACAGGGTAAAAATGAAGTGATTCACTCCAAGTCACAGATGCCGTCTGTGGTAAAGCTGGGAACAAAACTCTAATCCTCCCCACGTCTCAGGCTCTTCCCTGCAAATAATCCCTCACTTCATTGTGCTTTATTTCATCCATAACAATAAAATAATGCTGACTCTGCTAAGGGAGTGCTTTCATGCTTTTGGTGCTGATGGCTAAATGAGACATGAATGTGTCTGAACAATAATTGCAACTGATTAATTATGGCTGCAGGGTACCTGACATCACATCTGTTATTCTGATGCCTACTCGGCTTCATTCAGGGGTAGACCATGCTGGTGTAAAACACCTTCCAGGATCCACCACTCACTGTGATTGCATGAATGTGCGTCTGTGTTTTCCACATAGCAAAGCAAAAGGCAGCTGTCTCTGCAAGAAGCAAAACCATGATCTGGTGGGCTGTTTTGGGTCAGGCTGTCCCTGGACCTGGGCAGCTGTAGGAACAAATTCCTCTCTTTTGTGAGTGCCCTGCCACGGGGGCTCAGGCAGGGCTGGGCTGCTGAAAAGGTGGGAGGGAAGAGAGGCACAGCTTTTTTTGTGTGTGCCCAGGCCATCAAAACCACCTGGCCAAGGGGGCAGCAGATGAGCAACCTTTAAAGGGCACAGTGATTGTGTCCTTTCTGTCTGCTCATCACTTGGCTCCTCAGAATAGTCCTGTGTCTTACCCAGGACCTTACAGGAAATGGTTCTCCATCTCATACCAATATTTTGGATTATAATTCTCATTTTGCTCCAGGACTAACCTGAGACCTTTTGATTTTTTTTCCCTATACAGCAAGCATGAGGCCAACCTTAACAAGCCCAACAGACAGTGGTGCTGGCAGTTGCTGGAGGTGGAGAAGACATAGGCCGCAGTCCATGCCCTCAGGAGCCCAAACTGAGCATCTGAGCTGGGTTTCTCAGGTGGGTGTTACATTTGCCAGGCTTTGGGCTATTCTCAGAAGAAACCATCCTTGGGTTTGGCTATTCTGTTTTATTTGTCAGAAACTTACTCAGCCCAATCCCGGGTGAGTTTCTCAGTGTGCTGGTTTTGGCTAGGATAGGGTTAATTTTCTTCATAGTAGCTATACTAGGCTATGTTTTGGATTTGTGCTGGAAACAGTGTGGATAACACAGGGATGTTTTTGTTATTGCTGAGCAATGCTTGCACAGAGTCAAGGCCTTTTCTGCTTCTCACCCCACCCCACCAGCGAGTGGGCTGGGGGTGCACAAGACGCTGGGAGGGGACACGGCTGGGACAGCTGACCCCAGCTGACGAAAGGGATGTCCCACACCATACAACGTCATGCTCAGCATATAAAGTTGGGGGAAGAAGAAGGAAGGGGGGGACATTCAGAGTGATGGCATTTGTCTTCCCAAGTAACCGTTATGCGTGATGGAGCCCTGCTTTCCTGGAGATGGCTGAACACCTGCCTACCCATGGGAAGTGGTGAATGAATTCCTTGCTTTGCTTTGCTTGTGTGCGCGGCTTTTGCTTTACCTATTCAACTGTCTTTATCTCAACCCACGACTTTTCTCACTTTTACTCTTCCAATTCTCTCCCCCATCCTGCTGGGGGGTGGGGGGGTGAGCAAGCGGCTGTGTGGGGATTAGTTGCTGGCTGGGGTTAAACCATGACACTCAGCAAGTTTTCTTACAGAGGCCTTTACTGGTTCTTTGGGCAACATTGTAAGGGAGGAGTATTAACACTGAATTACTGCTGAAACAAGGTTTAACTAGCAAGTGTGAGAAGTGAGTCAGGCTTTCTCTATGAAACCTTTCTTGATACAATTAGATAAAGAGAAGGTAAGTAGCACTCAGCTTTCAAGATTTCTTTATCTTTGGTAGCTCTCACGGCCTTCCTCCAAGGCCCAGACTTCTGGCACAAAACTCAGCAATTTTAATTGATAGATGCAGATAGTACTGACAGATACACAAAGGTGTGGGTTGATGTATAGCTACTATCGGCATTCACATGGAGTGACTGGGACACTCGCTTTTGTCTTTGCAAGCCTTCCCCAATGAGTTCCAACAGAGTCTGTGTATTCCCACTGGCCCCCAGCACCAGATGTTGATGAGAAATTAAATTACATCCAGCAGCAGAAGTCAGCAATGGACAGCAGGCAGGGCGGAGGAGGGTGTCAGACCCACTCAGAAGGGTAGGGGGAAGTTTTGAGAAGATGCTCACAATTAGGGTTAAGTTTTCAAGGGTTGGGCCCTCAGATAAAGAACTTTGTGGAACCAGTCCCTTTTTAAAAAGAGTTTCACGCCCATTGAAAGCAGTGACTGATGGTTGTTAAGCACATCTGGAGCCCTAATCTTTCATTCAGGCCACGCTTTCTGTCTAGCTAAGGAAAATAAATCACATGCTCTTATTTCTCTCTCCTCAAACACTCAGTGATTTGAAAGCTGCAAATGTTGAAGTAGCAGAAGGAAATATTTTCTTCCACACAAGGCATAATTCCCCTGTGAAATGCAAGAATTCAGCAGGGTTCAAGGAGGGAAGAGAATTTTATGGTTGGACCTTAGAGGAATTATGCAGCCGGCTGTAAAGGAAAGTCATGGGTTTGATGTCTGAGTTTCTCAGTCCTTTTGAACGTCACATGCTGTCTGGAGAACAAGACCATCCATGTGTATTTTAGATGTTTTATTTATTCCTTTGGTTGTGATGATTGGATATGAAGATACTGTCACTTATAAAGAACAGAGCACAGAAAGAAATTTGTGCAGTAGGCACATGTTTCTATTGTTTTCTCTTTGGACAGGAGGAAGCAGAGCGATGTGATTGCAAAAGAGGGGTCATATCCCTACATACTTTTGTCTGTGTGAATATGTCTAAGATTATGTTCATGTTCCCCACAAATAGGTTTAAGTGCCCTGAAGCCCCTATGTCATGTTAAATGCAGTACCAGATCAAGGCTGCTGAAAATGATCTCCTACTGTGTCAAAAATGAATGTTTCATAATCTGTGGGTGAAATACCATTTTATCATACTTCAGGATTATCTTCTGGGAGGGGATAATGTCTACTGTAGTCCTCTAATTATACTACAATTTTTTTTTCCCCTAGAGACAGTGAAGGTCTTTTGTAAGGACTAGTGATTTTCTCTCTGTGGTATGATATATCTTTCATCTTTAGGAACCTCTGCTAGCTCACCATCATGGCTCATTATTCCAATTCATCACTGATGACAGTGAGAGATACTCACAAAAATGATAATACTTATTTATTCTCACTTTCAAACAAGGATGAGCCAACACACTCATTCTGTTTTTAAGTGACTCCAGTAGAATTGGCCTGTCAGATTATTGCTTTACTACCCACGTTGATAGGGTGTATATGTAGTAGTACATCTGTTACAAAGAAGATGCTCAGTGATTCCATCCAAAAAGGCTTGAGTCAGTTCTCAGAAATCTTTTATCTGTCAATCAGATGTGGAGATGACACAAGCTTTCCCACATGATCACCCACAGCATCTCAATCCCAGCCAGGTACGGCTGACTTCAGGAGCACTTGTACACTTTATTGTGTCTTCCTGCTCATTGTAATTTCTCTGTTGGGACTCCTTGAGGACCAGCCCAGATCTTTGCATTGATTTGTATAGGTCCTTGCATCGTGCTCTAAGTAACTTCACAAACATATGAAAAAAAAAAAAAATCTGTATTTTTTGCTGTCAGGTTCCTGAGTGCACTAATGGGCCTTAATGGCCCTGACCAACCTCACCTGGGGCCTCCAACCTGGGGACCAACACCCATGGGCCCCAGGGCTCTATTTACACTCAGCCCTGGGCCTTCAGTCTTTCCCTGCCAGAGCTATGTTAGAGGAGTGCTGATCTACAGACACAGCTGTAGAGTACCTTGCTCTAGACCTCAACCTGCAGACTGACTTCCTGGCTTGGCCTAAACGCTGCCTTGTCTCTGTGGATCTCCCTGGCCTTCACTGGACCTTATCCTTAACCCTGACTTGTGGATTGACTGCCCAACTTCACCTTGGACCTGCCTCAACACTGTGATATTGCCTTATGGTCTGGACTCTTGGTTGGACCTGGCTGCCATCTTCAGGGCTGTCCTTGGTACTGTGGGATGATGGGCCCTGACTTTGAGGTCCCTCCTGGCTTGGCTTCCCTCAGGGAGTAGCCCTGCTCTTTCTGCTCCCTGACATTTGCAGACCAGCCCACACTTCCTATGTGCAAAGACTGCAAATGATTTTATCTAGTTCACCTATTTGTCTTTATGTGAATGCAGCCTCTCTGGAGTACAATGTGGCTGTGTGGTAGAAAATCAGCCTACAAAGTCCAATGCAAGAGAATATGTGAAGGGCTTTTCACCAAAGAACCTTAGGAAATCTCCCCTCTCTTTTCAAAGCCTGCATGCAATACAGATCTAGTCTCAGGATCTCACCCAATGTGGTAGACTGTCTAATATTCAATTTGTTTACTTCTTTGTTGTGACAAGTCAGTTCTTGAGCTTGTTAGCTACCTCACTGTGTTGGAGATGAATGTAGAAGAAATGTCAAATGGGTCACACAGACGTAACTGAGAGCAGAATTAGGCTCTGTATTTTTGAGAAAAGTCACTGATTTAACTTTTGAGGTGTCATTCCCACAAGTCTGAGGAGTTTCGTATCTCTCATTGTGTTTGTCACTGTGGCCAGGAAAGCAGAAAACATTCAGTTAACAAAATGACCCATTTTGCACTGCCTGGACCACGTTTTCCTGGATGGGAGGTGTTTCTGCAGCTAAGCAAGTCATGGGGCACTTCAAGCAGGAGGGAAAACCTTCCCCTTATACTCTGAGATTCCAAGGATCCGCACGGCAAAGCACTCCTCCACAAGGCGCATGAGAGGCTACCAAAACTTGTGGTCATGTCTCCTCGTGGTAAGTGCTTGACATTTCCAGTTTGCTGCTTACCTCTGCTGCAGTCTTCCTTCTGTGTCTCTGCCCTGGGTGGACATGCTTAATGAAGATGGAGTGTGGGACCACAAGTGGTTTGACTCTTGGTGCTGATAAGAGCTGTATTTGGTGCAATAGGGTATGAGTCGCTAAATTCCTAAGCTCTCTGTATCCGGAATGCTTAGAGATCTCCTTGTAGTTGGAGTGGAAATAAAGATGTAGGTGGCTTAAATGTCAGAGAGGCTCCCAAACAAAATGCAGGGGTTCCCATTCCAGGTGAAGGTGTCAGCGTGCCCCGTTTTTATAGTTCCCTTCTTTCCTAGATGTTTGTGAATGGCCACAGGTAGCCCAGAGTGGTTTTCATCAGTTACTGCTGAGTTCAGATACTGCAACACTGCATCTTTCTCAGGTAGTTCATTGTTTGCCCTTTCCTATTGCTCTCATAATTATTTGTAAGGAGTTTCTGCTTTACTTGCTTGCAACATCAAGGTGAACTTAATGCATCTCTGGCAGCTGCAAAAGTGGCAACAGAAATGAGTATTTAAAACCAGTGCATTGTGCATTTGTAGGCCCTCTGTGGCTCATTCCCTCTACTGTCAAATTAGCTGATGTTATATCGTTGCTACTTAAGCTTAATACAAGCACAGATTTTGAACTGGACCTTAATGTCCTTGTGAACATTAACAAAGGATAGCAGCCTGCTTTCAGATGAAATAAAAAATCTTTATAGATGCAACGTACATATTTGTCCAGCTATTAAGTAGGGAGTTTCAAAAAATACCACCACCACAGATTTTTCTGTTCCCACTGATTTAAACTGGAATGTGCTCAGATACTCTAGTAATGAGTAACAGTGTAAATTCTTAAGTCAGATAATTACTCTTTCAGACAAAGAAGCTTTGGGCTTTTATTTATGTCTACAGGCTGTAATCTCTTCCAGGCTGAGACTTTCTGGGTGTCTAAAAGGCATCCAGTCCACTGCTAGCTCCATAGGGTGGTACACAATTACCTCTAGGCAGTGCCTGTAACATATAGGCAGTGTCTACAGTACTGGTTCTCCTTTGGTTTATGTAGGCTTGGGCGTCAGCGTTGGCATACTCTTTTGCAGCAGGATGCTGTATGCCATACAAGTTGCTTCTCCCATCTGAGGAATACGTTGCTGGTTGTTAAAATTACAGCGTCTCCTGATACAGCAGCAAGCACCTGAAATAAGTAACTTGAAGAATACTGTATAGTGGTGGAAATTTGGTTTCATACCAAGACAGAGCGTGTTTTAAAGTTAAGTACCCTCAGTAATGTGTGAGTCCCTTCAGTCTGAGTCCCTTCAGTCCCTTCGAATGTGCTCTGTCCTTGGGACCATCAGCAGCCCTTTCCCCAGTGTGGTGTAGCTGTTGCCGAGCACTAGGCCCTCCTTACGCTTGAGCTCAGCATCCCAGAAAGTAACTGTGTTCAGGAAGGAAAGCAGTGTGAAGTTCTTGCAGGGATAGGCTCACTATGGCTGAAAGTGAGAAAATGAGAACTTTGAATTGATATACAGCAGAAAATTGTTAAAATCACCACCTAATGCACAGTGTTGGTTTCAAAATTGGAACCCAGGTCAAAATCTTACTTTTTTTTTCCCCCTCCTATCTAGTCCTAATGTCTAAGGGTTTGCTTTTATTTGAGGGGTAGGGAAGACCAGCACAAATAAAGTAATTTGCCAAAAAAATTTCTTTTTCTCCTCTCTTTAAATTCAAATTATTTGAAATTCCTATGGGGAAAATTTTAGTGATATAAACTGTGAGGGGGAAAATGAGAAAATGGAAAAAGGAGAAAAACTTCGGTAGGTATATGATAAGATAAATGCCTGGAAAATGCACTGCACTGTGAAGCTTCCTTAGTAGTGTCCCAGGCAGTCAAAAGCAAGGGTAGCGCATGTAGGTTCATTTAGTCAGCTGCATAATAATTTGAACTTTCTTTAGAAGGAAGAGCCTCAGCGCTGTGGGAGACCCTCAAAGCAGCTTGAATTAAAGAAGGTTTCAATAATTAGAAGATCATGTGATGTTTGTAAGCAAGGCTTTGTGACATAGGGTGTGAAAATTCATTAGAATTTTCAATGCTTAAGTAGTCCTTTTGTGTCTTGAGAACGACATTTCTTTCCCATCATCTCACCATTATGAATACAGGGAAGAAAATATTTTTCTGGCTGAACTTCTCACATGCGTTTTAGCCAAAAGGGTTCTTTCTAAGAGAGTTTGAGGGATTCAAAACTAGCTTTTGTCCTTATTACCTTTACTCATGTGGGTCTAAACATGGTGTTACTGCAGAAAACTGAGCAACATCGCATGAATGTTACCATGTATCTGCTCATCCCGCTTGCCTTCCTCTTACTGTCTGTGTATGATCTTGTATTTGGTTTGTTGATGGCACTGTGGGCATGAGGTTTTCCATTTTGTCCAAAGAGAAGAGTAAACATATTTGTTTAATTTTCATGTGAAAGTTGAATATTCATCAAAACATTTTCTTTTGGATGTGTTTGTATACCCATTCCTCCAAGAAATTATACAAAAAGCCATTACAAAAGGGAAAATAAAAATGTTACATTTGGCCTGTCCTGGAAATCTGTAGTCTGATTTTTTTTTTTCAGAATGAGAAGGTAATTGGAGCTGACACATTTCACTTCCAATGAAATGGTGTTTCCTGATCCTGCACTAGAAAGCTCTAACCAGTACTAATTGGGAGGCTCAGTTTGCATGCATGGCCAGGATACTGGCTTCATTAGATGAAATCATTGACCTGTGTTTTATTAGGATTTGGACTTGATCAGCGATCCTTCCTGAGTATGAAGTCTATTAAAAAGATGTCTTTCTCTTGATTCAATGGTAACTTCTTTTTTTAAGAGTTGAGGCTTGGCAAACTGCTTTCAGTCTTAACACAGACATGAACATTTTATAGTCACTTTCTGCTGTCTGTCCGTGTTGGGAATCACCTGTCTCTGGGAGGCATACTTCTTGAAATGAGATATAAGCCACTCTGGCTCCCTTGCAGAGAGGTGAAGATATCAAAAACATGATAGCTGTGACAGTTGTATGCATCTCTGGAAAGAGAAGGGTCAGGGAGCAAGAGCAAGCTGCCATGCTGGGCACCCGTTTGCAGTAATCTCTGCAGAATCTTCACAAGTGTTACAGCTGCTAAGCAGGCAGAATTACTCTTACATGCTACACTGATCAGCTGAAGGTTTCCAGTGATAGCTGCAGTGGAAGGGAGTCTTATTTTTTTCCTTTAAGATCCTACTTAAAACTAGCTCATGTTTGCAAAGTGGTGAGGGAAGTGGTTTCAAGTGTTCTTCCTCTGCAGTGACTTGCCATTTAGAGAGCAGAATGGGGGTTCTGGGTGGTATTTTATCATGAGCGCTGAAAGAGCTTCAGGGCTGTGCAAGGAAGATAGTTCACTGCCAAGCTGATCCACAGGCCTTAATGGGGAGGAGGTCTGTGCTCCTCAGCTATTCTCACAGTAATTCCTGTAGGGAGGAGAACAGCATTAACCCCATTTCACAGAAAGGTGAAACAGACCAAGCTCCAGATCTGTGAAGATGTCGAGCACTTAGCTCCCACCAAAATCAGGTGGGCTGGTCAGGCATCCATAATAACTTCAGGAGGTCAGCAATAAGCAGTATGCCTAGAGGTAGTCTGCAATGGAGCAGGATGCTGATCTAACATATCCTCAGTCTCATCTTCACTTTTGTCTCCTCAATTACATCCCTGGAGGTATTTAAAAGACGTTTGGATGAGGTGCTCAGGGACATGGTGTAGTGGTGGTCTTGGTAGTGTTAGGTTTATGGTTGGACTCGATGATCTTAAAGGTCTTTTCCAACCTATACGATTCTGTGATTCTGTAATTGCCCCTATGGAAATTGCCTTTTCCAAACCATCCCTGGACTTCAGCACTGCTTGAACAATTATCTGCTTGAAATTCTGGATAAGGTTGAACACATGTATTAATGAGACCGATCCTCTGATGTGTTCAGGAGGGAGCAGGAACTTGCCAGGGCTCTCCATTGGTTGCCTGCAACCCCAACGTTGTGGCAGTGTCACCACACTAAGCTGGGGATAGTCTGTGAGCAGAAAAGTAGGGTAAGCAATTCCAACAATCCATGTTTCCATTTTATTGGGAAATTTGGCCTTCACACTTCTTTTGGCATCTAGTACCATTTTTTTCTTTTCATGCTTTAACTTGAGGCTAGATTCTCAGCATAATCCAGCTGAAGGGAAACAGCTGTTGGCTGAAGTCCTCTGGAAAGCTCTCCCTTGAGCTCAAATCTGACCATTCTTGGCATGAGCTCCTGCAGACAACAGGTGACTCATTTTGCTTTGGAAAGCGCAGCTGTATCCTCTGCTGTCTCCTCAAATGCTATAGGAAATTCATAGAGCAATTTCAGCTTTGCCTCTTCTGCTAATTGAAGAGAAGCTCTGTGCTTACCCTTTGCAACAGAGCCAAGCCAATCCGGAATACACATTTGATCTAGATTATCCCTTTACTCTTTGGTTTAAAGTAACACACAAGTAGAGCAAATGAACAAGGCTTGCCTCCCTGCTGAGAGATTTAGTGTGTGAGCCACGGCCACTTTAAAGGAATACTGATGGCTACTGTAAATGAATTGGTAAAAAGAATCATATGCCTCCACTAAATTAGAGTTCTGTCAAAACGCTCAACAGATTTACAGTCCAGACCTACCTGAAACACTAAGGAATTAGCGAAGAAAGCTTGAGGGGTTTTTTTTGTATCCCCGATTGCCCTACCTCCCGCACTAGCAATGTCTGTCACTGGAGGCAAACAGGACAAGCTTTTATATATCCTGATTTATAACAGCATTTTCCAAAGTGGCTTTCTGAAATTGTAAACAAAATGTTCACACAGTAAGAGGGAGGAAATGCCAATATATTAAAATCGATGTACCAAATTGTGTGCTATCCTGAGAGTACTTTTGGCCAGGGGATGGAAGTGACCTGCGTTTGGCTGAACAGGGATTGATTCTCCTCTTTTGCTATTTACGCCAACACAAATGTGTAGCGTCTTTGACGTCAGTCCACAGAGAATGGGCACGAGTACAAGGGCAATTGGGCCCGTAAGGTTTCCACTTGATTGCTAAGTCAGGCAAGGGGGAGCTGTACCTGCGAGGGGCTTCACCTCCTAAAACAGACCATCTGCAGAAACGCTGGGTCTCTGTGTGAAGTCTGTGGCTCCCATGACAGCATGGTCCTGAAAGGAGGGAGGAGAGAGCAAGGAAACTTGGCTCAGGCCTATCTTGAATAAAAGCCACCATTGCAGATGAGCTGAGTTTACCGCCCCAAAAGCTCCTCTTTTTGGTTACATTTTTCAGTTGGAAGAGTCAGATGGAGTATTTGCGTTGGCTTTCTGCCTAGGCCGTGCGAATTCTCAGGGGTGGGGAAAATGTTAGTAAACTAGTAAGTATCCAAGAACTGGAAGAAAATAGGTTGGGTTGTCAAAGTCTTTTTAATCTCTTCTGAAAAATATTTCCTCTAGGAACACTTTCCTGTTTGGAACAGGAGCCTAAAAAAAAATCCCACAGCAGAGGTGACATGTCTTTTGCTGCCACCGCAAAACTTTTTCTTAAATCTGGCTGATTACCTGCATCCCCAAATCCCCACTTATATACATAGTACATCTTGTTTGGACTCTGCTGCTACAGTCACTGAGCCCATGCTCCATGCTGACCACACTCTGGCCGTTCCTGGATGGTGCTTGGTGTGCTTTCAGGCTCCAGAGCACCCAAAGGCACAGATTTGAAGCCAGAGTTCAAATCCATCTGCCAGAGAGAAGGGCAATGTGTACCAAAACCAGCCCAGGAGTTGTACCACTCTGCTGTTTCCCATAGCTGCATGGCCATCACTGCTGCTGTTGCTGAGAAAAGCTGAAGGGCAGCCTTTTCTGTGTCCCTGGCACTGAGATGCTGTGCAAGATCCCAGCCTGCGGAACAGACTCTGGTTGCTAGCATGGCAGGCTTTGCAGACAGTTTGTACTGAGGCTGGTAGCGGGAGGGGTACGCTGCCGGTCTAAGAGGGAATAGAGGAGTTTTGGCTTGTAGTGTTGGCTTCTTGTGTTGTTCTCTGCTGCTGGTTTGAGCACAGAATCGGATTTGGGTCGGAGGGAGCTGTGGCACAGCTCTGTCCTGGGTGGGCAGTGGGCAGTAAGATGATGGTCTGGGCTGTGCCTCTCCAGTGATTGTGCTGCGTTCCTGTTGTGGGGAGGCTCTGGTCCACTTGGGTCCTGCTTGTCTCTCCCCGATGGGGCTCTTTAACCCAGGAGAACAGCAAAGCCTAGCCTGTGCTATAAAGTGGGCACAAGGCCTTTGCTCTACCAGCTGTCTCACCTCACTCAGTGCTGGGGTGGAGAGCAAATGAGTTAATTGCCTATTGCTGTGAAACTGAGGCCTGCTGCTGAGGATGGGGCTCCTCTCCCAGCTGTGTCATGGTCTTGCTCTCTAATGCAGGCTGGAGCACGCTGGTGTATGTACACAAGCCATGAGCTTATTGCTCCATGGGGTTTCTGTGCAGCAGCACACAAATTCCAGAATGATTCAGTATTTCTCAACATATGGGTCTTATGGTAGCCACCCAGCCCTGTGATCTGTGTAACCCTCATCTGGTGCTAGCTGGTGAAATAGTGATATTTCTCCTGTTTCACCAGGAGCTACTCTGAGCTGTGCCCTGGGAGTTTTTGGGGTCCATCAGAGCCCCAGCCGCCCTCTAAAGGCCAAACAGCCCTTTAGTGCTGGAGTGGAAATAGCGGCTGGTTTGCAGTGTGGGTGTCCCACCTCAGTAGGAAAGGGAGATGAGGTCACCGCCTGCCCACCGAGCCCTTACTGGATATACAACCTCCCACTCAACGCAGGTCTCAGCGCAGTTGGAACATTGGTGTTGCTTATTTGTCCAACTGTGTGTGTTTCTGAAGACTAAAATTAAGAGATCAAAGTATCTTTTGGGAAAGACTGATGCTCCTAAACTGGATGCTGTGAAATGCTGCTCAAAGAATTCAGTGGTTTGGGAGCTCAGCTGCATTGGGTCCTCATCTGTCTGTCTCAGTGGCACTTTCACAGGCAGCAAAGCTACAGCATTGACCCTACTGATTCACTAGGCAAGTTCTCAGTTCTTGTTCCTCTCCCTTTAGACTTCCTTTCCCCCCCGCCTCTTTTTAGCTTGAGGTAATTAAAAATAAAAATGCTGGGTTCTGCTTTATCACGGTCCTCTGGGAAATGTGTAGAGGGGACCATATAAGTTTCATCAGTACCTTTATAGTAGGGCCCTTGCTAATGAATGGCCTCTGGTGGGTGGTGACAATGCAAATAAATAACAACACTCAGATGGAAAATTCCGCAGATGAACTGAAATGGTTTCTGAAATTCCTTTCGAAGTGAGAAAACAACTGTACCTCAGCAGAGAGCCTGCAGTGAGGGGATCCATCATGCATAAAGGAGTAGAGAGCAAAGGGAACATCTGTGAGTGCTTAATTCAAATGCTGAGGGTCCAGAAAACTTGGTGAGCAAGATTGTATTTCATATGATCTGGAAGTGTACCAAAGAGTAATGGAACTACATAGGAAGCAAAAGATATGCTATATGTGGCTGCTTACCCTTTATGGCACCTGAATTTCCTGGGTAACTCAACTCATCATGAAATGTTAGCATCAGAAATGAGATACTCTCGCATATGAATTCTGGCTTATGCTGTTGTTGCCAAATGTTATGCGGATGCTGCAGATGAGAAAAACCTACTTTCCATACAAAGAAATACTCACCATGAATGAAATGCATTTGTTTTTTCAAAATGTGATTAGCAATCCACCGGAGCTTTTTTAATTTTTGTGTCCATCCGGGGATTGCCACCTACATCCTTGCTTTTTCATTATATGAGGAAATAACAGATTTCATATGGTGAGAGAATGAAATTACCTCATAGGCCTTCTCTGACACATGTGGCAGATCGTACCTTCTCCCCCAGTGACAGAGTGAGTCATTTTGGAGTAAATTTGGCTGGTTTGTAATGAAATGAGCAGGGAATATTTTTTGAAGCAGTCTGAAAACGGGCTCAAATAAAAAAATTATTTCAGCTGTTTGCATCATGGCTTGTTCCTGTTCCATGACTGTTCTAGCAAATTCAGCTGGCAGCTCCCAGCCCTGCTCGCTGACTGGTGCTTTACATCAGCCCTGCTCCTGCTGGAGCCGGTGCTGCGTTGTGCAGGACGAGAGACTGCTTGCTGTGCTTGGGAGGCTTGTGATCAAGGCCTGCCCATAAATCTGGGCTCACCCCATGAAACTTCTCCTAAAAGTTGCAGCCAAACAATGGGGAAACTGAACCAATCCCATGTGAACTATGCTGCAGACCTTCAGAAGTGCTTAAACACCAGACTCGTCATGGTTTCAGTTCACTTCTTTTCCTGCTCATTTTTTAATAGCTACATTGAAAAAAAATCACAGAAAAAGTGCTGATATGAAAGGCATCATAAAAATCATTGGCACTGTGTTATGATTTCTGCCCTCGTGCCCATAGTCCCAGACTGTACTCAAATGGAACAGGTAATTTCAGTAAGATCCTTGTGGCCATGTTTTCAAGTCCTTGGCTCCTGCTGAAGCCCATGAATGTGATTAAGGTGCTCCAAACCACCTCCAACCCAGCACATCTTCACTGTGATGTTTGCCCAGGGTCTGGAGCCTGCTCTACATGCCTGAGTGAGAGCTCTAGAAAATATAATCATACATTTAGGTGCCCAGATCTCCACTTGTCTTTATTTTCTAGACTTGCTTTGGTTGTAGAATCCTCTGGAAATACTTAGGTGCAAAGACGTCCAGTATCTCGACCCCCAGCCCATCTCTCTGATCTCCACTGGCACATTTGACATGAAGTCTATAAAATAAAAAAAGAAAAGAAAAAGACTTTCATAAAGTTCTTGCATACTCTAAGGCAAAGACTTTTGATCAGTGAAGACTAATGCTTCTTAACATGGGACAGGCTAGGTGCTATAGTATGTTTTGCTTTTGCTGGCTGATCTTGAGCAAATTACTTCCAGGTAACTGGGCCTCCTTTTTCATTTCCTCCTCTAAAAGAGAGGGATGCTGAGCATCACATGTAGTCAGATGCTCGGGTGTCATGGGAGTCAAAGCCTTAAGAAAGTTTCTTGGAGAGGAGAGGGTAAAGATAGAAGATTCAGTAATGCTCAGATATGTGCATTTTCCAAGTTTGTTGGGTGTTTTGTTTAGAAAAAACTTTTATAAAGGTTCAAGGAAAAAAAAATCCTCTTAGAGTTTCAAAACAAAATATTTGGATTTTTTAGTTGGAAATGTCTTGATTTGCAATATACTTCAATGTGACTTAGATATTAAAAATATTTTTAAATGGCTGGAATGAAAACTTTTTTGTTTGACCTTAAATATGGTTCACTTAACCTTCTTCAACATCTTTTAAAATGCAGCTAGATTTTTTTCTAGTTGGAGCTGAAATGCCATTTTGTTGCATCTTTCATAAACTAAGAAATCTGTTATTGCTACAGCTCTATCCATAAACTCACTAGAAATATACACTGGCTGTACAAAACAATATTAAATTTACTGTAGAAATTGGCTGCTTTGACTTATCTGGTCAACCCTATATAAAGCATGTATAAAACTGAAATCAGACACTTCACCCTCTGGACGCTTCATAAGATTAATATGTGCAATCTACAGTTTAAGAGGCGAGGTAAACCTGAGATTGTGGCTGCAATTGCCTCTCAATTAAAATATGACGCTTTGTTGTGAATGATTAATGACTGGGAATCTCTCACCACCTCTGTTTGCGGAGCTGGGTTTGGCCTTCGTGTCCCTCCCCAGGACTGAGCTCTGGACACAGTTGTTTTTGATAAGCCCTGAAATTCCCAAGCTGCTTTTCTTTTCTGCAGAGTGATGCTATCATGATTTATGAAAAAATCAGCTCCTGGAGTTTGTTTTGGTTGGCATGCAGACAAAAGACTCCAAACCTATTTTTTAATAGAGAAAGGTTAGGTGGGAGGCTTTATGCTGTGCTTCTTGAGTGGAAAACTTTGCAGCTAAATTGAGAATAATATTTTTCAATCTAAACTGACCTTTATGCTGATATATCCTCTGTCATCTTGGGCTCTTTTAAACTGTGCCTAACTCCTACAGGCTTATAATTGTCCTTTATCACTTGCAAAGGAGGCAAAAGTACTAAGGACCTTGTCAAAGACAGACACCTTTGTTCCTTTTCGAAATTAAATGGGTCTGTGCTTTGGCCTGACTTCCAGCACCACCTGTGCCACTGCCGTGTCTCCATGTTGCCCCTTCATTAGCATGGTCTCATTTGGGCATGCTGCGTCCACCTGCTTTGTGTTTCCTGAAGGCACTCGGGGCAAATTTCTCTTCATTGGCATCTCTGCCATGTTTTGCTTGGCCCGTTCCTTGCTTTTAGCAGAATTGGGACATTTAGCTGCTTGTCTGGGGGGAGGGAGTTGCGGGAATAAGTGAATTTGTGATGCTCTGAAAGGGAAGATGCTTTGTGTGGTTTTGAGGAATGGACATTTTGAAAATAATGTAGTTCATAAAAATAATGGAAACAGCAGTAAAATAGTGGAAGGAATTCTAAAGAAAACTAATAATAAGAACTTGCTGAAGCCGATTTTTTTTAAAGTGGACTGGATCTTTCTCCCCAGTCTGAGCTCTTGGTAATGGCACAAGTAAGAAGTATTTCTAACTATGCAGTGGCAGAGGCACATGGCTCTAACTGTTCTGCATTATAAACCCCATACAGACCATGGGGGGATATCCCTCATGCTGTAACAAGGTAAGCTTATCAGGAAGGTGGGGCTTTTTGTTGGTTTTGCTTTTTTTTTTTTTCAGTGGCAATACTGACTATTCAAAGACACAGATAGTTTGAGACTTGCCATTTCTTTCGTCACTGGAGTTGGTCCAGAAGCTTCGGACACAACTTTTGCTTTTTATTCACATCAGGAAGGAGAATGAATTAAAATAAAAACTTTATACAAAATAGTCTATCACAGAAAATGGTTCTGGGAAAACTGGGTGGGTGTCTCCCATCTCCACTCAGGGCTGCAGGCTGGTGGGAGCCTGCACCCTGGGAGCTCCCAGCTCACTGGGCCAGAGGCACCTGACCCCAGAACCCCGGGCTCTGAAGCAGCAAGTCACAGAGATGACTCCAGAACTAGGATTTACCCTTTGATGGAAATTTCAAAATGCTGGGCTTTTCTGTTTAGTGGCTATTTTTAACCAAGGTGAAAACAAATTTCAAGAACGCATGAAACTTCTACAAAGTGGAATTAGCACAAAATTCTGCAAAATGCCAGGTGGAGATTGTGCCATCTCCAAGGTTAATATCTGCCCCTGGGACATAATTACCATTCTGTGTGTGCGTGTATGAGAGCTTCAGGTCAAATAGTCTGAAATAGTGTGTGTCACAGCCCCCCCAGAGCCGTGTGCTTGCAGCAGCAAATGGGAGGTGGATGTAGCATGAGGGATGCTGGGAGTGTCTGGGGGCACCAAGGCTTGCTGGGAGTGTTTTAGGGTACAATGTAAGGAAGAGGAAGACTGCTGATGTCGCCTTATCCCTCTTGCTTTTGGGGAAGCAGCCTTTGGAGTGAACCATCTCCTGAAAAACGCTCAGGAATTGCCTTCAAGCAGTCCAGACAAAGCCAGCTGTCAGTGATGTGGATGATGAGGGTCCACAGCTTTGATTTAGCAGGAACACAATACCCTTCTTTACTGACAGTGCTCAGCCCTGGGCTATCTGTTTGACCACAGCCCTAAGCAAGAGCCATTCGTCAGCTGAGCTGACAGTAGTGTTTTGCTTTGGAGCAGTGGCGTCGTGGGGAAGTGAATCCCCCACTCGCTGCTGTGTTGGTTTGGTTTGCAGAGCGGTTTTGGTGTATGCAAACAAGAGTCTTATGGAAGGAAACACAAGCAGAAGCTCTGCTCTGTACCTCCTGGCATCAATTTCCCCAGCCTCTGTCACCCAACCATTTGAAAGCAATTCATAAATGTTAACTGAAGTGGTCTGCATTTCATGGCAAATCACATCCTATTATTTTGAATTTAGCAATCCACTGTGCTTTGTTACTCACACCAAAAGATGGGGTAAAAATCTACCTCTTCCAGTGGTGTATTAAGACTGAGCAGAGGAAAGGGATGATAGTAGTCATGTGGGCTTAGCTGCAGACATCTGATAGAAATGGCTGGAGTATGCCAAGGAGCAGAAGGCATTCCTGCCCAAACACAAATTAATGCTATGGGATTCAAGTGGCCAACTTCCTTTAGGTTCCTTTGCAGTTCCCACCATCCATAATAGTAACTGGGCTCACAGTTGTAGAACAACTTTGTGAACTCCGTAAAGCATCATTGAAATAACTGATTTGTGGATCACCACTAGGTGAAAACTCTTAAGCAATTTGTCCATTTTTGGAAGCTTCCAAACAGCCTTTTCCTTCCTATTTTCCCAGCACAACTTACTTTTATGAAACCTGCTTGAGAGCCTCTGACTTTTAGGCCAAAACCAGAAAGAAATATATGAAGATCAACTTTCATTTGGATTGCATCTCAGCAGGCAGTTTGCTTCTATAAGGTTAACCTGACCTGGGTTGTTCCAGCAGGCAGAAATGTTTTTTTCATAAAGGGACGTTTATCAACCTGTCTCAGCTTTTCAGATCAGAAACTGACTTCTTCCAGCCTTCTCCAATGTATAGTTCATAGATAGAGAGCTTGATTCTTTCCCTTTTATATCTGACCAGCTCTTATTTACAACAGTGTAAATTGAGAGTGATTCACATTAAGCTAACATAGTTTCAATGACGTGATAGTGGTTTAAAACGGGGAGGCTGAGATGTTTTCGCTTATTGGGGATTCACATAATGTCTGGAAATCACTTAAGGTTTGGTTTCTTAAGGTTAGCAATGTGCATCTCCTTTACTAAGAGACATTCCACATTTTGGAGTTAATTTGCAACTCCCTTTTCAACATGTTTCTCTTAGCTATTGATCAAAATATTTGCACTGTCCGTGTAAATACACCAACAGGACCAAATTTTTCCCCAGTGCATTTTTTCCTCACTGGCTCCTTTGGAACAGTGTCAGGAATGAACTTGTTTCATTGTTTGTTTCCAGTTATTTCTGGGATCACGCATACAATCCCCACAGAGCCTTTCTTAATTTTTCTCATAGGTAAAATAATTTTCTTGCTTGCTGTTATGCAATATGTTATTTGCTTCACTTTTATTGATTTTGCTGGCTTTCACACATTTTGTACAGTTGTTACTCTGCTATTAGAGCTTGCTTTCTTCAACAAAGCAAATGGCTTGCAAAGCATTCTGCAAAAACGTACCAGTGTTCAGTATAACACTGTTAAACTTCCTTAACAATTCTTCCACTGGTGAGCTTCACTGTTTTTCTCTGGGCCCCTCACATTAATGTTCTCGTAGGCTGTAGAGTGGTGCTGGGGCCAGTGGCCCACGCAGTGTTTCTGTTGGCCTTGTAGATGTATTCTGTGGATCACTAGTCTGCCTAGCAAGATGTATAAGCATTTCTGTACTTTCCGCTAATATATATGGAGTATTGTTTT
Organism: Ciconia boyciana; assembly: GCF_034638445.1. Taxonomy (NCBI): domain Eukaryota; kingdom Metazoa; phylum Chordata; class Aves; order Ciconiiformes; family Ciconiidae; genus Ciconia; species Ciconia boyciana. The sequence continues at coordinate 107,621,582 of NC_132936.1, read as the reverse complement.
TCTTATTTTCTTTTCTATATGAAAAAATAAGACAGTATTCTTGGTTCCCAGTGCCCTTCCTTAGCCCTGTCACACCGCAGACTTTGGCTTTCCTGCCTCTGCTCTTGTCCTTTTTTCTCCTCATAGCTTCTAAGCGGTGCAGTATTTTGGGGTGCATGCTAGGGTCCTGAGGACACTTGAGTGTGTATCTTTTTCAGTCTTCCCTTTTCCTTTCCCTTGGCTCCTGGCAGACTGGTGATCAGTTGAAGTCAAAATAGCCAGCTGAATGGCCACAAAATTCCCTGATTGCAAGTGACCCTGTTTGTACCAGCCCCATTCCTGCTGAGGAATATCTTTTCCCTGGAGGGAGTTACTATGGGAATGAGCTGACACTCGTTTGGATCACAGATAGCGGAGTCAGGCACTGTGGAAACTCTAGGCCCTTTTTGTAGAGGTTTTCTGTCGTGACTTGGACCATGTGGCCCCTTGGGGCGAGGCACTGCATAGCTCCTCAGATGCCGGGATGCCTGTGCACTGTGCACAAGGTGGGCAGGGTACCCGGTGCCTCTTGTGACCGTTCCTGGGGCAGAGCTGATGGTGCCCTTCTCCATGCACCAGGAGTGAACCTCAGAGCAGCCCGGCCCTTTGTTTCAGCCAAAGCTGCTGCAGCTCTGGAGATGTCTGTTGGGATGGGATTAGGAGGCCAGGAGGGATGTGCAGCACTGTATCACGTTACCCCAAGACGATGTGGAAAGCCTTTGGGGAGGTTTTCATGGCGTGGCTGGATAAAGTCATGGGTGACCTGGTCTAGCGCTGGTGGTAGACAACGTTGCTCCAAGTGTGGGGCTGGACTAGAGACCACCAAAAGTCCCCTCCAACTGACATTTCTATGAATCTATGATGTTTGTTTTGATGGAAAACCAAACTGACAATTAAGCAATGTTGCAAATAAATAAAAAGAACAGGAAAGCTACACTGTGAAGTAAAAGTAAAACAGAACCACGAAGGAAGAAATGAGATGAGGGAATGTCCAGATGTTTTGCAATAAATTCTGATGACAGATTTCAGCAGAAAAGAAAGCGACCAAAGACAGGTCTTTGAGCATCTTAAGGGAAATAAGTTATTTATTGAAGTTAATGTTGAAGTTAATGGGACTTTACAGCAAGAAGATTACAGCAGCATCTGTCAAAAGCTGCAATGACAGACATGGTAGTAAAACAATAGCCAGAGAGGTGAAGGAGAAACAGAAATGGATTACAGCTGGGCAGCTGTAGGATGAAATGGGTGAAACACAATAAGAAGGTTGTAAAGCCTATTTTTTCATAGCTGTTCTCCAAAATTGATGTCTCATCTTCAAAGACCTGTATCTTTGAAGACAAGTCATTTTAGCTAAGGAGTCCTTGAAACATTGCTGTACAATTGACATAAAGGCAAATCCCCATTGCTGTGCCCCTATACGTACTCTGTAGACTGGCTCCAGAGAGGTGGCATCTCGCTGTGCAGCAGAGGGTGGTGACCAAAAGTGCAGGCTGGCTTGTGGTGCCAGCATGTAACACTCTGTGGGTCAATGCCTGTGGGCACTGATTGTCTTCCAAGGACAGAAAACACTTTCCTGAGAGCTATAGCCAGGAAGCGTGGAGCAAATGTTCAACGGTTATGGGTAAGGGGGGGAGTGAGAGCATGGCTCTTCCTCTTCCACTTGTGGGCAGAGGGTGGAGTCATTCAGGATGCATTCTTGATGTTATTTTGGACCCTGAGAAAGCTGGGTTTCTCTTCTCTTCCTCTTTTATTTATTTACTTATTTTTGGTTGCCACATAGGAACCCTGGGGAGGGCAAGCTTCTTGCAGCCCAACCCTAGGAGCTGTTGAGTGAAAATTATGTAAATCCTGAGAACATTGTATGTGTGACACAAGCTGTTCAACAATGATCTTCCTCTGGTACGACAAGGATTCATTAAATGTAACTGCTTGGGATCCAAGAAGGGCAAAACAACAGGTGGAGGCGCTTCAAAAAGCAGCTGGAATGTGGCAGCCGATGTCACCCGAGCCTCATTTGCTCCAATAATGAGGCGCACAGTGATACAAAACCAACATGGCATTTACAGTTATGGCATGATAAATGTTCTCCTGTGCTTAACAGCGTATCACATAGTTTTTATTCCTGTACATGGAGATTAAAATAATTGATAGGAGACCTCTTTTTTGCTCATCCCAGTAATGGACAGGAAGTCTTTGTAACTTGGTCAAGTGAATGAGTGAACCAGCCGTTTGACAAAGCCCCTGAAGTTGCTGTCTTTTGCTCAGCTGCCCACTGTGATGAAATGATTGGGCGTAGCTATGGACACAGCATGGCAGAACAAGGATCCATGTGCGCTGCGGGAAGCACGGTACTTTTTGGTTTCTTTAAGCAGAGAGGCAATCTCCTCCTGGCCAGCTGGCAAGCATAGGAAACCATATGATGTTCATGTTCTACAATGGCCATGGGCAGGTGTATCACTTCCAGGAGATGGCCTTAATTATTCCATTACAAGAACAACAAAATGAAAGTTATCCAAAAGCCTGTTGTCCAGGAGACAGGGAGCAATGCCTGAGTAGCTGTCTTATAGCATGTCCTCCAAAACTAATGCTTGGGCCTGATGAAGGATGTACCATCTGTGACCAAAGAGACTAACTGAGCTTTTCTGAGATTATTTCCAAGAAGAGTTTGTCTCTAGCACGTTGTTCTATCACAATACACTTGGAAAGGTAAATGGTTTTAAACTTATCACAGACCTTGGAAGGAAAAAAACATCTGGGCTTCACGGAGGAGGAAGAAATAATGTAAGGATGCTGATTATACTGTTGTGACCTAAAATAAGTCAGTTTAATTCAGCACCTGGCTGAGTCTTAAACCAAGCATACATTAGGTACTGTGGTTATGGTGAAAACAAACTTCTGGTGAAAATACAAAGGGACATATTGTTTCACAGGCTGCCTCAAAATGTTAAGATTTGCTTTGCTCTGCCTGAACTTAAAATGGCAAGTGTCTTTGCAGCAGAGAAGAATTGTGCAAGAGGAATAAAAAACCCACAATAGGTATTGTCTGCCATGCTGTCTGGCTAGCACTGTGTAACGGTTGTGTGTAGAAGTAAGGCTTTCAATTTCCAGCAGTTAAGAAAACTCCATTTTAAAAAAAAATAAAAATTAATTCCCATGTCTGGAGCTAAAGTAGCTGATTTGTCAGACTAATCCACAAACTATTCTAGTGCCAGTGCGTCCATTTGCCCCAATATTTATTGCATCTAAGCTTTCAGGACACTATGACCAGGACCACAAATGAAATAGAAAAGGAATAAGTCTGTGGTGAATTCAGAGCTGGGGAAAAAGCAAGTGAGCACAAAATATCTGTGGTTTGACATAGCAAAGGACAGTCTTTGCTTGGGGATATTCAAGTTGAGCATATTGATTTCTGAAGTAATTAACATATGGTTCCTCATGATCCATTTACCCTTTCTACCAGTGTATGTTCAGGCAGTGATAGTCCAAAATCAGGACTGCTCTTGCTTTTACTGTGGCAAAGATTTCAAAGAGAATAAAAATTATCATACCAATTTCAGACAGCAAGCTAAATTAATAAGCATCCTATAAAAAAATTAATTTCTCTCTTTTGGAAGGAGAGGTGGAATTTAAGTAAAATGTGTTGAACTGAAGTGTGAAGGTGAGGTATGGCCAGAGAGCACAACTGGTATATGAAGCTAATTGTTCCACCATTTTGAACAGACCTGAACAAGAACATCAATTAGAGGAATTTTATCCTTGAAACTTAAAATTGTCTTCAGTATGGCACAGGCGTGGAACCTCAAGAGAAAAGGTCAATGAAAGATTTATCCTAAAATAAATATGTTTGGGGCGACATATTGTTGTGACTGTGGAGTCAGTGGTCTAAAATAATATTGAGAAATGTATTTCATTTAAGTTAACAGTAATATGGAGTTCCATTGGCCAGGCCTTTTTGAAATGTCACTGAAGTAAATGGAATTCTTTGTCTTAGTGGGCCCTCTTTAATGTTTTGGGCAGAGTTATCTTGAAGTTTATATAGAGGGAAGAACAAAGAAATGAAGAAATTTTAAGGTGTTTGTTCTGTTAAAGAGTGTCTATGTTTTCAGGTTTCTATAGCATACTCTGGTGCAAATAAAATGGCAGATGTAATTTAGACAGGAAAGGAGATCTGACATCTGTGAAAGGCTCTGTACCCAGAAAACAAGTTGTAAGACCAATAGGTTGTACTCTTTGAAACTATATTTATAATTGCTTTTTCCTGTGGCATGGGAGAAAGCAGACTGTGAAGGTACAAGGTCATCCTCCTCCTGTTTCTTGTGTACATCAGCAGTCGTCTTCCAGCAGAGAGATTTTAAGATTCAGCTGGATCCTGTCCTCCGAACAGACTCAGATTCAGGCTCCTTTCAGTTCTTAGCTTTGATTTTTACTTAGGCAGCCATTATTGCAATGAGGGAAGATAAACAGGAGCAAATCCTCTTATTTTCCATGGCTTTTTTCCTTTCAGCCAGCTATAGACTGTGAGTAACCTAGTATATGAACCAAGAAAAGGAAGGGAGAGGGGTTAGGGAAGGAGGAGAAATAGCATAGTGAGTCACCCTGTCCACTATCTGCCTGAAGATCTATATTCTGCTCCCCTCTTAAATATAGAAATGAGTTCATTCAATTATTAACTCTTGCCAACTAAACATTTGGTATGAAGGGGGCTCTTGGATGCTGATTCATAGTGATGGATCTCTAAAGGAAAACTGGAGCAATCACGTATAATCTCTGCAATAAATCTTGACTAAAGCAGAAGATATGTATTTAAAAATGCTTTTATTCAGTGCCTGTCACTTCTGTGTCCGTTAAACTGTGAGCAACACTAACGACAACTGATAGGTGCTTTTCCACAGAGATTGTCTTGTGGGCTCCAGATCCCACTCAAGTCATGGGTTTTAAAGGATAACAGGACTTTCCTTTAACCTGTGGAAGCTTCCTACTACCCACATAATCTCATAGTGGTTTAATATTCCGTGTTTGGAGGCTCACACTGTCACAACTGCTCCTGGCAGATCACCATACTCACACAGACTACCTATGATTTCAAATGGCGTCTCACCTAGGCAAAGGGGTAATAACCTCATCTTGAAATCAGATAGAGACGTAACCCAAACGCATCTAACACCAGGTTTTAATTCCAATGTGGGACACTAGCTCATCTCTGCGAGTCAGTAAGCAGAAGCACATACTCACTGGATCTGCCTTGCAAGGATGCCACACTGGTGTCAAATGTTTCATTACCTGTGTGCTGAGGTGTTGAGGATGCCGCTGTGTCAGTAAGGTGATATAAGGAAGTCAGTGAGACTTTGCTTTTAGTGGTTTATGTTTCTCCACCATGAGATATTTTGCCAGGAACAGTTTGAGGGCTGCATTGGAAGTTTTAGGATGGGAAAAGATGCTTGGGAAGGTACTATCATCTTATGAGTAAATTAATGCAGAGACATGAATTTGAGCCAATAGGTAGATTAGCACGTTAAAGAAGAACTTCGAATATCTGAGCTGCCCTAAGTTGTCAGGGGAAGAGTTTTGAAACTCCAGGAAATTTCCCTACTTATTTTAGGATCTGAAAGCTAGGTGGGAATCAATAGTGGAAAATATTTTATTCTTCCATGGGAAACAGATGAATTGGCATCTGTCCATCTTGTATCTGTGATGGTGGTTGAAGGTAGATATTAATTTAATGCTCTCCTTCCAGACCGATCAAGTTCTTGGTTGCAGAAGGCTGTAGATGCTGAAATAAAAAAATCAAGCAATACATCCTGTGCTCAGAGGCACCGTGGAAAAATATGGTTGCACTTGAAAAATGTATGTTACTCTGTTTCCTTTTACCTTGGACAGGCCAATGATATGTGTTTCATCTTGGTTTTCAAAAATTATTAGCATTCGTTTCACCTTGCTTGCAAAGCTTCACTTACAAGAGCAACTTTTTCCTTTTGTAGCGAACCTGTTTCATATTTCCAGGATCAACTTTCTCATTGTTTTTTCAGGAGCTAAAATGCCATGAAGAAGGGGAGGGGAGTAATAGTTCTGGCTCTCCTCAAACAAGAGCTGTGTGAACTTCTACCATGCAGGTGGCCAAGTTAATCCAGGCCTTTTATTCATAATTTGCTTTAATCGTTTGAGTTTAGCCTTAATTGCTGGTTTGGGTTTGTTACTGTTCTGCTGGAGTGGTGGTGCAGCAGACCATAGCCCAAAGGAGGCCCCCAGATTCCTTTCTTCTTGTGGCTCATCACTTCCTGCAGCTTAAGCTAGATGTGAGCAAAAGCCATAGTAATATTTGAATCCTCAGATCTGAAAGAGTTTGCCTCAGATTCAGAGGTGTCTATCCCTTGAACCAAATGCAAAAAGAGACAGGCATTGCAGGAGCTCTGGAGGCCATGCCTGCTTCACTCTTTTTCCTGGCTGCTTACCTGCCTCATGTTCATTGAGGTTTTTTTGCCATCAGGGACTGTGACTGAAAGTGGGAAAGCTGCTTGGCCATCGGGGCCTGTCAATCCAATTCATTCCTGTTGTGGGAGGAGAAGGCGGCCCAAAACCTTCTGGAAGATGGAGTGGTGCAGCGCATGTGGTCAACCTGCCACTGACTCCCGGGTGAGGGGGCTGTGAAGGAAGAGACTTTGCTTTCTCCCTCCAATGCTGTTCTGTTTAAAGGGGGGAAATCCCCACTGGGAGACAAGGGAGAAGGAAGATAGTGAACGGAAATAAGTACAGCCAGAAATTCACAGATCTCGGATGAACACCCAACCCAAGCTGTGATGCGCAAGGGTGCACTCAGCAAAAGGGCTGAGCTGAGGGTGCTGAGAGTGGAGGGTCGCCATGCTCCAGAAGGAAGGCTTTAAATATTTGTTCCCCAGACTCGGGCAGAAAAGCAAGAGAAGGCTGGAGTTTATTTACCTTCTTAGCTATTTTGAGGACAAGACTTCACCACCTAAATCCATTCTTTCCTGCAAATGTAGCAGAATCCGATCTATTTCTCGAAAGCCATTCTGAGTGAGTGCATGAGAGAAGGGAGCTTATTGGCATTCAGACTATTACTTACTTAAATGCAGTTTTGTGTAGTGAGGCAATTATGTATTGATTAGATTGCACAGCAGTGAGAAGCATGTGAGCATTTCCTCACCTAGCCAGTAGCATTGACTTATCAAGTATGTCTTGATAAGTTAACATAGATAACAACTATAGACAACTACTATCATTTGCGCTGCAATCGCCTGTTATAAAAGAGTATTCTCAGGCAGAGATGAAGCCAAAAGTAATTTGATCTTTGCAAGCATCTGTTTTGGACAATTATTGCTGATTAAATTTATTAACAACCACTGGGGAGCATACAACTCACATTTACCTTCTGTGGGAAGGAGCGCTTTGACAAAGCTGCGTCTGAACTTGAAACAGGAAAATGAAAAACCATAAATCTGGATACCATTTGTTTCTTAGGATTCACAAAGAGTTTGCAACAAACCGTGGAAGCACTGGGGCTTTTTTTAGCAAGGGAGGCAGAGAAAACAGTTTCAACTTGGAAGTTTCACAGCCAGCACTTGATTTTTATAACATGTTGTGGTTGTACGCAGGGAGGAGCTGAAGACAGGAAAAGTACTGACCCTGAAGAGGGTAATCATGAACTGTGAATGATCACTGCAGTCTGATTCATCTACAGGACTTATGGAAAGATATAAGGACATCAAATGCTACACTCACCCAATAATGCCAATTATTTGTTAAGGAGCAGATTTGTCACTGTCATTATTATTAGTACTACATGAGAAAAGCAATGTCCCAAATGAGATCAGAGTTTCCTTATCAAGATGAAACATGTATCATTGGCCTGCCCAATGTAAAAGGGAACAGAGTAACATATGTTTTCAAGGTGCAACCATATTTTTCTACAGTCTTGGTACAAATGCACAGTAAATCCTTGCCTGCTCAGCCAAGTTTGAATGAGCTCTAGTTATACATGCGTGCTTATAAAGATCAGTTATGTGTGTGTCCCTTGCTGGGAGTCCTCTCCCAGCCCTGGCTAACAAAGGAAAAGTTATGGCAAAGCTCTCCGATTGTGCTGTGCAAGTTACACAAATATAAGTCCTGCTTCATGTAGAAACTATTACTTTGATGCCAAGTCTGAAGAGGAAGACCTTAGGCCACAAAACTCGCAATCTGAGCAGATCAAGTGGGAAAGTGGAGGTGCAAAAAATTATTTGCTTCAGGCCATGCAGGGCCTGTGGGATGCAGCGAGGACCCCCTCAGGACCCCGTGCCCTGGGACACACAGTCTCTCATTCACGAGCAAGCGCGGTTTCTTTCTCCAGCACTGCGGGGATGGGCCGACGGGGCAGCGCTGTGCCACCTCCAAGGGCTGCAATGGAGAGGGAGCCCGGGGCCCACTGCTGCATTCGAGGCATCGCAGAGCACGCCTGGCATTCAGCAGGTGCTTGGCATATTCCAGTCACCGTGTGAACATTAAGGGACTATTCTTTGCTGTGCCATAGTGAAGTAAGGGGGATAACAGCACTAATACAGCTGATCCTTCTTTTTCTAGCCTGCATGTTTTCCTTTACATTTGGCCTTTACTGACTGTGGAATCATTCACAAGGATGTTTTGGTTTGTCTTGTAATTTCCCATCTAACGGCATTTTAAAGAGATTTGTTAAACGGAACAAGGTTGCCTGCTGCTTGTGGCATGCTTTGTTCTTTCTTTTTTTCTGTACTTTTCAGGGCTGTTTGGTGTTTGGGTCTGGGTAATGCCAGTTTTGATTGCTCTCCCGAGTTGCTTGGTGGAAGCTCAGAGATGCTGCTAGCTGTTAAGCTGCTTGCCAGTCGCATTTGGTTGTGTAATTGCCCCGTGCCTCAGTTTCCAAATTATTGCGGGGTTGTGTAGCATCTCTGACATATTCAAAATGTTTGCAAAGAAACAAGAACTTGGATATCCCGTACTCCAAACTGGCTTATCTGAGTGCTTAGGCAATGTGAATATGGGCACTTTGATTACCTCATCCCCTTTTAAAAGAAGCTGACCCGTGGAGAGATCACAGGGATGTGCCGTTTGGAGCCCAGCCTCAGGCAGTCCTGAGTCTGCCATCTGGAACTGGCGCCAGGGCTTGCTGCCCCCCCTCTGCCCACAGAGCCTGGGTGGGTACCCAGAGCTGCACAGTGCACGCATCTGCCCTGCGCCGTAGCATCTGGGGCCAAAAGGGGTTTTCAATAGTATATTGAGTGGACAGGACCAGAGACACTATGTTCCCATCTGTATTAGTTCTTCTACACAGAGTGACATTTTAAAATGAACCAGTGGAAAATACTCACAAGATAAACTGATGAATTAAGGGCCCAAACCATCCTTTCCCTGTGCAGTTGCAATTTCCAGTGCATGTTGGGGAGGATGGGAAGGACTCAAAGACTGGTTTTGTAAGAGGGGCCGGGCATTCCCCAGCTGCCCTGGGAGCGCACACACCTGGAGCTCTGCCCTTCCTGATGACTTTTCTTCTGCTTGATGACATCAGCCTGAGTGTTCCCCCAAGGAAGGTAATACATTTGTATGGCATACTAAGGAAAGTGAAACTTGCTCCTTGTAGGTGATCTTGTGCCGTAAAAGCTGGGAGAGCTTAGCTTGAATGTTTTGCCTGCCCTGCAGTAAATGGTATACAGTCAGTTTCCACAGCGAAGGCATTGCTAGCCTGGTAGAGCCATCACTGATGTTAGCAAGCATGAAGTTATTCTCCATATGCATGTACTTGGTTAGTATGTCCCCTAATTTATTATCTGCTAGGGTAAGCTAGTCAAATTAGAAGGACATCACTACGAAAGCAGCAACATCATCAGCTAGGTTATGTGTCCTTGGTGCTGCAACCAAGTTCAAGTTAACAAGGAGCTTGGGCTGAGCTGCATATTCTGGTTCTATACGTGTGACTGCCTTAACTGCCTAATATCCAGGCTGGTGCTTTCTGTGTGCTGCATGTCTGCAAGGCTGCTGCTGCAGAAAGGACAGACAGCCATTCTGGGCCCATTTCAGCACTGACTGCCAGCCTAGGTGTCCTTGTGGACTCCTGGTTTTGTACTTTCCTTTTATTAATCTCATAGTCTATATGATCTTCTGAAGACTGACTGTGTTCATTTATTTGCTTGCTTACTTGCTTTTTCTGTAGACAAGCAAAACCCTTCTCATATTCCCCCAAATCCTCTCCTAAATTCCTTCCTTTCAAACCAGAGGGAGAATGAACTGCCTTGAGGCTCAGAAGTAGTTTGAAGGGGGATTTCAGGTTGGCCCATTAAAAACATGGAAGAGTACCCAAATTAGGGTTGGAATGAAGCCTCTGTTTCTCAAGTGCGACTGAAGTTTAGGTCTAGAGTTTTGTCCTAAGTCTTGGTCTGTCCCTCCCAGGTGGCACGGACCCAGTAAGTGCCCAGTAAGGTGCTTTTTTACCTTTTGAAGGAAACAGGAGTACTTGGTTTGTATTGGAGGGAAATAGACAGTGTTACCTTGCTCAGATCCCACTGATTTGCAGGGTAGTTGTACATTTGATGCAGGAGAGCCTGTATAACTTCTCACTCTCGCACACATGAGCCCAAGTGGCTGAGGTGAAGCCTATGAAGATGTAGATGGCAAAAGATTTGTAAAAGTATCACATGGCAAGCATGTATTATGTGTCTCGCTGTTCTGCTGGTGAAGGAGCCAAATGATGAAGTCCTGAGGGATCAGTTACTGTATGTGTAACCCTTCTGCCAAGGCATGACTGGCAGCAACAGGAGCCACATTCAGATTTTACCCCATCTAGAGACCCTGTGCGCAGTGGACTGATTTTCCTGGCACAAACAATTGCCTGAAGAAGCAGAATTTTGTAAAGGCAAGGAAAAGCAGAGAGTGTCCAAATATACTATGCCTTGTTCCTTTTTTTCCTAAAGAATGTCTAAATTAAAAAATTTAAAACAAGGCCTCCTTAAAAATGTAAAACAAGGCCCTCCTCCTCCTTTCCTCCCCCCCCCAGGCTATCTGTCACTTCTGTGCCCTTGTTCTGGAGGTAGTTGGGAGACCTCTTCCTTTCCCTGCACCTTGGAGGAGTTGGATGAACAAAGCAGAGCTGACCGTCTCAGGCTTCCCTACGCTACACCAATTGCAAACTGATCTCTGCTTCATGACAAGGCTCTCTGTTAAAAAAAATGCCCCCCCAAATGCAGTAAGAAAATGTATGTAAAATAAATGTCTCACAAGCCTTTGATTTGTTTTCCTCCCTTCTGAAATTGAGAGGTTGCTTTTTCTCCAGGCCTGCTGCAGTTGGTTGGGTTGAACATTGCCCACCATGGCGAGGCAGCCTCTGCCCTTGGTGAAGGTAGTTGCAAGCACTCATACAAACTCTTTGTAGCAGGAGGCAGATGATGGAGGCCACCAAGCAGAAAGATGCACAGGACAGCGCCAGAAACAAAACCAAAGATGATACCCTTCAGGAAGAAGGCTTTTCTAGGTTTTGGTCTGGGGTGTGCTTGAAGGAGAGAGAGAAATAAGAGTGAGAACAGAAAAATAAGGAAAAGAAGCAGAAACAGCTTTGAAACACTGATGGCAAGAAACAGAGAAAAAGCCTAAAAGCAGCTTTTGGCAGCAGATTCCCTCTGGTGCACGGGGACGCAGGACACTGCGTATTGTCCCCAGGTTCTTCAAAGGTTTTCAGTTTCTCTTCATACCTGGGATGACTTGCTTGGCGTTTGCATGCGGATGGGTAATGTGTTCTCCTGATGTTCAAAACAGTCACAAAGTGACTGGGGTGAGAAGGGCAGATGTGGGGAGGCAGAGGGAGCAACTAAGGTGAGGCTGTTAGAGCAGAGCTCAGCTGAGCCAAGATGAATCAGAAGGGAAAGGGAAATTGGGTAGTGAGGGGAGAAAGGCACAGGGGCTGGGAAAAAAACCAGGGAGATGTAAGACTGTGGGTAGGAGGTGTGGGGATGGCTTTAGGGGCTTTTTGGGTCCCCAGAATCCATCCCAGTGACGAGCCCGGCTTGCTTTGCCAGCTCCACCAGCAGGGAGAGACAGGCTCAGCGTCAGTAGCAGGCACAGACTCAGGCCTCACCTTCCATTTTATTTGAGGCACTGATCGTTTGGGGCTGTTTTAAAGGCAAGCAGTTCTTTAATTCATATGTTTTATTGCTGTCCTGTTTCATCTTTCAGAGATTAAGAGAAACGTTGTCTGGGAAATGAGCATACCTAAAATCAGCCTTTAATTGCCCTGTGCGTGACTGTGCTGTACGAGTTCCCTGCATCAGGTGCTCGGTAATACCTCCTGCCTGTATAAGATAAAGTTTGGTGGCAGAGTTTTGGCTGGGGAGGGGATGTAACCCTGCAGGCATTTAACATCCTGGAAGCTTGATTAATGCTGAAGGGAACACCGAGGTGCTTTAGCTCACTGCCGTTTTCACTTCTCATGCATCAAAGGCATGGAAACATGCCGGGAATGCACAAAGAAGAATATTTAATATCGATGATGTAATATTGTGGCGTTGGTTCGGTGGCTCTCTGGCGTTATTCAACATATACACCTCAGCAGAATGATGTTAGTGAAATGAGATTTTATTAAAAGCAAGCAGCTCACTGTATCATTAAGCATTCAGAGCAATGTCTCCATTTCCTTTCTAATGCTGTGGTGCTGAAAACACATCCTATTTCAAAAGCGAATGTTTAACTACAAATGTAATTTGCAAGAAAATAATTATCTTTTTTTTGTCTTTTTGAAATCTGCTGAAACCATGCATATTAGCAGAGCAGCCTTTCTTGCATGGTTTTAATTTTCTTTTTCTTTCAAAGGAGCTGCATGACAAAGTTGTTCGAGTGATTTCTCCCCAGCTATTCTGCTGAGCGATTCCTAATTACCCTCAGCATTTGAAAGGTGAATGGTACTCTTATATAATCAACATTAATAATTCAGCTTAGTCCAAGAAAGCTTATTGCAGCTAGTTCTTTGATGCCAGAAAACCTCTACTAAAGCATTCATTCTCAATTTAATTCATAAGCTCCTAATAAAGCCAGTCCAGCCAAAGTATTTTAACTTGGCTCCTACAGTTAAAAATGTAGCTGAAATTATTTCAGGTGGGCTGTGGTAAATAGGTTTTGTAAATTTTAGTAGAAATTTACTTTTCCACTCTGTTTCTGATCCTCAGGATTGTCATCTTTAGGTTAATAGAAGATTCCCTAAAAATTATGTGTATTCAAACACACTTTCTCCTTCCTTTCTTTCTGTATGCCTTCTGTCTTTCTAACTGCTCTCTCTGGTGGAAATGCTGCTATATGAAGTGATCAGCATAAATGGAGGCAAACGGCAATGATGTTCTTTATGACACGAACGTGAAAGGTCACACAAGATTTCTAGAGTGACTTCCCATCACATTGAGCCACCACAACCTACTGTTACAGAGTCAACACAGTTACTGGAAGATAATGATCTTGTGCTCATTTATTAATGGTAATAATGGGAAGAATGCACCGACAGACTGGTCCTATCAGAATTGCAATGTAGAGAAACTCCAAAGAAACAGAAATATTTTACTAGCCTCCATCGTTTTATGATAGGGAAGGCTTCTCATAGGAATGAGTTTTATCAGGTCTGATGGTGACATGCAGAAATGTAGATGTTTACCTCAGCATGGTCTGTGCAATCTGGAAGGAACAGAGATCCTCTGAAAGCAGTTATTTCTTTGACGCCACTGTGCTTGCTAAGAGCAGCTACTAGAGGCGGATGAATGGATTTCTGTCAATCACATGCCAAAATTTTCACGTTTTAATTTATTTCCTTCTACGCTAGCTAATTTCAAAGGGATGAAAGTGGGCATTTGTCTTCTGGGGGCAAAAGAGGGCGCTGGTGATGTGGCAGGAAGGTGGAGGTACAAAATCAGGTTGGCAGGCTGGAGTCCTTGAAGGTCCAGCTGCCTATTTGCAGCTGGGTGCATATGTCATGTGTACCTGTCTTAGAGATTCTCACTGGCTAGAGAAAGAAAAATAGCTCCCTTCTTTCATTCTATCCTTTATAATTATTACTGAGATTTGCAAAAGTTGGGAGAGTCAAGGGAGGTCTTTGCCATTTGACCACCTGCAAAAATAGTCACTCCAACTCCAACATGAACAACAAAAAAACCATCACAGGGAACATTTTTTAAAGGAAAACAAAAAAGGTGTCTCTGCTTGAAATGCGTAATGCTGCAAATGTGTTTGTGGGAGTGCCATTGTTTCTTAAAGGTATCATGAAGCTCAGCTGTTCAAAGCATTTTTACCTTATCTGTGGAAAATGAGAGTTCTGGTGAATGTTTCTTCACACTTTCCGTTTCAAAACTCAAAATAACATATTCACTTATAGTGGTTGAGAGAAGTTATTTCTAATAGGTAGAAACACCATCTTTGCATTTCTCAGCTTTTCTGTCTCTTAGATGGGCATAATATTTGCAAACCCCCTAGGTGCACCGCAGAGATCACTGGGTTGTAGACAGCTTTGATACATCAGGATGTGAGGTGCTGCAGAAGAAGAAAATACTTTGATTTTTCTTTTTCACTTGTGTAATATGTCCATGAGCATTCTTGCTTCAGTGTTAGCACGATCCTTGGAGTCTGTCAGTGCTTAAAAAAAGATAGTGTTTTTTTCAGACTTGGTGGTTTGCCTACCTTCAAAACTTTGTGATGGTATGTCTCAGGATGGAAAAGCATTTGACTGATATTGAGGAAACTGTACTTTCGTCCAAAGAGGGAAAATGATCCATGGAAATGATCATTGCTGGTAACACAGAGGCAAAAGTAGCATACAGTATCCTAGTGAGGACAATAGGCAGCTGGCGCTTGGGTTTCCAGCTGAAGTAAACCTGCATGGCTTGGCACAGACCAGGTGCTCCTGGAGTCCATGGAGTGATGGCCCATCTTCTGCAGACTGGTTAACGCCGCATATTTGGCACTGCCCGTCTCCTCCATGCACTGTGTTCTGTACTGCCGTGTTTAACTCTTTGCCAGGTTTTGAAGTGGATGGGTTTCCCAGCTGAGCTGTTTACTTCAGCCTCTCAGAAGTGGCTGTAGCTGTTTGTGTTGTCCCCAGCAAGGTGGAAACCAGCTGAGAAAAGGCTGGAGCTAGAGCCTCCACTTCACCGGCGGCTGGCACCTCTCTCCCTGCCCCAGGAGGGAGCTTCTGACATAGCCAGAGTGGGATGATCTTGTACAGCTTTTCATAGTTCATCTTGCAAAGAAGGAAGAGCCCGGGGTTATTTTGAGACAAGGGAGTCCTGTCTGCTCCAGACAATGAGACTTGCCTGGCCCAACTACTTTTTTTTTCTTCTTATTGCAACAGTTGTTATTAAGTTTTTGAGAGTTCATTAATTATGTTGTAGCAGTCCAGGTATTAAATATTACTGTGACTTTTTGGCTTTTGAAAGAGTCTAGAAAACTTCTTTGGAACAAAATGTTTATTATAGGCTATTTAATGGAGTTCATTTCATGTTCGTCTGTTCAGCATTATGCTTCATTAGCTACGGGCTTGTTGTATGACGACGTGTAATCAATCAATTGTGTAGCATTTGTGGTTATTCTGCACATAAAGCCAGGTTTCTTTGTTGTAGTGTCCAGACTGGTATGCATTTTTCTTGTGCTTTTCCAGTGCTGAACCATAGATAAGACCAGTTGTTAGTCTCTAAGATATCTGTCTGCTCAGGAAACTGTGCGAAGAAAACAAACTGCCTCCTTAATTAGAAGGCTGTGGCTGCTCTTGATTTGAATGACTAAATATCCTTTTTCTCTCAAATTAATATGTTATTACTCACATGAGAAGTCTGATTGTTGTCAGCAGGAATTACTAGTTAGTGCTGTGTGGGAGGACCCAGCAGAAAAACCTGTGGTTATCGCTGGTTATCTTTGCAAAGGAGTAGTCCTCATGGAGGTTCGGTGGCCTTGAGGGCTGCCATGTGGAAAGGGCACAGTGTGATTTGGAGCCCTGTCGATGGAGCCCCGAATCCACAGCGCATTTGAAGGGATAGCATTGTAAGCCCTTTTTTAAAGACGAAATGTTAGTCGTTCCTTATAGCTACTTCTCACGAATGATTTATAAAAGTTATGGCTGTTGGGAAAAGAACTGTGCAGCATAGATTTCAGGAGGAAAGGGGGAGGGATGGTAAGGTTATGTGGAGAAAAGATGTAAATTAGGAAAATTGCCATTACTCCAAGAAATCCCTCCAACCCATGAAAGACATGAAATTTCTACCTACTCCTTCCCACTGTGAATTTATTTCTCTGGGTGCATGACATTTTTGAGGGTTGGAAAATATGAGTGCGGTTCGGGAAGGAAACTGTGGAGTTCCCTGCAACAGTCAAAACTGAAGGTAATTGTTAGCTCTGCATGAACATGAGCTAATCTGGAGCCCATGCTTCCTACTAGCTCTTACCGGCCAAGAGCATCTGTGAATAGACAGAAAATGATACCGTGCCGTAGCCAGTGCCCTAGCTATACGCGTAGTTAATCATCAGCTCAGGGCTTCTCTTCTTCTTCCAAGTAGCTTCATTCTTAGCACTGCTCTTTGCAATCTTGTGACTTTCTCTTTGTGCCGAACAACAGTTAGTTATTTTGTTAAATCCAAGTGGAGATGCACTGAGTCCTCACTACTCAAGAGTCATATGATGTTGAGCAAAATACCAACAATTTTGCTGCTGGAGAATGGGGCTGTGAAATACAGCATTATCATCTGAAGCAGATAGCCCCACTGGTTTTCTATTTGTGTCCATGTACACATGACATCTTTTGACTTTGAAGTGTAGTTGAAAAGAGAAATTCATTTGCTATTACTTGAATTTCAGTCATGCCTACAGAGAGAGAGAAGAGTCTCTTTGGGATGAACCTGTAAGCAGTCACTACCTAAAAAATAAAATGGAAGTAGTGGTGAAGTTGAGTGGGAGCAGGTGGATAGATGGAGTTTCTCAAGGTCATAGGAGAGAAGTAAGATAAGCAAGGTCTCCTGAGTTATGCCTGGCAGAATAGCTGGTAGGCCATCATGCCTCCTTAACATGAGGGTCACCTTTTCTGCAGCCACGTCATATGCTCTCTCAGTCTGTGAAGGCAAGCTTCTGCTCCAAATCAGATGGCAAGGACTTGAGCAGGGGTCTCACACGTGTAAGGGAAACATCTTATGCAGCAGTCTTGGGACACGCTGGTCCTTGATCCCCTTAGCCAAGTAGCATTGAGTTTAGCCATGCTCCAGCCATTTGGTGCATTCGTACCATACTGGTGAGGACGACACAGGAATATCTCATATACCAGAGTGGGGCGAGAGGGGATACAACATGGGATGTTGATTTACACCTTGATTCAGGATCCCTGGTTTCTTTCTTTTTAACTCTGGTATGGTATTTACATCTGTGGGTGGGTGGAAATGGCAGTTCCTTGTGTTAAGCAGCAGCTTAAGCCTGCTAGTTTTGATAAGTCATTGGTGTCCACAGTGACAGATAGATGTAGAGGTAATCCTAGCACTGGCGTCCATTGGCTGTCTGTCTGGATGAGGGAATGCTCCATTTTATCTATAGTTATATTAGTTTACACAGGAACTCTGTTGTTCAAAGAGTAACCATTGCTCCATCTGAACAAAAAACTAGGCAAATGTTGTCTCCAGAAGTAGCATAAGCATGGTCAGGAGACCAGAAGATATAAGAGTTAGGATGAAAGGACATCTGTGTATGCTCACACAGATACGTGCTCACACACCATTTTTTCCAACATTTGGCCAACTCTGTTGATGTGAGCTGACCACAAGTGAATGGGACAAAGTTTTTGGCCCTCCCTGTGTGTATTTTGCTCAGTTCCACTGGAAAAGCTTCTAAGAGCTATTTGCTGCTAGTCATTGTCAAGCAACGAATGAATGGAAAAGTATCTTACTAGAATGATTTACTGTTCATCACGCATAATAAATGAATAGAGTTATTCACTGGCAGTCACACATCTCTGGCTAATCCTTTTGAAGGTCACTCGTACCAGTCACCAGTCTCTTGTCACAGCTACTGCAGTAGGGAGCAATGTGTCGAGGATAGGGAGTTGTTTAAAAAAGTGGGATCAGATCAGTCCACCCGTCGGGGTTTGTACTTCACCCTGATTCCTACACCTTGCATCACCAAGGACTAGTAAAGAGAATACTAGAAACAGATAAAAATGTAATAACACTGTTTGAATTATTAAATCATCTCAGCCCAAAAGAAAAGAGCAGCCAGTGTTAATTGGTCTCTAGGGAAGTCGGAGCTGAACAGTTTGTTCTGGGATGTCCTCTCATACCCAGATATTACGCTAACCAGGTTGCAGGGCATCTGCAACAGCTTCCTCTTGGTGCAAAACCATCTGACTGGAGGAGAACTGGATTGCAACATATTATGAGCATTTTTATTAAGTGCTACTTCAAGTTCTTCAAAAAATCCCCCAATTTGAGTTTTGTGTTGTAATTTCCTTCCTCAGTTCCAGAGTCAGACAACACCAGAGGAGAACAGCAATGTGACCTCACCCACGAGAAACGTGCAAGGAAATTAGGCTATCGTAATGACCTGGAAGGTATACTTGGGCACTGCTCACTCTCTGGGATTAAAAGAGACTTTAACTGTGTTACCACCCACCTCTCACAGCTACAGCAGAGTCTGCTGGTGACTCTGTTCCCTGCCTGAGTGGGTCTGAGCACCTCGGAAAGTGCTAAATGTCTACAGATCATTTGCAATGTACTAAAAATATACTTTATGTTTCAGCCTAAGGGAACCCAGACTGTATCACCCACCCAAGGGCATACTGCATGCCAAGGAGTGGCTGAGGTCTTCAAGCACAGAGATTAGAGCTGTGGATAGCAACACCAGTGAGTAACACATTGTCCCAGCTTGACAAGATTTTTCCCTGCCGAGGGGTGAGTCATCTGATGTAGACAGGTACAGAGCTGCTGGAAAAGGCAATATTTCTTTCCCATTTCCCATAGGTGTGAGGTGATCATACCACCTGAGCGGCACAAAGTGATTAGAGAGAAACTGAGAAACTTGCTGTCCCAGCCTTTCTTTCTGCCTCCCTTTGTCGCTTTAGATAATTCTTCATTTTTGGTTCATTGCTCCAGGGCCTTGTCTGGCTTCTTTGGTGTGCCTGCAAAGGCCACAGTCTTGAGTGACTGTCTTGCTGCCATAGTTAGGGCTCAGTCTTCTGCCACCTTCTGCCAGCTGGGCCAGGTATCGATCCTGTTATTCTGAAAGATGCTGATCTTAATTAAAGATACTGAATATTTCTGTTTGACAGTAGGCCACTGTTTAGATATCTGACAAGCAGAACTGAGTAAATAGTACCTATTTACAGCACGCACAATGCTTCAGTCTTTATACAGCTTCATTGATAGCACTCCTGTTGTCTGCAGGGCCAGAACTTCAGCCTGTTTACAAGGGTGAACCTAAAGCCCTGGGACTCCATGAGTCACTGTAGCGATCTGCTTGTTTTCACTCTGGATTCAGAGCAAATCCAGGCGAGCACAGACTACTGTTAGCCATTTCAGGAGCCTTGATATACTTCCATTCTATACTTCAGATAGTAAATACAGGGGTGTTGGCTGATGTATCTTAGGGAGGAGGATTGCGTGAGTCTACCTTGAGAGAAATAAAAAATGTACATGCAAGGAACATCATTCTTGCAGAGGCTGTGCTTAATCCACAAAATTACTCTCTTCTGTGGGCTAAAGTCAGCCCCCATGGTATCTCCTCTCCTGGAAAAGTTTCCCCAGATATCTCCCGTGGAGCTTTCAGGCACAGGCCACACCATGGTGGTTACTGACTTGCCCACCTCCAGCCCTTTCTCTGGGAGCGTGTTTGTTTGCTGTACTGATGCGTCCAAAATGCAGGCAAATTTCAAAGGGCCCATGTTGCTGCTCTGCAGCAAAGCCGCTGAGGATTTATTTTTGGCAGGCTGTTAATAAATAAAAGGACATTGAAAATACAGGTCACAGTACAGCAGTATCCACTCCTGCTCTTCTCTGCTGGGCTCAATGGAGTGATACTAATCTGGCCTCTTTCTCCTTTCTCTGCAGCCTTCCATTTCAAAACCATTTTTGTATGCATTCAGGTTGTAGGGACGTGGGAGTTTGGTTTGCTTGCTTGGCAGCTCTGAAACCTGAGCCCCCCTTCAGAACCAGAACCAGAACCGAAACCTCCTTCTCTGTTTCCTCCCACAGCTTCCTGTTTTCAGCCTTGGGGAACAAACTCATGTGCACATTTTAATTTTTTCTTTTTTGCTCACAAAAAAGACACCTTCCCTGCCCTGAAAGTCCCAATGATACTAAAAACAACCAAGGAGCTCAATGCCACGAGTCCTGCTGCACACAGAGACATTGAGTACAATGTCAGCCAAGCTGATCACTGCAGCTGTGCTTCAGAGGCTTAGCTTGTTGTTATCAGGGTCCAGCAGGCAAACGGCACCCTGAACTTGGCTGCTGCTCACCTCCAGCTCTAAAATCCTTTTTCTCCCCTACCTCCAAGTTAAAACAATGAATGTTTTATGCTAGTTAGGAGTGCAGGTGGGTGTAACCCATAAGTGGGGGAGATGAGAAGTTTGGAAATAGGCTAGACTGTTTCTTCCTACAATGCCTAATTGCCCCCTGGAAGTGCCCTCATCACATTAAGTCACACCACTGTTGTTCAGCTTTCCCATGGCACCTGGTTTATCCTTCTGCTTCAGTGGCACTGTCCTTTCTTCCTCTCCCCTTGGCACACCATGCCATTGCTACTTCATTTGCCATCATAAATTCATCTAGCTGTGCCACTGGTGGGTTTCCCTTGTCAGGTCATACCAGCTTTCCTCATATATCCTTGATTATCCAAGTTACACTGCTGGGGCTTGCTTTCTTTTTAGACCTTTGGCCAGTGGGTGTCTTTGTGATGCTCTCACAGAAGGGAAAAGGGCACTGTAGATGTAGAAATGGGGCTGCTTTGCCCATCTTTCCCTTCTTCCCAACATCTGCTCAACCTCAGCCTGCCAGACTGGGCCAGACATCTCCCCTTCTTCTGGCCGTTGCCTCTCCCTCTTAAAATCCCTTATCACATGGTATTTTATTATATGATACAGTAAGAGAGAGGACAAGGCGAACGAAAGAGTGAATTTTGTCAGCATTATATCAAACTTCAGTAGGAAGGGGTCATGGCAGGCGCCCAGGGGGAAGGAAAGCATAGGACAAAGGGACAGAGAGAGGGAGAAAGTAATTGTAACCTGCCGCAGCAGTGACAGATAGCAAAACCAAGTAGAGTCAGGCTTACAGTGCAGCCAATTATTCTGCCAGTAAAGATATGAGAGCAACTAATATCTTCTTTTGCCCTAGGGTTTATTTCTCCTTATTTATAACACCATTACTGAGAGAGGCACAACATCGCAGAACAACTGCTTGCTTCATTTCAGAAGCGAGGAATGGCGGGTTGCTCCACAGAGGAGGAAGGATCCTGAAGTGGGATATGAAAAAAAAAGGGTTTTTTAGCCTAAGCAAAGGAAAAATGTGATTGAGTCTGAAGTGGATGCAATAACAAATTCAGGATAATGATGTTGAAAGAGGCACTATTTCTCCTTGTGATTTCCATAATGATGGAAGCAAAGCGATGCCCAGTCCTGGAATCTCTTACTTAGAAATGTTCTAAATCATCAATTACTGACAATATTCTTGTTTTTTCTTATTTTAACAAGGTATCTCCCACTGAATAGTTGGGTTTTGTTTTATTTCCTTCTTTCTGTTCATGGCAGAGTGGTCTAGATTTTCCATACATTAAATTTTCAGTGGGAAAACTATTATTTACTTAAGCTCATTAAAGAAATTCCCCTGCAAATTTCAGGGTGGTGACCAAGAGCCTCTGATTTCTATTTTGAACACGGAGGAGTCAAGAATATTCCAGATATTCCTCAGCCTCCAGGCAGGATAAAGTGCCAGATCAACAATGTACTGGGGATGTTAATGGAGAAGCTGGAGAGTGAAGACAAGCCTTGTGCTCATTTCTAACACTGTTTGGGCATTTATAATACACTTTGTGCAAATTTGAATTCCTCTAGGATGTTGTAGCCAGTGTCATTCTTACTAAAGACTGGGTCTGTTGACCACATGAGGCCATGGGGCAGCTGGACCACCCATGACTCTGTGTCATTTTCAATCACTTTGTTGTTTACCAGAAGGTAAATTTTACCATACTAGCATGTAGAAAGTTCATTCTTCTCCAGACAATTTTACAACTGTCTCCTTACAGAAATGGTACTAGCTCTCAAGTAATTTGTTCAAATTTGATGTGATGCTGTAAGAGAAGAAATTTTGTCAGCTCAACAGTGCCGTGGCTGATAAACCCCTTTAAGTCAGTACAAAACCATTTGTAAATTAGTATGGGCTATGTAAGAAAACTAAGAGCAATACTGAATTACAAGAAACCAAGTTTTACCAGATGTCTCCTGTGCTGTGGAAAGGATGCCTGTTTACCCCAGATTTTCAAGTGCATGTCCAGTTTGGGGCTTTTCTTAGGTATCCAGGCTGAAACTTTATTTTTGTAAATGCTGAGCCTCAGAGACTCTCATAAACTCCTGATGGACTTGAAGACCAGGCAGACCATACTGGGAAATGAGGTACTCTTTTCTCAACACTTTCCAAAGTTATGACATCTGGTTTTAACACTCAAGCTTTTAAGTACTTTTCATGACAGAGTGCAAGAGACCACCCAGAACAGCCACCATCCCAGTGGTTAGGAAACTCATCTGGTTCTTCTGGTGTGACTCTTTTTCTCTGTTTCTGGTTTTGAGAAGAAATTCAGCCTGAAGCTGGAAGAATTTCATCAAATACAATTGTTACCAATAGCATTGCATACCAAACATCAACATGAGAAGGGGCATCTCAAGTTGTAATGACGGCGATGAGATCAACATGTTGCTTTTTCTGCAGGGATGCAAGTCTTACCAACAGGAGTTGAAGCATCCTAGCTCTGCTGCGAGAGATGGTATGTAAATGTTCTTGCAGCCATATTATAGATCAATAAATTTGCTGCCAGATGTTAGTGACCTGTTTTTTGCAAACAGTTGATTCTGGAAATCAGGCCACCTGCAAGATGACCAAATTCATATAATGAATCAGCAGTGCAGAGAGAGAAAGTTAATCCTTGTGGTCTGAGATGTGGCCTCTCTATGTGCATACTGCTCCTTGATGGAGGAATGGGAGGAGGAATTAACATTAATGTTACGCTCAAGTGCAGCTTTATGATCTATAGTCCCCTATAGTGGGAGAAACCAAATGGCATGGACCATTACCAGGATCTGTAAGGAGCAGTCGTGCGTTGTGATGGAGATGAGCTGGAATGGACCCTGCATTGTTCTTCCGTTTCTCTAGCCTCCCTCCCCATAAATCATTCCTGCACACATTTTACGCCTACCCAACACATACGGAAATAATTAAAAAGCTTTGGAGAGGAAGTGTTTCCTGTGATAAACCAATTCTCTCTTGGTACTTAAGCGCTCTGGAAAATTGACAACAAATTGACTCTGACAGGATTAGGGGTCCCTGGTGAGGGATTGTGTGGAATCTCAAGAGACACCTGCTGCCCCTGCAGCACTCCCCTCGCATGCCTGCCTCTTGCACCGCAGCGGCTGGCCGGGCTGCCCGACCGCCTGCTTTCTCGTGTGAAGCAGCGTGAAAGCAGCTTTGCAAAACAGAATAATCATCGTGCGAGGCTGGAAGGACTCGCTGTGCACCAGCCAGTGTCAGAGCAGGGTCATCGCTGGCTGTGCCAGTGCAGGGTGAGGTGCTGGCCAGTGTTGCTGGACAGGAATAGTGCTTTTGCAGTCTAACTAAAAAAATGCCATCGAGTTGTGCTTTCTACACCTGTAGCAGTAACAAACCTTTTTTCTTTTAACTTTCTGGGTCAGGGTGTCGGGAACCTGGAGGTAACTGTACATGAAAACCAATGAGACTGTGTGCAGGGAAAGCAGCTAAATTCATCACGGTACTAGCCTCTAGGCCCCGCTTTATGTACTTGTGTTCAGGCTTCTCTAACCAGCAGTGCTGGATTTTGGTTTTTAAGCCTTTTTTGCCCCTTCTCTCCTCAAACACTGAGCTCTTCTAGAGCAGAACCTCACTGCTTGTGTTGGATGCATCTCCTTTATGCAGTGAGACAGGCTGTAACAAAATTTATTAGACTGCATTATAGGGTGTTTCATTCCCTTGGTAGTTTTGAGTTCACATAACCAAGCAAGAGCTGGAAGGCAGTGGTGCTATCTACAGCTTAATGGCAGCCACCTGAACCCACTAATCACTAGCCACATGGGGTTGGCAGGGAAATAAAGGCTCATCGCCAGTCCATGTTACAGCTGTGGTGAGCTGAGGTGTTTTAGGTCAGCAGTGCTGGAAAACACTGGGTTGCTTAGCCCTGACTGCAGCATCTCAGTGTTGTGGCTTGTGACAAAGGGCAGTCTGATCCAACTAAAACTTACTGCTGATACCAAGTGAGATTCTGTATGTTATGGGCTTGTTATGATCCACAAGTTTGCAAACCTGCTGGTACATCCAGGCTGTTTTATCCTGGGAGAGAAAACCCAGCAAAATGCCTCTGTCCTCTGCAGTGGTTATCTCAAACCAAGCTCTGCCCATTTTGGCTGGGTTTTACCTCTACGTTTGCAGCTGAAGAGGTCCTTGAATGCTGTCACAGCTGCAGAAGGGCAGTAAGTGTTGTTGGGGGGAGTTGTGGGAGGTTTCTTTCCTGTAGTCCGTTTGGGACCGGTGAGCGAAGCTGGGGCTGGAAGTGTGATGTGGAAGCAGTTACTGTGTGTGATGGCTTTCAGATATAAGGCCCTATTACAAACCATTTTCTACTTGCATTGTAGTTTTTAGAGGCTTAAAGCTTTAAAGGCTTAAGGCTTGTTGCTGTTATGTTTAACTGGACACATGGCTAATGTCTTACAAAGCTGGGGGACAAAATTATATCTGTAGAGGCTTCACCTGCTGAGACTGTATTTTAGACTTTTAGTGTAAACTACTAGGGCATGTACAGCCAAATCTGGACCTTTGTTTTCTTTCAACATTGTGCCAAACTAATGCATTTGAGTTCCATGTATGAGCTGTGGTCATTTACTTCTGCCAAACAGATTTTGTTTTGCTTTCCTTGCTCTGTAATGCTTCTGCCTTGTTTTATTAGCAAATCAAAGTCACCTAGGGTGTAGACAACCCTGTATGTGTAGGATTGGAGTTGCCAAATCTGCCAGGTTTTCCTGGGATTGGTTATTGTTTGGTTTTAAAGTTTGTTAGAGAGGCTACTGATAACTTTAAAAAGCTGTCCTTACTAACCAGAAGCTTTTGCTGCCACCTGTGAGAGCTGGAGAGGCTGCTCTGAGGGTCTCAAGTTTGTGGTTCCTCCATGATCCAATCCTTATTTAAATAATAATAATAAATCCCGCAAGCTATCAGCGGAGGGGATTAAACCTGGTGTTTGGGTGCTGTGGATTTGTTCTGTGGTGTCTAACTGGGTGTGGATATTCAATGTAGCGTTTCCTTGATGGGGATGGTGTCCTGACACTGGTGGATTTTTCTGGGGTCTGATAAGGGTTGAGCTCACTCTGCCTTTGGTTCAGTGAAGACTAAGTATTGCTTCCTCCCTTCCCTCCCTCTAATATAGCTTTTTCTTTGGAAGCTGCAAGGGCTTAGTATTTCTGGGAGCATCTCACTTAGTTATAAATATTTAACCCATTCAAGACTGACTATGGGAAATATGAAACGGGTTCAAGACCGACTCAATGAAAATATACAGGAGTTGAAAATGTGGGCAACAACAAAGATAAAAGTGATATTAAGGTGCTACTGAGTGCCAGTGGGAGGTGATATCTGAGGGTCATTTGTACCTTTGAGATCTCATGGACTGCTTAAGTCCCAGCAGAAATACATTGGCCTCTGTAGTGAGGAGCTGGATCTGCTGGTGTCAGCCCCTGTGAAGTGTGTGTGAAGAGGAGGAAGACTCTAGAGAAATCTGCTTTAAGTTAACTAGAAGATATGTTAGGGTGCCTTGCAGCTCTTGGATCCCATTAGTCCCTGTTGAGGAGTGATCTAAGGAAGCCTTAAAGAGGGAGGGATCTTGCTCTTGGCAGGGGGAAACACTTCATGTTCAATTTTTTTTTTAAGTGAATGCAATGGTGCTTGTAACCTTCCCCTCTCCAGGCACCTACTGGAAATTGTCTATGAGTGGGTTTCTGGGACCAAACCCTTCAACAGGGAGGGGGAAAGCTGCTAGTATCATCCCTGTGCATGAAAAGGGAAGGACCGGAGAGCTGAGATGAGTAGGAGACATCACAGGCATGCAATGTGTTGATGGATCTGTGTGCGGTTTAACAAAAAAAACACCAAACAAACTTGCAAAAATTCAGACGAGGGTCACAAACCCAGGGTTGGGGTTAGAGAGGATGCCTTCTTGTGGTGAAATCCAGGAGCTCAGCCCTGGCAAGAGGGTCAGAGGAGGAGGAGAAGTCTGAGGGACAGTGTTGGATGGTAACTGGGGAGAAAGCAGTGAGGAAAAGGTAGAACAGAGGTCAGTACCTGGAAGCCAAATTCATCAAACTTAAAGTGGACAGCAGGCACAAAGAGATAAGAAAGCAGTTGGCCACTGGGGTGAGCTGCCGTGGAAATTGTGGGCATTTGATCTTGTTTTCAAATCATGAGTACCTGCCTAGCTGGAGGATGAATTTTAGCCTAATCTGTCTTTGGAGATAAAAATTGGCGTGTCTGTCAGTGAAGTCTGAGAATTTGTTGTAGGCTTGAGGTAAATGCCACAAGCTGATAGCACAGCTGCATTATTACAGGCAGTTATTCCATAATAATGTGTTGCCTGCGTTCTGCTGTTTGCATGGGGTGGCTGCTCTCACTCCAAAGTCTGGTTCATGCTAGCAGGACGTTTATGGGCCACGGAGTGGGATGTCTTCGACAGGAGAAAAAGCTGCTGTGTGTCTAAATCCAACTGCCCTTTGTTTCCGTGGGATAATACTGTTTGTACTGACACCAAATGAAGCTTTAGTGAGTTCAGTAGATAATGCCAAAAATCTGTTGTTATGAATTACAAGCTTGTGGCCTTATGGTCAAATTTCTAATTAGAACAACACAGATTTTTCAGCGTTTTGCATCTTAAAGTTGTTGTGTCTGGAGGAGGGGAGGAGGAAGATGTGGACCAGGACAGCCCAAGCATTCAGGTCAATTCATCGTGTGTAGTTCTTGCTTCTCTTCCCAAAAGAGAAATTGGAAAATCAAGAACATTTTAACATTTGCAAAGTGTTTCTGGTTTTGTTTTTCTTGCTTTGAAATTAAATGTTCACTACAATTTAAAAGAATCAGCTTGTCTCCAGTAAAACGTTAATTTTGGGGTTTTGTAAACCCTTCATTTAACTGGAGAATAGGATTTCTATTTTAATAGCTTTATCTGTTATTAGAGAAAAGTATTAGAGAAAAGTATTAGACTATTGTTTGGGGGGGTGTATCTGTGTCTTGCGAATGGAGAAATCAGATTTTTTAACTGCTTTATTTCCAGTTGTCTTTTTAATTGCTGGCAAATTCTACAAATTTTTCTTAAGGCTTTTTTTTTTTAAATAAAACTATTACTGTGGAAAGGGTCTGATAAGAAGGAAATTTGTCTTGGCAAAGACTACTTCTGACTCTGTAGTGCTGAAAAGTTACTTTGCAGGACTATGTTGCATTTTCACAAAACTGGAATGAAATAGGGTCAAAGCACTGACACGTTTTGCTCTCTGAATGGGTTTACTTGAATTCTAACTTCTCTTTTCCCCTCATTTAATCAGAAAAGAGATGATAAAGAACAACTCAGAGTACATCAAAATCTGTCACACTGCACAGTCTGGAAAAAGCATAAACAAGAAGGCAATTAAGGTCCGGTAGCCCTGGCTTTTTAAGAGTAGTTTGGCAGGAAAAGTTATTTAGAAAGAGAACGCAGGGTTTGTGGTCTTGAATTCAAATGACTTCAGTGCCACCTGTGATGACTCAGTCTCAGTAGGCTGCTCTTCTTTAAGAGTAGTAAGCTTGGGCGATGCCCTTTTGCTTACCTCCCTTGGTTATGGCAGAGTGGTAGAGTTGATCAGAGTTGATCGTACGAAGCCTGTGGGTGGATTTGAACAGTGAGAGTCTTGTGGCCTTTTGGAAAGCTGGCTGCCCTTCACGCAGGACTCTGAGAAAAGGCAGGGCGCGTAGGTGAGCAGTAGCCCTGGAGAAAAGGGTCTGTGTGCATCAAGCTCTGGCTTCCTCCTTTTGCTGAAGTTCTCTTGCTTGATGTGGGCTTCATCAGCAAGGAAACTGCCCACCATAAACCTCATGTAATCTCAATTTCAGATGGTGGCAGGTGGTGAAATAAATGATGGTGCTAGTGGAGATGACAGTCAA
Source organism: Ciconia boyciana (assembly GCF_034638445.1). Taxonomy (NCBI): domain Eukaryota; kingdom Metazoa; phylum Chordata; class Aves; order Ciconiiformes; family Ciconiidae; genus Ciconia; species Ciconia boyciana. The sequence continues at coordinate 107,593,161 of NC_132936.1, read as the reverse complement.
AAATAGCCATGCTGTCCCCTGGCACGGCTTGGAGGTGGGGGGTTAGCCCTTGGTCAAGAGGAATCAAATTAGATTGTAAAATACTGAAGCAAATAAACCGAGTTTAAAGACACTTTCCCCGAAACGACCTTTCCTGCGCCTTACAGTGCCGTTGCGCTCAGATCCCCCTTCCATCTACATGCCAAGGAGCCCTTCTCTATCAGGGCCCAGCCATCAGCGCTGTGAGTGATCGACCTGGGTGCCCGTCAGCAGTCCATTGCTCCTTCACAGGCCATTAGCTGCCCAGAAATCCCCAGCCTCAGGTCATCCTTCCTGATACAGCAAAGAACATCTGTAAGCCCAGCCTGACCTTAAATCACGAGCAGAAAGTTCATTGCAACTTAAAACCAGCCATAAAGGAAAGGGCTGGGTGATGGATCCGTCCTCTGCTACCAAGTTAGTGCTGGAACTCTCTGTCCTTTGCGTTTCAATTAGTGCTGTGGCAGGCGTTGTGTAATGAGATGCTAATACACTACTAGAAATTACAAGAGGGTGGTAACTCTGCTGAGTGGAAAAACATGTCATTAAGAAGGGCTGACAGCAGCCAGTGACAAACCACAGCAGGCGGTGTATTTAGCAACCTGGGCTCCCCGCTGTGTGAAGAGGTTAAGAGGAAGGAGAGAGATCATTCATAAAAGAGCAAGAAGGTCTCACTTGCTGGTAAGTCATTTCTGTCACGCTGCTTCACACAGAACGTGCTAGGGAGCAAACCCAAACCACAGTGGAAACAATAAATGAGCATGTATGACTGCAAACCAGGTAATAATTACTCTCTGTTCCTCTCCCCACTTAGCTGTATTTCTGAGGAACTTGCACATCTAGTAAAACTTAATGCAATTAATAACTTTATTTTTACTAGTTAACAGTATTAAGTGCCAATGATATACATTGAATAAGTGTTTTCTATTACTCCATTTATCTGAGCAGGGATTTAAGTTTTTTGCAGCACGGCCATAGTTATCAACTGTATTTGAGATCACAGCATAAACCTGGGAGGAAACATCTTCAGTCCCATCGCTGTACCTGCTTTTTCTCTTCCCTACAAGGTTCATCTCCAAAGTCACAGCCTTTGTCTCCTATCCTGAAAGCTATCCATTTGTGGTTACACTCATTCATACCCTGTGCTTTCAGTAAAATGGGTACCCGGGGTGTCGAGTAGCTCAGAGGTGACAAAAGCTCCAGGCTTACTGAAGCAACTCTGTTGGTGGCTATAGCATCTGAGGCTCAAACCCATAATTGTCATGGCTGGAGACCAGCTCTGGAGCACTTTGTGCAGCGAGGGTGGTTAGAAATGTCTCTTTCAGGATGTGCGTTATGATTTTTTGTCTTGAACCACCTGTTGAATGGTGCTTTGGGGATGAGTCAGTCATGTACTGAGTGAGTTCCCTGTGTGGGTCTCTGTGGTGTGGGGTGAATGGAGCAGGACGTTATGGGGCAAACGACCCCTACAACACCCACTAGAAGGCTCTTGAAAATACCTCAGAACAAGTTAGGAAGTGGCATGTTGCTTAGCAAAAATTTGAAAGTGTAGTAGGATGCTTCTGTTCAGGTGAGCAAAAAGTCATCGCGGCTGTAAAGGAAGAGGCTTGTGTTGAACATTTGCAGTTCTGCCTTCTGTATGTGTGCCGGTTGGTTAAAGTCCCTCCTTAACATTTGTGGAAAACTTTGGGGAGGCAGCAGCCAGCCCTGATAGTGGTGTCCCTCCACAGTATGGACGTACTTGTCTGTACTTGTGGTTCGGGCTTCTTTTGCGTTATCCTAATTCTCAGTTTTCATGCCACAGTTAGCATCTTTATTTCTGCTTCCAGTGCCTTTGTGGTTTTTTTTCCTCCGCTTACACTCCCCTTGGTCCTGCTCTGAGTTCACCTCCTTTGAAGTAGAGATTTGTCCTTGGATATTGCTTGACCTGCTTTGCCAAGGTGTTTATCTTCTGCAATGCAGATACCGAACTTCTCGGTTTAATGTTTCCCCAGGCAGTTTGTTGGCTGAGGCAGCGTCTGGGGAGGTTCCTTGGGGAAGTGCGTTCACCTTCCCTGACCCCTCCAGAAATATGGAGAGAAAATCGAGGGGTGCAGAAAATTGGACGAGGAGGTGTGTGGAGAGGGGAGAAACAAGCAAGTTCCGCACTAGCAACAGGCACGGCGACTGCCTGCTGCTTCGTGAGACTTGACATGAATTCAAGTGGACATTTATTACTGATGAAAAGAGAGCCAAAAAGGACTTGATTTTTCTGTGCTCAGGCTGAAAAAATCCACAGCGACTTAACAGAAAATGTGTCATTTGCATCCAGTGGTGACTTTGAACTGGAAGGGGAGCCTCTTATTTCATGGGCTTTTGCTGTGAAAGCATCTTGTAGCCAGCAGTCAACTCCTTGCAGGAGCCTTTAGCTGTACACCACAGATATAACCCCCTACTCCACAATATCATTTCTCCTCATGGAGAAAGGTTATAGCGAAATGATAGTAAATGATACGGCAAGTCTGCAAATTATTGATTTGAGGGGCAGTTGTTTCCATTCCAGTTGCTACTCCATCACTCGGCACTTGCGTTGCATAATTCCTGTTTCATTTACTGCTGCTTATGACAGGGGAGCTCAGACCAGCAGCCAAGGCCGGTGCCAAAAGCACCTAATCAAATCCAGTCATGCAGATCCCTGTCCGTGGGCTGGGCAAACCGCAGAGCATTTCAGGGCTGCAGCAAAACTGGACTCGCCGTCCTCTTCCTGGCTTTAATAGCAGCTAGAAGAAATGGATCCGCAGATGCATTGCCTCTGCTGGTACACCATCCCTCCACCCCCATCTTCTCCCTTCTTACAGGACATTAATAGTGATGGCTCAAGCACAACATATATGCTGTGAGGCTGTTTTTCCAATTTATACCCCCCCAGTAACGTGTGCAGTCAGTGAGGGCCTGCTGGGGCCCGACACCTGGGCGGCCTGCTGCAGGTGAGACTTTCTTGGAGAGTCCTGTTGATGAGACAAAGGCAAAGGGTGCTCTTTCTTTCTGAGTCTTGCAGTGCTTTGGTGGCACAGGCAAATAAAATACACAGTTCTGGGTTTAGCTCATTGCTTTAAAATGTGTGTTTACATTGTCCTAAAGGCGTATTTTGAGGCAAGAAAGGGTGGCTCTATGTGTTACTGCTTAGGAGATGCCCCTAACTCATGGCAAGGGGAGAGCTTCACTTCCACGCTGGGCGGTGGGAATGCCTCAGCTCACCCTAAAAGCTTTGGAAGCGGCTCCAACAGCAGCCGGAGTGCTGAGGCTTTCGTGCATCCCGCTGTGCTACAGGGGACGCCCGCACCCTGACGGAGGAGGGAGGATGAGCGCTCTCACCGTCGGTAGGTAACTCTTTTGCTCACAGGTTGTTGTGCTTTAGCCCTGGCCAGCAGCTCAGCACCACACAGCCGCTCGCTCCCTCCTCCGCAGTGGCACGCAGGGGGAGAATCGGACGGGTCAAAGGGAGAAAACTCGTGGCTTCATGTCAAGGCAGTTTTAGAATTCTAAAAAAAATCTTGTAGGAAAAAACCCCAAGCAACAAGAAAGAGGGAGGAAAATAAAGCCCCAGAAAAAGAAGTGATGCAAAAGCAAGCCATTGCTAGAGCCACCAAGCGACTGATACCCGGCCAGTCCCCGAGCAAGGGCAGCCCCCGCCAACCTCCGCCCCCCAGTTTTAGTGCTGAGCACGGCCTCGTATGGTGTGGGACATCCCTTTGGTCAGCTGGGGTCAGATGTCCCCGCTGCGTCCCCTCCCAGCGTCTTGTGCACCCCCCGCCTGCCCGCCGGCGGGGCAGCCTGAGGAGCAGAAAAGCCCTCGGCGCTCTGCAAGCGCCGCTCAGCAATCGCTAACACGTCCCTGGGTTCTCAAGGCTGTTTTCAGCACGGCTGCAAAACATGGCCCCATACAAGCTCCTAGGAAGAAATGTCATGATGAAGCTCATCACACGGCCGCATCTGGGCACTTGTGTTGCTCCGTCTTCAAAGCCCTCTGGCCTTCGCTAGGCCATGGCAGCACTTTGGGCTGGTCTCGCTTCTGCCCGTCCTCCTGGCGCATGACGGCCCTAGCAAGACCAGCTTTCAGAATGGGCTTTCAGGGTCCCAGGCCCTGGAGACCTGGGGGAAAGGCTGGACCAAAGAAGAGCTACCCTTAGCGCGAGAGGATCCCCTTCGATGGGGTGGCAGAGGATGAGATGAGAGAACCCTTAGGCGAAGTGGAGATGCACAGGTCCCTGCTGGGCCCTGCTGGGGTGCACCCTCAAGCGCTGAGGGAGCTGGCAGATGGCCTTGCGAGGCCACTCCAAAAGACAGCGCGGGCTGGAAGAAAGCAAACCCCACGTGGGCTGATGAGCAGTGCAGTGGAAGGAAAAGCGGTGGGGCGGCTGGGCCCAGAGGCTGGTGACCAGCGGCACCACGTCCAGTTGGAGGCCAGGAACCGGCGGTGAAGCCCAAGGCAAGGGCCGTTGCCAGCAGCCGGAGGGAGCTGGTCCTTCCCCTCTGCTGTGTCCTGCTCTGGGCTCCCCAGGGCAAGACAGACACGGCCATACTGGAGAGAACCCCCAGCCCAGTGCCCCCCCACTGCCCCGCCCACTTTCCGTTGGCCTCGGAATGTTGGGCACTTGGAGCCAACGGCCACCAGAGCCGGCAGGACGGAGCTGTGCTGGCACGCAGCGGCGCTGGGAGGAGGCAGGCTCTGGCCGAGGAGCGCCGACCCGGCACCGGCACCCCGCTTCCCGTCCTCGCTGTCGCCGCCTGGGCCCCGTCCTTGCTGCACGGCGAGGGTCCTCCTGTCCCGGGCGGGATGGGCCAGGCCAACTGCTGCTGCGGCTCCAGGTGGGCTCCCCCCGCGGCTCGGGGACACGCGGGCACAGCCGGGCCCCGCAGCAGCGGCCTTTCTCACGCCCGCCGCGCTCTGCTCTGCAGGGAGGCTCTCAGCGACGCCGAGCCGGTGCTGAGTGCGGACGTGCGGCTGAGCCGGGGCCGCCAGAGGAGCGAGAGGCGCCTTCTCCTCCTCCAGGAGGAACTGGTGGTGGCCAAGTCGCAGTAAGAGCCTCAGAGCCCAGCTGCCTTTCCCCCCTGCCTGGCCCCGGCCCTGGCCCCAGGGCAGGGACACCCTGGCACCAGCCCCAGGCCCCGGGACCTTGGTGCTGGATGCACCAGTGTCCGTCCCAAGGGCAGGCGGGGGACAGGGCTGTGCCCGGGGGGACCCCAAGGAGGCCACCTCCAGCCCGCTGCCCGCCTCTCCTCTCTGCAGACGTGGCACCACCCTGCGCCCACAGCTCCGCCTGGCCCTGGACCAGCTGTGGGTGCTGAGCGGCGGGAAGGAGGCAGCGGCGGAGGAAGAAGAGGAGCAGGGGGAAGGCACCGATGACAAGAGGACCTCCCTCATCTTCGTCTGGCCCACCGGCTCCTGCATTGCCACTTTTGGGTGAGGCGTGGTGCCACGTCCCGTGGCGGGGCAGGAGCGGTTCCCAACCATGGGCAGCGGGGCCCGACGCTGTTTCTCCTCTCTTTCTGCAGCTCCCGGGCGCTGAAGGAGCTGTGGGTGGGCACGCTGCTGGGGTAAGCCGGGGGGATGCTCCAGGCGCAGCCGCACGGGGGAACGCAGCTCCCCAGCTGGGGAGAGGTGCCCCCGCGGCTGCGGGCAGCTCTTGGGCACAGCTGCCCGACAAGAGAGAAGAGGCGGCTTGGGGCTCACCCAGCTCTCTCCCTGTCCCTTCCCGCTGCACAGGACACCAGAAGGAGCCCAGAGAGCCCGAGTGACCCGTCTCCCGTCACTCAAACTCCTCGAGAAGGAGCTGACCTGTCTCCAGGCTGTGAGTGCCTGACTTGCATTCTTTGGCTTGTCCCTGATAGTCTCTGAGAGGGAGTGTATGCATCTCTTAGCTGTTCATAGCTCCACTTCTCTGTGGAGTATTTTGGAAAGATGATCTGTCTATGTATCTGAGCCACTCAAGTGCAGCAATGACGAGCAACAAGCAGAAGCCTACACAAAGCCGTAATCTGTCTCACTGTACACTTTGCTTACCAGGTGTAAAGCCAGCTCATTGGGGCTCTGTGGCATTTGCGAGTCCCCTTCAAGTCATGGCTCTAACTCACACCCTTGGAGACTTGGTGCTCCTCAAAATTTCACCTTGTATCAATCCCCATACAAGGGACCTGCTCTGTAGCAAATGCTTGATGCTACTGAGCAGAGCAGCGTGTGCTACAGACTGGAGATGAAAAGAGATGCATCCGACTCTCGACTGCGCTTGTGACGCACATTTTGCCTAACCACAACTGCGTTGTTCTCCAGGCCACTGTTGCAATTTTAAGCCTGTCTGTTCACAGCTGCTTCTGCTGATGCATCCTTCTGAACGCTGTTGTCTGTGTCCTACCCCAGCCTTAGCTGCTTTGCACCCTCCTGCCTCTCTCCAAATGCTGGCAAGAAGAATTTGGTGGTGAGAAGAGCATCAGGGCAGAGCTAGGAGCTGCAGAGTTGTGTGTGACAAGGCCATGTGTGTTGGCTGCCCTAAGTGTTTTCCTGAGGAGGGTGCCAAATAGAGGATAAATCCTTGTTGGCTGATGCCGCTCCCTGGTTAGAGTAGCTCTCGGCTCTGTCTTGGTAAGCTGGGCCAGTGGCAGTGATTTGGGAAAGGGTGTCTCTGTTGTAAAAGTATGATGGCCCAGCAGTGAGTCATCATATGCACCAGCCCCTTCTGCTCCAGACTATTTCCCTGACTGCAGAAATATTGCTCCTCTCCCCCTACCACCCATTATCATCTCCACAGATCTTTTCAAGTCCCTGCAATGAGGGCTTCCCGAGCAAACTTCTCTTTTGGTCTTTCACATCCTTCCAGCGTTGCAGCTCCACAGCACCCCTGCAAACACCCACCAGGAGCACCTGGGAGTGACAAACTGCTGCTGTGTGAGGCTGGTCAGGAAGAGAACGATGTCCTTCAGGAAGGAGAAATAATACAGTGGTTGAAAGAAATAGCTTGCTTAGGTGGGCGAGTATGTCAGGGCTTGGGAGTTGAAACCAAATCCTCCCTTCACACAGGGATCCTCTGATCTTCAAAACAGTATTGTGACTTACACTGGGTTGTTTTACATGAGCCAGAGGATGCTTTGACTTCACCAAATTCATTTTGACTGCTGTAGAAGTAGCAGAACCTCTGTGACCTGAGGTTGCATGCATGCAACTACTACAGCAATGTTGTTGCTTGTGTTTGAGGATCACAGCTTCAGGGTGCCAGGCACTGCAGGATAAACACCATCCCTTCTCCTCCAAGCAAAATGCTACAGGAAAAATCAGCTGTTATAGCTGGCAGCTGCTGGAGAGTTATCTACTGACTACATGTGAAGGAGAAGCAACCAACCTGTCATTTTGTAGCACAGCTTACCAGATGTTGGAGCTGTGGTGTGCACATATGATATCTCACCTCCAGCAGAAACCACACCTGGTGCCTGGAGCAAAGCGTAAAATGTGTAATTGCCAGGCTTGCTATTCATGGAAAGTATGGTAATCCCATATATGATGATGTTCAAAAATATTTCTACTCACAAAAACGCTTATGACCTTGTGCCTGCAGATACAGTTTTATGCTTTAAGGCGTATTTTATGTTAAAGATATGTACTTCTAGAGAAAGAACTTGGCATGCATTTTCAAGCCATAAACATAAGAGCTCTCAGACAAAGTACATGAGCCTGTGCTGTCTGCCTCAGCATTTGTATCTCCTTCATCTGTTTCGTGTTGCCAAATTCATTTGTTGCCTTTTGCTGTCAGTGGAGATAAACCAGTGCTAATTTAGTCCACAATATTTTTTTTTCAGTCTTGTGCTATGGAGCCAAATGCTCTGCTGAGATAAATCAGTACCCACCTTAGTCATTGGCCAGGGCAGCTGTGGAATAAGCTGGTTGCTGCTGTGCTGGGGAATTATGGCTGTCCTGCACCCATGCCACGTTTGGCCTGTGAAATTAGAAAGTGAGGCATGAAATCAGCAGCTGCTACGATTGTTGCTCATTCTGCTGACAACGATGTTGTATGACAGTAGTGTAGGTGTTTCCTGCAGCCCAGTGTGAGAACCTGCAGGCCAGTTTCCATTCTGGTTTAACGTTTAGGGTTGGGATTACACAGAACTGCAGAAGCAGCACAGCAATGTGTGAGTTTGTGTCTGGGCTCCAGCACAGCCTCAAAGATAGCTAAGGTGTTTTTAAAAAAAAAACAACAAAACATTAAGAAAAACCCCGAACAACAAAAACCAACTTTGCATATGCTGCCTTTGTGTCTCCACACTGGAGCAAGGCACAGGTTTGGTTAATTGCCAAATCCAACTGGAAAAAATCATTTTTTAATATGAAATTTCTTTGCTATGGAAAAATATTTCAGTCCAGCCGTTTTTTCTTCAGCTGAGTGTGTATTGTGAAGGAAGACTCCTAAGAGGTGAAGAATAATTGCCATCCCACTAGGGAGATGGGGAGGCTGGAGCATGGAGGAGAGGAAGCTGGCTTTCTCCATGGTCACACAGCAGCCAAGGCTGCAGTTGGAAAGTAGACCCAGACCTCTTGAATTCTGTTTTCTTGCTTTTTCTGTTTTAATATTTTCTGTCACTTCCCAATGGTTACCACCCAGTCCTGCCATTTCAACAGAGCTAATGTTTTAAAGGCTAGACTAAAAAGGAGAGGGGGAAGGTGTTAAAGATGACAGGTGGTCATCCATATCGTCTTTTCAGATGCAGTTCATAGATCATGTAGGAAGAAATATTTTTCCTCCTTCCAGTTTCAGGCCGTCGATGTATTTTGCCTGTAGGTGTAACAGGCTGGCTGGGGCCGGGTGAGCCTGGGGAGGAGGCGATCGCTCTCATGGCCACATATGAATGTCTTTAGATGCAAGAGCAACAGGCTCCATGTCTGACAGGTTTCTGCTCAAAACACGCCTGGTTCGTCAGCTCCACTTCCAGTGCAGTTCAAATGAAAATTGTGTAGTCAGGAATGGGCATCGACTCTGACACATCTTGTGTCTGACAGGTTTCAGCAGTGGGTGTGTGAACTGGGATGAGATTCCTGACAGCAGGGTTTCCCCCGGTATGGAAATACACATAGAGTGACCATACGCTCACCCTGAGCTGGCTGTTGCTGTCATCCCAGGGATGGGGACCAAAATATGACTGGGTGGCATTTTTGTGTGACCAGTTATTTATTTAAAAAAAAAACCCCAAACCGAGGGAGGAAGCAAGGAGAAAAGAAAAAGCCTAACCCGGGGAGTGGAAAGCAATTTCAGGTCAGCCAGATGACTTTGCTAGTCAAATGTGGCCAGCTGTTTGTGTGAAGTTTCTCTTGGGAAAGTTCAAGCATTTTATTTCGGACTTTTAAGCAAAACTCTTTTGTTTCTCAAGGGCTTTTGTCCAGCAGTTGAACTAATTGCAATTACAAATGTGTAAAAAAAAAAAAAAAAAAAAAAAAAAAAAAAAAAAGCTGGTGGGGATGGAGAGGAATGAAAGCAAATGCTGAACTTGAAGCCAAGTGAGTGTGATGGGTGAGGGGGGTTGGTGAGAGCAACGATATTTTAGGTCAGAAGTGATGTAAGTTGGGGTCTTTAGTTGGGGTCTTTCCTTCAGGTTTGTTTATTTTCTGACTTTTCCACCAAACTGAAAAAATGCCTTCTTTTGCATGAGTATAAACTGTAGCAATCTTGGTTCAGAGATGATTTGTACAAGCTAGTGTCTGTCAGGAAAATGAGAAAAGCTGTGACATCCGTGACTTATGCTAGGGCTTCGCCTGACCTCCAGCATGGAAGATGATGGATGTTTCTTCCCGTAGTTTCTTGGAGATGAATTTTCCACCACCTGCCTCTCATATCTGATGAGGTCTCTGATGTGATATAAGAACTTGGCTTTTTCAGGTTCTTAATTAAATATTCAGGCTGGGCAAATATTGCTGTTTATGAAATTAAAATTAGCTGCTCATATATATTAAAAATACACATAAACCTATATAGAAATAACATATTAATATACAATTGTTAATAATTTATAGTAGTATTTAATAACATAGTAATAATTTTTAATATATTAAAATATTAAAATAAAAATATTACAATAAAATATTAAAAATGTTCCCCTCCCAGGCATGGGAAACTACTACTTTTGCCTTTGGTTCATTTTGAATGCATGGCAGAGACTTCCAGGAGTTACTGAGGTGGCTACTCCTCAGATCAGTAAACAGGTAAATGGATCATGTCCTCTTTGCTCTCATATTTTTGAAATGGATTTGCAAAATTCCACTTTCTAATCTGCCCCCTTAATCCGAGCTCATCACTCTGTTTCAGGCTGGCTCCTGATCCTTTGAATGATCTAGTAGGCTTCCTCTCTTTGTTCCCCTGCTAAAAATACAAGCGGTTCGACAAAGCTGCAATGAATATTTTCCTGTCATCATGTCCTTTTCTTTATCAAGCCTTCAGATCAAGCGTGGGTATTCAGATGTGAAGAAGGTGTTGCTTCATGATTTTACCTTTTTGGTTTGGTGGCAGCTGGGTAGAAAAAAAAATAAAAAGTCTCCAAAAAGGGAAAACTCAATAATGACATAATGTTAGCAGGTCTTTTAATTTGATGATGTGGTTTGGTTTTTTTAATGAGAAATCTGAACTTCTGGAGGCTTTTATTTCTGAGGATGATGAAAATTAGCCCTCTGGGAAATGATTCCTCCTCAGTGTAGCTCCTTAATTTGCCTGTCTGAGCCCTTTAATAATGTTACCGCATCCTAACTGGAAGTCACTTGAAGGCAGACTAGGTTTTGATTGTGATTGATTTAATAGATCCTCATTGTTGCTGGTCTTGAGAAACCTATCTTGCCCTGGAATAAAGTTATTAATAGGCTCTGCTGTATATTGCTGATCCTTGGCTCTGTGGAGGTACAGTCCTCATGCTTTAATTTGGCCCCATTGTATCTTGTGGTGATTCATTCTGCAAATTGGGTGCCATCATGGAGGAAACAGCAACAGTTTCTTCTGTGGGACATCCCTGTAGGGCACAGGGACCACGATGCCAGGAGCCGCTGCTTCTCTACCCACAACCTGTCGCTACGGTGGGGCTCCAGGGATCTGGGGAGCATGGGAGCTGCAGCCTCCTGTAGCCCTGTCTTTCACTGGGGGAGGATTTGCTTAACTGAGATGAACCCAATTATAGTCATGCTGACACGTGGTGCAGCCAGGACCCTCTGAAGGTAGCCTTCCAGATGTATTTAGCTGATATTTCCCCCCCTCAGGCCTTTTTGCACTTCTAGTGCGCCTGTTGATTTCACTGGGACAGCTTCCACCAGCGGTGATGAAGTTGTGTCTAAATCAACATAGAAAGGGTCAGAATGTGGCCTTCTCTCTCTATATATAGAAAGAAAGTAGTAGTTACTCAGCTTCCCTCTCTTCACATCCTACTAGAGCACAAAACATTCCTGCTCACTGGCTCAGTCAAGCTACAGTCTAATGCTGAACTGCATTAATTTTAGTTTATAACTGGAGTCTGAATACTGGCCAGAGCCATAATGCACTCTCTTTGATGGGCTCACATTTTGAAGCTTAAGACCAAGGGATCTTTTCAGCACCCCCATTAGTGACTCAAGAGCAATGGATATTAAAATGTCAATCTGTTTCTTTTAATTATGCCTGTAGCAACCTGGGAGAGCTACTGATTTCGTTTTGAGAATGCTGTCACTTTTTGACAGGTTAGAAAGAAGCCTGGGCTGCCAGGACGTCTGACCCGCAAAGGCACCAAGGTGAGGGCAGGCTTTTTGGAATAAAACTGACCCTTACCTCGCTGTAGCTTATTGCTCCTGGCCCATACCAGCAGTGGCAATTACCTGAACTGACACGGTCTAATTGTAAGGACTTGCGCTAACCTTTTGTACTGTGTGGTGACAGGTATGACCCAATTCCCCCTCTGCTTGGGGTGACTGGATGTGCTGTCCCCTTCATCCAGCGGCTGACCTAGGGGGATGCCACCCGCACGGCTGCGGAGCAGCTCTGTCCCTGGGCGTGAGACTCAGCCGCCTGCGTTTTCCCTCGTGTTACATGGGATGTGGTGTTTCAGTGATGTAAAATGCTGCCTGACCTCATAAGTGTGGTGTTCATCAGCTAGCTGCTGTAACATCTTGCTGAAATTTATGATACTTTATTTCCCAAGCAAGTGAGCTTTCGTTTCTCATGATGTAAGAGAGCAAACAAGTTGTGTGAGGATCCTGGCTCTCACCCACAGAAAGCATTAAGGAACACGTCCTGGTCCACGGGAGCCTTACCACTGACTTCAGCGGGTATAAGATTCAGCTCTGTGTCTAAGCTGTGATGCACTTTGTGCTGGCAGACGCAGAGAGATTTCCCTCGCACACATGATGAATTTACAGTGCCTGGCTACACATCGCTTCTACTCATTCCTCTTCCAGCTGTCACAGGGCTCTCGTGCTGTGCCAGTGGTACCAGCTCTTTTGCAGATTTCTCCATCGTCCCTTTTGAGGGACTCGCATCTGTCTCCCCCACTTTTGTGTTAGCTCTTGTCTCATTTGTAATGGCAGTAAATGAAAAATGCAAAGTGCTGAGTCACAGGGTAACGATAACAAAAATGTCATTTGTGGTGGACAAATTAATACTGTGTTGCCTATAGCATGATGACTGACCTCCCATTCAAAGCTCTGTCAAAGATGGTAAGCGTTCTGCATGCTGACGTTGTCTCCTTCCCCTAAAGCATGTCCTGCAGCATCAGCTTACTGCCTCTGTGCCCGAGGTGGTCGTAGCCAGCCAGCTCTGGAGCTGGGGCAGCGCACAGCTACCTGGGGCTCGCTGCTGTGGCACTCGCTCAGCCCCTCTGGATGGGTCCTGGCCACTGCTGCTGCGTCCGTGCCGCCCTCCTCTGCCTCTGTCTTGGGAGGCATCTCAGTGGTCTCTGCTGCCCTGGAGTTGAGTTGCAGGGTGAATTGCAGGATGTTGTCCTCATCCTTCTGGGTGAACGCAGGGGGATGGTGGAAAGATGCTGCTGCAAGATTACCAGCAGCATTATGGTTTGTTTTCTGTGAAAAGAGTGGCTGGCTTCAGATGCTCACCACCAGCTTGGTGCAGATGCAGAGTGTCTCAAAACACTGATCTCTGTGTCCTTGGGGGTGGGGGTGGTGTCACCTCTAGTCCAGCTTGTTCCCTGGTACTAGATAATGAGATGACTCATGATGGAGAGCTGATTTTACAGCTAGAGGGCCAGAATAGCTCAGACAGGGATCCTCCTATACTTACATAGCTTCAGCAGAAGTCCAGTTGCTTGCTTGGAGCCACAGTGACTCAGTCAGTGTGTACTGATCGTGCAGCAGAGCCAGCAGCCCGTTGCATCTCCATGACCCCACAGATATGGGTGCCCACAGGGACACTTGGGATGTGAGGGTGTGGGGCTGTAGAGGGCAAGGGCAGGGGAGCAGGGAAGGTTGGGACATGAGTGCTGGGGGTTTGCTGTGAGCGGTCAGGGAGCAGGGGGAGATGGCTGACAGTCAGGACTAGGGTGATATGTGCCACCGCTGAGAGGAGCCCAACCTCAGATGTGGTGCAGGGGTTAGTGCATGGGGCTGGAGCTGGCAGACCTTGCCTAGCTGCAGGAAATGAAGGTCAGGCATAGTTGGTTAGACGTGGTGAAATGGGGGGGTGAAAAACTAATGCATCTAAGGACAGGAGCTGGCTAAAGATGTAACTGTGGTATGGCACAAGGGCCGGGCCTTGCCCCACCTTGCATGGCCCCAGCACACCAGCTTGGGTGCGGGTGTCCCGAGCCTGCAGCAGGGAGGGCAGGCAGCCGGGTGAATGCTGTGGCTGCCCCCAGCACCTTCAAGGGCAGTGGGACATGGAGAGCTCTGGGGGGCACGTTGCAGCGGGACTGAGAGCCAAGCAGCGGGGTGTGCTGCTGATCCCAATGGCTCCTTCTCCCTTCCTGTGGGTCTCTGTTACGCTTGTTTAGCTGACGGCTTTGGAAAGTCTCCTCCAGGGCTGGGACGGGGCCTGGTGAAAGAGCCATTGCTGGGGTCAATCGCTGTAGTCAGGAGCAGGCTGTGACTACTCGGTCACCTTCATTGGGTTCAGGTGCAAGAGAGCACTTGGTGGGTTTGCTCTCTCCATCTATGCTGGGAAACCAGGCTGGTATTTGAAGCTCATGCAAACAGTAAACATGGAAATGCCCCATGTAGGTATTCATACAGAGGAAAAAAACATTAGAAAGAAGCTTCTGCAAATGGTCTGAGTGCCAAAATGTTCACATGAACCAGCAGAGGTTTAAGGCAGACTGAAATGAAGAGCTTGTTCTTCTCGCACTTGCCTGACTCATGAAACAATTCTCTAAATCTAATGGGAGTGCCTTTATACTGTATGTTTGTCAGCAACAAAACCAAAATCTCTAGCTTCTCCTAGTTAAGCAAGGAGTCGAAATCTTTCTGCTTTTCCAACCTTTAACCTCCACATGCTGGGTCACCGCCACATGCTGTGCAAGCACCTGAACTTCAGGAGCATCCTCTGTTCCCAGAAGCCTTTAAGGATGTAAAATTCCTGAAAGTCTTTTGGTCAAACCTTTTTATTCTTTTTTTCTTTTTTTTTGTACAGGCTTACTTTGCAGTTATGGGCTGTGACTTTCAGTGTAGCTGTGCCCTGGATTGCCCAGTGCTGGGGGGTGGTTTTCTACATGAATTGCTCTGTATAAATAAACCCATGACAACAGTGATGAAAAATGCAGGCTTTTGCTGTAAAAGTGCATCAGCTACTTCCTGTTCTTAAAGAATTCTTCCACCAAATCATCACTCCTTCTTCACTGCTGTGTTGTCTGACAACAATATTTTTTATAGAGACAAAAAGAAGATTTCAGTGTAGAAAAAAGCAATAACTATATAGGATTCTAAAAGTCTGTAGAGCAATTGCCCCCTAGAAAGAATAGCTTTACAGCATAGGCACATGAGTTTTAACTCTTGGCTGCCATTTAAACTAAGTTAGTGTACCTGGTATCACTCTGGCTTTTTTTGCCTGGTTCTAGGATACCGAAGATCTGCTTTTATCTCCCCATGGTGTACATCAGTGCAAGCTGCTTCATTGCACCGCGGTACCCTAGAGCCAGAGGGGAAAGCTGAGGATGGGAGGGTGTTAGCCTGAGGCTAGAAATGAAGGCTGTGTTGGTAGCACCTCTGGGCTAAGAGCGCTCGATATGGAGCAGGATCCTGGTGCAAAGTAAAATACCCAGCACACAAAGAGGGTCTCCATGACCATAGGCTGAGTGAGGGGGAAACAGCCTCAGCCAGGCTACCCTTGTCTAACAGGTCTGCACATCACAAGCTGCCGGGTGAGGGTTTGGTATTACCTGCAGCTGTCCATGCACATAGCACGCAGCAATCTTTCACTGCTGAGGGTCTGAGACTGCTTTATGGGCACTTGGCAAGAGGTGTTTATGCCTTGCCTCCCAGCCTTGCCTTGGTTCAGCATTCTTCATTAGCCCTGTCTCAGCACTCGGAGGATGCCATTGCACCGCGCAGTTCCTCCGTTCAAGCTGCTGCAAGATTTACTAGCTCTCCAGCTGCTGTTAATAATGACGCATTTGTCATGTGCTGTTTAATTAGCATGGAGCATGAATCACAATAAAGGAGAGGAAGAGAACCGACGTAAATGCCAGTTGATATATCAACAATGTGGCTGCGAACATAAAATACCTCCCTGTACTAGCCGCACAATACCAAGGTCCCTATTAACATAACGTATGGCTGAATAAGCATGGGGAGAGCAAGGCTGCGCTGACGCTGCCTTTTCCCTGCAGGCACGAAGAGCGATGGATTACCTGACCTTGGAGGGACAGCTTTTTCACCCCCCCTCCAGACTTGACACCCGCACAGCATTTGATACCTGTTATCACAACAGACCAAATAATCCCCACAAGAGGCCTTGCAACGTGTCCAGGACTTGCGTGTCCATTCTGGTTTCTGAGCTCAGCTTTGATATCATTGAGCTATGGCACAGCACAAGGCAATTCCCTACTAATTTTTTACTGGTCACAAAGGCATTGTTATGAATTCTCATATCTGGTATAAATAAAACCATGCTGATGCAAAACTCAACTAAACTCAGATGAAAAGGTGAGAGAGGACAACCATACAGAGGGAGAAGCAGGGGGTGAAAAATCACTTATCTAGTTACAACTTACAGTCCACATAAGTAAACTCCAGTGAAAAGGAAACTCTGAGCCATGTGAAGAGCCATTAGCGGGCTGACGCATAAACCACTGAGTCTGTAATAATACTGGTGATTTACTAGACCTGATTGCCAGATCGAACCTGCTCAAGAACAGGCCTCATAAAAGCCAAAACAAACAAAATTAAAAGAAAAAAGCTTCTCTTCTATGTGGAGGCTGTCAGTATCCAGCTGCCCCACAGCTCTTAGGTGCTCTAAAACCTGACAAAAATCTACCCTTGAAGCCACCCTGTTAAGCACCACCCTCCTCTCATCCACTTTGCTGCTGCGAGGCATTAATGTCTCTTCATTAAACACGACGGAGTCAAGACTGCCGCGCTTGCTGTGAGCTTTGAGCACTGCTGGATGTGCCGATGGGGCCCTGATGGCCACAGCAGTGGTGCACGGTGTGAGTGGCTACGGGCACAGCTGCTGCACCAGGTGGTGATCCCGGTCGGCTCTGGGAGCCCGGCTGAGTGGGGTTATTCCTCTGATGGGTGAGGGTTTGCAGGATTTGGTGAATGCTGTTCCTGAGCGGCCCTTACAAGAATTAATGCTTTGCTAGGTAGAAGTTCATGCTGGGGATTGTACCTGGGATCTGTTGCTGTTAAAAATGAAACAACCCCAAACAACGCTGGAAAAACATCAAAACCAAACAAAAATACCTCTTTTGCCATAAAAATTACACTCCCTCCTTTCATTATTGTCTTTTGTATGGCCGTGCCAAGAGCTGCGCCATGACTCATGCCCACCCTGTTGGGAACGGCGTGAGTGACTATGTGACATCTAACAAAGCCGCTGTGAGAAGGCACATACGGGCGGTGGTGTGGTAAGCGGTGTGGTGATCTCTGATCTCTCAACGTTGGTCCCAGTTTGTCATTCCGTGTTAAAGGCCAGCTCCAGATTGTCCCTGACTTCATGAGAGTCCCTCTGGAGCAAGAGTCTGGCTATAAATCCTCCTGGGGTGTTTTATTGCCTGTGAATGGGTTAAGGGAGGAGTCCAACAGGGATATACATTACTGCAGGAAAGGTTATGAGACAAAATTAGCGGTACTGTTAGGCATCCCCGAAGAATCACAGAATTGTATAGATTGGAAAAGACCTTTAAGATCATTGAGTCCAACCGTAAACCTAACACTACCAAGACCACCACTACACCATGTCCCTAAGCACCTCATCCAAACGTCTTTTAAATACCTCCAGGGATGGCGACTCAACCACTTCCCTGGGCAGCCTGTTCCAATGCTTGACAACCCTTTCGGTGAAGTAAAATTTCCTAATATCCAGTCTAAACCTCCCCTGGTGCAACTTGAGGCCATTTCCTCTTGTCCTATCACTTGTTACCTGGGAGAAGAGACCGACCCCCACCTGGCTACAACCTCCTTTCAGGTAGTTGTAGAGAGTGATAAGGCCTCCCCTCAGCCTCCTTTTCTCCAGGCTAAACAACCCCAGTTCCCTCAGCCGCTCCTCACAAGCCCTGTGCTCTAGACCCTTCACCAGCTTCGTTGCCCTTCTCTGGACACGCTCCAGCACCTCAATGTCTCTCTTGTAGTGAGGGGCCCAAAACTGAACACAGGATTCGAGGTGCGGCCTCACCAGTGCTGAGTACAGGGGGACAATCACTTCCCTAGTCCTGCTGGCCACACTATTTCTGATACAAGCCAGGATGCCATTGGCCTTCTTGGCCACCTGGGCACACTGCTGGCTCATATTCAGGTGGCTGTTTCACAAATTCAAATGACCATCTTTCCACTCTGCAAGCTCTCTTTAGCTTGTGATCACAGGAGTGGTAGAGAGATACACTGTACTTATAGCGGTTGTGGCTGCTCTCCTGTCTTTGATGCTACAATTAAGGCTTGAAAGCGGAATAACTTACTGATGTGTCTCACGAATGACACATCTGTTAAGAGATTCTTGTTCTTAAGCTGAAAATGTAAATACTTTAATAAAAAGGACATAAATAGAGGTACATAGATGTTGACAGGGTTGAGCACCCACCCTGTCTATGAGTGTAGCTTATGTCTTCACTCATTAGCTGGGGCTTTGCATCAAGCAGGCAATCTTGAGCTTAGACTGCTGAAGTCACTGATGTGTTCCCCATACTATCCTCTCTCAGGCTCTCTCTTCAAGCCTGTTCTTTCATCCCCGGGGCAAAATAAAGCAGATATTCAGAGGCTGAAGAAGGTGCTTAGAAAATTCCACGCTGATGGGGTTGTAGCTGCAGCAGGCAGCCTCAAAGGGAGGCCTTGGGCCACTCATCCAGGAGGTGCAGCCAACCCTGCCCAGGCAGGCAGGAGAGGCATCATGGAGCCACCGCTCTGCTTCTGGACTGATGGCCTCAGGAGGGCAGTTGGTGTCCTTGTAAAATGTCTGGGACCTCTGTAGGGGCAGCACTGTTGGGACTGGTGGTGGCTCAGCTGCCAAGACCTGTAGGCTCCTTTTGGCACAGAATTTTCCTCGCCCTGACGTAGCCAGCCCTGTTGCCTGATTCACCTGTGGTTCCCACGGCCATCACAGCCATGCTACCAGTGGGGCTGCCAGAGTGGCTCACCCAGGAGCGTGGCTGGCAGGGCACGGTGGTGAGGAAAACCCACACCCCTCTTCCTCCTCAAGGTGGTGGTGATAAGAGAGCGCTCATCTCCTTTATCTCACTCTCTGCTACCTTCGCAGCAGCATTGCCTTTTTAAAAAATAGTTTTTAAACGGTTTATAGTCTGCATTAAAAAAAAAAAGGAAAATATTGTGAATTCAGGGGCTGTAATCTTACAGGTTTCTGTGAGTTTATGAACATACCTGTGAAAGCACCCATCCTATGGCGAGTCAAAGACTGTCCTCTCCTCCTGGGCAATTTCTTACAGGATAACAGAGATTTCACTGGGAGGTGTCTTCCTGGGGGCAGCTGCGCCTCTGAAGTAAGTCCTCTTGTAAGGACTTCTCGGGCAACTCTCCTCTCAAAACTCTCCTCTCCGAACAAAAAAAACCCCAAACCTCCATCCTTTGCCTTCATGTTACAGGGAGGCGAGGGCAAAGGGTAGATCCCCGGCAAATCTGGGGGATGCTGGAACCGTACAAGAGGGCAGCACTCATGCTGTCTTAACTGTTACTCCAGTGCTAGCCTTATGCAAGTGTGACCACTCTTGAAGACAGCTGATCACATTTTTATGGCAATACCATCATGTTTAAAAATAATGGTGTAAAATTGTGTGTTGAACTTAAGAGCTCAGATTTGTTTTGGTTTTATATAGCTTTTTGTTTTTTATGATTTCATGGATCATATAGCAAATTTAGTTTGACTACCTAGTAAATATAAGTAGGCCTGTAGGAATTGTGCTATTTGGCTGTGTTGACTGTATTTCAGAGACACTTTTGAAAATAATCATCTGCTTTGGCCTAATGTGGTTCCTGCTGATGTCAACAGCAGAAGCACCCTCTGGATTTCAGCAGCAGAGGGAAAGGGGCACTTCAGTGCTTTTGCAAATACTGTCTTTAAAACATTGACAGAGAGTAAATATCCACAAATATTCTTGAACTAATGCTTTCCCAATGTTTGTGCCATGACTACATTGCAGCTTACTTGCAAGAACTTGCAGCAAAGTACTCCCATTCTCCAGACTGTTCTCCTTAAGTGTTGTAGAACTTTCTTCTTTCTTTTTTCCCCCCACCTTAACCCATATCTTGTTCTTTCTTTAAGTCAAGCACAGTTTTCTTCACACCACACAGCTGCCATACTGGTTGGGTGACTTTTTGTTTTTCATATTTGCTCTGATGATTTCACTGAGGGGTGGAATAGCCGACACCTAATACATGGCGCTATCTTGCCAGGTGTTGCACAATAAATGCAAATAGGGCTCAGAGGTCAAAGCGAAGTGCGGTTCTAGTGGCTTAAATCGATAGACCTTAGGATGTACGTGGCATGTGTTATAACTGCCCAGAAACCTTTATTTCTACTTCATGAATTTTTGAGCAGTAATGGTAGAAATAATTTTAGAGATTTCCTCTCCCTTCCCAAGTTAGGCTAATACCATTTCAGACACAACACTGCAGATCTGGGCAACAGGTTTTAAGAGGGAGTGGGTGTAGATTTGGGGGATATTTCTGAGTTAAGACAAAGCTCTTTTTTTATTTTATCCTGCAGAAATATTTGCACCAGCCTTAAAAGGACCCTTCTCCTTGCTCACAAATTGCATATAGAAAAGCAGCCTGACTTTTTTGCATCGGTGGGCCGGCTGGCCCAGCGTGGCCAGTGGGGTCTCACTGCCCAGTGCGGCCAGCTGACTGCTCTGAGCACGTCAGCGCTACGCTGGGCGTCGGGTGGAAGCACTGCTGCGGAGGTGGCGTTATGTCAGGCTGGCCTTCTAGGGTCCAGGACCGGCTTCCCAATGTTTGCTTGTGATGTGCTTGAGATACAGTTACCTTTTGCTCCAGGCTGTTCTCTGGGTGAAATCCAGTGCTGCCCAGCCTGAGAGGATGCACCCTTTAGGTACCCTAAAATGGACAGTCCCGTGGTGCTATGTGGTCTGCACTGTTATGTGGTCTATACTGTTGTGCAAGCTTGGAGCTTCTGCTTGTGGCCAGGCACACATTTGCTAGAGCAGAGTGGCAGAGGAGGCCAGACTGAGGGCACTGTAGATGGATGGGAATTGGCTCTGTTTCTCCAGCTGATCTGGCTGCAGGTGAACACAGGAGCTGTCCCCTGCAGGGAACATCTAGCCCAGCATTTGGGTTCTGACAGCAGCAATAGGAGAAGCTGTTCAGGGAGAACAATAGTTTGGCTGCTGTTCACACTCCCAGCCCTTGTACCCTCCCAACGTTCACAACTGTTGGGTTAGAGCTACTGAGTCTATTGATCCCCTTAGGACCTAATATGGGTTTCTTGGCTCTGTGAAGCAAGCCTCAGGTACCTGGGGCAATACAGACATCGTTCTGCACAGTCATGCCTTGAGCAGCTAGTCTTGAGCTCTCTGACATAGAAGCCAGAGCCACGTATTTGCATTCAGAGCTCACATCTTATTCATGTGAAGCGTAGCCTCCCAGCAAGTGTTATCGGTGTTAACAATCCACTTCTTTCTCCCATGGTAAGTTGCTGACAAGTCCTCCTGCTGGTCTTTCAAGGGAAATAGAAGCCATTAAAGATTAAGTATTTTAAAAGAGCAAAGTCTTGGGATATATGAGAGGTGGCAGCATTATTGCAGAACATGGATTTAACTGATGTGAAGGAGTGTGATGGGCTAGTGCTCTTACTTTCTGGCTTTGGTCTAGGAGGTGACAAGGGGTGAGACAAGTGTTATTGGCAAGTACTTGTGAAGAGGGAACTGGCATAGCTCCTGCTGTTTCACTGCTCCTGCTGTTTCATATCTCCTGGGTGATGAATGAAACCGCTTACAAGTATTTGTCTCCCTTCTGCCACATTCCCACCTTCTGCACACATTTCTAGGGCTCTTCCCTCCTCTACAAAGAGGGCCCACAAGCCATCCCAGGGGGCTGTGGCAATCCACTGCATGCAGAGCTTGGGGCAGCCTCTGGGAGCAACACTGCTTAAAATGCTGGCTAAGGTATTTAGGGGACCAGATGGGTGCAGTTTGCTTATACGTTTGACATACAGGCCAAAGTTTTACGTGAACAAACAACATATACAAAGAAGCATTCGCTCAGGACTTGAGTCCTGGCTGCTCCTCATGGACACTGGGCTTAAGCACTGGTTCGGTGTTCCCGGAGGAGCAGAGTTGAGGTTGTGTAACTCAAGTTTAAAGCAGAGCAGAGACTTACCTGCGACTTGGGCTGTGTTAAAGACTCTTCGGAGTTCAAACAGTAGGTTAAGCTGTGTGCACAGATACAGCCTTTCTACATATTTTTCTTGTCAAATCAACAGCAATCAGAAATGGTAACATGTCCTTTTTGTAATTCTTGGATATTTGTTTCTTTAATCTTCTTTATTCAGGCCTGATTGGAAGGACCCCTTCAGGCTCCCTTTGACTTTGGCTGGTTTTGGATTACCTTTGTAATGCTACCTCTGCACAATGGGGAACAGAGGGTGCATGGGATCCATGAATGTACTGGAGGTCCCACTGTGCACACATGGGTAAACGTGCAGTGAAAGGCCACCAGCAGCTCCAAAAACTAATAATTGAAACAGATAACCCTAGGAATCCTGTTACCCTTCCCTGGCTGAGACCGAGCAGTGGTGCCAGCATACATAGGAGGTCTGTGATAAAGCTGTGGCTTAGCCATAGTTATCCTGAGCCTCATCTTCGTTTGGAGAAGAAGGATTATTTTGCAAATTGGCAGCCTTACTGCCTGCGACAACTAACTCCATGGGGTGTCTGTTTGGGTTCTCACATCCTGAACAACTACCATCTAATGAGTCTTGCTCACGTTAGTCTGTCTAAAGGGAGTAGAGGAGGATTTCTCATCAGTACTCCTTAGCAGATTAAGTTTTCTGCTCCAGGGTGAGCTGCTGTTGCTGATCAAGTGCTAAAGAGAGGAAATATGCTAAGGAAAGAGGGAATGGAGACAGGGAGAGGAAAAAGACTTCCAAAACACCTACTAAAAACAAATTACAAAATCAGTTTTTCTACCCCATAGAATACACTTCCACTGGAAGCAATGATGAGGAACTAGATATTCATGGCCTTGTCCGATCCTTATTTCATCCCATACATGGTATGGTTATGTGTGTCAAAATACATGCCTGATTAGCATCTGTGTTCAAACTAGGAGAACTTGGAACCACTCTGAATAGTCTTTTATTTGAAAAGAAAAAGTTAGCTGCTGTCAGTTCTGTTTTCTTCCCTGAATCTCAAGATACTGGTGAAGTTGACACAAAGCATCACTGAACAATATACTAATTTATTGGTGGAGAATATACTGAGTATACTGAAATATACTGAAATACTCATACTGAGTATAAATACTCATACTGAGTATACTGAAATACAATACAAGGCAAGATAACTGACACCATTTTCAGGAATATTAATGAGGAGACACAACCAGAAGGGTAAACAGAAGCAAATAGTGTAGGATTTCCCACTCTGGAAACAAGAATCATCACTTGCTGATGGTCCACAGAGTTGGCTGAGCTTCTTGAGTTGGCTCAGCTCCTTGTCTCCGGCTGCTAAACTACATTCAAAACAGATTTAAAAGACATTGGAGATGTTCCTTATGTTACTCTCCATATAAACAATGGCTTTTCCAATTTGCTAGTGAGAAGCTGCAGATGACACAAAGATTGGTAGAGGGGCAAGTGATGGAGCTCTGGAGAAAGGCGATCCTCGTTTGCAGAGGACTCAGACTTCAAAATAGGGTTTTGTTGTAGGTTGATGGAGTTCGAATGCTCCGATTTGGAATGAAATTCATAACTTTTTACATTTCCCATGCAGGAAGGCAGGGGTGAAGACCCCTGGAAGTCCTGTGGCTCCCATTTCTATGATATTGTGCCTGGTTTCTATTGCAACTTTGTTGAAATTGAACTGTTTTCCCAAAACATTTGGGTTAGGGAAACTCCAAAGGAAATTCCAGTTCAACACTTTTTTCCAGACTAGCACTGGTAAATTATGCTGAGGATTTTTCAGCTACACTGAGCAGTTCGCATTTCTTTGTTAGTGTGCCCCGATCAAACAAAGTATGTTTTACAGCCGTTTGCAAAGCAGTGAACACAGGGAAATGCAGACAAGCCTTACAGAATGAATAATAATATTGTGGAAAGTAGCAACCCTTAAAAGGATTTAGGGGTAAGTGAACACCAGCTCCAATATGATAACGCGTCAGAAAGTCGAATGAGGCTCTTAAGCTTACAGACAGAGAGGTTAAATTGTAGAGAGTGGTGACTTATGATACTGGTGGGCACAACAGTGAAACAGTCTATACGGTTCTGTTGATCTCATTTAAAGAAAATGCGTGGAAAAAGATAGGCAGAAAAACACCTAGGAAATGATTCTTGCATTTGGAGAAAATGCTGTCCAAAGAGAGTTTGAGGAACTCATCTCACTTCACTCATCAAAAAATAAGATCAAGAGGTTCCTTGGTTATGATGTATAAACCCAATACATGGGGAATATAGCAGGTATTGAATCTAAACGGATATTGAATTTAGTGGGAAAAACCTATAACAGAAACCATTGACTGAGAGCTGAGGCCATTTTAACTAAAAGTTAAGAAAATTTTTTTACTGGTCTGTGTTGGTCAGCCACTGGGAAAGCTGCTAATGGCAGCAGTGGATTCTCATCTCTAGATGTTTTCATAACAAGACAGGCTGTCTTTTAGGAAACAAATGTATACTAATTGTTCATACAGATTAGTGAGTTCAGCAGAAGAAAAAATATCTGAATCTGAAGGAGCTGTGGTAGTTTACAAGCTAGTTTAAATGATTAGATGGTTTCATTAGTCTTAAATTCTAACAATTATGAGATGGGATCATGAACAGGAGAGGAAGTGTCCGAGGCACCATTCCAGCTTGCCATTACAATATCAGATAGCCATCACACTGGAAAATAGAACAATAGAAAAATAATATTAAATCTTTGCCTAAGAGCAAAGATCAGGGAACAATTCCCTGACTTTGGAGTCCTGTTTCCTTTGAAGGCTGGTGGAAGATGGGACCCAAGCTCTCACCTGCCCTGGGAATGGGATGCGGGCACCCGAGGGGTTGCAGCGTTGTCCCTGTGATGCAGAGCCTGATGTCGCCTGGTGCTGAGCAGCCTCCTGACAGCGTCTCAAGGGGAAGGGGCCACTTCTAAAGCAGTGGGAACGTACCTTATTTTTGTGTAGCCTCAGTACACACCAGACATGCTTTTGCTGGTAAGCCTCCACGCTCTGATCACTAGCTTCCATCACTGCTGGTTAAACAGCAAGCAGCAAGACAAGTCAAGGATAGACAGTAATGAGTGATGGAGATTTAGCCACTGTGACCTTGAGACTTGCAAATGAGCTATCGCAAAGAGTCAGGAAGTGTTTGTGCCTCTTGGGGAAAGGACATGGATGGCATTGTTTTATGTCTCTTGATAACTTGCCAATGAGTTTTATTAACTAGCCTCACAACGAGGTCAATCAATCAATCAGTTTCCATATTTGCAGCATATTTACAAGAAATGCCCTAAAGCATTTTCCAAATATACAGAGGTCCCTGTGAAATCTTTAAATAAGCAAGAGGGCTGGAGAGGAAGGAGTCAATACAATTTTAATATATGTATTGATATTTCATATTATATATTATTTGTAAATGGATAGTCAGAGTTTATATCATATCTTATATATAACCTTATGAAAAGCTTACAGTTGTGATGCAGTCCTCTACTTGCCCTTTCTTTTCCATCTGCTACAAGGTCATTGTGTAAATGCTGGGCTGCACAAATCATACTTCCTCCTGGCTGGAGAAAGCAGTGGAGCTCTTTCTTCTCAAACCTCCTGATAATGATGCAGTAAAACAGCTATTAAGTCTTTAAAAATGCTAGTCAAATGGGCAAACTGAGGCGTCAGACTAATATGCAGTAGAAACCTTTAGATTCAAATTATCTGTGGAGTGGTACTATGGTGGGTCTTTAACCAAGGCAACAGTATTTGGGGAAATCAGCTAACTGGGACTTGAAATAATTCAGATTCTTAAAAATGGTGAACTATTATACAGCAGTGAAACAAGAAACCAAAGTAAGAGCATTGGATTCAGACACAGTATGACTCTGTTTCTTGTGAGGTCTTGGTAATATCTATCATTGTGCATATCCAGATTTCTGAAAGAGGCAGGAGATGATAATTGAGCCATATGTAATAGTAGCAGGAGTTGAATAATAATTCCTACGCTCAGTCAAGCATTGCTTAGTTTCTGTCTGAGTTTCATTTCCAGCAATTGCTAGACAGTCAAGATTGAACTCCAGACAAGCAGAGGTAGGACCTGGATTGCATCAAGAATTATGTGTTAGTCATGAGAATTACAGTGTGATCTATTATTAGAGCCTCAGAAAATAGCCCTGTGAAGTAAGGGAGAGGCTGAAAAGCATAGAAACAAGACCTGAGAGGGATCTCACCATGTCAAAATTAAAGGAAAATAGCAATCTTCCCTCGTGGCAAATAAATACTGCCTCACAAATAGGAAGGCTGCCCTAAGTCCAGAAGTTTCTGGATTGCCTGCCTCCTTCTGAGGGCGTGTTGGCCCTGAGCTTCCTCCCCTTTCCAGGTGGGTTGGCTGTGGGGGCACAGCCCTCCAGCCCTGGGGCAAGCTCTTGGAGGAAACCCTGCTCTAATCCTGACAGCTCTGGCTGCAGACCTCAGCTCCCTTTGCTTGGAAGTACTTTCTTAGCCTGCTTTTGCCCTTGGTCCTGCCTGACCAGGTGCCCTGTTGATTCAGGGTCAGATCCTGATCCCTGGACTTGACTTTCTAGCTTGACCTTGGAGCTGCCTTGTCACTATGGACTGGCTTGGTGGTCTGGACTCTCTGCAGATCTTGGTTACAACTTTTGGACAATAGCTAGGAGGGCTGGAGTCCCAGGCATGTTGTCCTGGTGCTGTTGGCCCCAGAGGATGTGTGGCTCACTGCATGGGCAGGATCCTCTGGCACAGTGCCATGTACAACAGCAGAAACGCATCAGGACACGTTGGACTCACTGTGAAATCACCAGCTCTGCCAACACATGTACTTGAACAGCTCAGCACACACTGCCTCCAGAGCTCCCTCCCAATTTACCACACTCATGGTCTGTACCTCTCCAAAACTCATTTCCACTTCTAACGTGAAACGTTTTGGTGGGGTTTAGTTCGGGCCTGCAGCATCACCGTTAAGTTCCTTGTCCTTGGAGGCCAGATAGAAAAACTTAACTTTGAGTTAAGCAGTCTTTGAGTGTTTTGTCACGCACTAGAATGTAACCAGGCAGGAGATTCCAAAACTGAAGGTTGACCTGGCACAGTGAACTTCTATGGTTTACCTTTGTAATTTGGAAGAGTGCACTCAGTTGTGGAGTTGCGTGTTTGTGTTTTGGGAGGTTTGGTTTGGTTTGTTTTTTTTTTTTAAAGTAGAAATGGCTACAAAAATATGGTCCTTTCTTACTTAAAGGGACTCGTAAATTGATTTTTGACAACTTTTGCCTTGGAATGGGCCAGGAATCCATCAAGAGTTTATGGGTCAAGATTAGCAGGCAGTCCAATATGGGTGCCATTGTAGTGGGTATCTGCTATGGACCTCCTGATTAGGAATAAGTAGTAGAGGAGGCCTTCAAACAACTGAAAGAAGCCTCACACTCATAGGCCCTTGTCCTCATTGGAGACCCACCTTGATATCTGGTGGAAGGATAATACAGCAGGGCACAAGCAATCCAGGAGGTTCCTGGCACAGGTAATCAAGGAGCCAACAGGGAAAGCTGATGTCCTGGACCTGATACTTACAGACAAGGAAGAACTGGTCTGGAATGTAAGTCAAAGGCAGCCTTGGCTGCAGTAACTATGAGATGGTGGAGTTCAGGACCCTGAGAGGAGGGAGCAGGGCAAAATGTAGCCCTGGATTTCTGGATAGCAGGCTTCAATCTCTTAAGAGACCTGCTTGGAAGAATCCCATGGGACACGGCCTGGAGAGACAAGGGCTCCAGGAGAGCTGGGTGATACTCAAGGATCACTGCCCCCAAGCTCAAGAAAGGACCATCCTGAAAAGTAGGAAAATGAGCAAAGGGCAGCAGGAGGCCTGCATGGATGAGCAAGGAGCTCCTAACTGAACTTGGACATAAAAAGGAAGTGGACAAGAGGTGGAAACAGAGGCAGGTGACCCAGAAGCAGTATAGAGTTGCTCTTTTGATCATGGAGGGATAGGATTAGGAAAGCCAAGGCCAGCCTGCAGCTGAATCTGGCAAGGGATGTGAAGGGCAACAAGAAAGACTTCTAAAGGTACAGCGAAAGGAAGACTTGGGAAAACATGGAGCTGCTGCTGAATGGGGCAGGGGAACTGGTGATAAATGACATGAAAAAGGCTGAGGTACTAAATGTCTTCTTTGCCTCAGACTTGACCAGTAAAATTAACCTTCGGGAATCCCACACCCCTGAGACCAGAGGGAAAGTCTGGAATGAGGACTTGCCCTCAGTGAAGGAGGATCAGACTAGGGACCACTTAAACAGACTGGACATGTACCTGTGAGGCCAGATGTGTTGCATCCATGAGTGCTGAGGGAGCTGGCTGATGTCATTGTGAGGCCACTCTTGATTATTTTTGACTATGTCAAATGGTCATTATGACTGGAAGAGGTTCCTGAAGACTGAAAGAGCAAATATCACTCCTATATTCAAGGCAAGAAGGAAATCTGGGGAACCGCAGGCTTGTCAGCCACATCTCAGTCCCTGGGAAGGTGATGGAGAAAATCTTCCTGGAAGTCATTTCCAAACACATGAAGGACAAGAATGTGATTGGGAGTTGTCAGCATGGATTTACAAAGACGAAATCATGCTTGAGCAACCACGTTGCCTTCTACAGTGAGATGACTTGCTTGGTGGACAAGGGGAAAGCAGTAAATTTTTTTGTTTGAGTTTTTTTTTTTTTTACTGTGAGTAGTAGTCAAACACTGGCACAGGTTGCCCAGAGGGTTTGTGGAGTCCCCAGCCTTTGAGATACTCAAAACCCAACTGGACGTGGTGTCAGGCAACCTGTTCTAGCTGGCCCTGCTTGAGCTGGGGGGGTTTGGACTAGATGATCTCAAGAGGTCTGTTTCAACCTAAATGATTCTGTGTGAACTTATATACCCTATATAGATTTTGCAACTGAAGAACCTCTCAATCCATATTGCACCAGTCAGTGGCAACAATGAATTAAATAAAAAAGGTCGTTTTCTAAAGCTATGATACAAATTGCATTGAAGTCATTAAAAAGTCCCATTGATTTCAAAGGGCTTTGGCTTAGTTCCAATACTCCTTATTTAAATAACTGTCTAAATGGCCTGATTTTCACGAATATACGGAATGCAGCTGCTCCAGAGGGCTTCAGTTGGCTTTGATCAGGCTCTAATTAGTTGTACTTGTTTAAAATGTTTCTAAAAAGTTTGAAAAAAAATTTTTTTTTTCTCCTCACAGTCAACAAACTCAGTAATTCCTGGAGGGGTATGGTTAAACTTTCCCCAGAGCTCAACCTTTTATATAAAATAACTTTAGACAAAATATTATTATAAAATACAACTTTGAGTATGAAAAATCAGCAGCATGGTAGAAAGACTGTTCTGTAATCATAGAAACAGGCCAAGGGTTTTGGTGTAAGGGCAAAATTCTGGGGCAAAGAGTGTTGGAGGGTGTCATCCAACAGATGTGTACCATCTCAGAAATCAGAGATGGGAATAACTGGAGATTGGGAAAGAAGCATTGGATGCCCCTTTCCTACAAGTGGCAGCTGTGTGGGGGACAGTAACTCCCGTGACAGATGTTTTTGCCCTCTACTTAGTCAGTAGGTGCAGGATGTGTGAATGATGATGTTTCTGAAAAAGACTGGTAATATAATATCCTAGGCTGACTAGAGATCTGAGATTCATTATTGAAAAACTCAAATGGGAATGCTGAAACTGTTTTCTGAACACTGAAAAGCTGAGATGCCAGAGGGAAAGTGATAGCAGTGACATTCTGGTGAAATGTTCATCAGCTATTGTCATACTTTATTAAAATCAATGAATTAAATACCCTCAACAATTATGCCAGTTATTAACAGCTTACAAATGTGTAAATCTCATTCTTAAAGAAGGTCACCTGGGCAGTGTTTCCTATTTTGCTACAAAAATGTGTGTAATTTCTGTATAAATTATTTTGCCTTTTCTACAACTGAAATTATCCATCGGTTAAATGATTATAATAAAAAACAGGCCCTTAGCTCACAGGTATATATTGTTATTAGCCATACTGTAGTTCCTAGTAAGAGCTCAACATTTTTCTTACATAAGTACAAGATGTTATTACTTTTTTAAAAAAAATACTTTATAGGTCTATATGCTATTTCAAATTATTACCACACCTTAAGGTTGAGGTAGCCAGAACATCTTGTATAGTGTAGATTTCTTCTTTGGAAGTGTTGGTAAGCATGGCTTCATCTATATTTCTTCCCTATCTATCGGCAGCAAAGGCAAGAAAAAAAGCTCTGATTGATGCATATGACTATGGGGAAAGACAAAGGGGAAATATCCAGCCTGGTTGAGTGCAAACTAGAAATATCAAACCAGACAGCTAGCTAAGCAGACAGCCAGATAAAAAAGATAGGGATGACCACAGAAATACACTGAGAAGTATATGTAGCTCAACTGGGGAAAAGCACTGAAGAAGTAATGTCCCTCCTGAAGATACCTGAATGTGTAAGAAGTAGCATGAGATAAAGGATAGAAAGGTACACCTGCCCACTGTCACCTGTTTTACTCTCCTAGTGAAAATTCAGGGTATAAAGATAACCTTAAAATGAATATGTGTGGTGTTCTGCTGTAATAACAATAAGTGGAAATAATAACTAGTGCCAGAAGAGGAAAACGTTGGTTTTTTAAATGGTCAAGCCAGGCTGTAGCTGTGACCACGAGGGACCAGCCAGAAGGGTTGTGAGCGACAGTGAATGCTGCTTCTTCCCCAGAGACCACTGTCACTGCAGAGCCGTGCCGTTAGCCCAGAGCCAATAACGCGCCTGCAACCCACCCTGTGCATGCGCAGCAGCACATTGAAACTCAATGTAGTTTGCTGGCGTAGTTTGACAAATAACTTCTGAGTCTCCTCAAGTGCAAACATATTATTCTGTGAAATAATTTGTTCTGGAATGAAAAAGACAAAATTCCAGCATTCATCATTTCCACCATTGTAAACTCCAGTGAAGCTATAGATGTTTCAAATTTACATGAATGTAAAAGAGGGAAAGAGTCAGACCACGAACCTCACACTTTTGGCTCACAGACTTTAGGCTTGTTAAGAAGGCGTAGATGCAATGACTGATAAAAGTGAAGCCTACGCTTTCTTGCTTTGCTATGCAGGAGAGGAAGTGGGTTTTCATCTAAAATGTGATACCACAAAGAACTAACTTTTTCCATGTCTGAGTTATACAATGTTCTTTGTAGCTAGATTCTTGGCACCCATTGAAATATGACTAATAAAAAGACTGCATTTGAAGATGTATGTGCAGGATCCAGCTACTAAAATGAAGTCACCTTCATCTTAGTGTGGGCATTCCTGATCAGAGTGCTTCCGGGTTTCTTAATATGAGGGGTTATTTTTCCTCTCTACCTGGCTTTAACTGCTCATGCGGTGCAGTAGCAAGATACTGCTACGCAAGGTAGCTGTCAGTACCTTTAGCTGCAGTGAAGACCTGAACCCATGGGGTACCTATCTGCTGCTGTACATGTCCATATTCATTGCACCTGTTCACCCCAATGGAAGGGTTGGTCATAACTGTTGGCCCCTCTTTTCAGGAGCAATTGGGAAGTCTTGTGGGGTGAAGCTCTTGGATTTAAGGAGAAAGCGGATGCTGTGCCAGATGTTTTTGCTATGATCCTGTACCTGAAGATAGTAGTGTACAGAGGAAAATTTCCCAGGGAGGATGAACTCTGAGAAGTGGGCAAAGGTTTTCTTTCTGTCCTTTGACTTCAGGAAAGGGTTGAGGGTGCATGCAATTTGGGGAGGGAACCATAGAGCAGGGATTGCTGGGGGCTTTCTCATAGCACTCAGAACCAGCAGGTTTCACCTTGACTCTTTATAGCAATCCCCAACTGCCGTATGTTCCTGCTTCTCATCCTCCTCAAGTGATGTCCTCTTGCCACATATTGTGATGGACTGAAGAAATTGTGCTCTTTCAGCTTCTGCTCCAGCATGGCAACTTATAGGGGCCATGACTAAACTGTGGGGCAGACATGCTCTGCAGGTGCCCAGTGAACCTGGCTGGAGCATGCTGAAGCTGGCTTCTGGACTGCACAGTTGGTTTTCTTTCACATACAAACCAGGCTGTTGAGAGGGGGAAGGAGAGAAAATCCTACATACCTAGGCCCCTTCTAGCATGGAGGTGGGTCATACGTAGTCCTGCAAGCTCCCAGGTCCCACAGTTTAGATGAGGCCAAAGGGTAGCTAAATATTTAAGTCTTTCATTTAGCTTTATTTAGTTACTGAAAACCTATTGGGTCTAATTTTAATTGCAGTAAGGCCTCATTGCACTAATCTGAAGGGGTAAAGGCACCTCTTAATGGTATAAATAAGTTAGTTTCAATTTTAAAGCACTGCTTTAATTCATTCTTCAGTGTTGAAGAGTGAAGAATAATTGCATTGGGTTCTTGTTATCACTGCTTGATGTATTCAGACCATCTATGTGCATGCTGGCGTATCTTAGCAATGGCTGGAGAGCATTAGTGCAAGCAGCAGAGCTGTGGAGCTGACCCGAGGTTCCCAGAGGGTACCAGAATTAGGGTTTTGTCTCTGAACATCGTTTAAATTATCTTTTAATTGATGTTTTAAAAGAGAAAGTTTTGAAAGATGCAAATGGAAACTTTCTAAAAGCAAAAATCCCCTGAAGCCCCATACAGTGTTTCTCAGGATGCTGAGGTAGTTTCTTGCTCTTACACCAGCCTGCTGAAACAAGGCATTTTAAGAGCTCTCTCCCAGTTTCCCTTGAGTACCCCAGCTCTTACAGGGGTCTGGTGATGTTTGGTATTTCAAAGTGCTTTAAGTTCCCTGATGAAAGGTGCTGTATAAATGCACCTTTTTTACACAGAAAGAATACAGTCTGCTAGGACACTCTGTGTGTGTGTGCATCTATATATATATATATATATATGTATATATATGTATATATCTTATGCCCATGCCCTGGCTGTCCATCTAGGGTGTAACAAAAAATTATTTTCCCTCCTGCCACTGGGCAGGGCTGGGAGAGCAGGTAGAGTCATATTGCCACAGCTGTCTGTACAACGCAAAGAGCAAAAAACTTCTTTACAGAGAGCACAAAAAACCCCCTCTTCCAGGTGCAGAGTTTGTGCATATAGCTGACTTCTCATGCTAGAGCAAGGTGAAAATGAAGGACTGCTGGTGGCTGAATTGCAGCAGTCTGGTACCTGATCTATTCCTTTACGATGTGCTGCTGTCTGCTGCATCTTTGTCTCAATGCTGGGGTGAGCCCCCCACCTTGTCTCTGTGCGTCACTAGCTGGTGCTGCCATATAATCAGGGGGTTCTTCCAACTGCATGAAAAAATGTGTGGAAATGGCACAAATTCAAGACATACAGTGCTAGCTGAAAACAGCCCAATGGAGTAATCACTACTGGCCAGACAGCCTCAGTGTGTGCATCAGACCTTCACCTGTCAGAGAATAATCATGAGGTGATGGGGAAAGGCAAAGCAGCAGGGGACAGGTTAATTGTTTGGGTGCCTTTTTCAGTCCTGAATTTCTATAATCAAGAGACCTAAGGGATCTTAAATGTCTGCTGATTTCTGGCTTTGAGGAAGTCAGGGTAGTGGGATGTGTAAGCTGAGGACTAGGTTTCTTCCCATTGCTCTAGGATAAGTGTGCCCAAACAACCATGGAAAATGCATGCTCCAAGGGCATAAAAGGTATAAAATACAGCTATGTACATGCAAGAGGTTTCTCATCAGACTATTCTCTCTGTCCCACAGATTTCAGATGACTATGTAGTAGATAAGAGTGTAGGAAAGAAGCCATCAGGCCTGGATTATCTTCTTGCAGGGAAAGAGTGAACACAGATTTAGGATGTAGACTACACCCTGCACTATGGTTAACCGCATCAGCAAGTGAAAAGTCTCCTTGCTTATATTAACAGCAAGATCATGCTTAGCATCCTAGCTGATAAAGCACATTTCACTAAGCGTGTTTTCTGTTTCAGTCTTTACAAAGGATGTAGGGCCTTGAATACACTGCCAGAGAAGTCCTGTCCTGCTGCTGCTGTAGTCCTTGGGCCCTTTCAAACCGGGGTGGGAAGCACAGCATGGGCCTTAGTCTCCGGGGAGTGGGTCAGCTGCTGGATCACGGGTTCTCCAAAGTCCCTTGGCTTTGGGTGCTCTGATAATTGTGCTGTTTGCTAACTTTTGTGTCCTTGATCCTAAACATAATAGGCTTTATAACGTCTTGCATGTGTAATGTGCTGTACATAGAACGCAGGAATCATTTGTTTTTCTCCACTGGCAAGCAGCCTTCCCTTAGGATGGAGGGACTGTTATTTAACAGCCCATAGAAATACATACAGCAGCTGGAAAAGAAGTAAATAAGGAAACAGGAAGCAAAGCTTTTTCAAGAACTGAAGAGGCAGGACTATTATTTAACACTTAGGGATGCTCTCTACCCTTCAGGATGCTCCCGTGGGGTCTTCTGAAACTAGGCTAGCCTTTCTGTTCATTTTAACAAAAGCTGGATGGGCTCCGATGCAGTAAGTGCCCGAGAGAGTTGACAAAGGTTACCCAGGCATGTCAAGGGGGAGATTGCAAAATGGCATTTTTAGCTGTAGAGCCTGATTTCTTTCAAGCTGGCACCACACCTGTACAATGGAAAGAGAATCAGCCAGGCAGCTAAACTTGTACTTCCTTCTGATATATCAATACATTTTGTTAGAAACAATCAGTCACTTATAATCCTTATACGACAGCTGCAGTTTCTCCTCTCAGCCTCGCACACTGTGCCATTATAAATAGGTTGTCATATTCCTTGCAGCGCTGAATTGCTTTCTGCATTCCCAGTCCCTGGGAGGACTGATTGACTTGGGAATCCTGCCATTTTGGTAGCCCTCCAGAAAAAGCGATTACTTATTTTTGCATCTGTTGCCAAACCTGTGTAAGTATGTTACCATTAAAAAGTCAGTATTTAACCACAATTACCATAAAGGGGTATTTGATATGACAGTTGTTTCCTGCTGTGTTATGTTTCTCTGTACACAAACAGCAAATGGATGGTTTTAATTAGAGGAGGGGGGGGCCTTCCTAGCGATATCTGCACTGCTTTGAACACAAAATGCATTCTTGCTTCTTTAACCAATACAGTGATGAAGGATTTAAAAGTGCAGCCCACCAAAAAAAAAAACCCAACAAAAACCACCAACCAAAAAAACCCCCCACAGAAATTTACCTGTTGTAGGGAGCCCACCAGCACAGAGAATTATTTGAGTGTATCGAATGACACCTCCTGCAAGTAAATGTTAACTGCCTAAGGGTGATGCTGGAAGTGGAGCAGTCGTGTGGCTGTGGGACACTTTACTGGAAGAATAACAGCATTCATAGCTTTTGCCTGTCCTATGGCCTAATACAGAAATGTATGCATGGCAGTGTGCTGGGCACTCCAGAATCGGGGATATGTCTCTGCAGATAACAAGATCTATTGCCATAATGACCTGATCCAACCTTGGTGAGTCAGTGAAAAACTTCCCATTGAGGTGAATGGGCTTTGGATCATACCGTAACCCTTTAAAACCCTTCCAAGACAATGTGCCTCATGTCTAGCCCTGCCCTGCAAAATAGGGCACCTTGTGCTGCATGGTTCTTAATAAGGCAATGTCTGTTGCATTTCAATAGCATCCTCTTAGGCATTGGCCCAGATCAGAGCTCCTTCAGTGGCTGTTTAGCCACTTAACATTGAGTGCTTGTTGATTAAAACCCAAACACAACCTCAGAAGCAGGGACCAGGGTCCAGACTGATGTCCCCTCCATGCTCGTTCTCTCTCGCTTTCTATCTAATCCCGTGAACAGTGAATTTTTTACTGCACGGTGACAGAGCTCCAAGGGGAGAGGTGAAGAGCTGTTCTTGTCTCTGTTTCCCTTCTTCACAAACTCTCTTCCTAATCTGGACCATATTTGGGCAATTAAATGCCCCATGAGAAGGTAGGAGATGGGCTGAGAAAGGTGCTGAATCTCCCCTTCCCAGTCAGCTGCTATAAAAATGCAGTTCATATACAAAGGCTAGGGGAGGAAATGACATCCCTAAAGTTTCATTTTTGAGAGATGATGACTGTAGGAGAGGGCAGACAGGCCTGCTGGATTCATCCCTCAAGGAGAGTGGAAGATGGAGGAGACATCTAGGTTATTATCAGGTTCCCCTAGGGCAGAGGCTTTCTGATGAACCTGATGAACTTGCGGTCCAACAGGGATCTCATGAACGTATGTTCCTCCAGGGCTTAGTGGCAGGTAGAGACTCCATTTTGGGTCACAGCTTTAAACTTGGATGCTTCACCTCTGCTGAAATGCTTTAATAAAATGAAACCTAAACCCAGAGACCTCAAAGTGCTTTTTGTAATGGCCAAATATAATTATTTCATTGTTTTGGATGAGGGCAGGATTTCCAAAGATAGCCATATGTCTAGCATCAGGAAAGGAAGCCTTTGGTGGTTTTTTCCCCCCAGTGATTAAATGGGTAGGTGCCTGAGGGTTTCAGTGAAGATAAACCTGAATCCCACTGAGTATTTATCTGTACCATGAGGTATCTGAGTAATCTGAAAATACAGCCTCAGAGGATTTGCCTAGAGCCCAACAGAAGGCAGGTTTTGGATCTGATAACAGAATATGGCTTTCCTGATCTGCTGCTTGCTCCATGGGCACTGACGGGCTTCTGCTCTGCTGCTTCTCTTGCCCGCTCTTTTGTGCGGGGTCCTGTTTGACATGTATTTTGGATTATAGACAACAGGCTTCTACTTTGTGACTGAAGGTAGAGGAATAATGGGCAGAAATCATTCATAGTAGGTACTTATAAAGAGGTATAGATATACAAAATTCTACTACTTTGATATAAATAAGAATTTAAAATTACTTAATAGGCTGTCTACATACCATTCTACATCTGGCCTGTGGAGTGTTTTAGCATGCTCAGTCTATTTAGATTGAGCAAATACTTATTGCATACTAATCAGAATACTTAGTGATTTAGCACATTTAATGTTTTTCATCTAGCTAATAGGAATCTCTTTAGTTGTTCTTTCCCTCCATAAACACTTTTCCTAATGCCCAGTGTTCTTTTTTAACATGCAAGTCATCTCTCCTGAATCTGAAGAGCAAGATTAAATAGGATGCTTACAATATCGCTTATAAATAAATAGCTCTACACCATTAAAAGCAGCTGGATAGTAAGTACTGTAAAATCAGCATCTTTTTGTACTTTCAACCAGAGCATAAATGAGCTTCATGGCTTGGTGTACCATCAAATCCAGGTCTGGGATAATATAAGTGCAGAGATCCTAGAGTTTGTTCCCAAACCAAGAAAAATAAAAGATCACAAACCATTACATATCTACTGTATTTTTCCTGCACTAGCTTATTGCCGTGCTGCTGCACCTTATCAGCACTTCCTTCTGTCATTCCCTCTTGCCAGACACCTACAAAATGCCTGCAAAGCCTTCGAGATGAAGTAGGAAAGATGATGCCTGTCTCCAAGTTATGAAGATTGTTTACAATCCAAATATTTGAAGAGGTTGCTAGTTATATGGTAACCAGAACCTGGGTAACTCAATGCTTTAACGAAAGGTTTCTGTTGACTGAAGCATGGTTGATAGCTGATTTGAAAGCTATTGCTGCAGCTAGGTTTTATCTACCTCTAACACTGACACCAGAAAACATGTAATTCAGAGTAAATATAAATTAAAAAAAGCTAGTTGCTGGCTGGTTGCTGTGCAAATGCAATCACCTATGGGTAGTCTGGCATGATGGGAGGAATATCTCTGATGGGGAAAACTGCACCCTCCAAGAGAGCCTGCTTCTTGCATTTTCTTTTATTTTGTGACTCTCGATGGTTTTAATCTCTCCTAGGACTCTCTGTCCACAGAAAATGCCATCTGAACAACTTTCTGTGGGCTCTTCACAGCTTCTGGCCTCCTCTGTGGTTTGGCCAACATTGTTGCTAGTGGTATTGGATTTGGAGACTTCATTATTTCTGTTAACGAGAATCAACAAGGGCAAGCAGGTAATGAAGGACTTGGGTTGGCAGTGCAAGGGAAGGAGCTCGAATCTTACCATCTTTCTTGTTCCCAATAAATGTGAGCAGAAATCTTCCCTGAGGGGGATTTTAAGAAGGCATCAGCTGCTCTGGAGATGTATCCAAACCTCTGGACCTTTTGAGGTTTGCCCATCACTTCTTACAATCAGGAAAGAAATGCATGACTCTGTGAGGAAAGTATTTTAAGCTTATTTTCTTTAATCTTCTGGGTTCTGTGGTTGTGACTCCCCTGAGGTCATCCAGATATTTTTAAATGAATTCTCACTGCTTGAATAACGGGGAAATAACATCTTGGTTTTCAACTTCTGTATTCTCCAGCTTCATAACTTTGGGCACTCCTCAAGTGAAGCTGAAGTTGTTGGGCTGTTTCAAGAGTCCTTTTGTATTTACATTAATAACAAACCTTCCCCCTCGAAGAACATTTGCCATACTTCAAATGTTTATTGTTCAGCTGGGCTAGCTAACAGCTGTATTGAGCAAAGCCCCATGTGACAACCAGTGCATTCCTGGGTGATGATAGTATACTGCCAATGACTGTTTAATGTGTACGTTGCGGTAGTATCCGCACGGCCCAGAGCACAGCTAAGGGAAAGAAAAAAAAAGCCCTTGCAATCCGAGTAGGAAATCGTACCATAGGGATATAAAAAGCAAGGAGGAGGTTGTTGCATCCCTGGTAAAATGTCTTCTGTCCCCCCTTGCACTGAATTTGTATCCGTTTTCTGACAGGAGAGTGCTCAGCCTATGTATGTGTGTGCCGCGGCGTGGAGGCTTTGGAGCTGTTTTCCCCAGAGATGGCTCAGAGCTTCTCTCTGAACCACATTTGCATCAGAAAATGGAGTCTCAAAATCAGCATGTGCTGTGGGAGCACACCAGCATTCAGGGGGTGGCAGGAGGGGACGTGTCATCGCTTCAACATCCTCAGTTTGTTTCAATCGGTGCCAGACTGCATTGATTTGACGAGACCAAGGCATTTCATTTCAACCTGCAATGCTCCTATTACTTTTCACTTGGTCTATTTACATTGAAGGGAATGTTAATATTAAAACTCATCAAAGGCAGCAGTGCTTTATATTGTGATATTGTTGCAGAAGTGAGGTATTTCCACACTTCTGAATTTATTTCTTTTAAAGGAATTTCTAGCTAGCAGGAAAACTTAAAATTTGGACTTTTTGTGTTTATCATGACACAAACTTGGAAACGCTGGAGGTGACTACAGCTTCCTACCTAACTTGAATGTGTCCTTGTGTCCATACCATTTCTTGCTCTAACCCATGCCAGATGACAACATCGGTAAAAACACATTTCCAGACTAAAAAAACCTTAGGAGTGTTTTATTTATGGGATTCATTTATAAACCTTTTTAAAATTTTTGTTGTAACACAGTGGAGCTCCCACAGAAGGTGTTGGGGCTTGCAAGAGGGAAGGGAGCATTTCCCCTGCCCAGTGTACCATGAGCCTTCCGCAGCCATCCTTGTGCCCTGGGCGCTAATGGCACCCCTGAGCCAGCCCTGGGCAACCCACCTGCGCCCAGGGACCCACACTAGAGTCCTGGTCCCAATTTGGGGCTTTTAAAAAGAATGCTTAGGTTTTTCCCTATGTTCTTCTGTGCACCCATTTCCCCCTCTCGCTCTCCTCCCACGTGCAAGCAGAGGGGTACAACAGCTGCATATGACCCCCGGGGAAGTACAGCCTCACCTGGGTGTTTTTGCAATGGGACTGCGCCCATGGCAGGGCAAAGCCGGACAAGCCTGGGGGCTCAGCCGTGATCCCATAGCGAGCAGCAGAGGAGCATCAGCTGGGGTGGAGGAAGGTACAGTTTGTCTCTTTGTTTCTTCCTCTTTAACTGCCTCTGCCATGGCGAAGATGAAGGCATTGGAGCAGACCGGTTCTCAACTTTCCTAATAATAGGAATTTTTTAAATCATCCATGGTGTTTAGATTGCTGCCCTGCCATGAGCTACTGTCTTACTAATGTCATCCAACAGGCATACAGGGAAGAACGAATTACCACAACTTGTTAATAAAAATAGTTTTAGCTCTTGGGATTGTTTCAAACGTGTTCCGTTCAGATGGATTTTTGTGCTAAGAACAATGTTTCTTCCTTACACCAAAATCTTCTAAAACAAAAGAAAGGGCTCCGTAGCTATTGATTGTCTTTTAGCAGTTCCAGAATAAGGAAGGAAATTATATTCAGGCAGGCCTTTTAAATCGATTTGGAAATCTCATCTGGACTTGTCTTGCGTGAGAGCCCTCCTCTTCGCTAGTCCTCTGCGGCGTGTGAGCTGGCTGCTCTCCTCAGCTAGACAAATAATAATCTCAAACATGGATTAAACTGACAACCAGGGTCTTAAAAAAAGTCTTTTTTAAATGGCTGTATGAGAACAAACATTTCCAGCAAGTCTGCAGAATGTTACAGGAAAATTGGGTCTGAAATTAGCTCCTTCTGATTAACTTTCCTGCAGCAGGCTATCGCGGCACCACCTAGATTCTTCCTGTTAATAAGGCTTATTTAAGGAGTGGAATAATGATAGTCTTGCAAAATGCCTGCTTTTGCAAGATTTTCAGTATAATTTTGATGGCTCAAAATAATCAGATATGATTCTTTTGAATTAAACATGGTCAGTGATTGCTACCATATCTCTGAAGGGTATTAAAGATTTTAAACATTTTCATGGTAATATTTTTGTTAGGAAATCAAAAATAAGGCTTTGCAGGCTGTCACACTGTGCAGAAGTTTGGTGCAGGTTTTGGTTTCCTTATTTTCTAGCGTTACTTTCTACAAAATACAATGCTATTTAAAAGAATGTTTTAGTTCATTTAACATTAAAAAAGGTTTCCATTTGGAGAGAATAATTTCTCCAAACCCTAGATTACACCATGCCCAATCAACTCAAAGAACTGTTTTTGTTTGGGAGCAGTTACCTCAAACCAGGTTCTTTGGGACTCGTTTTCACAAGACGGAGAAACTGGGAACTGAGCAGTTATTCTTGGTGCAGCCCAGCTCGCTAAGCCCAAGGGGAATAAAAAAATCAAACCAGCTGAACACAAAAATTCACTTTTGCGTACAGCTCTTGGACTCTTGTCTGCTAGTACCTTGCCAAGAAAGGTCTCTGGACTTCTCCTAGCTACCTTGATTTAAGTGGAGGTCTTTTTGATGCCTCTTTTTTTTTTTTTTTTTTCTTTTTTTTTGCCTGAAGTGGTGAGTTTGGAGGACATCTTCTCTGGGACACTGGGGAACGAGATACAATTTTCCCCTAAATTGCTTTCCTTTCCTGTTACGATCAAGGTTTAATTAGCTCAGAAGGATCAAAGGGATGGCCGTCTGTGTTTCCCCATCAGGCAGGATGCAGCCCTTAACGGCAGGGAGGTGGTTGCCCGTGTAACTGATATTTCTGATGCAGAGCAGGGAGACGAGAGATGGAAATGGCTGTGAGCTGAAAATGAATGTATGAGCCCTTTGAAAGTTTGGGGAAAAGATTTCAGGCCCTTCCCCAGCTGTGAGATGGTGTTGATATAAATGAGTCCATCAGGCCTTTGGCTGAGTGGGAAAAATGCTACGACTTGGAGAAGACGCTCCATTGCAATGGAGCCACGAGATGCCACGGCTCAGCCCCAGGGAAGGCAGCAGGGATGCCCCTGCCAGCGCGGGATGCCCGGCGGGACGCCCCGGCACCTCCTCCCCAAGGCTGCTACGGCGGAGGCACAGCTACTACAGCAGAGTCTCAGCTCTGCGCTGGACCTTGCCCCACGGATACTGTAGCCTGTGTATATTTTCTGTCTGTAATATTTAGGGGGAAGTGTGGCGTGCCGATGGGAACCGGCCGAATATGAGGTGGCTAATCTGCTTGGACTTGCAGTATATTTCAACTCTGACCTTTTAAATCTCTTGCTGCTGCTATCTCATGTCTTCCTTTATCAGAGTCTTCCAGTCTCATGTCAGTTTTAAGACATGGGCTGTGGGCCTTGGGCAAACACTCACTGGAGATTAGGAGGCGACTTTAATGAACGCAGTGCAGCAGAAGCACTCGCATGACAGTGGCTTTTGAAAAACCTTTCCCAGGGCAGTTGAAGCAAATCTGGGGCACGCCATGATTTCGTTCACTTGAGATGCCAGCTGCAAGGCATGTTGTTCCATGTGGATTTTCTTTTGCATTTCACCCGCTCAAGATGTCCGCTCCGCGGCTGCTGGGGCTTGAAATTAATTTGGGAACACGTCCAAAAAATGGTGGGTGGGTTTTGTGGGTGAAGGCTAGCGGATGAAAATCCCTGTCAAACAAGGGGATACGAAGAAAAGACGATCCCAGTGTATACCCCGGCCAGAG
The DNA here is from genome assembly GCF_034638445.1 of Ciconia boyciana. Classification (NCBI taxonomy): domain Eukaryota; kingdom Metazoa; phylum Chordata; class Aves; order Ciconiiformes; family Ciconiidae; genus Ciconia; species Ciconia boyciana. The sequence continues at coordinate 107,550,732 of NC_132936.1, read as the reverse complement.
CCAGGGCAGAGGGAGGGAGGGAGGAGTCATTTCCATACCGGGTGCGTCAAGATGCTGACCCAGATTTGTGATGCGGCAGTGGTGGGTTTTACGCAGCGCTGACTGCGCATGCAGCAGCTCAGCAGGAAACAGCTTGTGCAGCACGAATGTTTCATCATATCCCTTCCAGTGTGGGGACCAGACTACCTGGAAGTCCCTGCAGCTTGACAGCTGCGTTGGGAATTGCCTGCCCCCTCCCTCCCTCTTTCCCTCTATAATTACTAAAACTTTGTAGAAAAGCTGAGCGGTGGGGTCTGGCTTCAAGGTCGGGTGCATCTTTGAGGCCAGCCCTGCTGTGAGCGGGTGGTTGCGCCCGGTAATCCCCAGAGATCCCACCTGAATCGCCGAAATTAGTGGGGTTGTAGCGGTGTGAAGGTGGTATCAGAGTCAGGGACATACACACTAGTGCAGAGCTGGCCGCAGGTGTGTCCGACTGCCCATGAACTGCCTCATTCACAGTTTTTCCCTTTTACCTGCATCTTAATTAGTTGTTAAATGACCAATAAATGATGACTGCTTAATCTTAGTGTTTCCCCACCATCAGTCATGTAAAACTGTCAGTATTATTTTATGCCTGATACAGTTCTGTTAAAGGAAATGGTGCTATTCAAGGACCCGCATGATGCAGAATTTGGTCTGACCTAGAGCTTATTTAATAAAAGCTTTGTCTGTCGAGTGTTAGCTTCCTCTTTCTGTTCGAGTTACGGGACCACAACCTCCTTTCATTTTCACTTACCTTCAGAGATCCAAGGTCAGACCTGTAGGAAGCACCAGAGAAAGGAAGGCTGGAATTGCTGCTAAGGCAAGTCTAAGGTCTAACTCAGGCCTGCTGAGACCCATTGCCACTGTCATGGGCTTATGCTTCCCATTTTTGTCCCCTTTTCTCCCTCTAGGAAGTGGGAATGATTGTACTGGCCTGTCTTGTCAAAGTATTAACTAGCTCAAGGAGTTGAGGCTTACAAAGAGCTTGGAGGGTGGCAGACAAAGTACAAAATGCTGCAGCATCGTGTAGTCTTCAAGGAGATTGCATTCGCTCCATCACACAACAAGGCCACCTTCCCGGCAATTTGGGTTCTTGCTCAGCCCTCCTCCCCAGCATTTGGAGGGAGACTCTCAGCCTTACCTCAGCAGTTTGCAAGCCCTCGGGTCTGCAGACCTGACTGCACGCAGCCATGGGGCAGCAACTGTTGGGCTATTTCAGGTTTTTTGAGTTTCCATCTCTGATGAGGTAGCAAGAGAAGAGACGGTGGTGTGGCTCCTTGTAGTTGAGCACAGAAATGTCACTGCTCCTCCAGCTCTGGCAAACGAGTCATGGCCGATGTTGTCCTAAGTGAAAATTGTTCTCCTTATGTCCCATTAGGAGCCACAATTGAAATTTTCCTGCAGATACGCTTCTGTAACAGCTCGGCCAAGGAGGAGTTGGGTCCCTTTCGCGGGGCAGCTTCAGGCTGGCAGCAGGGACCTGGTTTTTGGTACCACACTGGGCCCCCCCTCCATGCATGAGATCACTTTAACCCTTTGTGAGGGGAGGAGGCAGCTCTCCTCGCTGCTGAAGGCCAACACATTAGTGCTGCATGGTCCCAGCCACGTGTCTGCCCTCAAACATGCTCACCGTGGCTGCCAGCATTGATTTCGTTGAAGGGAAGCCCTCAGCTTATCAGGCCAAGCTCTTTTTTGTGCCAAGATCTGCTTGGCACAGGGGAGAGGGGCATTTGTCAGGGACTGCAGCTATCCCTGAGGTTTTTAAAGCTGCCACAGTCTGTGAACGACCATGGCATTCACTTGGTTGCGGCAGCTACCAGGTCACCCAGGAGGGAATTGATCACCCCAGCCATTGGAGGGCTGCTGGGCTGCTCCTTCCAGCCAGCCCAGTAGGATGAGGGAACGATCCCACCAGCACTGCACTGGTTAAGGCCACCTCTCCATAGCAGATCACTTAGCATGGTCCCCGTGGTCAGGATACGTCCCCTTTGCCTGGCTCAGGCTGCAGAAGGGCTGGGAGCATGGGGAAGAGCTGGGTCTGATACATGTGATTCTCCCGCTTGCTGCCTCTTCAATCTGATCTTCCTCCTGCCCCTGGTAGGACAATAAATGCCAGCTGAGGCATGTCTAATTCTTCCCTGTCTTCCTCAGCTTGTACTTCTTTCCTTATCTGAGTGGCCAAAAATAACCTCTGCCTCCTCTCCTTTCCAAACGTTGTTCATGCAAGATTGGCCTTGCCGTACCCTTGTAGGAGAGTAAAGCACACAGCTTGGGTTTTGTCCATAGACAAAAGGGATTGAACTGCAATGAGTGGGGAATTTCCAAAGGCAGGGTTTCTCTGCAGCTACTGGGGATTTTCCAAGAAGGATGATCCAAAGTGGAAGCCTTGTGTAGACCTCACGGCATCTATTTGGTTAAGTTGCATTGCATGGCCCGTGTATCATGAAGCATTGCAGGAAAAAGTTAGTGGTTTGGATTCAGAGGTGCGTAATTGCATAAAGACATGACTAGAGTATATTGGGAATGTTTTTTCTTTTTTTCTCTTGTGCGGTAGATTTCTTCCTTTTATTGCCCTCTTATTGTGACGTGATTGCTGGATGCTGGTGTGAAGAGGGTGACTGAAGCGCTGGTATAGAAATACCGTGTGTGAAACCAGAGACCTTGATATGGATAAATAGAAAGGGGTCAAATCCTCACCAGAAGACAAATGGGTGCAGAGCCTCTGCCTACAAATGCAGCCATCCCTGTTTATGCTGCTCTAAAGACCTGCCTTGGAGAAAGTCAGCTGAGCTAGGAAGCTAACGTACTTGCTAGGGCAAGTATGATGAGAGACGTGTCTGTGTGTCCCTCCTGCCTCCGATTTGCTTTCTTGACTAACTGGACTCCTCTGGGGTGGAGGATGTGTGATGGACTGGGAGGTTGTTCCCCTCCAAAGGTGAACCTTCTCCGAGGCGACAGTCCAGGCCAGTGTGCATCGGGGAGGTGTTGCGGGAGTGGCAGGGGTTTTACTCCAGCCAGGGCTCTGAATAGAAGGGGGATGATGTGGCAAGAGCCTGCGTGATGCAAGTGCCGCACGTCTCTTGCATGTCTGGTGCATGAGGTATGAGGAAGCATGGGGAAAATTCTTGAGCTTTGTAGACAGTTTTATTCATATGTCCCAGATGAGGATGGACTGTGGTGGTGGTTGCAGGTAAAGCTCTCTCCTCCAGGTGACTGGGAGCCCTTGTCACACTTTCTGATTCACGTTAGCTGTAGCTGAAAGCTTAGGTGGGACAGAGGTGCCACCTGGACCCTGCGCTGGGTCTCTGCACAACGGGGGGCTCTGTGAATCTGAAAAGTCCACGTTGGCCAGCTGCACGTGGGAGGTGGAGAGAGATTTGGAGGAGTGTGCGAAATGAGTATTTGTCCATTTTGAGCTTTAAGCACTCAAGGAAACTTTGCAATTAAAAAAAGAACAAAAACCTTAGCCATCCACCCTGTTAGTTTCTGTGCATCCATGCGTGTGTATCTATATATATTTTAGAAGGCTGTTCAGTCATCTCCCATCCTCCATCTCTCATTCATTCAGTAGGGCACTGCTTCTCCTGGCATACCGGTAAAGTGGGAGAATGGTAATTGCAGGCCACACCTTAGGGCTAACAAAAGTGTCACTTGAAATTCAGGATTATAGCCAGGCTTTTGACAGAGCAATCTCCCAGCATGACACAGTAAAATTTTCTTTCCGCCTTGCTCCTGCATGACGTTCAGTTCTTCCATTCAGCTGGAGACTGGTGGCAAATCTGTGGTATCTTCAGTAGGGCCAGGATGTTTATTTCACTGCCAGACATGGAATACAGATTCTTGAGTGCTGTGCACCACTAATGTACCATTGAAATATCCTTGTAATTATTTCCCAGGTCTTTTCTTCTCAGGATACAGATATCCTGAGCATATATTAACAGTGCATGTATGCTGGAGGCAATGGCTCTGTCGTCAGCTTTAAGCAGGCGAGCCTGGATCAGCAGCTGGATAGACCGGTGCTGTTGTGCTCATCGCTGCTGGCTGCAGATCTGGCCCATCCATGGCGGTGAACATAGCTGGGGAGGGGGAAACTCTTCCCTGGGGTCAGGGTCACCCAGCAAGTATCAGCGCCCTGAGAGTAACAGGAGAGTTGAGCAATACCAGAGCTGGCCACTTGCTCCTCTGAGGCAACAAAATGTTAAATATTTGGTCCATCAGAAATGCTCAAGGCACGTGCTTATGTGGAGCGAAGCCTTCAATCAGTAGGTTGTTACTACTGGGTCTGGTAGTAATGGCAAAATATCTGCCTTTCTTTGGGATTAGTAAAAGGATTTCTTGATAGCTTCCACTATCCCTTTGTAATTAAGGGCATAAGCTTCAAGTGGCATAAAAAGGCAAAACTTCCTTGGTGTCATTGGAGCTATTCTGACCAACATGACAGGGGACATTGGCTTCATTGTTACCGTTGGCCTTGGTTACTCATTTTTTCAGGTTTCCACTCAGAATTACTCATACCACTTTTACAAACGGGCTATGTGTGGTGACTAAGCTGGGTTGAATGAGTCTAACATAGTTCATTTTATCTTATGCTAACATGAGTTGTTATCTTTAATGTACTGATTTATGAAAAGTATATATATTGGGGGAGGATAAGTATTTTACTATAAACTGAGATCTCTCCTTGTAATATCACATCAACTTTCAGGCAGTCGATGATGCTTACTATTTTGCATGCAGCTATATAGGACTGGATTTAATGCTGCACGGGGCTATGCAAAATGATGTGTCAAGGGAACTCGGAGGCAAAAGGCTTTTAAATGCACTGTAATATTTAGCTCTCGATGTCTGTGCAGAAAGGAGCAGTCTGAGACATTTGGCAACACCTGCCCACAGCTGTCCCAAGAAATACTGTCCCTGGCCTTCCTACTGTACGGTGGGTGTGCAGTACTGCGTTACTGATGGGTTATCATGCTCCTCTGACTCTGCAGGACCTGGAATACCAGTGCCTGGCTTTACACCCTCAGTCATAACTGCTCTCCGGTATCCGTTCGACTCTGAGAGCCTGCAAGCCTGGAAAAAAGCCCATTGGCATAGAAAAAGTGTGCAAATCCTTTGTTTTTCTGCCAATAAAGAGGTATCTTCAGAGGAAAACAAAAATAAACTGGTGGATTTGGTCAAGTAGATCTGAGCTGAAACGTTGAGAGACCCATATCCTGCCTGTGAATTTATATTTATGCGTAGCATGCGTACAGATCCTTTCTCTAAGCAGCAGGCTCAAGGGGTTATGGAGCTGCGATACAAAACACCACCAGGAAGGTGTTTTGCAGCCTGAGGAGTCTTGTTCTTGAAAGCTCTCGAGTCCCAGGGGGGACTGCAGCATCCGTAGGGTATGGCCGTGTTTTATAGCACATCCACCCCACTGCTGTTAAACTGTGGCACTGTGAAACCCTTGGGTACATGTTATACCCTCTATTGGTGGTGGCATTTCAGCGAAACCTCTCTTCCCCCGCCCCGTAAGGGTTAGCATTATTCTCTTGGAAAAGAAAATCCTCTCTCTGCGAGCTGGCAGGGTGTGAGCTGCCTGCAGGTTGGAGGGTAGTCACTGAAAGCATTAATTTCTTTTTCTATATGCTGCGCCACCTTTCCAGTGTAATTACCACCTCTGTGTCAGTTTTGATTTCTAAATGGTTAAAGCTCATGAATGATCTTTCGTTTCTCTTTTCCATAGCTTGATAACAAATGTTTTTCCCTTAAAGTGTTTCCTGTACTGCGAACTTCTGACCATGACTGATCAACTCCAGTCATCACCGTCGTGAATGATTGCAAATTGTGCAACATTGTCCCTTGATGAAGATGAGTGAGCTCATCGTTTGGACCCGAACGTGACTGTTCTCCCAGGCATTTTTTCATTAGCAGGAAAATAAAGTCATAGAGGAGCAGGAAGGCTCCCGTAATGGGAAAGATCGAACCAAAAGATTAGGGAACGTCTCACTGAAACCGCCTGAGATTATAGCAGCCCTTTTCACTCGGCTAACTAGCACGTGAATTAGGGAAGTTAGGTCACCAAATTTTTATGGTGCTTCTTGCAGTGTGGGAGTACCCCAGAAAAATTAGGAGGCAGCAAATGTGTGAGGAGTAATAACACTCTGTTTTACACACGGTGTAATTAACACGTGGAAATTCCTTTCAAAGAGCATCTTGAGGTCAAGAGGCAAGCAGGATTAAGAGAGTGAATGAAACACTTAGAGGTCTAATGAGACTGCTCCTAACAACTCTGTTAGAAGGAATCAAAAGCACTTGCCTTCAGGAGCATTTGCCAAGGCTTGGATATTGTAGCTGTTCCTTGGTTGTCCACTGAGGGGTTCATTCAATCTTTTGCTGACTCTCTTTGCTCTCAGAGGCTCAGTATCAGAGTAGGTGGGTCACAGGGATAGCCCGCAACGCCAATTTATTTGTATAGCATGCAGAGAATCACCAAAAGCATTTTGTGTCTGTGTGTGTAAATATACCTATGCACACTCTGTAAACTGAAACTATTTAATATGCATAGTTGGACAGACCTCACTATTTTTATGGCTGAAAACTCCAAAGGCATGACATTGCCAAGGAGAAAAGTTGCATTTATCACCTTTTTACTTGCAGGCTCCATTTTATATACTGACCTCAGCAAATGTAGCAATGAAGACAGCAGTATCAAGGAAAAAAATCAAAACAAAGCCTCCCAGCTGCTTACCCGTGCATGTTCCCAAATCCTACACTGAGCTAGGTTTGAATTTTGCAAACCTTTCCTTTATAATGGGCTGAACAAGCAATAAGGTTAAAACAACCTCCTTTTCCCTTCCTCTCCCCACTCCCTCTCCAAATCTGCACTGTGTAAGATCCTCACACCAAAGTTTGCAGTTTAAGCTAAAATTTCCGAGCTCTTCCTGATATCCAGATTTCTTTGGAGTGCCTTAGTGGAATGTGCACGTCCCAGGCCTCTGAGCAGTGGCTCATGGTCCCTGCTGTTCCCCGGCGGGCCGGGCTGCGGGACGTTGATCCAGCTGGGATGACAGAATGCTTGGAAGCCCCCATCGCTCTCCTGAGCCCAAGCTGAAGTTTTATTTATGCAAAGTTTGCCAGAAAAATGTTAGTCATGAATGAAATATCCATAAGATCACACAACTGTCCTCCTAAGCTTTTATTTCATCTATTTTGAAAGGATGTATAATTTTATAATACAATGCAGTCTTTTAAGAAATGCTATGGATGAAAGATGACTTATATTTGCAGTGATGAATGGAACAGATGAAGAGACCTGTTGTTTATTGTCTATCATGGCAGTTGCATACATCCTTCCTCTGATGAAGCAATTCCTTATTTGTGTATTGAGCACTAATTGTTTGTGTGTGCTGTGTTTAACACAGAGGACATTGCTCACTCCCGTGGCATTTACAATCAGTGCTAATCACAGGCAGTGTAGTCAGATGTAGGTGGTATCTAAATCAAAAGCCAAAGGGGTGCTGATTTTGTTAAACCTATAGGCAGGAATGTCACTATTTCCTTCACCAGGAGCAGTTTATCCCTGCCACGGGCACACTGTGCTATCCGAGCTCCTCCTGGGAATGAAGTGTGATCCGAGAGTTGGGAGGGGGCCAGTCAGTGGACAGGACAAAAACCGGGATGCCTGGGAACTGCAGGACCCCTCTTCTCTTCTGGTCTTGACGCCCTGACGAGAGAGCGGCGGGAAGACGAGGGCAGAGGAGAAGCAGTGCTCGGGCTGTGCTTCGGATTAGAAATATGTTCCCTGGCAGGGAAAGCTTTGGTGATTCATTATCAGAGCCTCCATGGGTCTGAAACAATTTTGCTGCACATTTCTCAATCCTTGTTCTGCTCGTCCTGCAGATAACTAGGTGACAGGCAAAGACTGAGAAAAAAAAAATGTTAGAAGCGAGCAACAGCACCAGAGCAGCAGCTGGCAGAGCTGCTGCAGATAAGGGCTTGTGACGATTTCCATTACCCTGTTGTCTGAGTGCTTACGGTTCAGCCATTAAAATTAGTTTGGAGCTAAAAACTGACGTTGAGTTGCTCATCTCTAACACTGAACACACACAAGGTACCTTTTTTATAGCGTAGGTTCCCCATTCTTGGCAAAATTTATAGTAAATATATTTGCTGCCATCCGTTAGCTGCAGGCACAGACTTACGCACGCCGTTTGCAGGTACGGGGCACAGAGCTACAAGGGAAATTATCCAGGTTTGGACCCAGAGCTTGTTCTCTGTCCTCAAAACGGGCAGGTTAACCTATGGCTGAGCGTATAACATACCCCAGAGCTTCTCCACTTACACCAGTGAGAGCAGCACATGAGCACACAGTGCTGGTGTACTCAGCTGTGCCTACTGGTGATTCTGGACGTGCGGCTGGGCTGAGTTGTGACATTTGCTGGCCCCTGTTCGGCCATGATGCCAGAAAGAATTTATTTTTTTTTTTAAAGATAATGCAAACCATAAGTTTCAGTCCTTTACATTTTTGGTTTTGGAACCTGTTTATTTGATGATGTGTGCCCTTAAAAGGGTAATAAAACTCCAGTTCCCATCTCTTTCTATCCTCCAGCTGCCCCTAGGCAGCGCTGCTACTGCTAATAGTTGCTGAATCGTCATGTAAGGCTGCCCATGTGGGCAGGGAACTACATCTTCAGTAATATAACAGGAAAAGTCCCTTTGGAGTGCTTATTTCTGAAGAGGTTGTTCTCCACTGTAGGAAGTAAAGAAATAGAGAAGATAAATCTTCCTGAACTTGTGTTGTGCCTGTACAGGCACGCGGAGATCTGGTAGCTGCTACTGTCAACGCGTATGTCTACTGCAATGCCTCTGGAAATACCTCTTGGAAAAATTGTTCTTCCTTAGTGATTTTCTGTGCTGTTTCCGAAACACCACGCGTGCCTGACCACTGCTTATGGGGTGGATTTTCCCTGGCCAAGCAGCGAAGCAGAACGGGGCCGGGATGTGGAGGGGAACCGGGATATCTTACACCAGATGAAAGGTCTAATCCCCTCTTTGGGAAGGGGAAGAACCAAAAGGGATCAGGGAGATGGTGAGAGAGAGTTTTCTCTCGCAGGATGAGTGCAGGGATGGTAACTGCCCCTTGCTGAACATTAATCCCATAATGGCCGTAGGGCTCAGCAGACCCACTGTTGCCCCACCTGAAGACCATAATCTACTCACAGTTCCTGCAGGGGCTGTGTGACCATGACTTAATTAATGCTCATCAGGAAAGAATCTTTCACTTCATTATATCATCACTTTTTATTTTTACACTCCTTCAATTAAAACAGTGAGTAATTACTCACACTGTTGACTTTGGCATCTCCTCTTAGATCTCCTGCGATAAGCAGTGGACAGGGGGGTGACTCAGAGCACTGGAGTGATCCAGGGGCTGCGTCTAATTTAGGCAGCGACGGTCAGGTGCCTCATCTGGGTGGTTTGGGTGCCTCATCCGGATGGCATGGCTGCCTAGAAAGGAAGGGGACTAAAATCCTGAATGAAAGTCTCTTTGCAGGACTCAGAGCAGACCCACGTGATACCTGGAGTGACAGTGTTTGCCGTAGTACCGCTGCATCTGACGGGAAAAAAAAAGCTGTTATTTACTTTCTTGCTGGCCAGATGGGATTAGTCATATTTGAAAACTACTTTAATCAGACTAATAGTAAATGCACTCGCTGGGCTAGGAAAAATCCTTTTCCTTTTTGAGGAAATCCGCTTGATTTGCCTGATGCAGCACGAATGATTGGCACAGCTTGGAAATATTTGCACAATGCTCTGTCCTGGTGTACAGGTGATTATTTTACTTGGCTTTGCTATCAAAATCTTTCTCTTCTGCTAGGTTACAGCCTCTTACACTGGCTTCCGCAGCATTTTAAGGCTGAGTCACCACCTCATAAACAACATACAAAGTCCTGCAAGTTTACTGTGTCTTTATTATTAGAGCTCTGTACTTAATGGCCTTATTTTGGAGAAGAAGGAGGGGAAGTAGTGTTCTTTGAGCATGTTTATAAAAGCAAAATTGAGCAGGGCTTTAGGAAAAAGAGCAGAATTTGGAAGCAATGGTGAAAAACACCCAGGCGTTGTTTATGCCATCAGCCCGTCTCAGTCTGTTGCTGCTGATGCGGGATTCACATAGAACTGAAATTCTGATGCGTGTCCTGGTACACTCTTACTGGTTTGATCTTGGGGCTGAGAGACATCTGCCCTGGATTCTTCCTTCTGTGTCTGCTCCTCACCCTTTTATGTCCTAAACAGTCTGTTATTAAGTCACCTGGGATCTCTAAGCCACCATGCCCCCCCACCCCTTGGACAGGATCTTATCACTCAGATGGTCACTTTGGAGCTTGTAGGGCCACTTCTGGGTATGGCACCATCTGACTGGCTTGCAAAGTGCCAGGTCCTCTTTTCCTCATCTCATGCAGGTGGCATGGCGGACTGGTCAACACCCTGACGATGCTCGGAGGATGCACAATGTCTTTCTATGAGCTTGCTCTAAGCTCTTCTTCAGTGGTGCAGAAGGAGGCCAGCCTGGGGGTTGGTGAGGTTGCAGCCATGTGGGTGGCGTGGGCAACACTGACTCAGCTGTAGAGGACTGGCACTACCACTGTTTTCATCTGTAGTGACTCTTTCCAGACAGAGCTCAAAGGATGACCCATAAGTTACGGAGATCACCTGCAAAAGGCCCCTGGGGTGAAGTGATGGAGCAATACAGTGTTGCATGCTAATGATCCTTATAGTAGTGGCAGCCTGTCCCACACCTCCGAGAATACCACATGCACCGTTTCAGGTGCTGCTTTGCTAAAACAAAGGGGGCTGTGATTAAAGCTTGCCCATCCAGTTCCTAATATCTGCAGTTTGCTGCTGAACAGAGAAACAAGGGCTGAGCTGACCAAAACCACCAGCAGATGCTGAAGTGACACTACAGCTGGGCTCCTTGAGAGACTACCATAGGCAGAGCAGAGCTGCGTAACCCAAAACTGTGGCATGAACATCTCACTAAGAGATGTCTTTCCAATGCATTGCACCTGCTGCAGGGCAGAGTGCTGCTGGGATCTGGAGCCAGCACCGCTGCTTGCTGCTAGGGATTTTATGGCCAGCTCAGGAGCAGCCATGTGGCTGCCTAGTGAGAACGGGATACTTATAGAGACTGAAGGAGCTCATTAGAGGTCAGGAGAACTACAGGAACTGGACTAGAGTAAGGAAAAGGACTGGTCAGCTGTTGGCTGCATGCTGAATTGCTTTCAGCAGGTAGCAGGGGAAAAAATGATTATTGGTCCAACCAACAAATTAATCTCTCAAAGAGGTATCTAAGTAGATGGTAGGTGTGGTGATAATCCTCAGTGGGCTGGGGAAGCAAGCCCATAGTGTGTAATCTCCACTGCTGACATCTGTTGTGTGAGTCCCTGCACTGTGGTTTCACAATCCATCAGCTGCAGGATCAGCAGCGTGGGAAAACAGAAGTTGTAAGAAATGCCTGGGACATTAATATTAATTCTAAATAAACATGGTTTTATTTTTTGTACCTTGCTATATAAGAGAAGGGCACTGCCATTTCCTATGAGGAGCAGCCAACCTAACCCAAGCGTGGGTAATCTACCTTCTAAGCAAGAATAAGCATTTTGCACAAGATCTATATTTACAGCCAAATACTGCTTGCTGTAGTCTCACAAGTGGGCACGAGGGAGCCAGCTTCTGCTTCTCCCTCGATTACGTCATGTTGTTTTCCTTCTACCAAGAGTGGTAAAAGTCCCTTAGGAAGTCCCTTAATCCCGTAAGTCAACTCAGCAGGATTTGCCTTAAAATTTTTATCAGTTGCAAGCATTGATTATACTGATTAGCTGATTATACTGTCCCACTGCTCTGTTATCTGAATGACCCACACTGATATATGTGCTAAGAGCATAGTCTGCCTGCCTAAAGTTTGGTCGCAAGCATGAACCGCACAGACAGGCTCACCTGGTAAGAGCAAAATTGATCTGTAGTTTTCTCCTACCATCTTTAACCCTCAATGTCCTTCCCTCATCTCCCGGTGGCTTTAATATATTTACCTCACAAAGGAAGAGGGGACACCTGAACCACGGCGAGAGAACGTGCCGCTCCCCTTCGAGCAACGTCCTTTTTAGAGGCTCGGCAAGGCCAGTGCATTGCGCTGAGCTAAAAGTGGTGGTCACCTCCTGAGGAAAGAACTTGGCACCAGCAACCTGTGAGCTGGTGTCCCCCATCAGCTTGCCTCACCTGCAGGGATTAGTGGGGTTGTGGCCTCCTGCATCCCCTCCGGGAAGTCCCGGCAGCCCCTGGCGTCGCAGTCGACGGGCCGAAATTAAGGGGGATCACGGGCATGTTGTGGGACCCAGCTGGCAGCTGTGAGAGCAGAAGGAAGCAAGGAGTGGTTTTTCTGGTGGAAGGGAGGCTCTGTGGAGGCAGGAGATGCTTTTGATTAAACTGTCATCCCTTTCAAAGGGAAAATCTCTTCAATGAAAGCTGCATAAACCTGCATGGGGCTCACTGGCCTTTGGTACAACAGGCTGGCAAGAGAAGCACCCTCTGTAGTTAAACTGGTTTGTCGTATTAGTGTAAGGAAGATGGTGAGCGTAATTATTGCTCATCGCCTCGGGGAAGCGGAGGATGAGGGAAACAAGCTGGTCCTGTGACCCAGAGCACTTTGCTCGTTGACTAGCGAGATGAAAATCTGGAGCCCATTAATACGAATTCCACTTTCCCTGTGGCCTGGCTTTGGCTGCATGGGGGTGACTGCTGGTCTCTCGACCGTGGTGGGAGGCATGGGTTTTGTGAAGCAGGGTGAGAGCCCTGGGCGGAGGGTGCCGAGGAGCCTCTGCTGTACCTGCTCGCCCTGCACTGGTGGTAAAGCAAACCGTGGCTTGCGCTGTGGTAGTCATAAGTAGAACAAGGTCAACTGCCTATTTCAGTCAATGTGACAGAAATAGAGTTGATCTCAATAAGATCCCAGCTCTTTCTTCCTGTTAACTTCTCAGTTCCAATTTTAGGATTGCTGTAATCAAGCCGAGGAAGAGGCTGTTTATCCCACGGAGGGGAAGTTGCTTGAAGCCCAGGCAGGAGGAGAGGACTCGCTTGAAAATGTACTTCAAGAAATGAGTCTCTGGCCCACAGAGAGGGTCTGTGCAGTTCAGGAGTTGTTCCCGTCCAGTCATCGGAGTGGCCACACAAAAGGTACACAGGTCAGAAGAGGACCTGTTCTCCTTCCCTTCTGGCAGCCACACCGAAGGAGGGATGTGGTTGGGCTGAACCACCTAGTCTGGCTGAGCAAAAGTTTCCAGGTTCACAAGTCTGCATATCCATTAAACTGTTAAAACTCTGACTTTGCGCAGAGCCTCCCCTGCCTGCTGCCAAAGAATATTGATGCTCTTTTCGTTGGAGGCGAGATGCTGACAGCTCTGTCTAATACAGACGGAAATGGGGTGGAGTGGAAACTGGCACTGAATGCTAATCTAAATGAGCAGCAACTTACAATACAAAGCCTCTGCCGTAAACAAATTACTTAGGATGTTCTCTTAGGACAAACATTTGGAGTGGTTTTATGATAGTTCTATTAGTTTCCTCCGAAACACCTGCGAATGCCAGAGCGCAGCGCTGCTGACGGCTGACTTCACGTTGCAGCCTGCCTGCGCGTGTCCTCCGTCCCCTCGTCTCCCCTGGGCTGGAGGGAGGGCTGGGAGCCCAGGGTCCTTCTCCCTGGTTAAGGTGAGAGTGAGCCATGTCGTTGACACCCCTGAGAAAGGCTGGTGCAGGCTCAGGCGGTCTTTGAGCAAAGGAGCAGAGCCAGTGGTTTCCCTGCATGGGTGGTGCTTTGCCGGTGAAGCTCTTATGCTCTGTGCCCCTGGGCAGGGGCAGAGCTGCCCACCCCGGTGGCTGCTCGCTGGTGCCCCTCTGCTGCTTTGGCACAGGTGCTGGTGCAAATTCAAGAACTGACCTGGTGCGAGAAGAGGTAGAAGAAGGGGGATCCACGCCTCTTCTGCTGGTTCCTGTCTCCGTGGGATGATCTCCCCACGCCACGTGCCTGTGCGCGTGGATGGACCAGCGAGGCAGGAGCAGCAGCCAGAGGTGACGCAGGCACAAAATTCTGGATTAAAAAGTTGCTTGCGAACCAGGACTGCTAGCGCTGGTTATCTGGGCTGCGATTTGCCCCCTGGTAGGCAGGTCGCTCATGGCAGTGAGTGGGGCTGGTAGGATGTCAGCTGTGTTAGAAAGGCACATCTGCTGTCTAGCGGGGCTTCATCTGGCCATGCAGCGCTGCGCTTTTTCACACCCCTGACCTTCAGAGCCTGGCCAGTATTTGCAGCCGAGCAGGACCAAAACTGCGGTCCGGGTGGAAGGTCTGATGTGGAAGCTTGTTCTGGAGGATGAGAACCTTCTCACGTAAGACAGGAGCTGCCCTTCCCGAAGAGGGGCCGAACAGGGGCTGCTGCTGAAACAGCTACAGCGGCAGTTGAAACAAGCGTCTCCAAAGATCTCTTCTGGTACACTTCCAAGCGTGGATAAGCCATAAAGGTCATATTCCCATCCTGCTTCTCCTTTTGTTTATGGGGGTGGAGGGAGAAATATGCAAGACAGAGTATTCTCACTCTTGTGGCTCAGGAAGGAGGAGCCGCACTGGCCCGTGAAAGAAAAATCAGGAGGGAGAGCACACAAAAGGCAAGAGCTGTCACTTCTGGCCGGCACGCAGCCATCCTCCCCAGCACGAGGAGGAAAGGGCTTGGCCTTACCCGGCTTTGCAAAGGGGCACCAGGGTTCAGGTTTGCCTGGGAGCACACCTACAGCATCTCTCAGCCAGGGGCCTGGAAGGAGCCTCAGAAGCCCCCTGTCCCGTGGTGTTAGCTGTGGCATGCCCTCGCCTACCCCGTGCACATCCATCTGCAGTTCCCAGGCTGCAGGGACAGGACAAATGGATATTTGCCTCTGGGAAGGAGACCTTGTGCCAGTGCACCGAAAGGCAGAGTTTGCTCTCACTGAATCAATAAGGTGGTTTGGGTGCGATGGAGAGCGGGATTTGGCCCAGCTGGCTGTCAATAGCGCTTCAGCTTTCTCAGCTCACAGTTATTGTCAGGGCAGCAACTATTCATGCACTTATTTTCCGATAGAGCTGATTTGAATAATTCATCTTCCCTGATCTCTTTTTGAAGCCAGGAGGGACTAGCCTTTCTGACCCCAAACTGCTGAACAGAGCAGTAGGAGTGACTCCAGCTGGACTTTCTCCAGTCCTCTTGCTTCCTAGCTCTGCTCCCCATCACCGGTGTCTTCCCCTTTGGCTCTCCTAAGGAGAGACAGAGCAAGGGATCTCACGCAATCTCTAAGAAAAGGAAGTAAGACCGTGTCTGGCCTGTACGTGATTTATAAATAAAGACCTTCAGAAAGCAGTTCCCTTTTTCTTTTCACACTCTCCTACTCCTTCCCTCCGTGGCCCTCATGTCCCCTCCTGCACAGCACAGATGTGCCGCCTGTCCCTTCCTGTTGACGTGCTCCTGGCGTTGCTTCGTGCTGGCGGTGTGGGGGCTCCAGGAGCACACCTGAAGACTTCTTGTGACCCGAGTCTGTTCTGCTCCCCGTGGTACATGTACCCTGGGGAGGTTACTCTCTGCATGCTCACTCAAACAGCCATTGCTTAAACAAGGAAATCATAATGATAAAAAGACTGCTAAAAAAAAAAAATCTGGGTCTGTCCTGCTGAGGTTCCTGGCCAGGCTACAGCCAGAGATGGTTGGAGAAGCTTAAATACAAATGAGCAAGTTGGACACAGGCAAGTTTGAAAAACTAGCTGACTTTACGGAAGCAAACTTCTATTTAATCATTCCTCTGTTGCTTTAAAGGTGGCATATACTGCCAGGTAAGTGGAAATATGTTTGTTTTGAAGCCCTGGGTAAATGTCCTGTAGAGGAATTAAAATGTCAATCTGTAGCTGCATTTGTTTAATGAAATTGTATAAACAAGGCTGTGAACACAGATCATCTTCTCACTCGAGCGCCGCTTCTTAAAGGTGTCGAACCACTTCCCACTCCTCCCAGCACGCAGCCGTCCCCACGCTCTGCCAGCAGCAGAGTCACAGGGGTGCTCACGGGGCTGCTGGAGGCAAATTCCCCCGGGTTACCTTGTCCCCTACTTCAGCTGCTGTTCAACCTAACCCATCCCACCTGCAGCGGCTCAGGGTGCTTGCAGCATGGTCTCGAGCTGAGATCTGCCACCAAGCACCAGGAAGGCAAGGATGTCTGCACGGGCTGCGGGGTGAGCGTCCAACCGCAGCCCCACGGCAGAGGCTGACAGCTAAACTGGAGGAGGCATGGAGGTCAGCAGACATGGGTTGACTTCATCTGTCCAACCGCCTGCGTTGTTGCTTTGTTTATGCAATACTGCTCACTGCCGTGACCTCCTTGCCCAAATGGTCCCATGGTGTGGTCCGGGGAAGGGACACCGGGCATCACCCGTGGCTTACCAAACCCATGCAGGCTGCTTACTGTGCATCAAAAGCATCCATGTGGAGTTACAGTGCCATAGCTATTGCATTTTAATTTCTCACCTAGGTCATTTTATAGCAGCTTCCCCATTGGGGATAAGGCATAAAAAGCAAGCAGGACTACAAGGATACCTCTTTATGCTTACTACTGGATCTCATTTTCCTCATAAACTCATTTTGTGCACGGTTTTAAACCCCCTCCCCTTCCTTAGAAGATGAACTGTTTGTCTAAAAGGGGTTATGTTTCCTCTCTTACTAGAGGATCAGTTAAGAGGGAAGTTTGTATTTTACTGAGGAAGGTGCCTTGAAAGCAGACTTCAAAAAATAAAAAAAAAAAGAAAATAAAAAAGGGGGTATCCTTTTCTTGCAAAAGGCTAACAGAAATGAAATCAAGTGGTTTCTCAGCTTTGCCTGTGTAGTGAACTGACATTCCTAATGAGGACAAATGAAGGCACGATGCGGTGCATTAAAACCTATCGAGAATCAAAGAGTGCTTAAAAAACCAAATGGGGAAAC
Organism: Ciconia boyciana; assembly: GCF_034638445.1. Lineage (NCBI taxonomy): Eukaryota > Metazoa > Chordata > Aves > Ciconiiformes > Ciconiidae > Ciconia > Ciconia boyciana. The sequence goes on along the minus strand of NC_132936.1, from coordinate 107,533,688 downwards.
TTAAGTAGTGAACACATAGAAGTTCAGTCTGGCCCCAGGGAGATCTGCTTTTAGCCAGTTCATGCGATACCTGCTGAAGTGCAGGATACTGGTTTGCAATTTAAATACTGTGCTGGTTAGCACCTTTGCTTTCCCCAGGTTTCCCCATTTTCTGCTCCACGGTGTAAGCTGTTCTGGAGCTTTGGGCAAGTCATTCAACCTCTTGCTTCCCATTTCTGTCGGTAAATTTGGGAACTTTCTTTGCTCTGTTTAAATCCCAGTCTCAGGAGGGACAAGCGGCTGTCCTTTATTGTCTTTACACAGCCTGTTACAGTGAACACCTAACTTTGGTTGTTACTCTCGTCCTAAAACCGAAATAACACTACCACTGAGAGGGCGGTGCTGACAGCAGCAGACACAGGAGTGCCCGGTCCTGCCATCGTACGGAGTACACAGCCTGCGGTGGTCGCGGCGGAGGGACGTACCATCTCGTACATCAGGTCAAATCCTTTCCTCACACATCATTTCAGAGGAGATCTGAATGTTAAGGGGGGGACAGGACAGCAGACCTTCCTCTCCACTTAAACACAGGGTCGGTGCTGTACATGGCTGTGTTGGTGAAGGTAATTATTATTTTTTTTAATCCCAAACAAGAGAAAAGGTGCCTGATTGTAAAGCAGAAGAATGGTTTGACATGGAATAAATCTTTCAATAACAAGGGGCTCTTTAGTTTGAGAGCACTTAAGGGATGTCTGTGTTATTGGCGAGAATTTTGATGGCTTCTTTTTCACATCTGTTCAATATTCAGTGTGTGTTTTTAGCAATCTTTACCCTTTTTGTGAGGTTGAACGGGTTTGATTGGATTTTATGCAATTAGTATACTGTGAGAGTTTGTGAGGATTTGCTTCAATTCTGAGATGATTTCTCTTTGTCTGCTTGTGGTTTTTGACAAATATCTGAGCAAGTGCACCATGATGGCAAAAGCATTTGAGGAAAATGAATGTCAAAATCCCGTGTGCTGCTGCTGCTGGAAGTGGGAATTTAACTAAGATCTGCCAGCTTTCGTAGTAAGAATTCTTGCATGCTTTTTAGAAAATAGAAGTTTAATTGTTAGGGGATAGATAAGTTGTGTCTCTTATGGGTGTTGAATTACAGAAAGCAAAAGCATTTAGAAAACTGTTCATTGAATATGCTCAGAAAAAAAAAAAAACACAGCAGGTTGTGGTTTCTGAGAGCAGGAAAAAGGCCAATCTTATGTCATAGGCTAATAAAATATATTAAGGATGAAGTCAGTAAAAGTTCTGTAGGAAATCCTCTGAAACCAGGGACGAATAGCAACTTATAGTCAACATTCTTAGAAAAATATAAAGTTAAGTCAAATATGAGACAAAATGACATTTGGTCTCCCTTTGTATTGGAAGAAAACCTGGCAAAGGCTGAGTATCCTTCAGAAGGGAGCAGTGCTTGCCACGGGTGAGCTCTGCACAGCTCTTCTGCAAGGTGAGCTCCTCCATAAACAAGTCACAAAACATTTCCTTGGTTCACATTGGTAGTACTGAGAAATTTGGTCAGAAAGTAAAAGATAGCTAAATCAATGATTCCAAGGGTTTTCTAGCAAATCTTTGCTTCAGGACACATCTAGCTTTGGGAGGATGCCCACATACAGAAACACCATTTCCAGCTCCCCTGGTTGGAAGGACCATTTCAGGCGGTGAATCAAAGACAAGCCCATGGAGAGCTCCTTCCCCAAGCCCAAGCGTGGATTGAAAGGAGTTTTGAGGGAAGCATGAGCTAACCGTCCTCTCTGTGGTGAGCCCGGTGCCAACCGCAGCAAGCCACGGACAAAGAGGAATAGAGAGCATGAAAAAGACACAGTGGTGTCTCACGCTGGCAGCTCTGGGGGACTGAACCATGTTTGTGGAGAGAGTCTGCGACCGATGCATTTCTCCATTGATCTGTTCGCTGTCTCGTTGTGGAGGGCAACTGCTAATGCAGTAATTACATGCCATTATTAGAAGCCCAACTTGCCTTTATGCTGGGTATCACGGTGAGTTATATTTTATAAGTCTTCAGAAGGGGATACCTCCAGACTGCAGTCTTTGCCAGTGTGAGGATGAAGCCACTCCACGACTTACTTGCTCAAAGCCCTTGCCCACGTGTTTGCCCTCAGTGGGAGCAGATTGCTGGAGGTGAAGCTGTTGCATGTGAGAGCCTCGCTCTGGCTCCCCTTTCTCCTCCAGCGTGCAGGAGAACTGGTGCCCTACTGTGGCATTGCAGGACTGGAAACCAAAAGCCTGAGTTTGTGCTGGATGGGTCACTGTCCTGCAAGGAATGTTTAGGGGAAAGCAACTGATTGTTTAAGGGATGGCTGTGAGGCGAATGACTCAACTTGCTGTTTAAGTTAGAACTATTCGTCAAAAAAATGAAGTATTCAGTGCTTCTGAAATATTGTTATCTGTTTTTGTGAGATTTTTTTACTCTGAATTGCTGAATGCTGATATTACTGCATTTGACACTATTTTTGGTAATAGTCCCGGTTGGATTGGTAGTCACAGCTTGAAAATCCCCATTGAAAAACGAATTCTCCATGTTCACCCCAGAACTAAAATCTTTGGGGGCTAATTTAGGTTCAATGTTATCATACTGACAACACCTCATCTGCTCTAACTTCACCCTTCCTTCTCTAGCTCAAAGGGTTTGCATTCCTGGTTGTAGGTGAAACTCTCCGGCACTCCCTCCCTCAGGGAGGATATGGTGGGATGCATCGTTCTGGCAACGCCGCTTTCCCTGTCTCTGATGTGACAGAGTGATGTGTAATGAGATGTGGTTGCTGAACCAGGAAATGCTAAAATGGATTGCACGGTGGGGAAGGAAGGGGTGCAAAAATCTCATGCTGCTGCCAGGTACCCTCCCAGTGTTTGATGAGTTGATCCATAGGGCTCGAAAATCAATTTTCACCTTTTGGCTGGTAGTGCACCTGTAGCAAGGGTGAGAGCTCATTATATCACCCATACCGAGGTCTGTGACAGAAAGGATGAAAGGGATTTACGCTTGTCCTTGTACCAGGTCCCTAAAATCTTGTCCTCAAGCCTGTACCACTTCCCTTTTTTACGCTGGGAGAGTCCAGTCTAACCCAAACGCTCACAGTCTTTGCCGGACAAGGATGGACTGGCAGTATGCCAGAAGCTGGATTTGATCTGAATTTGCATGACACAGAGCAACTAGGATCCATCTTTAACATGGAGGTCGGGCAGGTGGAGACCTACAGGCCTAGCCAGCTCCGAGCTGCCTGCGGGGAACACCTCCTGCCCTTCCCGTGATTTGTAGCTGCCTTTCAGGGAAGTTACTGTTTTTCTACTCGAAGTCTCTTCTGCGGGCTTATTTTTGTTAGAAGAGGATTGTTTGGAAAAGCATCTAAAAAGAGGCCTCCTTGATTTGACATCATCGAACCGCTTGTTGCGGGGCACTGACACGCAGCACTGCGCCGCTGCCCCGAAACGCCAGGAGCGGGGGGCTTTGCTCTCCCCGCCCTGCCTCGCAGACGGTCGGTGGTCTCGCTGGCCCTTTCCCGTGGGCTGCGTGGATAGCTCTGCCCGTGGAAACGACGCGTGGGGGCTGCGGGCGCCTGCAGCCGCTCTCTGTCAGCTTGCTCTCTTCGCCGGGCAGTTTGGGGGGGGTGGTGACGGGGAGGTGGCACATCCCTCCGAGGTGCGGCTGCCTGACGCGGCGGCGCGGCCCAGGAGGCGGCAGGCCGGGGGTTGCTGGGATGTTCGTGGCTTTTCCCGCCGAAGGGACCGATCCGGGACGTTTAATGGCTATTGGCTTTTGCAAACGGTTTCCCTCAGCGGCCGCGCAGGCGGCTAGCACCGGCGACCCCACTTCACCAGCCCGGCGCTTCCAGCCCCTCCGGCAGCGCGGGTCCCGCTGCCGCCTGCGCACCGCCCGCCCTGCAGGGGGCGCTGCGGCGGGGGGCGCGCGGCCCGGCCGCCTCCGCCTGTCAACGGGGAGCAGCTGCTGCCCCGCGGCGCGGGCCGGCGCCGCGCCCTCCCCATTGGCTGCCGATGACATCACCGCCCCGGCGCCCGGCGGGCCGGCCACGCCTCGGGCCCCGCCCCGCCGCCCGCCGCCGCGCGGCCATTGGCCAGCGGGGCCGCCCGTCGCCGCCCGCCCCGCCCCCGCCGAGCCGTACATTTACGCGGTAGCAAAAGAGAAAGTAACGAGGATGGTGCAGGCGGCGCGCGGGGCAGCGGGCGCGAGACGCAGCGGCGGCCGCGCGGGGCCGCGACGCACCGGGCCGGAGCGCGCCGCGCCGGTGAGTGAGGGCGGGAGGGGAGGGGAGGGGAGCCGAGCCGAGCCTCCCCGGGGCTGCGGGAGCCCGGGCAGGGCTGCGGCGGCAGGGAGCACCGGCCCGGCCCGCCGTGCCGGTAGCGGTGGCCACCCGTGTCCCTGCGCTCGGGGGTAAAACTTCAGTTTCCCGCTTCTCTCGTGCTTTGTTTCTTGTTTCCCCCGTCCCTAGCTAGAGGAGCCGGGTTATCTCCCTCGTTTATTTAAATTTTTTTTTAATTGCATCAGGCGAAGACGCTCAGGGCTTGTTTATCCTTTTTCTAAACAGCCAAAAGGGCGAGGGGAGGTTTGGGAAAAGAAGAGGAGGCTGGAGAGCCTCCTGGGTGAGCCGGCGCCGCTCCGCCCGGCCCCGGGACCTCGGGCGGGTGGGTCGCGGCACCTTTCCTCGCTCCGGAGGTGCCCGCGGGTTTGCTCCGGTGGCTGCTGAGGGAGAAAAGCGGCTTGCGGGCCGCCCCGGGAGGAGGTCTCGCTGTTCGGGATGGGGCATCTCCGTGCCGCTGATCAACGGGCCCGGTGCAAAGCTGGATGGGGAGGCGAACCAGCGCTGCAAGCGCTCGCTCGGTTTTTGGGGCTTTGGTGGAGTTCGTGAAGTTGCTGCTAGGATGTGTTTTCCAGCGAGAGCTGCAGCGGCTCCGAAAGTTGCTGGGGAAGGGGAGGCACTGTCTGGGCTTTCTCAGGTTGTTTTGCTCTTGTTTTCCTTCCCTCCCGAGGGGAAAGGGCGGGGGGTTCTGATCCTGTGTGCTGTCTCTTAGCAAATGGCAAGCCAGAGGTTGGGCAGGCTGTGACCTTGGCTGGGGTGGAGGGGACCCCCTCTTTCTAGAAGCTCTGAAACATGCTAGGGAGGAGGGAACTACTGCTCCGGGACTGCTGGAGAACAGCAGCCTTCCCGGGCCTGGAGCTGGGGGCTTAACTGGGGCTGGATTAACCTCTCTGACAGGGGGATGGAAGTGTAAGGCACACGCTTACTTCATGTAAAGATCTCCAGAAGCTAATTTTCCTGTCTTCTCCTGGGTGTTTTTTGTTTAGCTTTATGTGTTCAAGTTTGTAACCATCTTGGAGAATTTATTCACAAGCTAATTTTATTCCAGCTTGCTGGACAAGTTGTATATCACCACTTGACACATTCAGCTCCTGTGTGTTCCTCCCAGTAGTAGAGTCAGCCCAGTAGTTGCTTCCCTTGCAGTAAGCGATGGGAACAAGAGAACTTGCCTCTTTGTCGTTATCAGTTGTGTGCCTTGCAGCCTGGGGTTTCAGAATAGCTCAGCACCATCTGCATGTAGACAAATGCCTCCTCCTGGGTGTAGCTGCACAGTCCAGGCTAGTCGTGTGTATTCTGCGTGCCATGTGCGTGCACGCAGATAGCCAAAGTATTTGCTGCAGGATTGGAAAAGGTTCTTTAGCAACTACTGTGAGCTGATAACTGTCAGAAGGGGTTGTTACCTGTGGGTAATGGGTGTTAGCAAAGTGAGTTGTCATATCTGTGGGCTTATGTGATTTCATGACCTGTTTTCATCACCTTTCTCTTCCCGTTCCCCTTCCCTTTTTTCTTTTGCAGGGTGATCTTGAGTTCTTTTTAACTTGCTAGTGCTCAGCCTCCTCATGCCTCCATCTCCTTTAGACGACAGGGTAGTAGTGGCACTTTCGAGGCCAGTGAGACCTCAGGATCTCAACCTTTGTTTAGACTCTAGCTATCTTGAATCTGCCTCTTCTGCTGGTGAGAGCCACTCCAGTCTGCTCGGCACAGCTGTCGTGTCCCTAAAGACTGCTAATCTCACGTATATGCCCTCATCTAACGGCTCTGCACGCTCCCTGAGTTGTGGATGCAGCAGTGCCAGTTGCTGCACTGTGGCAACGTACGACAAGGACACTCAGGCCCAAACTCAAGCGAGCACCAGCAGCGTTAACGCCGGAGCCTCCACTGCCTGCTCTGCCAACCAAATGGTCAACAGCAATGAGAACGCCGGCAGCTTGAGCCCGCTGGGCGGAGTGGGGAGCCCGGTCTCAGGCACCACCAAGCAACTCGCTAGCATCAAAATCATTTACCCCAACGATCTGGCGAAGAAGATGACCAAATGCAGCAAGAGCCACCAACAGAACCAAGGGCCTGTCATCATTGACTGCAGGCCGTTCATGGAGTATAATAAGAGCCACATTCAAGGGGCTGTCCACATTAACTGTTCCGACAAGATCAGCCGGCGAAGGCTCCAGCAGGGCAAGATCACAGTCTTGGACTTGATCTCCTGCCGGGAAGGCAAGGACTCCTTCAAGAGGATCTTTTCCAAAGAAATCATAGTTTATGATGAGAATACCAATGAGCCAAGCAGAGTAATGCCTTCCCAGCCACTCCACATAGTGCTGGAGTCACTCAAGCGAGAAGGCAAGGAACCCCTAGTCCTAAAAGGTAATCCTCCTCTTTGCCCACACATAACCTCATGGTTTGCTTTGCAGTGCGTGTACTCTGGTGTCAGCCTTGCTGATGGTTGAACTTTGGAAGTGTCTGCTTATCTCTCTAGGAAGGCCTGTGTGCTTTTGAGTCACCAGTACCAAAGCAAATGCCTTCTGTGGGCTAATCGTGGAGCCCGTAGCAGGGAGATGCTTGCTTTTCTGACTGTTGTCCTTGAGTAGCGGAGGGGGTGGGAACTGGAAGGAGAAGGAAGCGTGCTTCCTGGTGTCTGTCTGTGTAGACAAAGAATTTCCCCCAGTACTTGCTTTGAGTATTTATAGCCCAAGGGGCAGAGGTCCAGGAGGGTATACTTCTCTTTTAGCTCATCAGACTGACCTTTACTTAGCAGCCTTATTTTAGTCTGCATAAAACTGAACTCATAGGTGCTGGAGATGGGCAGTGGGAGAGTAGAAGAAGGGAGGAGTAAAGATGAGGGAGGCCACTTGGTCCAAGGCATTGCATCATGGACTAGTCAGCAAAACTTGAGGAGCAGTCAAGCCTTGTTTTGGTGGGATGGGGTCAGAATAATGGATAGAGGGAGATACCTTGTCTAAAAAGTGATCTGGAAGTGTTGTGTTTACATGTATGCATGCTTATGTATGTATATGGCTTTCCTGTAAAGGCTCCTGTTTTAATGTGGTGTTTGGTCTATCCCTTAATGCTTTGGGGGAAACAAGCCCCACCAATTAAGGCAGCATCCAAGGACACTTGCTTTTCTTCACTTTATTCTGTAGCTCCTATTTATAACAATGCTGCCCTCTAGATTGAATCCCCTTTCCCCCATGTGTTTATGCCATTCAGAGGCATGGTTGGCAGAGACTGGCTGTGGCACTGAGAAACTATGGAAGGATTTGTTGCTTAGCTCATACTGTATGTTTAATTCACTCAGTTTTCCTGTACAGCTTATTACTTCCAACCTGCACAACGTGGCAGGAGAATGGATTGGGCTGATGGTTTATTGCCTTTCCTCTGTTTAGTTTCATAGCTTTATAGGAGCTAAGGGTCCTGTGAGATCCTCCGCTGTGGGTGTATCTTGTGGAAGCTTAAAATTGCACTGAACTTTCTCCTTGCTCCCAGCAAGCGTGTGGTCATGCTGGGCTGGCTTTGACGTTTGCTACAGGTTCCCAGTATGCTTTTACTGAGTCTTTCAGGTCATGATGGTGCCCTTCATCTGTAAAAGAAGGAGAGGAGGTGCTTTGCAGAGTGAGGTTACTGCTGATGTCCCACATTTCTGGTGATAGTCATTCTGTTGTAACAGCCCTTGCAACCAGATGTATGCTTGTAGCCTTGCAAGCCTTCCTATGCTTAGAAAAGTGGGATGCTGAAGGTGTTTTTCCTCTGTGTTTCACTGAAAATGCTGAAGCTCCTGTGAACCTCAAACTGGCAGTTTTTTCAGTGTCTGAAGTAAGATCCTGGCTGAGATGGAGCTGCAGAGCCATAGTTGGGCAGCACCAAGCTGTCGAGCCCCTTCTCCCGCTTTCCAATGCTGGTCGCTGCCCCTGGGTGCTGCGCTGGATTTAACTGAGTGCTTGCGGGATTGCTTGGGCCACTTCTGGTTTTCAGCCACTGAGAAATGTTAGCATCTGCCTTGAAGACCTGCTTAGCAGAAATCCCCTCCCCAAACTATTCTGCCAACAGATCTGGAAGCGTGCTAGAAGGCAGAGAAAGCCCAAATCCTTTGCTTTTTGGATGTAGTGATTGGCTGGGCCAGAGCAGACCTCACCTGGGGAAGTGTGTAGCGAGGAGCTCCCCCCGTCACCTTAACTCCCCTCCTCTCCTTTGAAGTGGTCTCAAACTGGGGTTGAATGGAGTCTAGTGTGTGATAAAGCAGCATTTAGGAAGGCTGTGGTTAAGTTTCCGAGCCGGAGGACGGTTCTGGAAGCGCTTGTTATTTAGTTTCACTTGTCAGATAGCGTTTTTTCCATCATGCTTCAGCAGCCCAGGAGCTGGCGGGTGCACACCCCTGGGTTCAGGCACCGAAATGAAACTGGGGGTAGCTGGGGAGCCCTCTTTGCCTCCATCTGTTATTTTGGGAGATTTCTCCTGCTCGCAGCAATCTGGTCCTAATTTATTGCTGGCCCATCTGATCCCCCGTGTTGTGTTTGCAAACACTGGTTGCTAGCCTGGCCGTCCAAGTTTATGTCCCCCTGATCTGGTGCCACCTTCTCCATGTTTGGTGCTGCCTGTCAGCCCGCGGCCCCGGTGCCGTTTTCGTGGCACGGTGTCATGTTGTGGGGCGAATCTGATCGGCGAAGCTGAGGGTTGAGTTACAGCTTTGGCTTACAGCGCAAGGGGGTAGCAACGTGGCCATGCCTGCATTTAGGTTTTAGGTGCCTGAGTCTTTTCAAGCAGCAGAGAAACTCTGTGCTGTTTCCAAAGGCCAGAGCTGTGATCTATAGATAAATGTATGTATGGGGCACCTTTTTAGGCTCAAGTTAAAAAGAGGTGGCCTGATTTATTTTTGATATAGCAAACCAATATATAAACTAGCACTGTGATGAGAGTGTTGGTTTTATGTATGCTGTGATATGGGGGGATTTTAAGACCTCTGTTCCTCCCTTCCTATCCATGCCTCTCTTTGCTGCTTCCTTTAACATGGAGCATTTATTTTGTCATAAATATAACATTTGCATAATTTTGATTTAAGCTCTTTAGAAGCAAATCTTTGCTTATTTCTTTGTTCAGGAGGCACAACAGCACTTGAGACGGGCATAAACCCCCTATTTTTACAAAAAGAAAAAGAAAAGAATCATGTACTTCACAGGGCTGCCACATGGGCTCTAGCAGCCTAAGGTGTCAGGGCTGAAGCTGCTGCTCAGTCTGTCTGTATACAAAATAGGAAGAAGTCATGTTTCCCCACCCCGCACACCTACACACCTTTGTACTAGACCATGGTGTTGCGTGCTTACTGAAACCTAAAGGCCTTCCTTTTTGTGGGTTTTTTTTTTTGCTTAGTTTTGGGAAGGAGAGGAGGAAAAACCAGTGATGTGAGCTCAGCGTCCCTTCTGCTTGAGGCCAGTGGCAAAGCTGTTGCTAAATTTGGGGAGGAAGAGCATGCCGGTGCAGCCCCAGGCTGGCTTAGCAGCCCTGGCCCTCCTTGGAGGGGTTGTGCCCCTTTCTCTCCCGTAAACCCAATGCTGAGGCATCTCTGCCTTCCCCAAGTGCCTCAGCTCATGACAAAAGTGGCCTGGAGTCTTGGGGGCTTGTGTGCTTGAGTTTGCTACTGGGACCTAAAAATAGGAAGTGGGAGATTCATTTGTATTCAGATGAAGAGTATTCTTTTTACCCAGAATTAAATGTTTAGGTTTGGAGTTGAGCGTCTCTCTTCCAAGTTAAATTGAATTTACTTATGAAATAAAAATGAAAAATGGAAGCATCCGTGCCAACACATTTCAACAGCTTTTAACGCAAGAGGAGTTGCATTTGTCTCCCTGGCTGGTGTCTAGCAGTGTTGTCTTCATCCTGCCCTTCCTCCTCTGCCTTCGAGCCCCAGCAGTGGGAGCCTTGTGAACCTGCCGAAGTCTTGTGTTTCTTTTTTAAAGGCTTCTCCGTTTGACTGCAGAGAAACACCAAATTCAAAAGCAGAGGTGCAAAACATAATTTGGTGAATAATGATTCCCCCCCCCCCGCCCCGAGTGCTGTAAACTAATGGCCGGACTGCTGCAAGGGGGATGGGGAGGAACTGGCTGGTGGTGGTGGTAACTGGTTGCTTCTCTGTTCTTGTTCCTGGTCTGAGGAGCTTATTTATGCTCTGGCTTTCAGTCTTCTCATTGCTCATCTAACAGGGAAATAAATGAAGTGACTTGTTGTCATTATAGTGGGGAGTATAAGACCTGCCAGCAAACCACTTCATGCTTTCTGCCACAGTCTAAGAATAGCTTCAGATCTCTTACCACACCAAAGTCTCATATCAGTGAAGTTGAAACGACTACAGAGGGACTGAGACACCTATAAAAGGAATAAGTACCTGTTTTATGTTGTCCCATGTTCGTATAAAACACTGTCATCAACTGCCTTTGGAATACCTGACCTGGTCATAATCTGTTACAAATACATTATTAATTATTATTATTAATGATATAATTTAACAGTGCTGGTGTTACTTTAAACCCTAATTGGATTACACTGCACAAGTGTATTTGAGAGTAAAACTAGACTCCGTGGTCAACAAATCCAGCTGACTAACAAAACACGTGCCTGGCACTTATTTCCACCAGAGATCTCCACTGAATAATTATTAGGTCATGGTTGTAATAGGGAAATGTGTATTTTTAAGTGTTAAGTAATGCGTGTGAAGTGTCCAATGTGTTTAAAACTAAAGCATGTTCCCTCTGGGCTGCAGAGGAAATCTGGCCCCATCAGTCACTGGGGGGAAAAAAACTTCTGCTGGCTCTAGGGCTGAGATTTCACCTTCAGTTTTCAGACTCTGGTTGCTGGAGCTTAAAAAAGTATGTCTTTCTCCACTGGAATAGATAATCTTATTGGCCATAACACTTGAAAATTGGTTGTGTGTGTCTATACCTTTTGCGTACAGGTAAATGGGGGCAATAGTGTGGTTGGAGACCACAGTCTTTTCTGTACTTCGAGGGGATGCTTCTGCAGAGGAGTGTACCTCTAAACTTTGCCTCTTCAACAGTAATGGAAAGTGTAGCATTTCCTCCCAAATGATGGCATCTGAGAGTTCAAAGCGCTGGCTTGCACAGTGCCTGTCACATTTTAGCTGTCCTTGGGGGGAAGAGAGCAATGACCCTGCCTTGGAAAGAGAGGAACAGGAAGGAGATTTTTTTTTTTAGCTCTCCAGCTTCTCATACCCTTGGAAACCAAACTAAGAGTCAAGAAGCAAACTGTTACATTAGGCAAATATCTCTGCTTGTTAAAAAAAAAAAAAATCTGTCTCCAGCTCTGTTTAAACTGGGGGGACATCCCCTGCAATGTTCCTGGTAGGTAAATGTTGGGTTATAATTAGCTGAATGCCTCATGTGCTGCCCTTATCCTTACCCTGTTGGAAGCGAGACACTCTACTAGTAAAATCTTTATAGAGTTGCTTGCTGGTGTGTCTTCTGGCTTTTTATTCTTAAGCTGAGCACAGCCTTTTTGAGAGAGGCTCAGGGTGGGAGAGTAGCTATATTTGAGGCTTGAGTGGTGTCTGGATGTTGAGTAATACAGATAGACTTTTTTTTAGGACCTATACATGGGTTGTTTTCCTTCTAAAGCAGCAGCCAATGTTTTTACTACACTTAGGAGCACAAAAGTGAGATTACCTTGGCTTTACAGTGCATTTGAAGTGGGGGATCAGCCACTTGTCTTTAGGTTATGACTCTTTCTTCACTGTGTGAAAAGCCACATTATAGTTAGGTTTTTTTATTTATGCAAGCAACTCTGAAGTGAAGAAATGCCATAAATAGGAGCAGCATGCACATCGTCTTAACTTTTGTCTGTTTTGTGTGTTTACCAGCCAACCAGGAGGGAAATATTTCTCAAATATTCAGCATGGGCTTGCAGGGCTACAGAAGTCATGCTGTTTAAAGACATAAATTATGGTAATCTATGAAGATGACCTAATGCATTGTCCCTTTGCGCATAAGATAATCTTATGCGTGGATCCTTGGCCTTGTTGGGAAGTCTCTGGTGAGCCTGGGAGATCACTGGCTACAGAAATCACAAGGCTGACCTGAATTATCACGAGCAGTTGTTTGCCTGGAGCTTTGTTTCTAGGTACTCACCTGAATCTGTCTTCAGTGGTTTTTAAACACCTCTATACTGTAAAAGTTAAACTTTTTTTGAGGTTCTTGTTACCGCAAAGGTGTTTGGTAAGCCAGGGCTTAAAGAAGAGTGGTGGATATTGTGGATGTCACCTTTCCCCTCCTCCCCTAAAAGTCAGAGCTGGCGAAGAGTCCTGTTGAAAGGAGCTGGATAAAGGTGCTGTCTTGAGCATTGCACTTGCTTCAGCTGGCAGGTCTTCCCCGTGGCTGCCTTGCACCTGGTCTTGATCCAGTGAATGCTATGGTGCACCAGTGCCTTTGGGTTTGACCACCAGTCCTGGCTGTGCCTCTCAATGTACCCTGTGTGGAGGCAGGACGGGGGGCTCCTGTGAGCAGGAGGCATGGAGGGGTTCAGCAGGGTTATTTCTGCAGCTGGAAAGTCCCAGGGTGCTCATGGTTTCTGTGCGGGGTGGCTGATCAATGCTCCAGTAGCTTCAGTAGTGAAGCTGCGGGGTTTGGGGTTTTTTTAATGCCTTGTGACTTTTTAGTACAGGAAACTCTTTGCTTCAATCAATACTTATGGTTAAGGCAACCTTGTGTCTGGAAGCATCTCAGCCCACTGGAGGCTGGTTTTGATGTGTCCTCTCCTGCTCTGAAAGATGTTGGTTCCCCAGGAGCATGTGTCCCTCCAGAACGTGGTCTCTGACTTGGTTCTGGACCTGTATAGCAGCATTTTGGGGCTTGAAGGAGAGGAGGGGGGAGATAGGAGAAGTAAGTGTCTCTTCTGTGTGGTGCAGAAAGGGGGTAATCTGGCTAGAGGGATAACTCTGTGCCTAGATAGCAGGGCAGTCTTGGGGCCAGGGGAGCTCTGGCCAAGGCCGTGCAATGGTCATTCTCCTGCTCTGTGACTAAGCACACACAGCAGACTTGCTGTGAGGCCTTGGACAAGTCATTTTAATCTGTCTGGGTTTTCTTTTTGTCCTCTCTATCATTTGTAACACTGAGCTCATCTCTCTTGTTGCCATCAGTGTTAAGCGTGGCCAACCCAGGTTCATCCACTGTCCGAGCAGCTGCCTGTTGCAGAAAGTTGGAGAGGCTTGTGAGCACCCCCTTCCCCTCCTCTCTTAAAAGTATGTCTTTGCTAAAGTGATAAACTGTAGGCTCTGATTTGCCTCTAGGGGTTTTTTGTTCTTTTAAAAATTCAAGGTTCATTTTCATGTCTTTCTCTGCTTGGGTGAGCAGGTTACCTCCTTTCTACAGGAAAGCTCCACTCCCAGTGAAGAGACTGAGATCCAGAAGGGGCAGAAGCTTATGATCTCCTGGTGCTTGTTTTTAGTGGAGCCCCTAAGAGCATGTCCCAGGGGAGTGCATGCAGAGAGGCCAGAGCCAGCAAGTCTGCGGGGAGTAACTGGGACCTTGCAGGTCTGGGTGCTACCTAGTCCCTCTTGTCCTGAAGGAATGAGCCTCCGATTGCTGCTGCTTGGGGCAACGCTAGCCTTGTTCAGCTCAACTACACCCACAGTTCCCTTGGCTGGGGTCCAGCCAGCTCATGTGTCCCTGCGCTGGGCTGTCCCCCCCAGAGGGGTCTGGGGTTAGTGCAGTGGGGTGATCACCTTCTGCTGGGGGGACGTGAATGCGCTCAGTGGGTGGGAGGGCTTGGGAGCCACTGCTCCCACTACGGTTAGATGCTGCTTTGCACGTGTGCACCACTCTTTCAAAGATAATGGCTTTGAAGGAGGAAACTGGAAAAAATAAAAAAGAAGTAGTGATGTGAACACGTTGGTTCCAACTCTTTTACTATGCTCTAGCTTTAGAAAGCATACAGCATACCTGGGTTAATTCCCACTTGATTCGCTGCAACAGAGAAGAACAGCTTCTAATTAATAAAATGAAGAACAAATGTTACTCCTTGTCCACACATGAATTATCATATATATATTTTTATGATGGCTTAGAGATTTGGAAAAAAGAAGATAACTTGCAAGCTTCTGTCATATCAGGTGAATTGGTTGTCTCCAGTTTATTATGCCAAAGTGCGATACTAAGCTGTATGTAAGCAGTTGACCAATGATGTTTTAAAGCAAAAGCTGTTGTTAGAGCAGTTGACCTGTGCTGTGTTGGAGACGGGCTCTAATTCTTCTTGGTCTCTGCTAAGATAATGGGAGTCCATCTGCTCAGTTGATGGAAACTAAGAATAAGCCACCACTTAGAATTTGTAGGCATATTTTAGGTACAAAACTACTTAATGTGGTTGTTTAACATGAGGTTAATCTTAGGTTCATAGGTGTTTGTTAGTCCTGTAAGGCAGGGTGACATCTCTGTTGAGGGATAACACAGTGCTTTTGCTTACTGGGAAACATTAGTGTTAACTCACCTGTGGAGACAAGGAGACCTGGGTTGGTTTTGATCTGGTTGGAGATTCCTTGTTTGATTCCTGTTTAGCTCTGGATTCTGTAAATGTGTCTCTTTTGCCTTTTTTTTTTTTTTTCCTCCTTCCCTTGACTCTGGAGTGTATGCATGCAAACTGGGTCAACTTTCTCTTGCCCTTTGGGGTTTTTAGGGTCTGGCCTTGCCTACCTGACTATTAGGATTAGTATTTAAGTGCCTGCAAGGCTGGCCTTGAAGTTTGTGTCGGTGTGGGGGCTGGCTTGCACCATGCTGGTTCCAGTAGTTTGCTGTTTTTATTTTTGGACAGTGTGGCACTGGGATATGTCAAGACAGCACCCTTCACTTTCTCTGGGTTTTCTTCATGTGCTTTGAAATACCTTGCTGGAAAGTGTCAAATCAGAGCCAGATATTTTTATTATAATTTCTATCCAAAAGGATAGAAACTCTTCACTTTTTGAAAGAGTTTAGATCCAGCAGGGATGGATGGCACTCCCAAATGCTGGTGTGGTATATCAGCATCCTGTTTTCCTTTCATATCAATGCAAATGTTGCTGGTGTTTCTGATGTGGAGGAGCAGTGGTTGGGACTGGAAAAGAGCCTGTGTTCATCCTTGGGAGAAACAAAGCAGCCTGCTCTGTTAGAAAGAAGCTGCCCTGAAGAGGTTGCCCTTAAAAGAGTAAAGGGAATAAATGGATGGCTGAACCATGAAAATGTCAGTGTTCTCTAAAACATGTGAATTAAACAGAAATGTCCACTCCTACGCATCCAGTGTTACAGATGTCTGACACAGTGCCGGGACCCTTCTCCTTCTTCAGACGTCCTGAGCCAAAGCCCTCGTGTGCCATCAGACTGGCTGCGGGCTGTCTCCAGGCCAAGTGGGCCAGTTGCTTCAGGGGTGCACATGGTGATGGGCAGGGAGAGAATTGGTAACTGGTTAGGTGGGTTTTTTTTCTTTTTTTAACCCAACCTGGTGTTTTGGGCAAATCTGGTCTACTGTACCTCTGTGAAAACAGACTCGTAGCTCTTTGTCAATATAAAACCATTTGTGGTATCCTTATTGCATTAAAATAGTTTCTGTTCCCTCCCCCCTCACTTCCGCTGCCTCCTTTGTACATAGCTTTAGCATTTCTTGATGACCTTTTTGTTAATATGATTTCCAGTGGGAGCATTTCACAGTAGAAGTATGTATTCCTTCAGGGTTTATGCTGACATTTCCAGTGATTATTTAATTGGACTTCATGTTAGCCTACATCCCCACGGGTATGCATACTTTTGCTATGAGAAGTTGTAATGTGTCTAATTTTGAGTTTCTGCTATAAATGCCTGCCCTCCAGGGAGGGCAAGTCCAATCCTCGTCTGTCGCCACAGAATTGTCACCATATTGTGTTTGGGATGTGGGGTTTCTTGTCTTGTTCTTAATTATATTATTGTATAGCTTAATCCTTGTACCAAAATTGAGAGCAGGCCTTCTCCTCTCTTACCTTCCTGAACATTCCCTGAGGATAACTCGGAGCTTCGAAGGATTCTGTCATGTGGTTTATTTTCCTGTGAATACTCTTCCCCCCCCCCCCCTTTCTTTTTTCTTTCAAATGGGTAGACTCTGGACTCACTTAGCATAGTGGGATTTCCAGTTACACGCTGGAACCACTGTCTTGAATTCAGAGGTGTGGTCCAGAAGTATTCATGGTGGCTTCTGGACAGGCTGAGTAGTCCAGAAGTTAGTGGCATCTCTTGAAAAAGCTGGTGAGTAAGGTAGGGAAGGGATGTGTGGGATTTGCATGGGTGGCCTGGGCACAAAACATAAAGGCAGAGTTAAAGCTAAGTTTAAGACAAAAAAAAAAAAATCCCAAACTGAAATCCCAAGAAAGGTTCCCTAGCAGCAGGTTAAAAAACAAAAAAAAATTATTGGTGGTTTCTGTTTGTAACTAATTGGGATGATCTAGTGGTCCTCAGAAGAAGAAAAGCGAAGGGGTGAGAGCTGATGGCGGAAAGAAGCGAGTCATGTGTTGGGGTGTGTTAGGCATCGGGGTGACAGGGTGGCTGAGAGGAGGGGATGGTGAGGCAGGAGGAGCCGAGAGCGGAGCTGGGCAGAGCCAGCATCTCCAGCACAGCCTGGCAAGGGAAGGGGCTTTCAGTGACCTCCCTCATGCCCCCCTGGGATGTGTCCCTAGGGCAGCCGGCTGCACTGTGCCTGGTGTCAAAGGACAAAATAAAAGTAGATGAGACCAGGGACTGCGAAGGCCAGTGGGAGAGGATGTGCTGTGGCAAGGGGCATGAGCCACAGAGAGATGAAATTAGAAATAACGTGCGAATGTGCGCGCGTGTGCCTCGATGCTGAGGGGAAACCTTTCCTCTTTTTCCAGCATCACGCTCTTGACTTCTAAAGGGACCTCAAAGTGGTTGTGTCAAGGATGTGCTTGTAACTCCTCTAGGCCAGAATCCGTGTACAAACTGACCTCTCGGGATAGTTCCCACATGGAAAAAAACCTGACCTTGCAAGTTCTCCAGAATGCAGGGTTTTGCCTTCCTTTTTTTTTTTTGAAGTGCTGTTGGCAGCTTGATTAGAGGGAGAGACTAGATTAGATTGAGTGTATTGAGGTGGAAGCTGTTCTTTGTGAACTATGTTTACCTTTTTTATGTTTGTTTAAAGCTTAATCTTTTGCGGCAAGGCTGATGCTGAATGCCGTGTGGGTGACAGGGAAAGAAACCCTGCGATGGGTCTCTTGAACCTCCTGCAGACAGGTGAGAAATATGCTCGCAGGACCAGAAAGTCAGACCTATTCTACTTGCTAGTAGCAACGTAAGTAGAAAAACTTTCAGTTATGCCTTTGCTCCCCTCGTTTTCCAGAATCAATGTCGGTCGTTGAGGTAAATGTGGATACTTATAAAAGGATGATTCTTTTGATCTCACTCTGCCCTCCCCAGTTTCTTTAACAGCAGGAATGGTAGTGTGTAAAGCAGTCCTGGTGTCACTGTGGTCTCCTTGTACTGCACAAGGATGGGCTCCCCTCTGTTGTAGGCTTGACCTCACATAAATCTCCTAGTAGTTTAAAAACAAACAGACAGAAAAAACCCAAACCACAATTTCCGTGAAATCAAAGGAGCAACTCCTAATGTCACCTGGGTGAGTGTGCTCTGATCAGTCCCCATCCCTTTTGACAGAAGGGAATTGCCCTTCTCATCTCAGCTTCCCTCTGTGGGGGCCAAACACAGTATTTTCAACAATGTCGAGCTTTCTACAGCGGCGAGGGCAAGCCCTGAGCGCTGCCGAGCAGCAGCTGTGGTGAGGAGAAGGACATCTGTCTCAGAGTAGGAACACTCCTACAGGGACCTGCTTGGATTAGCCCCATTGCTCTAGAAGAGGTGTGGGAAGCACAGTTCTTTGCCACAGCGCATGGAGCCCTGCTTGGACAAGGAAAGCGGCTGCCTTGTGTTGTTTAGGAAATTTGGGCATCCCTTCTTTCAGTACTTCAGGATGAACAGAGAATGATCCCCAGTATGCAGTGTGAACCATCTTTGCTATGGCTAAAATGGTGCCAGCAACAGCTGTGGGAAAGTGTGATGGCCAGATCTTCTACTGCAAGGTGGTTTTAGCTCTGGTGCTCTATGGGGGCACCCCCAGTGCCTCCGTGCCCTCCCTGCTAGTGCCTTTGGTACCCAGTAGACCTATCCCTGCTTGAGGCTAAGGGAGTACTGCAGAAGAAGTATGGAGAGTTAAGTGCTGTTCTCCTGCTCTTACTCTTTCCATGTCATCTGGTGGTGTTGCCTTGGTAGTGGGCTTTCAGTTTGGTTATGGCCCAGATACACGATCCTTTGTGCACAGCCATGAACTTCTGCAGACATGGCTGTGTTGGTTGGTGGTATGAAGAGATGGTCTGGGTGGTTGTCCGCATCCTGGGAGTGGATTTGGCCTATACTGGCTGAATTCTGCTTCAACCTGTACAGCTCTTCCTTTTTCCTTGGTGGAAGCAAGCAAGCCGTGATGGGTTTGCTGCTAAAAGCAAACCTGTGTTGGATGGGGAGTGGTCTCCCTTGCAGTGCCTCTGTGCTGGAGCTCGCTGCTTCCCCGTGCATGGGAAAGCACTCCTACCATAGACCTGTGACCTGGGGACAAGCCACTGCCTCCAAATAAGCTCAGCTGGCTTTGGCCCTCTGTAAGCCTGTCATGTGAAGGTCAGCAGAAGGAAAGTGATGCTACCTACCAGGTGAAGCCAGTGGGGACTGTAGCCTGAGCCAAATGGGAGGAATATGTGACAGTAAGGAAAAAAGATGAGCAAGCATGGTGCTCAAAGGTAAGTGCATCTCACTCGAGCATGGTGTTACAGTCCGCAGCGTGCCCTGCTGTGGTACAGGAGCAGCCCGAATGCTGGCAGTAAAGCGGTGGTGGCTCAGCACCAGCATGCCACCCTGCAGCAGGACCTTGGGGCACCGCTGGTGGCACAGCATGGGGGTGGCCCCGGGGCCCTGACCCTCCTGCCCGGGTGGGAAAAGGGTGCAGCACCAGGTGGGTGAAGCAGCTGGCAGTACCTGGCCTGTATTTTTACATGCCGGAGTCAGGTTTGCTTAACCTTGAGGCATCCTGCACTTTGAATCAACTTGACACAAAGTCATCTGTTCATTAATAACACAGGAGTGGTTTAATTGTTGTCTTAGTGGAAAAATACATGAGACTGTCATCAGCTGTTGCTTCTGGCAGTGCTTTTCTGCAGTAATGTAAATAAATGAGGTCACAGGTTTAAAGGAACAGGCTGTACTTGCACAAATTCAAAGCGTCATCTTAAACAGATATACGCCAATTGTCCGAATATCTGTCCTGCACCCCAAACGATAGCTGTAACATTTTGACTTCAAACACACTCAAATGCAGCCGCAGGGGCTTGGTCTGCTGTGTCGGTACTGACAGGGCACATGCTGAGTGGGCATTTTATAACTTGGCTTTGTTTCTGAGCAAGTGAAGCTTTTGGTGGCCAGAACCCCAGTATCGCTGAATTTTCCACTGCTCCCCCTACGAGAGCCCAGCAACTCAAGAGTAGGGGAAGTTAGACTGAATGTCTCTTCTGCTGATACTTCAGTGTCCTGGGATTTCTGCTCTTGTTGCGCATGTGTGTTGGTTTTATTTTTTTGAGATGGCTTTGTGGTATTGTAATCGAGGATGAGCGGATCCAGAAATCTGCCTGGACAGCTTTGAAAGCTGTATAAAAGGTCTGTTTGTCTCCCGGGACCACGTGTTCTGTCTAAATGTGGGTCCCGCGTCTGCAGTCTGTCATGTATAAAAATATGTTCCTGTTTGTAATCGTAGCGGGAACACCCAGTACCTGCCACGCTCAGAACAAAGTATGGCCATTGCCAATGAGGTAATGCAAAGGTATTGCTTTATGATGAGCGTATTTCATGGTAACTGCCTCTCTAAGCTCTCTCACTATAGGGGGAACAAGGTCACTTACTCCCTTTGCTGTCGGGTAAGAGCCTGTTTCCAGATAGGAAACCTACTGCAAATCTACCAAAACATATTGTAAGCCCACATCTTAGTTTGTATATAGTCAAACAGCCGTAGAATAGCAGTGATGGTTGAAAGAGGTGCCAAAGAAGACAGAGGAGGAGGGCAGGTGTTACTGTACTACTTGTACTTTAATTCTCAATCTTCTCTTAAAAAAAAAAAAAAAATCACTTGTGTAAAATGTGTGCAGGTAAGGTTTGTTTCTCTTGCTTTCTTTGAAGATGACTGTTTCTATTGCAAGGTCATGGTCCTTTAAGAGCTGGTTGCCTAGTTCCTGCCACACCTTTTGTGCCTGTTTTGCATTGTATTTGCCCTCTTCTGATGGCAAATGACAGACACCGTGTTTGGCGTGATTGTTATGAAAGCACCATGCTGCTTGTCTTTTTTATTTGTTCAGAGCTGCTCTGGCTCCCGTCCAGCTGCTCACCTGGCCTCATAGTGCTGGTGCAAGCCCTGGGCTCCTGGGTGGCTTCGGAGCTGGGAAATCTGTGTGCAGCTGCTGCCCAGGCGCTGCTCAGCAGGGGATTTTGAGGAGTGTTAAGCAAGATGTTTATGGGCAGATGGCTGCAAAGGAGTTGAACAAACAATTATGAATAGCTGGAGCATATACGGTGCTGACTTGAGACTTCCTAAAAGTTTTGAGGTCTTGGACAATCCCAAGTCTGTCGCTCGCTAACTGTTCTGGCAGGGCAGGATGCTGGAAGATGTCATGCAGTGATAACTGCAAAAATATCTGGCTCTTGCATCAGTGGTGAGCAAGAGTCCTCCATCTTCTGTTATGTTGCACTGGATAGCAGGTAAGACTGTCTGCCGTGAAGTGTTCTGCTTCATTGATTTATTTCCTTATGGAAGAAATAACTTGGGTTCCCCAGTGTCCTGGGCATCCTTGCATGTCCATCTTCATTCAGATTTGGGTACGTTCAGTCCCCCCTGAAAGCCTGCCTGACAGCTGTTTTGGAGCAGAGTGTGCACAAAAGCACTTGGGATGTTCTCTGCATCCATGCGTGGGCTGCATCAAACTGGGTGGATGGTTCAGGCTTTTTGCCATATTTTGGTTATTAAAGCTATGTGGTATGTTTAAATCTAGAAGAGACAGGTTACAAGCATGGCATTCTGTAGAAGTGAACATTGGTGGCTTATCTACCTGCTGGCATTTTTTTTTGTCACTGAAGGTGGCTACACAGCTGAGTCTAGGCTTCATGGCTGGTGTTCAAAGTGCACTGCTATGCATGCTAATGGTCTTTCCTGGTGGATATATCATATTGCCTCTCTGCTTAGGCTGCCTGTATATGATGAAGGCTTTATGCATGTTGCAAATAGCAGCTGAAAAGCTGCTTTTAAAATGCAGCTTGCTTTTGTGCTAGTGAGAGGCTTCTGCCAGGTTGTGCTTCTCCTCCACGCTCCTTGTTACTGTCCTCTGTAACACTTTTGTCATGCCCCAGGTTTGGGAAGCCTTGAGCAGCTTCAACAACTTCTGTTGCAGCCTCGAGGGGAGTCTCTGCATCCATGCCTTGAGCTTCCTTGTGATCTGGAGTTGCAGTCAGTAGCAGTGATATGTATTGGTCCTTGCTGAGTTTAATGAATCATCTCTTAGACCAGGCTTGCAGTAGCTATGCGCTGGCCTCCTCTCCAGGTACAGCCTCTTCTTCCTCACTGCACAAAGACTTTAAATGCTGAAATAGCAGCTGTTTGACAAAGGAATACAGATGGACCCAAATACACTGTACATTATATTTACCTTCATGTGGAAAGTCCATCCCTCTTTGACTCTTTCTGGCTGGTCATAATGAACTTTGCTTGGACCCTTTTTTGGGAAGTAGTCTTACTTTAGAAAAACTTGAGCATTATGCATGCATGAGCTCCACTTAAATTACACTAGTGCCTCATAAATCAGCTAGGAGCAAAGATTGTGTGGTGAGCGTGGGGGGAGTGGATTTAAGGGAACAGCACTCATGAGGTGTCTAGATCCTGTTTTGGGACCTGCATGACTTGTATGGCAGTGCAGATCTCCAAGCTAAGCTCCTACTTGTTGACTTTAGAGTTCAGCTTCCCTCTGTGCCTGTCCAGTCCTCCCTTGTTCATGTGTCTGAGCCAGTTCAGGTTAGTAATCCTCTCCCTAGTAACATGTTGTTTCAGGGACGTTTGCTCTGAGAGTTGCATGGGTATGGTACTTTAAATATTGCTTGAACTGACTTTTTAACTCCATACCCAGATGAGGGAGGAGAACAAGGAGAAGCGGGGATGTGAACTGACATTAGGAAGGGTGACCTCTTCATTGGCGAATGTCCGGAAAGAAGTTGTAGATGAAGCTATTGTATGTTTGGCTACTCCACTTGTTTGGGCATCTTCCACATGGCATATTTGGGATCGCCTTTCCATCCTTTGGCCTGATGCTCCTGCTGGAGTGGTGGGGATTGCCCTGCACCTCTTGCTCTCTTCTGGGTACAGTGATAACAGAGGAGCTCTGCACAGTGTGGTGGACTCCTGTCCTCTCCTGCCTGTTCTCGTCTGCTGGACCAAAGCTTGCACTGTGGAAGAGTGGGTAACAGGAGTAAGGGTGTGTTCTGGCCAACAGGGCAGGCAGAGGCCCCAGAAGGAGGACATGGGTGGTGAGGAAGGAGCTCGCTCTAGACTCTCCAGCTCTCCTGTACTTTACAAGGTGGCTGGTGAAGCAGGATGGTGTCTGCCGTGTCATCAGTGTGTCTGCACCTGAGTGATGAAGCAATGGGATCCTATGGCTGCTTACTCCCAGAAGGCTGCAGGAGAGGTGGAAAATGAGCATTGACTCTGGAGTCACTAAAGCAGCTTATTCTTCAGGGGTTTTCTCGGGAATCCCAGCATGCTCTGGTTATTGTTTAAACAGCAGTATTTAAGCTGAATGGATTGTGTGACCATGCAGAAGGATGGGAATGTGGGTTAGGGCTTAGCCTTTGGCCCAGACTGTAGGCTGGGGCTGTCGGTTTGGATGAGACTTTAAACATCCTCAGCTTGGGGACCATAGTCTTGTTTGTTTTTCTTGAGTGGATTGAGAAGACTTTTCAGACCCTGTCAAGGCCAGGTGGTGCCGTTGGCAGTCGAGCTCAGATTTTTGTCCTTGCTCTTCCTTCTGTCCTGCTCCCCTGTTATCGCAACTTTGTGAACAGAGGTCTTTGAGGCAGATCTGTTTGCTCTGTGTCTTGTAAACAGCAGAAACAGCTGAAGACAAGCATGCTTTTGAGGCGGGGAAATACTCTGGTTTGTGGGCGATTCAAGGGTTTCTGGGAAAGTGAGTTACTAGTGGCATGTGAAGAACAGAAGTCTGGATGTTAAAAAGAGCACTTGTATTAGAGGGGCTCAGATGGCTGTGACCTGGTCTGGGTACCTCATGCCCATCATGTACCCCATAGGGCACCAAGATGGGCCCTGGGTGGGTCCCACCCTATGGGCAGGCACATGGACATTTGGAGTGGCAGCACTTGAGATGCAGGCGTGGAAGCCCTTTGCTGTATCTAATCCAGAGCTGGTGTGACAGCATGTCTTGCTCTGTTTTAAAATTTTCCTTTGCCAAATCACTGTCAAAAAGCATGGAAAAGACAAATAACCTCTTTTTTTTTTTTAAAACAAAATAACACTAGCAGGATGGTGACATTCAACATTTATTTTGGCTAGTGTAGCTCTTTCTAGTAACTTCAGTATAGCTCTCCCCCCTCCTGGGTTTTTTTTTCTTTTTGGCTTGCATTTGACAAAGTGCAATTGAGTCTGAACACTTGGCCCGTCTTGATGCGGTGCATGACTCCAAGTATCCTGGTACAACAAACATGCGCTTTTGCGGGCGAGGCAGGGGGGATATATCACTGCATTTCTCCTCTTTCCGCCTTTTTCTTTTGGAGGAGCCACCTGTTAGCATTACATCAGCGGCTCCCAGGAACGCCGCCTCCTACCAAAGGCCTTACACAAAGTAGTTCTTCTTGTATTGTTTGCGCTCAAAGAGCTGATGTCATGCCAGCTGATGTCATTGTGTGCTTTGTGTAATTGCTATGGAAACCGGGCAGGTGGGGAGCCTGGGGCTGATGTAATTGCCGAATGAGGTGTAGAAAGAAGGTCTGCTTTTCTCGCTCCAGTTCTGCGGAGCCACCCTCCTGAGGGGAAAAAAAGGAGGGGGGGGGAGGCGGGAAACGCTGCTTGAAAAAGCCAGCAAAACGTGCAGGAGAGCCAAGGGAGGCACAAGCCAAAAAAATTACTTCTCCCTTGCCCCTCGGATCCATTTCCTAATCCATATTAATGTCCTAAAAATAACTCTTGCTAGATATTTTCAGGCAACCAGGGCAGAAAAAGGAGAACTGTTTGCCACATGTTAAGTGAGCACCTCAGTTGCTGTTAGGTTATGCAGAGCGTTTTTCTTTTGTTCGGTCGCACAAATGCGTATGTGCTGTTCCCCGGAGCGATGCCAGCAGGAGCTGCACCTGCCCCTCCTCGGCAGTGGTGCATGAGGGGTTGCCCTGCAGGGCTGCTCCCGGCAGCCAAATCTGCCGTGGACAGGTAAAGCTAAAAGACTGTCCCAGCTGGCTCGCTGCTCTGCTTTGGTGTGCTGCTAGCCCATTTGCTCGTAGTTTTGGCAATGTTTTCCGTCTTGGAAAAATGCCTTTTGTCTTCCCCCCTGCCTTTACCTCCTCCCACGGGCTCATAGGCGAGGCAGCCCCAGCGCACCGATACTGCACAGGCGTGTTTGTCTGAACCTGTTCCTTGGCACCTTGTGGAGGGGAGGACAATGTGTGCCACTGATTCATGCCACCCTCGCCATTGGCAGCCGTGCCCAGCATCAGTCACCGTGACAGTGGTGGTGGACAGTAGTGCCAGCTCCAGCCCTGGTGGCCCCAGCATGTGCTCTAAAGAAAGGTGGGTCCAAAGCATTGCCAATGTCGGAGTGTCTAACCAAAATATCTGCTTGGCCTCTCTTCCCAGGAGGACTCAGCGGTTTCAAGCAGAACCACGAAAACCTCTGTGATAACTCCCTCCAGCTGCAAGAGTGCCCAGAGGGGGGAGGAGGGGGCGGCGCGTCTGCTGTGCCCCCCACGCTACCTCAGTCCATCCCCACCACGCCGGACATCGAGAACGCTGAGCTCACCCCCATCCTGCCCTTCCTCTTCCTCGGAAACGAGCACGATGCTCAGGACTTGGAGAAAATGCAGAGGATGAACATAGGCTACGTAATCAATGTGACCACCCACTTGCCCCTGTACCATTATGAGAAAGGCATGTTCAACTACAAGCGGCTCCCGGCCACTGACAGCAACAAGCAGAATCTCAGGCAGTATTTTGAAGAGGCTTTTGAGTTCATTGGTAATTACCCTTGACTGGAAATAGTCCTGTTTTTTTTGGTTTGGGGTTTTTTTACCTGTTGTAAGAATCTAGAGTGAACTTCATGCTTCGCTAACTACCCTGAAGGCTGCATAAGGCCATATTTACTTTTGTTTAGGTTGTCAGAAATGCTGAGCACCTCATGTTTCTACTCTCTCTCATCTCTGGCATATCCAGTTAAGTAGCCTGGGGGTACAATTTTTATCCATTGATAGTGATGCCTACCTCCAGGCTTCCAAACTCAGGAAACCCCAGAGAACTGAGACTTTTGTCATCCCCTCTTCTTGGTTCCTTTTGCATTCCTATTTTCCACAGTGGCTTCCAGCCGATTTTTCATACTAACTATTGTTAATGGTGGCTGAGTCTTTCCTAACTTAATTTCATGAGAAAACTGACAAACTTTCACACTTCACTTGTTCTACCATTAGATCTATAACTTCAGAGTGTATGTGTGGATGAGTGGATTGTGATGAAAACTTGTATTAAGAAGCCCCTAAACCCTGTAGGCTGTGTGAGGGAGTTCACCACAGACATGCAGCTTGTTGGGGAGGTTGCTGAAGAAATGACCCAGCAACGTTACTCGCGTTGCTCTCAACCTTGCTACGATCCACGCAGCACAACCCTCAGCCAAGTTTAGGGGTGCGTTCAGCTCTGGTTGGTCATGTAGGCTAAAGCCAGATGGCTTCTTTAAGCAAGGCTGGTCAGTGAGGACATCAGCATGGGATACTGAAAGCTTTTGAGGACCTTCCCTTGCCCCTCTATATGGCTTTGTGGGCACAGCTTTTGCAGCGTAGTGAATGTCACTTGTGCTTCCCCCGCACAAGTATGTGTCCTGAGAGGTTTTCTGAAATATGCTGGGAGGACCACTGACATACAATTTTATTTTCTTGTGCTGAGGCTGGGCTAATCTCTTTACCAGTACTTCAGGCTTGATGGTGGGGAGGACTAGACAAAGGAAGCATGCTTCTGTGCTGCATCACAGCTTAGGTCCTTAGCTGACCGCATGCTGAAGTGGGTGCAGAGCCGTCTTCCTCCCTGCCCTCAAACCATCAATGTTTATGGCCCTTGAGCCACGGTGTGGGTACATGGCTCCTGAAACTCAAGCCTGCTTGTGCTGGCACTGTGGAGGTGCTCTCATGTTCAGCAAGGGTCGGGCCCCAGTCATGGGACTGGGTCCCAGGGCAGGAGGTCCAAGCTCAGCATATTCTTCTGAGCCCATCTGCCCCTGCTGTATGCCTGGGCAGGGGGCTCGCTGCTCTGAAGTAGACAGCTTGTCAGCCTAGTCTGGCTGTGTTTTGGCTGGCAGGGGGTCACTGTGTGCTGATGCGTGCGCTCTGTAGCCATGCTACTTTAGTGAAGGTGAATAGGCAAATTACTGCTTACACTGCAGTTCAGATGGAGTGCAGCATTAAAGCTTGAGTCTTACCACTGAGAGCTTCTACCAGGAGCCCTTGGGCTTGTCCTCTACAGTGTAGAGGATCAAAGGATCTCTAATTAAAACCAAATTTTCCCTAGTGTTCTTAACCCAACCCTGGCTCTACCACTAGTCCTGTCAGCTCCCCAAACTGTTGATTACTATGTGCATGGGAAGGTGAATGCCCCTTTTTGGGTGAAGGGAGGCCCCCCCTGAGGGCAGTGGAGAGGGAACCTTGCTTTGATCCTTTGGGAAGAAAAGCTGGGTCAAAACATACAGTAAAACCTTAAACTTTGAATTCAACAAGATGAGGAGATGCAATAGGCTAAGCTTACATAAAGAAACTGCAAAGCTCAGTTGAGGCCCTTTGGGGGAGGGAGGGAGACTGCTGCACCCAGCATCCCTATGAACTGCAGGATTAGAGCTCTTGAAACCACTAAAAGATACTGTTTGGCTTATGACCTTACCAAGGGCAGAGAAAGCAGCCTTGCTCTGAAGAGGTTTAGGAAGTGTTTCAAAACCCATTTTACTTTCCTTTTTAATAATTACAGCTTGAGGGTCTGTCTCTTTTTAATAAACAAATATTTCTCCATTGAGAGTTTTTCTCCATAGCAAATTTAGCTAGCTGGGGAAGTAACTAGTCAAAGCTTTTCCTTCCTCAGGGTAAACTTTAAGTTGCATTTGAGAAGACTTGGAAATGTTTAAACAGTAGATCATTGGCCTATGTTTCTTTAAATATGTCTTGAAAAAACCACAACCAAACCCAGGTTTAGCTAAGACTAAAGCCATCGGAAGTGAAATCATCAAAAACTCTCTGGGAAAGGGTGTCAAAATGCGTTAGAGTTTCAGCTTTCTGAAATACTAACTGGCAAAAACGTCTAGAGGGAAGTTGGCTTCATTTATGCTTTCACAATACAGGTTGAACATGTGGGTAGGATGAACCATACTCTTGGTGGGGTTGGGTTCATGCCAAAACTTGCAAACTAAATTCATGCTCCTCCTGCAGATTAAAACAAAAGAAATATAGATTGAAGTGTCACATCTTAAACTTTATCTCCAAGTTTTAAAAGCAAGCTGTGGGAGATGAGGATGGTATGGTAGTGACTCTCCTCTTTCTCCTGTCCTATTAGCATGTGATTCCAAGGGCTCTGTCCTCCCTAAATCCTGCCCAGGTTGCATCCCTCCAAGTGATGTATGTTGGTGGAGAGCATGTATGTGAATTTGCGTGTGTGTGTTTTGTCATTTCCCTCCCTCCCCACTGCTCCCCGTGAGAAGCTCTGGAGGGGTAGCATTCAGCAGAATGCGATGCTGTGCTCCAATCATGAAGAGACAGGGATGGTAGTCCCTTTTTCACACTGCTGAAGGTAACCAGCTCAAAAAAACAGAGCTTGATATGCAGGAAGTAAGGAGTCAGAATGTGAGGTCTCTTACCACTGAAGTCTTGCTGTGGTATAAACCAGATCCAGCTCCTGCTTTTGCAGAGACACCACAGCGGAGTGCCCCCTTGAAGCTCATTTCAAGAGTAGCTTTATAAAAGCCTCAAAGAATAGGCTTTAAAACAGATGTATTGTTATGAATTGAATCTGAAAATACCTGGTTTTTGGAAAGGTGGTGTCCTGCTTTGAAAGACAGGGAGGTTGAGATGCTGACGTAACGCAGTGGCATTGTGACAGAGGTGGAGATGGAGCCTGAGCTGCCTTGTCATGGGCCTTGACCTCCTAAAGAAATGTGCTCTGGCAGTGCACGTGAGCAGCACAGCAGTGTCTCTGTGTGCAGTTTGTCTAATAAAGAGATAAAAGTGAACGTGAGGATTTTCAGTGTTAAACTGGCCTGTGTTTCGCATTCAGTAACTCCTGAAACCCCAAAGGAAGATGGACTGGAGCGGAAGGGCAGGAGACGCTGCTGTGCTTGTAATTAAATAAAGGGACTCTTCACATTAAGTTACTCTTCATTGCACTGAGCTTTTTCTAATTTATGAACTGGCAAAAACCTTACTTTCTTCTCTTTCTCGTTTCCAGAGGAAGCTCATCAGTGTGGAAAAGGTCTCCTCATCCACTGCCAGGCTGGTGTCTCCCGATCTGCCACCATAGTTATCGCGTACTTAATGAAGCACACGCGCATGACCATGACGGATGCCTATAAATTTGTAAAAGGCAAACGACCAATCATTTCCCCTAACCTTAACTTTATGGGGCAGTTACTGGAGTTCGAAGAAGATCTAAACAATGGTGTTACACCGCGAATCCTCACACCAAAGTTGATCGGCGTAGAGACTGTTGTGTGACAGCGAAGCTACGAGGAGGCAGTCAATGGAGGGGTTAACCTATTCTTCACCTGATTTGGGGAAGTGATGGGTGGGTTGTGGGTTTTTCTTTTTAGCTTTCAAGGGGGGTTTTGTGGCAAACTTTTTGTGAATAAAAACCTTTTTTGTAAGGAAAGGTTTTTACAAGAGATCCAGGAACTTTGCCGTGTTTGGGATGCTGTTGTGATTTCCTTCCCAGACGCTGGCAGAGCAGGGAGGCTTTGGAGCAAAAGGAGTAGTTTTTAAAATCAAAACAACAACAAGAAGAAGAAATACTGGGCTTTTTTTCTTTTTATTTTTCCTTCCTCTCCAGCTACTTGTAGAGTTTATGGCTAAGTAGTCTGTGCAGGTTCATAGACTGAAGAAACCTAAGTTGAAGATGAAACACAAACAGCCAAAACAAAGCAGGAAAAAACCTACCTGAAACATAAGGGCCTTCGTTCTGCAAAGGCTTTGCTAAAGATAACTTGGCTAAATGCTCACTGATGCAAAGGAAATTGGAGCAGCTTAAAAAGGCTGCAAGGCACTTTTCACACTCCTGACTCAAACTAAAGAAGGAAAAAAAAGTTTATTTGGCGTGTTTCATGTTCCAGTTCTATTTTTCTATTTTGGGGTGTAAGGTTTTAACAGTAAGGGACTTTGATCATTCTATGCCATATGCCTTCACTGGCTTCTTGTGCAATAATAATTTGGGGTTTGTTTTGAGTGTTCAAACCAATTAGAGTTGGCTGCCCACTAATAATAAGATAATTTTTAAAGTCTAATAGTGCAATGGCAGCTGGCTTGGTTTAGAAAGGATAAATGAGAGCAATTATTTGGTTCCTTTATATGATTTTGATCCTGGTTACAGTGCCATAAACCTTGTTACATATGTATATCAGAATGTACAAAAATCAAGAATGAGCAAAGTTTATTTAAAATATTTTTCGCACAAAATATTGGTGTGTTTCAGTTGTCTATGTAAAAAAAAATTTGATTATAAAACAAAAAATCTTTTGGAAAACGTGTGTCCTTTTATTTCTTTTAGCAATTTTCCATTTTCTTTCTATGGGATGGGGTTTTGTTCTGTTCTTTTTGTTTTGTTTTTTTTTGTTGCAGTGTACATCTCCCTTTGACAAAACTGATATCTCTTGTTTGGCATCTCCTCTTCAGTGTTTTGTTCCTGTCCTCTGCTGGTGGAACATGTTTTCTTTATTTTCTAGTGTACTCCTGCATCCTTCAATTTCTGTAACCGGATTTTTCTCTCCTGGAAGTACATCAGTTTTGGAGCTGTTCAGCTGAATTAGCGCTATTGGTGAGGGCTCTTTTTGGACAGACTTGTTATTTCTACAGCTTATTAGCCATTTGGAAAAAATAAGAAATAAACATTCTCCACCGATTCCTTTTCATCTTCCTACAATTAGCTTATCTTCTATGTTACAAAATTGTCCGGTTTCTAGAAATACGTTGGTCTCTTGTGTGCTTTTCCCTGGCCTCTCTATAGCCTGCTGCTTTAGCAGTTCCAGGATTCCTGGGAATCCTCCTCCTCCCCCCCTCTCTTGCCCATCTTTCCTTCATCCCCCTCCTTTTCCAGCTGTGTCAGTGTTAAGTGTGGTGTGTATTGTAGGGCTGATGTTTCTGCCTGACAGTGTCCCTTAGGTGGCTGACTTCTGCTTTCTTTGTATTTACTTTTTTTTTAATTATATGGTATAACCTGATCTCTTCTGGACTGTTACCAACTCTAAAGTTTATTTGTATGAGCCTAAAATGAGATAGAAAACATTTCTTGTATGATTCTGTTGTGCAAACTGATATATCCCAGGAAGTCTGGTAGCAGTGAAGGTTTTTCCTAGATGAAAACCTAGATGGACTGAACCAAGTTTAAAACAGGACCTGTCAGAAAACAAATGTATAATCACATTAGACATGTATATTTTTGTGGACATTTTACTTAAAATGTTGTTACTATACAGATATTTTCTTGAAACTTATCCCTTTATTAAATTATTTTTCTACTGGAATTGATTTTTTTTTTTAATCTTCTACTATCAATATTGGTCCTTTTGCTGAGAAGCCCTTGGCAGCGAGCGTTGTCCAGGTGGCAAAACCTCTCGGCCTGTGACCGCTCCTGGGCTAAGGAGAGTGGCTGGACAGAGGAGTCACTGTTGGCTGGTTGGGAGCCTTCGTGCTCCAGGAGGTCCCTTAGCAGAGATGGTCTCCTTCCCTCCCCCCTTTCTTGCATTTGGTCTCAAGCTCTTCCAGCTGTTCTCCATGAACTGCAGGTGCAGGTTGCTTGATAGCAGGGAGGAGGTTAGAGAACCTCTTCATTTCTTGCCAGAGAAGCAAAAGCAGCAGCAGGGCTGAGGGCTGCCTGAAAAGTTGGTCCTTGCAGTCTGTGTTTGTGGCCATAAGTGCTGCGTAACAGGACCGATGCGCTGTGAAGGAAATGGGTTATTCAGCAAGGGGAGCATGTGAGCTGCCTACCTGGGACACAGCTCTCCTAAGTGCGAGGCGAAGGAGGACTAAATTCAAAATCGGTCTTCCCTGTTACTAC
Source organism: Ciconia boyciana (assembly GCF_034638445.1). Taxonomy (NCBI): domain Eukaryota; kingdom Metazoa; phylum Chordata; class Aves; order Ciconiiformes; family Ciconiidae; genus Ciconia; species Ciconia boyciana. Next base: position 107,501,749 of record NC_132936.1, on the reverse strand, counting down.
TGTTTTCTTGTTACTGTGCTAAATGGCCTGATGCGAATGTCTCCAGCCTGCCGTGCCAAGGTGACTCTCAGCATCCTCTCTGGTTCAGCCTTGGCCGCCACACGCTGCCTTGGATCAGGATCGAGTTCACAGCCATGTAAGTTCTTGTGTTTGGTTCTTATTTAAGACAAAGAATAGCCCTCACAGCCCTGAGTAAGTTCCTGCCAGCGGGGTGTCCGATGCATTTGCCTTGGTAAGGCTGAGCAGGGCTGCTCTGCATGCATGAACGTGGCGTTTGGAGGGCTTGCTCCCTGCTGCAGAAACCCTGTCAGCCTTTGTGCTCATCGTGGTGAGAAGTAGTGCCTGATTTTGCTCTCCAGTGTGATGAACTTGGAAACGATGGGGCAGAGCGATGCGAGGTTATGAGTGCGCAGTTTGCTGTGGGTCTGTCGGTAGTGGAGACGGGCTGGATCAAACCCTCCTTTGTGTGGACCCGTTCCCTTGGAGAGGACTGGCACCAGGCTGGAGGACAAGAGCTAAGGAGGGTTATGTCCCACTGAAGGCAATGCTGGGAAATGGCAGCCTGGGAATCACTTCACTGGGGGACAGGCTGGGGAGAAATGCTGGGGTTTTTTCAGGCAGAATTTATTGAAGCTAGTGAATGATCACTTGACATCTGTATGCCTGCGGGCAGGAGAAATTCAGTTAGGGTTTGTATGAGAGGTAGACCACCTGGGAGCCCTGCCTGTGGGCACATGTGTTGGGGATGCCTCCTTTTCTGGTACCCGATACGATGTACTGTGAATATGTACCTGCATATCAGTAGAAAGCCCCTGTCTGAGCATCACATGCTCCTAGCCAGGAAAAAAAAAAAAAGATTTGCCCTCATTTCTAGGAGGAAGCAAGGCTGAAGGGGTGGGGGCCAAAGTTGTGAAGGATTTTAAGCAGACATCGGCGTTGCTTTGCCACAGAAACCTCCAGAAAGGTTATTTCTGACTTTAAGGTCAGAATTGAGGCTTGGTCACCAGTCCCCTGCTCTTACCACTGCCTGCAACACACTCCCAGCCTCTCCGAGATGGGGCACAGTTAAAACACAAAACGGGAAAAACATTTTATAGCCTTTGATGCACATGTGGGTGTCAGCGAGGACAGGACCTGTTTTTCCCGCTCAGCGTCAGCATTGTGTGCTTGTGCACGAGGTATGCTAAAATAGGTATGGTCCTGGAAAATCGATTACTTCATAACTTATTTTCCATTTTTCCCCTTTGGGAGCTTGGGGTAGGCCCCTGAGTGCTTGTTTCTGAGAGCATTGCCCTTGAGGCCCGGGTCTCGTGAGCGGGTCCCTGAGATCCAACTTGCAAAGCAAGGCAGGGTGTTTGGAGCAAGTGCTGCTTCTGGTTGCGAATTTACTTTCTCTTTACAAACTGGGAACCCTACCGAATGGTGAACTACCAGTGCGTGAGAGTGTTAAGACCTGCTCTAAAGCTCTATTAAAGCTAAAACTGTTCAATTCATTGATCTTGCAAGCTATTGCGATTTTAAGGTTGGACTTTCAGAGCCAAGAGATTGTTTAACTTTCCGTGCTAAGTATCTCGTGTGTTTTATTCTTCTGGGTCACACCAGGGACCGAACTGAATCCCCCTTTTTGTCTTGGCAGTCGATTTTCTGAGGCTTCCTGTGACTTTACCTTTCACAAATGTGCTAACATCCTTTGGGGAAAGACGAATCAAAGGTCCCTCTCCTACCCGCTTGACAGATACAGGCTCGGAGTGTTTCAAGATGAAGCAATCGTGTAGGAAGTGCGTTGTTACCTTATGGTCACAAGATCTGCCAACGACTCACTGTAGGGAGGTGTGTTCAAAAGCACACGCAGGAGCTGACGAGACCGAGACAGGAGGCACAAGGGGTGTGAGAAAGGGCCGAGCAGACTGGGAACATTTTGGCCTTGGGTCCTGCTCGGCCGCGGTGGAGCTGGCTCCCGGCGCGTGCACTACCAGCAGCAGGAAAGCCTCTGGGAACTGAAGATGCTGATTCAGCAGGGAGGACAAAAAGCCTCTGGGAACTGAAGATGCTGATTCAGTAGGGAGGACAAAAATAAAGTGTGCTATCTCTTGACTGAGTTAAGGAGGTAATCAAAGAGAGATAAGTGGTTGATGACTAGCTCATTAGCAGGTATCTGCTTTCCTGTGGCATGTTTGCCTGCTGCTCCTGTAGGTACCACAAAGGAGGTTACTGATGAGCAGGTTTCAAATAGTTTGAGCACAGCCTGATGTCAGTAGCCGATAATTCGAGCCATTGGTTTTCCCCCCGAGCGTGCTGCTGCTGGCAGCAAAGGGTTCAAGCCATGCCACGTTCCCAGGAGCGGTCCTGGGTGCTGCCAGCCCCCGGCATCCTCCCGCTGCTGGGTGCAATATTAATCTCTCTGCTCAATCGGGTGCTCCTTTTGCTGAGGGGTTTCTTCTGCTATCCCCATGCCCTCTGTTGAACTCTTGTCCCAGTGGAGCATGAGATGGAGGAGCAGGCTCCTTTCTTGTCTTGCTTTAGCTGTCTTCTGCATCTTTTCCAACCCTGTCATTCCTCAGACTAGAGATAAGCAACTTAAAGCCAGCCATTTTCAAGGTGTACTGTAGCAGAATGAATGTTTTCAGCCACCCTGATGGTCTCCTGGTTTGATTTGGCTATTATCCAGGCAGGATCTCTCCCAGGGAGGCCAGAGCCCGAGACCTTCTCCTGCAGCAATTCCTGCTTGCAAGCTTGCAACCACCTTGTTACTAGAAACAAGGGGACACTGTTGGGATGACAAAATGGCATATTGCAATCACCCGCTGAGTAGCACACCGGTGTCTAGTCTGTGCTGCCCAGGGTGGGGAGGCCTGTCAGGTGTGCAATGAGCTGTAAGCAGGACTTACCCAGTGTGCAGCCAGAAATCCTGCTGGTGACTCAGTGACTGATCTGCTTTTTGCATCTTTATGGAGCCAGCATCCTGGAGTATGTCGAGATATGATCCCTTGCCTCAGAAGCTATCTGAGCTCCTGTTGAATTTGGCTGGATCCAGTCTGGCTTAAATCCTCCACCATGAGATGCCCATCTGTTCGGCGTGTTCCCAGGCTGTGACGTGAGCTTGTCAGAGGGAGCACAAAGCCTGTGAGCTCCTGCCTCAGGCCTGGATTCATTTCAGTGATGAGGAAAAATAACCTGAAGTTTTATTCCTGGGGATAAGCATTGCTGTATCTGGGAGGGGGAGAGTTCAGCGCAGTACAGAAACACTTAAGAAAACCTAACATGAATCAGGGAGTAAAGTTAAAACATGTAACAAACTATTTCTGATAGATAAAAGCACTAAACCAGAGGTTAAATGTAATTTGACTCATATGCCTTGTCTTCACACTTCTGTACCTTAGCTTCTTTGATTGTCTATATATAAGAGGTGACATTGGAGAGCACGGATTTATCATGAAGATTCATTTGTCATGGAGAGATGAAGGAGCTGTCTGGCCCTTGGGGGTTTCGTATCAAGTTGCACTTCTGGCAGACGCCAGTGGAGCGTTTAAAGAAGATCACATTGTAGAGCACAGTAGTAAGTTGCTATAAGGATGGACAGAGGTTTGTCTGTGATGCAGGAACTCTGAATAGAGAGCCACTGGATTTGTAAGATCTCTCTCTGGTCCAGGACGCATGGAGACACAAAACGTCTAGCCAGAGGCATAGGCAGCGGCTTCCCTGAGGGCATGTTCTGGTAATTTGTTAAAATCCATTGGGGTGATGGAAGAGGATGCTGGCGTGAAAAACCGTGAGATATTGGCAGCTGGGCTGAGGAGCTTGCCTGGAGCAGTTTACATTTTCAGAGGTCTGAACAAAGTCTGGCAGTCCTGAACAAAGCTTTGCCCTGCTAGCATCCATTTGAAAGCTGTTTTCAAGTTTCAGTGCAGTGCTGTGCATCTGCCTCGCATTGCTTTGCTCTGCCTTGTAATACTCCAACACCTGAGACCAAACTTTTGCAGTTACTGATAGTAGCTTGTAGGGATTCATTTCCAGCGGGAGGCAAATGGGTGCTGAGGAGCACATTGACAGTTTGTGCTCCCCCAAACCCTCCTCGGTTTTCAGCTGCGCTCCTTGAGTGGCGAGGGCTGCGGTGACTGTCAGGTCATGGCATGGAGTCCAGCTGTGCTTCGGCTGTTGATCCCACTGGAGTGCGACCTATGGAGAAACCCTTCTGGGCCTGGGGTCTGTGACAGTGCCTGAAAGGGAAGCTCAAATGCACTGGGTGGGCTGTTGCTGCCAGCTGACTCAGCTGAACTCCTGCCCATGTAGCATCAGTGAAAATCTCAGAAAGCTTGAAAGGAGAGCCCAGTTCCTACTCTGAATTTTTGATGCGTATTGAGGATTTGGTGCACAGTCATGAATACGTAACCTTTTTCAGGGAATCTAGGCAGATAAAATGTTTACAGCTCTATAGGATCTGTATGAAACACAGTACATTGGCTATAAGACAGGATTGGGTTTCTTTGGGAGTCCTCTCTGCCCCTAAGTATGACCCAATGCTTGTAAATAACACTGTGGAAGCAGGAGGCAAGACCTCATCCTTTAGACGGGTGATGTCCCTCCCATTTTGCAGCTGGGGCAGATGAGGGGGATGTCCATGGCCACAAAGCAGAGTGAGGAACAGAGCCCAGGAGCTAGAACTCCTCTTGCTTTACTAATGTCACAAAACCATTTCTTAAAACTTCATCTGGTTGCTGATAAATGTAGTGATTAGCTATAGCTTCTGACGCTGAGGCCCTTTTCCTTGAAGCCAGAGCAAATTAGGTCCTCATTGTGTCTGGCTGTCCTATATACACTGAAAATGCCAGAGCAATTTTAGCTTCAACAAAGTGACGCTAAAGTCTTATTAGTTGCATTCGCTAAACCCCTTTCTACTGCTGTATGAGCATTAGCAAATGGTCCTCTGCACCTTAGCTCTAAGTGAAGAGCAATGCATACGTATGGCAGTTTACTATCCTATATTTAACAAAGCCACGATTACATGGAGATGTAGAAGGGGCTGATAAGCTGTTCGAGTACTCTGCAGAGAAATGGCACCAAAATAGTTGTGTTGTTTCTAATTGCAACGGATGAGCAGCCTGGCTCATTAATCCTCCCTATCAGCAGCACATAGCCTGTCTGCACCAGAATAGCCCTGATCTCAGCAAACCTGCATCCAGCCCTGGCCTTCTCTTTTCGACGTATTTGGAAAAGACGAGCTTCCAGCGCAGCCCTGAAGGGACTTCCACTTGGCTGGGCTGCCTTTCCACGGCAGAGGTGACCTAGGGCGTGAGGGGCTTTGCAGCATTTTGGGAGACTACTGGGGTGCGTGCGGATGTCTCTGCAACCCCGACTTTAGGCTGAGCAAGAGCACTGGTTTGGCATGTCCCGCAGCGTAGGTGGTCATGCCGGTGAGTGGTGAACCATTGCATCACCTCATCGCTCAGGGGCTGTCAGGGCTGCTGCCCGTGCCGGTGACCATCAGCTGCCAGCACAAGCACCTGCGTGGTGGGAACCATGCTCCCTGGCCCCACCAGCCCCAGACATGGCTGGCATGGCTTGACACCACTACAACCTTGGCTTTAAAGCCAGAGGACATAATTCAGAGGGAGCTGTTGGGCAAAGGGCCCATGCTATCATGCTTCTCCCTCCTCTTTTTCCCCTTTCTTCTTGGACACCTGCTCAAAGTTTTTCCAGGGGCTATAACGAGTGCTTTTAACAAGCCAAGTCTGTGCTTTCTTGCTGTCCTCAGTGACTTCATTCTAAGCTGTGTTTGCAGAAATTTTGTCTCAAGAGACGGTGCGAGCTACTCTTGAAAACTGAACCTGAGTCTTTAATAGCACTCAGTACTGTTGCAATCATGCTGAAATCCTCACAGTAAGAGCCTGGAGTCAGGTACTACATGGATGAGAAAGCCGAGGCTGGGGTCAGATGGTGACTTGGGAAATGTTCCTGCTTAGGGCAGAGGCTGTGCGGTGCATCATGAGATGCAGAGCGCTGCCTATGTGGTGTTACAGGACGTAGGAAAGTCGTGCAAAGACAGGGACCACAGCGACAGGGCAAGCATAGGTGTGATGGTACCACTGTTTTGGCAGCTAAATGGGGATTTAGTCTTCTGCACCCATACGGTATGCAGGTCACTAAGTATTGTGCTGGCAGGCAGTTTGGTTTGGGGACAGGCTAATGCCTGTTGAAAGCTAGGAATGTTTTCCTCTTCTATTTTCTTAATTTTAATGGTGCGTATCTTATTGGCTTTGAAGACTGAACGGCTAGACAGCAGCATCTTACAGCACACCCCGATGTGGTGGGAATGTGTCAGCTGAATGCTGGCAGCCAGCTGCAGCTGCTTGATCGGTACCAAGTTCAAGACACGCTTCTGCAGAGCTGAGCCCTTTCCCACTCACCACCTTGCAAAGAGCTGCTTCTTGCAAGCCATTCCATCCAGGGTATGCTGGACCTAATGTCCCTCCCAGCTGAATTCCTGGGATGACTGGGCTGGATATGGCTGGATAAACCACTGGGGAATTAAGTAAATAAACTCCTGCTACCTTTGCCTTGCTTTCGCTAGTATGACCGCACATTGTACATGAGGAAGCAGAGGAACCATGACTTAGTGCAATCTGTCAGAGTAAGGGTCATGTATGGAGAAACTGGGCAAAAGGATTTCTGGATCATCCTAAGATCCCAAGGAAATATACTGTAGTATTTTTGCTTCTTTAATCTCTCCTATTCTATACTTCTGTCTGCCAGATGCCTTCAGTAGGACCCCAGGCACATGGTCTACACCCACAGAATAATGATGTTTTGCCTATTAAATTTCTCCTTTCTTTTTCAGCTGGAGATGGTGTTTCTCTTTGCTTCTTTTTTCACCTTTAAGGTGAAAAAATTTCAGGCTTTTAATGATTGGAGGGTGGAAAAGGCATAACCACCTTGCTGAAAAGTACTATGCATGGGAGATGCTAAGAAGCAGAGGATGGCACACACAGGGAAAACTGGGTGCAGAAGTGAGAGTTCCTCCTCCCCTGGGTTTAAGGGACAGTGCCAGATCTCTGCTGCGTGGTGGGGAATCAGGAACACCACCTCTGGCAATCGGTAGCTGGACCTCTTCAGATGAGCTGCTGACCAGGGAAAGAAATGGGTCCTGGGACCTGGGCTGAAGCAAAACAATAATTTTGCTTCACACGTTTCTTTATGATATCATTGGCCTGGTTCAGAGAGATGGAAACAGTGACCCGGATAGAAAGGGAGTTTCTACATGGCCAAAAGTCTACCTTAGTCCCTGCTCTGGGCAGTGGGGAGGGCTGCGTTGAGACAGGATACCTGCAGAAGGCAATGGAGACATTGTGTGCCCATCCAAGGGTTTGAGATTCTCCTGGAGTCTTCAGCTTCCCAGGGAAGGCCTGGGGCTAGCTGCATCCTGGTGACTGAAAGCCTCTTGGGGCCAGCTGGCATCCTGATGCTGGGAGACAAAGCTGGACGTCCAGCCTGTTGGCAGCTGTGCCCACCTGAGAACCATCTTGGCTTCCCTGCAACCCTTTCACTGTGAAGGTTTAATTCTCTTGCCTTGCAGAGGGGACTTGGGCACTTTGTCATCAGCCTGCTGGCTCTGTTAGTCTCATTGCGGTTTCCTTGCACTTATCATAAGAAGGCTCAGGTTTCAGTTCCTTATAACTTTGCTGAACTGGAGCTATTTGGGGCTAAAATTTTCCATGCTGGGTGGGTGTCAAGGCTAAGCACCTCTTTGCACTCATCTGAAGCTGATATACTCTATTTCCATTGTGTCCTTAGGTAATTCTCTTTCAGCTTGAACTGACAAGAATATTTGGAATAAGATGTTTTGGTTTTATTCATTAGGAAAATGAAAATAATTTAATTTTCATTAGGAAAACGATTCATTTCATTAACAGCAAGGCATTGCATCAAATGCATAATTCTAATAAGGCTTTTGTTTAGAAAATAATTGGAAAGAAACCCTTTTGTTAAGGTCAGACTGTGTCACTTTGACCTTTTTAGTGATGGAAGCGTTCAATTGCTCACCCCAGAAAAGGACTTCGTCTTCTGAATGCATATCTAAAACGAAATAAAGTTGCTGTTGGAAAGAAGTGCTTTGACTTTTGTCAAAACTTTTTGGTCATCTGTAAACGAACCATTTTGTAAATGGCTTGGCGCAGACAGTTTTTGAAATGATGGTGTTTCTTACAATAAGGAATGTCAATGGTTCCCAGTGGATAATAATCCCAAATAGTAAATGTGAGCAGAGAGAGGAGCTTTGCCTGACTGCCTCGTTTGTTTTACAGACTTTGAAGTACCCTGAGGCTGTGGAGGTGCCTGCCCCGGGGCTGGTGCGGGGTCTGTGTGGGTCACGGGTGGGACCGCTGGTGCACAGCGCCTGCCTCCACTGCCTGCGTCATGAGTGTGACCCAGATCTGTTAATGATGTCAGAGCGGCGTGCTGACATCCTGAAATGTGGCTGCTGCTCTTCCAGGTGAGTTCAGGGGTTCACTCGTGGTTGGAGTGAACAGCTCCTCTTCGAGGACCTCCAACCTAACTTCTTCCATCCACACTTTCTGCGAGGAGCACTGAGCCCCGAGACGTAAGCAATTCCCTCCCCTCATTTTACAGGCGAGAATGTGGAGGATGAGAATTAAGATCACGCTTCAGCACATAAATGTCTGCCTGCCCAGAAAAAGGACCAGAATCAAGGAAACCTCCCCTGGCACAGCTGTCAGGTGAGATCCCAGATCAGGGAGATCTGGGTAGAAGTGTCCAGCCTGGCCTTGGTGGGAGAGAGAAAACAGAAAGATCCTCCCATGTCCCGTTTATTGTCTTCAGGCAGTTTGTTCTGTGTCATGGACTCCTAGTCATACTACTGCTAAACCAGACTTTATGGGGCTATGGTTGGGAAAGGAAAATGTCTGTGTCAACAGCTGACAGCACTTGCAAGACTGCTGCGTCTTGCCTGGAGGGTAGGTGTTGACAATGTATTTATTCTACCAAGACTATGTGGTTGCAAAGGGGGGCCAAATAGGCATGTATCCCTGAACTGAGTCTTAAAGTGAAGGTGAAATTCTCTTTATAGAAAATAACAACATTTTCTTACATTCATGAGAGATCTTAAAAAAATACTTACAGAGGCTCCCCAGAGTTTCAAGCTTTCCCAAACTACTACTACAGTCTCTTCAGCCTGCCAGACTTAAAGGGAAGTGAAGCTTTCCTTCTAGATGGCAGTTTCTAACAACATACTCTGTGCCAGTATTTCTTTTCTTCCTTCCTAACGTTTGTTTGCCTGATCTCCTTCGGAGCACTCAGAGTAGAAGCGCTCAGCTATGTTTATTGGGAAAAGCCTTCACTTGATATCCTGAAAGTAGTAGGAGAAGGCCTTAGAGGAATTTTAAGTTTGTAGTCTTGGGAAATGCAACTCCTCCTTCGCTATTGACTCTGGGCATGTGTTTGAGCTGGGCGTTCAGTGTTGGATCTCCACGTGAGGGTCCAGCCCAGCTGAGACCCCTGGAACCTGTTGAATCCAAGCAACATCAAGAACAAACCATGCTGCAGAGGGTGGTGCTGTGGCTGTGGCAATACCACGTTCCCACTCTGAGGGATGTGAAGCTCCTTCAGCCTTTTCCTGGAGCACATCCTGACCCAAGGCTGGCCACCAGCCAGTGCAGGGGTTACAGCAGGGGCTGATCTCCCTGATCTGGGATCTCACCTGACAGCTATGTCAGGGGAGGTTTCCTTGATTCTGGTCCTTTTTCTGGGCAGGCAGACATTTATGTGCTGAAGCGTGATCTTAATTCTCATCCTCCGCATTCTCGCCCGTAAAATGAGGGGAGGGAATTGCTTATGTCTCGGGGCTCAGTGCTCCTCGCAGAAAGTGTGGATGGAAGAAGTTAGGTTGGAGGTCCTCAAAGAGGAGCTGTGGCCTAAGGAGCAAATGCCGGTGCACTTCTCTGGATTCACCCTGAAAGCACTCGAAGAGCACTTGACGCTGCATGTGGTAACAGGATAGGAATGCTTATTAACAAGAGCAGGAACATTAATATGTTTGTGAAACAGTATTATGCAACTGAAGTCAATATAGTGCTTTGAATTGCTAAAGAGCAATTCAAGAAGTAGGGAGTATCAAAGTTCGTACGCTTGGAAGCCAAGGGCCTCACGTTGCCCATGGTTGACTTGTTCAGCTCCATTTTCCTAGTGCTCATCCATGCCGACAGCCTTGTGCCTGAAGTGCCATGCTTGTTCTGAGCTTGAGTGAAAGCATATTTTCCCTATTGCAAGATGCTAGTAAGAAACCAAGGTATGCCTGAATACCAGGCTAGAGATAAAGGCAACACGTGGCTTTTATAATTCAGAGCATTTAATTCATCTTGGAGAAAAACGATCCTGTTGTCTTTTCAGCTGTATGACCCCCATGCCTTTGTGCATAATTATCCGGGGTCATTCAGAGATGCAGCAAAAGGGTTTAGGTATTCACTAGGGATGATTAGTGCTAAATTAAAGGAGGCTTGATGTTTAGCGTAGTCAAGAAAATTGTGAAAGGAAGAAAGCAACATGTTGAAGTTGGTTTCTCTGTGATAAAAGAGAACAAGAAGTAAAAGCTGGTACAAAGACCTGCAGTACAATATAAGAAAATTAGCTGAAAATGTCCTGAAAAGAACAAAATGGTTCGTAATTATGATGAAACTAGTCCTGTGGAGAAGCTGCCATCTAAGGTCGAGTTAGAAGCAAGCAAAGTATGCCAAAAAGGGATTTTAATATCTTGATAATTCAGATATATATTCTTAGTTGGTAGTTTACCTCTTATTTCTTTAAGAAGCATCTGCATATTGTTTGCAGGACAGCTACCAGCGGCAATTGTTTCATTTCACACAGGTAATTCCACTGATGAGGTACAAGGTATCATTTAAAATAATTTTCCAGGAACATTTCTCTATTACAATGTAAATTTCAGAATTTCGTGTCTTCTTTGCATAGTTTTGGTTTTGGTGGGTGAAACTAGGATTGCCTCCTCTGAATTATCTTATAGATCTTTATAGCATTTTTTTGAAAGTTGCTAGCAAAATTTTTACAGACCTGTGGTCACAGCATTAGCAATCTAATTTCCTCAAAAGTGTCCTCGCAGTTAGCAGTTTGAGTAAATTTTTAAGAAAGCGAGAGAGACACAGTCTTTGTGCCGTGGCATTTTCTGCATGTTTTTGAACAGTGGCCTCAGGAAAGATGTGCGTGGTTTCTTGGAAGACCCCGGTTAGAACTTGTCCAAATATTCGGTGTGGCATAGCTGAGCAAACACAAGTTTGGAAACCAGAAAAATGGAGGATACGGCTGAAGTGTCCCATCTGTTGGGCTGGTGACCCAGCGAAGGGAGCACAGGCATCTTCAGCTCTCCAAGAGAGATGATTTCTCACCCCAGTGAGACTCAGTGGTGGGAAGCAGTGTAGCTAGAGACACAGTCTGGTACTTCTACATTTACAGCTCCAAGTCCTCTACCAAAGTCCAGGTGACTGATGAGTTTGCAAACATCCTTTTAAGCATCTTATTTTCCTTTTTACTGCCCTGAGGCTGAAGTCCCCAAAGCTTCTAAGGTCCAGAAAAGTGAAACCCTCTCAAACCACTGATCTCGAAAGACCTGCGAACACTGCCTGAAGCTGAAGCTCTTGGGGAGTTGGAGGCTTTGATGCTCCTTCCACACACCTGGTTCCTGTTGCTTCTCTCCTCAGGTTGTGTTCTGTAAATGGAAACTTAGAGATAATATGTAAAGAAAAAATCTTTCTTTTTTTCCTAGAACCCTCCCCCCTTCTTATTATGTTTTGAACACTCAATTACCCTGTTCCAAACAGAATGCAATATTTCTCAGAAAAGATGGTCCTTTTTTTGTCCTTATCAGCCCCACTCTAACCCAGAAAATAAATCAGTGAAAGTTCAAATTCCAGTCTAGTTATCAAAACCACAATGTTGGAGCGATTACAAAATAAGTCTGCCTCTCTGTACCCATGCTTTTAAAATTACTCACTAATTGTGGCAGTTCAAGCCAAAATCTGTGTACCTATTTGAAAGTGGCTACTTATAAACCCAGATTTTCAAGCTTTGTCATGTTTAGCACCAGCTTTTTGGATTGTGGTGATCATTGGTCATACTTACAATTTGACCCACCTTGATGCATTGGCAACATATTTTTCCCACTACTGGTAGTTCATGCTGTTTATTTTGCTCTTGCTCAGCTTTGCTCCTTCATCATCTTCTCCTTAACTGACCCTGAGGTTGAATGCCACAGAAATAACCTTCCACAAACAATTAGCTAGCCTGCTTTCTGTCATCCTAACCACATACTAGCTGCTTGATTGGCTAATTTTATTTCAAGCTTATTCAGTAATCCTTTAAAGGATTTCTTTTTGAATGCTAATAAGGGGATAATTATTTAATGTAATTATTTTATTAATGTACTTTACATCATTTTTTTACCTTAATTGTGTTGAAGTTTTTATATCCTTACTGCATTACCATCCTAATCGCAACACTGCATTTTGAAATTCCAATGAATAACTTTACTTCTTTCTGACTTAGAAGTTAATTGAACCTCATTTCTTGCTTCTAAGCTACTCTGACCTGACAAATTGAATTTCTGAAGCACCGTGTTCTTGTGATCCCCTCCCTTCCTAACGGACAGCATGGTCTTTAAGTTTCTACTTGAGAAACTAATTTAGCTTTGAGTTTGAGTGTTAACTCTGTAGCTTCTGGTGATCAGGTGACTTGGCAGAAGGGTGATGAGGTAAGTCCATCTGCATTGTCAGGTCATTTATCAAATCCAGTTCAGCCAGCTAGTTTCCAAAAGCTGAGAGATATCCGTGGCATATGTGAAATGCATCAGATAGTTGTGATTTCAGCATCAGTAAAACCCAATTGTAGGTTGGAACCTGCAGTCCTCCATTAAAACCTTCTTTTTCTACTATGTAAGCAACTTAATGAGTGGTGGATCAGTCTGCATAGTTTTCATTTAAAGGCATTGTTGTTCTTGGTCTATGTGTATGGGCAGGGAAACTGAGCTACCTTTCCTTTTATTTATTTTAAAGTAATATAGTGCTACTGCCAGCCTGGATGAAGTTCTTTGGCAATAATACTGTCACCCTCAGTGATCACTTGCAGTCTATGAATGTTACTTAAAAATAACAAACAAATCTGCTACCAGAATATATAGAAGCCTTTTCATAAATCCTGAAACAAACTGGGCCATAGTAGTTGTGTCCAGGCAGGACTGAATAGTGTTTCTGAGTGGCGTAAAATTTGGGGTGAGAAAGGGTTGAATTAAATATCTTGAATGAAGCAAATTTAAGACATATAAAAAAGAAGTAGCTTTCTGGATAATAAGCAGAACCACAGTCCTCTCTCCACATCGGTCCCTGGTTGATCATGAAGAGGGGACTCGGTTAAGAGGATATAGGTTAGGACTCAGCTTGCATAAGAAATAGCATTTTCTAACTGACTGGAAAGGGAGGAAATAGGCAGTTGGGAATGAGAATTTCCATGAGAGGAAATGATGGGTTGATGCAATCGTTACGCAGTGCTTAAAAAGGGACTTGGAAATGATTTTGAGACTGGGACATCTGCACCTTGCCCAAAAACGTCTGCATCAAAAATTGTGATAACAGTTGACACACACAAGTCTACGGGGCCGGATGGGATCCACCCAAGAGTACCGAGGGAGCTGGTGGAAGTGCTCACCAAGCCACTTTCAATCCTTTATCACCAGTCCTGGCTAACCAGGGAGGTCCCAGTTGACTGGAGGTTAGCAAATGTGACGCCCATCTACAAGAACTAGAGGGGAACTAGAGGCCTGTCAGTCTGACCTCGGTGCTGGGGAAGGGTATGGAGCAGATCATCTTGAGTGCCACAGCACAAGCAGGTGATCAGGCCCAGTCAGCATGGGTTTATGAAAGGCAGGTCCTGCTTGACTAACCTGGTCTCCTTCTATGACAAGGTGACCCGCTTAGTGGATGAGGGAAAGGCTGTGCATGTTGTCTACCTAGACTTCAGTAAAGCCTTTGACACTGTTTCCCACAGCATTCTCCTGGAGAAACTGGCTGCTCATGGCTTGGACGGGCATACACTTTGCTGGGTAAAGAACTGGCTGGATGGCTGGGCCCAGAGAGTGGTGGTGAATGGAGTTTACTCGAGTTGGCAGCCGGTCACAAGTGGTGTTCCCAGGGCTCAGTATTGGGGCCGTTTCTGTTTAATATCTTTATCTATGATCTGGACGAGGGGATTGAGTGCACCCTCAGTAAGTCTGCAGATGACACCAAGTTGTGCGGGAGTGTTGATCTGCTTGAGGGTAGGAAGGCTCTACAGAGGGACCTGGACAGCCTGGATCAATGGGCTGAGGTTAATTGTATGAGGTTTAACAAGGCCAAGTGCAAGGTCCTGCACTTGGGCCACAGCAACCCCATGCAACGTTACAGGCTTGGGGAAGAGTGGCTGGAAAGCTGCCCAGCAGAAAAGGACCTGGGGGTGTTGGTTGACAGCCACCTGAATATGAGCCAGCAGTGTGCCCAGGTGGCCAAGAAGGCCAATGGCATCCTGGCTTGTATCAAAAATAGTGTGGCCAGCAGGACTAGGGAAGTGATTGTCCCCCTGCACTCAGCACTGGTGAGGCCGCACCTCGAATACTGTGTTCAGTTTTGGGCCCCTCACTACAAGAGAGACATTGAGGTGCTGGAGCGTGTCCAGAGAAGGGCAACGAAGCTGGTGAAGGGTCTAGAGCAGAAGTCTGATGAGAAGCGGCTGAGGGAACTGGGGTTGTTTACCCTTGAGAAAAGGAGGCTGAGGGGAGACCTTATCGCTCTCTACAACTACCTGGAAGGAGGTTGTAGCCAGGTGGGGGTTGGTCTCTTCTCCCAGGTAACAAGCAATAGGCCAAGAGGAAAGGGCCTCAAGTTGTGGCAGAGGCAGTTTAGATTGGATATTAGGAAAAATTTCTTCACCAAAAGGGTTGTCAAGCATTGGAACAGGCTGCCCAATTAAGTGGTTGAGTCACCATCCCTGGAGGTATTTAAAAGATGTGTAGATGTGGTGCTTAGGGACATGGTGTAGTGGTGGACTTGGCAGTGTTAGGTTAACGGTTGGACTTGATGATCTTAAAGGTCTTTTCCAACCTAATTGATTCTATGATTCTATTCTATAACTGTTCTAATTCATCCTAAGGTAACGGTGAGCTTTCCTAAGAGATCCTGACATTCCCAATGCTTTATGTTGGAAAACGAGGTGCTCAGGTAGGGTGAGATACCGTTTCATGCATGTATGAAGTGCCAACGCTGAGTTACTAAAGTCTGTGTTGCCATGTGCTTTGCCTCCTATCCCTATGGCAAGTTTGCAGAGACTCCTGACTTGAACCTCGGTGACAAAAGGATGGCAAGATGTGGCTCCCATGCTGCCTCTGATCTCAGGGGGATGTGTTCCCCAACCCTACAGGCTGGGAGTCCCAAGGGTATTTGGGAATCCAGCCTTTTGTTATACATGTGGCATGAACTTGGAGTAAAGCTGGAATTAAAATTCATAAAATGGTGGATGTCACATAAAATTAAATAGCTATTGACTGGTGTGAAGTACAGTCTCATCATAAAATCATGTCTTATCTAATTAGATGTATTAGGATCAAAATATCACAATTAAAAATCACAAAATGAAAATAAGTGCAGGAGAGTGTGAATTATAGCATGGCTAAAACTCATGAAACTTGGCGTCAGTTTTCATGTATGCTTTGCTGGAAGTGGCTAAAGCATCAGCTGTGGTGAAACACAGCTTTCTTAGTGCTACGTGACAGAAATGGGCTACGTGGGCTACTCAGAAGCGTCTGGGTTTGGGGTTTTGATTATACACCAGTGCCCTGTTTTCACAAAACAATGAGCTGGCTTCCTCAGGAGGGTCTCCAAAATGACTCGTTCTCTTCCAAAACATGAGTTTTTGGCTGTGGCTAGGCAGAGCTGTGAATATTGGTCAAGTTCCTGCAAGTTCTTATGATCCCGAACCCACATTTTCCCCAGGTTTGTGGAGACCAAACGGGTAAACATGCAGGCTGAAGCTCCCCATAGCTTATATTGTGTTTTCCTGGAGGGTTACAACAGAGTATGACCACAGAGTGAGGAGCCCTTACCTTCCTCTTCCCCTTTCCTTGGAGGGAGGAGATACTGCTGTTCGTGGCAGCAGAGCTGTGCTGTTGCCAACTGAAATGCCATGGTTGCCTCTAGCTCCACAGCATGAGTACGCTGATGTCTGTATTGTGTGAAAGTGCTGCTCTGAACAGGACCCGTCGGGACTGACGGTATGGGCCATTTCCCACCACTGGGTAGAGCGAGACAGGTGCTGGTGGGAGAGAGTTCCATGTGCGGGAGATCGCTAGAGCAAAATTTGGGTGGTTGGCTGCTCTTTGCTGAAGAGGCAGGGAGGCTCTCCTGCCAAGCACAAAGTGATGGACAGGTCAGGATATTGATAAGTGATGGATAAGGTCAGGACATTACCTTTTTCTTTCCACAAGGTGCTTGGTAGCAAAATTTCCAAGGGCAAGAACATTTAGAAACTTTTTGGTAAATATTTCTGTTTTGGCTTGTTTAGTGGATATGTTTGTTCAGTTCCTTCTTGCTGTCTGTAGTCCTAAAATCTTGTAGGGCCCAATTAAGGAGGAATGAGACAGATTTGTGGGTGCTGGGATTTTTTCATAACATGATGGTGTACTTGTGGAGCAATAACTTTGAACAGAGTGGATGTTACCATTTGGCCTTGACAATTATGTGCCTGTGTATGAAAAAAGCAGCGTTCCCAGGGAAAGAGGACCAAGAGAATCGGTAGTTGTTAAGAAGAACCCCAAAGCCAGCAACCAGCAGATGAGATCATTTAGTCTGAGGGTAATGTGGTTCCTGGGAAAGGTTTAACAACTAATTAATTTTCTTTTTCTGCCTATGCAGACACTCTTTTGGGTACTGCCAATGGGTGATTAAAGCACATCCATTGCTTCATGAAGTGGAAGCTTACCAAGTCCCTGCATATGACTCAGTTGATCTGATGGTTGTTGGGGTATATGGGGCTCCGCGCGTGTGTATTCCTACTGATCAAGGAACCCTACACTTTGTGCATTCAGGCTTCCTTACCTCCTCAAAGGCTCTCTTTCATTATTTGCTCTTATTTAAAAGTACACTCTCACAGTGGGTAAGGAGGCAGCTATGAGAAAGCAGTGACTGAATTACTCGATACCTTTGAAGTGTTTGTGGGCAGAGGGAAGGATAGAAAAGAGGAGATAATGACTGTGCTGTTTTTCCAAGAGCAGAGAATGCACAAAGATGTAGAGAAAGACTGACTTGACATTAAGAAACTACGTGCTGATCTAAAATATTTGAGCCTCAACCGTACAGGAAAAGAGGGATGATGCCCCCAAATAACAGCCACTGAGGTAATTTCATTTCATTTTGACCATTAAAATGTAGCACACCAAAAAAGGCTGTGCCTCTACATCTGCCCGTGCATAGACATCTGGTTATACATAGCAGATGTCGAAGAGCAAAGGCAATAAATACCTCCAGGGGTCTGTGTGTGGTTTTGTGTATATTAGTAAATACTCTGCTGTTGTCTTGTAGAAAATTAATGAAATCTAAGTAGTGAGAAATCAGCGTTATGTTTTGGCTGGCAAGCAGCAGTGTGCTGATTTTTGTCTCCTCCCCCTACCCCGTGCAAATTATGAGGTGTGTGGATTAGTGACATAAGAATGAGTAAGGTTTTTCTGCGTTTATTTACATACAATCTAGTCCAAGTACATTTACTGAGGGGATACAGTTTTTCCTAGCATTCAATCACAGCCCGTTACGGCAGCGATTCTCAAGCCTTTCTACTAGGCAAAGCTCCCTTTCCCACCTAGCCATCAAGAAGTGCGGTCTCAGCCCCATCTGCCCCCAGCCCCGTTAATGAGTCCCAGGAGAAGAACGTATGTATTTTATGTATGATTAGTAAATTCCATGGAGAGACAGTCCTAATATTGCTTCAGGCATCTCTTGTGAACGTGCTGCTGCAAATAAATACAGATGCCTTTTATTTATTTATTTTTTTAATGGAAAAACTGTTTGTCCGTGAGGTGTGAACAGGTCCTATCACCACCATCACCACCACCTGGTGAGGAAGGGACACAGCCCTGCTCCCCAGACTTTGCTAGTTCACTAGCTGCGTCTCAACAGACTCTAAAATAGTTTAAGATTTTGACCTCCTTAGGAAAGACCTAGTCAACCTGACTGGGTTATCCTAGATGCCATCTGCATAAAGGATATTCATGTATTTCATGCCAGTGAAGCTGCCAGCCAGCTCTCCAAGCCATCTGAGACCTCCTCTGGGGCAAGGCACACCTCAAAAACCTAAACCAAAAGTTTTCCTCTGACACAGAGGAAAGCTATTGCTTGTGGTCCTCTAGATGAATGGGAAATGCCTAAGGAGAGGGACTGGATTTTAAGATTAAACATAAGAGCACCCTAGAGAAACACAGATTGCTGGAGACGGGGGCTGTAACAGTAGCTTGGCCATGTGGTATATGTCCTGTGACACAGAAAAATGCACTGCTGTTTCTGGATCTGTGCGTGAAATATTAAAAACTGATGTGATGTGCAGCGAACAGCGTGGCAGTGCTCCACGTCCCCCGGCAGAACCTGGGCTCTCGCAGGGAAGCAGGAGAAAATAACAGGAGGGCTCGAGGTGCTGCCTCCATCCCACAGCAAGGGAGATGGTCAACGGGGTGCAATGCTGACCACCAAGCAAGAAAAGACAGGAAGATATTAAGTTACCCGGGAGCTGATTAAAACAAAGCCCTCTTGCTCGTTCCAGCCTTGAGCACAGGAGGCTGTGACGAAGCAGCCACCTGCATCCACCATTCTCCCGGGGCTGGGAGCAGGGGAAGGACAAAAGTTGTAGTGCTGCGTGGGGGAAGCATAGGTAAGAGCAAGCACTTGAGACTAACTGAACCTGCCACAGGATGTCACACCGATGTGCACGGATGCATTCGAGGGAACATTTATCTGGCAGCTTCAGATCTGACTTGTGGAGGCGCCTCTGAATGCAAAGTTCAGGTAGTTCAGTGCACGGTGTTTCCCACTCCTCTTGGAGAGGAGATGAAGTGTGTGTGCATGTTTGTGTCCCTGGCTCTCCGGCATTGTCTGCCTGTTTACAAACTGTGCACTGTGATTTTGTATATATTAATACTTGGCAGCTTACATAAATAGGCTTGTTGCTGATGCACAAGCAGCAGTGGGCTCCAGCTTTCCTGACTGTGACTGCTCTGCTAACAGAAATAGAAAACAGTTTTTAAGTCCTCCTGACTTTGAACACTGCACTGCAAGCCAATCTTTTATATTAAAAATAGCATTTCTTTACAGAGTCTCTTTTGGAGTGGCTCTGTATCTCCGCTTTCCCTTCCTCTTCTGTGCTTAAATTCTGTGCTTAAATAAAGACTGATTAATTAATCAGGATTTTCTCTGCATAAATGATGAGGATTTCTGGCAAGAAATCTGATATTGCTATCTTCATGCTGTCCATTGAAATTTAGGGAAAGCAAACTACTTGCAAATGACTAACAGCGGTGCAAGGCAGTGCTGCAGGTTTTGAGCAGGGGAATGATGTGTAAAATATTAGATAGGTGCTTTATTTGAACTAATCTGATTTTTTTTTTGAACTGAATCATTATGTGATTGCTTGACCTAACACAAATTGATCAGGCTTTCCTTCTTTTTCCACCTGTGCAGCGGTAAGGTCAGCACATGGTGTTATACCTGACCACAGCAATATGAAAAATTTCAACTGTGAAACTGGATTATTTTTTTTTTTTACTTTTATTTAGTAATTTTATATATTTTTACCACTTTGAGGGCATGCAGCCCATGGGCAGTCCCCAAGATGGGGTGCTGTGCAGTGCCGTAGCTGACTAGCCCAATGGCAGGTTTTTGGTGCCCAAAGGGTAGAGTGTCATGCAGGCAATCCCACAGAGGAGCCACTAACTGTTGCAGGAGCTGAACCTGGGGACAGGTGACCCCACAGGTGGGCAGGGCTAAGGCTGTGCACAGAGCAAGTGCCCTCTCTGACTTCTAGTTTACTTCTGGGTGGAAATTGGAGCCATGGCTACCCTACGATGTCAGCTGGCTGGAATGGGGGGCCACCTTCTCTTAGGAGAATGTGCGATGAGGCACAGAGATGGCCCGTTCAGCAAGAAGGGACACAGTGGTATGTCATGGAAGGTGTCGTCTGGTCAGGGAGCCCCCCCTCAGGAGGTGAAAGGAGCCAGGAGATACCCAAATTATAGCTCCCATGAACCTTTGTGCAGTTAAAGGTAAGGCTCATATGTGAAACTTTACTGCAGACCTGAGCCTGATTTTGAATCATGCAGAGGTCACACGAGGTTTTTACAGGGACTTGGCACCATTTCAGTTTTGTTTATGACTTTTGGGGGTGTCTTTTTTGTTTGTTTGGTTGGGTTTTTTTTAACCTCCATATCGATTGGAATTTGTGTCTGAAGCTTTTGGAGCTCATTCCTTCTGAAAGCTCTGCCTAGGAAGATAAAGAGGAAGGATTGTTTTAATATCTCAGTAACAAACTAGATTCTGTATCAGTGTGACTTATTAGATAAAATAAGACCCCAATCTGGTGTCGGGAAGTGTGTGCTATATTTTCATCTCTGTACTGACGTATTAGGCAGCCTTGCTAATCATTTCGTCTCCTCCTGCCTCTTCTTTCTCGCTTGTAAATTGAGGCTGATGATGCTTGCCTCCCTTTGTAACACACTTTAAAACCCACAGAAAAAGATTGCTGTGGATGATCAAAGGAAAGTCTGATTGCACTGTTCAATGCATCAAAAATGTGTTTTATTACACGAGTTCTACTACTGGAAAGCTTGAATTTACATTTACAGTGGTATGAGTCTGACTGAAAGCTCACTGACGTCAATGCAAGGCTTTACGTTGATTTCAAAGGACATTAAATGAAGCTTTATATAAAGATGCATGCCTCATTTTTTTTGCTGACTGCCGTATTTGCCATTTGCCCAAAATGGCACTTAATTCATTTGAACTATCAGAGGATATACAACAGATATAAAATATGGCAGTGGCTGTTCTGGTTTTGCAGCAAGAACAGGGAGAGGGACTCCACAAAAACTTGGAGAAGAGTTCTGCTTGTGGTCATCTTTTGTAATATTTGGCCTCAAGGTCTATTAGAAAATAATATAGCTCTTCCTCATCTCCAAAACACAGCGGATACACCACTATAAAATGGGGAATGGAATCCCAAGCTTCTCACAAGATTCTCCTGCTTCAGACTATAGGAATGTCTGCTGGGTCTTTCATGGCAAATCAGTCACAGTGACTGAGTGGCAGGCATTCGACATGCTAAGAAGAAACAGCATACTTGGGCACATAAAATACATAGGTATATGCACTTTTTTAAAGAAAAAAACCAATATGATGGATGATCCTGAATTAAAAGGGCAAGAAGAGATCATTGGTCACTTATACACTCTGTCCCTTCCCTTTTGTTTGCGCTGTCCAAGGAGTCTTTTATGCAGTAGGCTAGGTGTGTACATGAAACCTCTACCCTTGACGTTCAGACTGTCCATACATGACCTACAGTAGCAGTGAGTCATACATAGTGAACCTACCTCTCTTAAAAAGGCTGCCTTTAAGACACTGTTCTCCCTTCAACACATGGAAATAAAGCAATTAGAGTCTTGTTTTCTAGGTTATTTTTCTGCCAGTCAAGCCTTGATTTTTAAGATCTCCAATTATCCCTTTAGAGGCAAGTAATAATCCTGACAATTTTTTTAACTGATTACAATTACACGATAGCTTTAGTCTCTTATTTTCTGCAGCAACTCAAAGACGTATGCTCAACTGAGTTATTTCAGCAGACAATCAGACCCAAAGAGGTGCAAACTGTGGCTGGGACATGGCGCTGCCATGGACAAAGAGGTACAGACAAACTTGCCATGGACAAATCCATAAGAGTGGAACAGCAACAATGTCTTGGCAATGCCCTTGTGACACTTTTGAAGGATAGATGCTCACCTACTCGTTTTCTTTCTGTATGTTTTCTGGCTCTCAACTCTAACCTGATTCCAGGCATTGCCTGGCTAGAATTGCTAAATGTATCCTCATGTCAATGTCCCTTTCTCAGAGCTGGTCCACCTGCAAGGGCCAAAAGCTTTTCCTCCTGCAAGGTAGTTTATTAGTTTATTCACCCTTCCTTAGAATAATCACAGTTATGGACAGTAGCAATTATGGATAAGATCTGATAAACGTCTACAGCATTTTCTCAGGCTCCAAAACCAAATGACTCTTTTCATCATCACACTGAGGAATATAATAGATTAGAGATTATAATAAATGCATTTGCCAGCCTAAGTCCCTTCAGAAGTCAGACTGTAGTCTTATGGGCTGTCCTAGAGCTTTTTTCTGTTTCTCATGCTTGTCCTACAGAAACTGGTATGATCTTTCTTTCCATCTCTCTGTCAGCCTTCTTAGCTCTGATTTTTTGCCAACCTGGTGCTTAAATAGGACAACCCTTTCTATGGAAATTTATCTTCCTGTGGTCTTCATCATGACCTGCTCTGCTGTTGATGTTTTAAAGAGACTGCTGTTTCCAAGATATTTCCATTTGAATATTTCATGCTTAACTTTGAAATAAATGTCTCCCCCTTTACGCTCCCCCATCAACACAGAGCAAAACGGGAGGGTTTCAGAGCTCAAAATAGGTCTACCAGCTTAGATGCTCTGTTACACCCTTACAGGGAGCAATGGGGATGTGGGCAGTGGCCATTTCAGTAGTTAAAACCTGCGAGAGCCAGGATAGCAATGCTGCCACAAGCACCCAGCTTCACGGCACGGTGGTGTGCGGAAGCAGGATAGGACAGGACAGCTCAGAGGGTGCTGGGACTAACTCTGCTGAAGTTCACGGCGTAGTCCAGCTGCTGGCCATGGACCAAAGTCTCACTTGTGAGGGCCCTTAGGCACACAGACGCCTCTTGTCTTCAGAGGGAGCAACCCACTGTGCTTTCAAAAATCTGCCCCACTTGCTCTCAAAACATATCGAAGACTAGTAGAAAGGCCATTTTTATGATGTGTGTCAGTTCACCTTTTTCTTTTGCCCTGGCCTTTTCAGATATTGTTGATGAGGTGGAGTTGAGCCAAGTATTGAATTCTAATGCTGATGTCTGCTGCTTCCAAGAAACTACTCTTTCAGCAATCAGCATAACAGACGTACAGAAGTATATCCATATGGAGCTACTGTGAGGTCATGGGATAACACAGAAGCCTCAAAATGGGTTAAAAATGTATATTTTGAGGAATTATATTGATTTCCATTTTTAAATTTCAGGGTTACAAGCAGAATTTTTTGGAGAATACATAGGGATGTAAGCGATTAGCTCTTGTGTTGCAAAGGTCCTAACAATTCCCGGAATTAACTTAACACAAAGTCCACTTTAAAGTTGATCTGGAGCATAGCTTTCAGATGATGATTTTTTTTTTTTCTTGATTTAAGGTTCCTGGTGAGGGGAGGTCCATCACAAGGTATGGGATGCATAATCCCAATGATCAGTTATTCCACTCTTGCTTTGTGTTTTATTTCTAGGATTATTTTGCCTAGCTTCATCTTCCATCAGTTGATTCCTGCTACATTTTTGGTTGCTGAATGTAAGAGCCATTAGTTACGGCAATTGTGGAAGTTGGTGATTAAACTGGGATGAAAACATTTGTAATGTTCTTTTCCATAAATTAAATAGACTGAATTGTGTACATCCCTCATTCTTTAACTGTTTTCATTATTCACTGATCCCTTTACAGTTTTTCATCTGCTTTCTAGGCATGTGGATACCAGAATGGAGCACAGCAGTAGTTGCAACAGAGCCAAATGAGACGTTGTTTGGCTTCTTGATATTCCCGTTTGCATGCTTTAAATATACTGATCACAGTAAGTCACAGTGGATTCATAATTGCCATAAACACAAACCTTTTTTAAAAGTTGCTGGTTCCCTGGTGAGCGTGGCCTGAGTTCCTCCCTCAGGGGTGCAGAGCCACTCGGTCGGCTCTCCTGGAGCGGGAGCTGTTTTCTTGTTCTCGGCTCACCAGCAGTTCAGACCACCGGCATCAATGCCTGTCCTCCTCACTTACTTTAGATCTCTCTGTCACTTGTAACCCTGGATTAAGAGTGATTTTGCTTGTGCTGGGAGGTCACTGACAAAAAGTAGTAAATAACACCGAGTGAGGACTGGTTCCTACAGAAACCCACAAAAACCCACCTGTGTTTGGAAATAATCCCTTATTTACTACTGCAGCTGAAGATCTGATTGTTATCTGGGTTGAGAGCTGCTTGGCATGTGCGACATAGATTTGTATTGTTGTCAGTCTTTGGTCCAGAAGGCAAGCTATTGCAGAAGGGTAAAATCTATATTATCTCTGTTATGAAGTCCCACACCAGCCATCCTCTTGTCTTGGCCAAAATCAGGCCTCTCTGGTACAATATATGTGTTCTCGTACTCTCCTGGAGCTTCCCCAAGATTCAAAGGTTTAAAGATTCAGCTTCAGGGATCTAAACAACCCTTTGGATGACTCTTTTTAAAACTTGAATCTGCATTAGCTTTTGTTAAACCTTCTCCTGTTATTTTAATAACACAGGGTATTTAAACACCGTACAATATGAGCCGATGCTCTTTTACCTATTTCTGTAGCACAGAAATATCTGTCGACTACTATGTATTTTCTTTGTTACTACTGATAACTCCACTGTTTCTGTATCGTTTGCTTTTCTTAGCATCCTCAGAAAACCCCAATCCTCTTTATTTAGTGCTAAATTCAGTTTCTTTTTTCAACCATCTCTTATTTTCAATTTAAATTTGTATTATCAGTTAACAACTTCCGCACTTGACAGTATGTGTTATAGCTTGGGGTTTTTATGTTGTTTCAAATGTACAGTTGATCACTTCTCCTCTTTACGCCAAGGGCTTTTAAAATTATTGAATGCCTTTTTTTTTTTTTTAATGTGGAATCTTCATTTCTAGGGGGGGTTTTTTGGAATGTGGAATCTTCATTTCTAGGTTATTTAGTAAAATGGTCTTAAATAATGATAACTCATGTTTTTCTGTGTCTCTTTTCCATCTCACTGTCAAATATTTTTAGCTGTGTGAAATGGCAGGAAGTAGAGTTAGATCAGTGGTTTGGGCTGTGCATTTGTGATGTTCAAAATAAATAGCCAAAGCACTCGCACATACCAAAGTGTAACCACCTGGTTTCTGTTTTGGTTTTGTGTTTCGTTGTTATCTGCCAGATCAAGTGAAGGTACAACCTTTTTGAGTCAGGAAATGGTTGAAATTGTTGTTGATAATTTAAAAACTATGGGCATATTTTAGTTCTGGCAGTTTGACACCTCCAAAACGAGATCCTCGCACTGAAATCCTGGTTGTAATGCTGAACGAGAAAGCTGTATTAGAGAGGGATGCTTCAGGAGCTCGTCGCCTTATTCGCTCGCATGATTTGGAGGTCTGTAGGAGATAATGACTCATTAATCTGTCCTGTGTTTTTTCAGAGCATTGACTCATATATTTGTATTTGTTGCTGGGATGTCAATGACAACATAGCGTCGTATTTGACAGAAAAAGCTACTTCTTCCAATTAAAACCTCTCTGTATACACAGTTGTAGCCAAGAACAGATTTACTGGTTTCCCCAGGCTGTCTCAATTTTTTTTCCATCTTTCTTTACTCCATTTTTCCATCTTTCTAATAACCTGTTTCTGTCTTGTGATATTTACATGCCGCTCCCAATAACATCTATAATTTATAAGCCTTGCTTCCAGTGCACTGAAAGATCAAAATAATGTCCAAAGAGCATGACGCAGTCATCTCAGCTTTGATATTACCTTATTTTTAGTTGTCCTCCCTACACAGAGCAGCATGACATTTTCTGTCAGCTCTTGCTACCAAATTTCTAGCCCGCATTGCCTGAGGCCCAAATGATTATAAATTTGTATTTTTGAGGTGGACTATACACTGGGGCCTATCTGCTTAAGATTTCACTGAGATGTTAGCAGCAACCACTCCTGAAAGAGCTGCTTTTTTCCACTAAATATTTTAGCTGCAGGTTAAGACAATAATTTCACTTCAGCTTTTTTGCATCTTTTTCAAGATGTGTGAGATGAGGTTGCCTTAAAAACAACAGGGCAAATAGTAATGAAAGAAATACTTCTTTCTTTCTTTCTGGTATTAGTTCCAGTTAGCTGCTCGCTAGCTCTTATTGCATACTTTTCTCAGCACTTCAGGGCTTTTAAGAGAGAAGAGAAATGTCACCAGCAGAGAAGCCAAGTCACCAACTTTACACAGCAGATGAGTGGCAGAACTGGAAATGGGGCCAGGTTTTCTAATCCCAGTGTCTAAAATGCTGCTTGATGCCTTACATTGACTTAGCAGGCTAAAAGGTATTTTTCTAACCTAATGTATGCCCAACAGTTTCAGTATCTTCAGCTCCTCGTTGCACTACTGAGAGCTGCTCTCCAGTGAGCTACAGGAAGGGAAAGGACCAGGCACTGCAGGATGTGCTTGCCTGCTGCCCGGCGATGCTACCGGCTGCAGGGAAATTCGGGATGCAAAACTCTATCTGCCCTGTCCTAACCTTTCCAAAAATTGCTTTGTGTGATATTTCCACAACTCTCAGTCCCCAATCACCAGCGGTTTTGTTGTATGTGCAGGAATTGAATGAGGAGCTGAGGCTGCTGAAGGACATCATTTATCATGGGACACTGCAGGTGTTATTTCCATGGAAAGTGTTGGGGTTTGTTTGTGTATTTCTATTGTTACCTTCTGTATGAAACCTAATCTAAAGCACTTCAGTAACAGCTGGAACTGCCAGAAGATTTCTTTGAAAACTTCCATGAGATCAGGTGGTTTTTTATAGATAAAACACCTTCCGACTTTATTGGAAATCAGAAGTCCTAATGATTATGCCATGCACTCTGAATTCCCAGGGGGGTTATTTTTAGGCCTGCCATTAACACTGCAAGCTTTAGCCTGTCAGCTCTCCAGTGGGCATTTAAGCTTTCCTGAAAACTGGTTCTGTGTTGGCTTCACAAGCCCGGTGATGTACTTGGCTTGGTGTGCCCAGCTCCTGGGACGGCTGGCCAAGCATGCCCACAGCACAGCTCCTCCAGGCACCCTTGCTGTGTGCAATGCCAAGCTGTGCTCCGTCTCCTCTAACATAACCTGCTGGACACAGCCAAAGTTGGTAGGTGCCTCAAAATACTCAATAAAAATGTCCTGGCATTTACTAGGCATCTTGCACTAAGGGCAGGCAGGTTGGAGAGGGCAGGAGATGTGTGGTAGGGGCTTTGGGAGGTGATTTGGAAGCTGAAAGCCATGGGTCCATCAAGAGGAAAAACATTTCTGGTGGAGCCAGGAGGAAAATGGAAAGGAGAGAGAGAGGATCAGGTATTTGAGACTGAATTTGAAGTAGAAAAAGAAATAGGGTGGGGTAGTGCTGGGAGGATCCAGAGAATAGTAAAAGGATTAATTGTGGGCAAGGAGGGTGTAGAGAGGAAGCGACTTTACATTAAAAGAGGACTAAAAGCAAGAAAAAGGGAAAAGTCTATGAAAAGGAAAAGCGCAATTTCTCTGCTAGACCAGAGATGTGAGACTGAGTTGGTTTGTAGCCTCTTTAGTATTTGACTACTTGGGAAACCAAGAATTTGTTATATTTGTTTTTAAGACACTCTCCATTGTAGGGTAGTTCCTGCTAAAGGAGGGACTCGCAGCCAAGAATTTGGGGTAATCCAAAAAAAAGGGATCAGACTGCATGTGTATGATGTAATATCTATGATTGCATAAAACACAACACAAATATGTAGGGTCCATAAAGGCTTCTGCAATAGGTCATTACCAGGTCAGTAAGGTCCATAACCTTAAAGAGACTTAAGTACCCTTACCTGCCTTTTGCAGTGCCTGTATCCATGGCACATAGGAAATCTCTGTGCATGATTCAGCTATCTCTAGTACTTGTGTAACGTGTGTGAAAATTAAATGGCTAAGAAAGACTTTCTTAGAACCCAGAGTATATTTGGCATGCTATTTAGACAATCAGTATTTCAGGGCAAGAATATAAAGGTATGGACTATAGCCAGGAAGATAAAGATGTATGGACACAGCATAATGTGACCAAATCCCATCTGAGACTTTCCAGTACTATGTCAGTATAAATGTCTGCTTCCCCCGGGCAGAGAATCAGCTTCGAGGGATGCGTCCCATGAAGGGAAAATGCTATTGCAAACTCTTGGAGTTAGGAAGGTGTTAAAACCTCAGCCAAAGTTGTATTACATATGGTTTGGAAAAGTGCAGATTGCCTCTCCTAAGCTAATCTGTCATAGCCATCTGCTGGCTTGCTGTTGTCTCACAGCAAATACAAGCTGGTTTAAGTTAGTTTAGTGGCGTTGGGGGGGAGGGGGTGGTTTGGTTTGGTTTTGTTTTTTAAGGGAGGGTTAAACTAGTTCAGTTGCTGTGTGCTGTTTGAGGTGAGAGCATGCCCAGGGAAAGTTGCTGCCAATCAGTTAGCATGCTGTACTCTGTGTTGGAGCCCGCAGGCTGCTGGGAGCAGCTCATCAGGCATAAAATAATCACTATTTTAGCAGATTATAAACTCTGAAATGTGACAATACTGAGATTTCAAAGAACATTCTGTTTTTGTTATTTTGGCAAAAAGAAGAAGCCAGTGGATGTAATCGTTGCCCAGTCTCTAATGACTCTTCATGTGAAAACAAACGAGTCGATTAGAGTAGGTGGCTGCCCAGCCGGCTGCAGGGGACAGGTTTGCCTTCCCAGCCCGGCCACTGTGCAGGGGGTGACAAACACGCTTCTCCTGGGAGTGCTTGAAGGGGGGTACCGAGCTGTGGCTCAGAGCAGCGCTTCAGGGAATGCGTGCCCTGAACATGGGTTGTGGGTATTTCTGCTATAAACAATGGTATAAACATGGTTAAAACTCCATGGAGAAATAACTTTTTTTTTTATTTTATTAAATCATGTATGAGGAGGAGTCAGAACCATGTCAGCAGGCAGATGAGATGATAATTGAATTGAGTAAATAGATCAAACTCCTTCATTTTCTGCTCACGTTGCTCTTGGGACTATCTCTTTGCATGGCTTTATGTGGATAAATAATATGAGCTTTGGCATTGCATTCAGGCTGTGCTGTGAACATAACACTCCCTGGAAGTGGAGAGTTTTACATAAAATCATTTTTCCGCACCTGTATGCTTTCAATTCTGTTTTCACATGTTCCACCAAGTTTCCTTGACTGTTACCAGCGTGCTTTCCCTGCCGGCACTTGGAGAGAAGCTTCTGCTCCCTAGTCCGCAGAGCCAGTTATTCGGCAGCCAGCAAGCCAGCTGCAGCAAGAAACTTCCTAAATGTCATTAATTTGGAGGCCTGCTCTGCAGCTACAAGTCACTCCAGTTATGTAGGTCCTGCACCTATTTATAACTTAGCAATCTGTCGCTGGGGGCTTTGTGCAATTCTTTGCTACATGCCACATGGGTTGTAATGTAATAGCTGGGTATATTATAAGATTTCCTCTACCACTTTTTAGAAGCAGCAGGTGCAGTGTCAGCAGACAGGTCTGATAACAAAGCGCAGGTAAGGTGGGAGCTGCTTTGCGTAACGCTCCCTCCTGGAAGCCAGCCGGCTCCGCTATGTCATCTGACATTAAGAGGACAATGGTTTGTTACCTGCTTCTCCGTGTCAACGAGCTCTCGGGTGGAATTGAATATGAAATATGAAATATATTGATGAAGAGGTGTCACTTTTACAGTAATGAAAAGTCGCAATGTCCCCTTACAGTTTTTCCATGCAAAACCTGGGGAGGAGATGTAACGTCGCTGCCTGCTTCCTACGCAGAGCATGGCAATGCTGGGTGCTGTGTGGATGAACACCCCCCCTCCCAAGAAAGTCCACAGCCTGAGGCAAAATGGTCCAAGACATGCCGGAGACGACAAGGAAATAACGAAATGGTGCTAGTCAGTGTCACAAACAGAGGACCTAGGCAATAGGCAACCTACAAGCTGTCAGGTTGTCTGTGGGTAACTTGGCAAGTGAGCGCTGCAACGGAAACAGTTTGTAGATGCTTATAGGAGTTTCTCAAAAAAAAAAAAAAAAAAAAAGTTTTTCCCAAGACAGTGTTTCCCTAGCCTACAGGGAGTACACTAGGGGCTTTAGAAGTCAAACCTCCAAATAAAATCAGTCTTGGGGAAAAAAACATGGGCTGTTAGCTTATGGAGGTTCTTGCTTTTGTGTTCTGCCAAACCCAGAAGGAGGTGAGACTGGTGCTTGGAGACATGAGGTCTTTTGTTTCTGCCTGCATGAGGAAACTGAGTGGAAGAAGAAAGAAAAGGATGTGGTCTGGCCACTTAGGGGAAATTCTCTGTTGTCTGCAGTGATATGCTCCTCTTAATCCTCAGCTGCATCTTTTATATTGTGTCTGTGGATTCGAAGCTGCACAAACACCTGATGTGTGGGCTTGCACAGTCCAGCCAGACACCTTCACAGCTGCTTCATAGCAACAGAGATGGTTAAAAGTTATTAGTTGCAAGCCAATATTTCATATGTTTCTTGGGTGAAATATGCCATATAAACAGGTTAGAAAACGCTCAAACTCTGTGTGTGGGTAGATTCCCCAAATGCTAAGCCTTCACCCGGCGTGTACCTCGCAGTCGCTGGGATATGCAGTGCGGAGCACTGTGCTCTGAGTGTTGCTAATTACGCCCCTCGGAGCTCTGCGCAGCTCCTGCAGGCTCATTCTGCAGCTGTTGCAGTCGGTGGGAGCGCTGGCTGGTGCTGCTAAAATGAGAACCCCTCTGGTCTGGGGAACGGCTGAACTCGGATCCACCTCTCGTGTTGAAGGTAGACCCCAGCACGCCTGGCCATGTGCAGCGCCCTGGGAAGGGGAATACATTGCACCTATTATTGGTAGTGACTTGAAGGGATGCCAGCTTACAGGATATCCCCCATGTGAACCTTTGAGGATAAAGGGAAGGCTCTTTCGTGCAGTGCTGGCTGAGGGACAGCTGCAGCTGCCTGTGCCTGCCATATTACCCTAGAAAAGGTTCTCGAACAAAGCACCCCAAAACAACACTTTTTGATTTCTCTTTTTATAAGCCAAAGCTATAGGCTGAGTGTAAATTCAAGGGAGGGCAAAGACTTCCTCTAGGAAGACTGGTGGAGGTAGTCTGGGGCAAGGACCTGGTGGGGAAGGCACTGAGGCTGGGATGCAGCGGGGGAAGGAGGACAATGGCACAGGAACGGTGAACTTGGAGGAAATGGGGCTTGGGAGCGAGCCAAGTGCATTGGGGCAAAACTGAGACTGGGAAAAGAGCCAAGATAAGCAAGGAGTCAGCAAGTGAGGCAGAGGGTAAAGAGACCTGCTCTAGAAAGAGGCCGGGAAAAAACAGGGTGGAAGGACCTGGGCAACGAAGCACATCCTCCACAGGGTCTGAAATGGGGCTGAGCCTTTGTCCTCTGCTGCCAGAAAGCAGCTGCAGAGCCTAGTGTGAAGACCTGGACCTCAGCATCCTCTGTGAGCTGAACCTCACGGGGTGACCCACTGGTGCCCCTCTGCAGCTGAAGGGCAGAGATCTCCTTGGGTGCTTGCATCCTCCTGAATCTCATAGAAGAGACCTGGTGCAGGGCACCACAGGCCAACAGTCTCAGCGTTTGGTAGCTGAGATACGGGGCATTCGGTGTGTGGGAGAAGAGGAAGGTTTGTCTAAATAGCTCCTTATTGAGCAAAACAGAGGCTAGGAAAAAAAATAGCATGGCATCATATAATTAAAGACTCTGTTATAGTAGACAAGATTACCTTAATTTCTTCCTCCAAACAACTTTCTGAGTGCTTGAGTTTTTAGCCTCAGTGCCTTTTGGTAGATATTTGGAGATGTAATGTAGCTGTGAAATGCCATACAGCAGAAGAGGACAATCAGTCTTTCCCACCTTGTAAAGTGTTTATGGGATTCACAAAAGGTTCTCAAGTTGGTAATCCTATGTCTTGGCCTTTGAATCCCCTGGTGTTTATTTTCTAGCATGATGCAATTCCATTTCAAAAAGGGTTTCCAGCTCCAGGGAAACCCAGGCTTTAAACCAGGCAGACAGATTTTGCCCCTCTCTCCCGTGACAACTCTTCCGACAGAATATTTTTATAGTTTGGCCTTTCAAAACAGACAAAGGAATCAGTGAAAATGTAATGCTTTCAGGGGTATGATGTCATTCACATTATGTCATAAGATGTCATAAAAGGGCAATAATTCATGGGATCCTGCCTGGTGCTACAATGACATTAATTCCTCCTGCCTGCAAAACGTGTCTGGGGATGATGTAGCCATTGCAGTGCTGGGTGCTACGGAAAGGGGGCAGGGACAAAAGTTTTAATGAGCTTTAACACAGTTTTTATGCTCAGCTTCAGCATTCTAATTTTTTTTCCGGATCTGCTGGCACCTGAACATTTTGTCCTTTAGAAAATGGGGAAAAGCTGTCCCTGGGATTGAACACTGAGGCGTGAGTGTGGAGAAGGGATGTGGTTTGCTGTGTGCAGATGCTGACTGTGAATTTTGGGGGGGGAATGGATTTTGGTGAAGACTGGCCGCCTGGAGGAACGGAGAGGTGGTTTGATCCAGCACATGTGCTTGCTGTATTTAATCAGCATTACAGAGAGATCAAACTGAGATCCCTATGGGACGCTGCTCAGCCAAGTGTCCACGCACAGGGGGATGTCCATGGTGAGGTTATGCTTCAGGCAGGAACAGTGGAAACAATACCCTGTAATCCCATCTCTGCCCACACTTTCACCCATGGCCCCAACACAAGAAACCTTCTCAGCCATCCAAACAATCACCATGGCTAAAATGGGATGCATTGTTTCCAAAAACTGGATGAAACACCCTTATTCTTACATGGGATGATTTACACGAAGATCATCGTGTAATCCCGCAGCTGTTAGATTCCCTACCAGGAGAGCAGCCACGCACATTAGCTCCCAGGCTACAGAGTCCTGTGTGTGATAGTTTCCATAACCTGTCATCTGAGGGGGAGGCGAGGGTTCAACAGTGACAACCGGGAAAAGGGCTAAGTGGTTAGAGGCAAATCTTGCTGCTTTTCTTCAGCCAGATCCACTGATCACCAGACAGCAGCAGCACAGAGCGCATGATACAGTTACTTATGCTGCAGGTTTGAGTTGTGCTGTCTAGTTGTTTCTATACCCAGGATAGAGCAATATTAAAGAACTGCATAGAAATGAGCAGGCATTAAGTCTGTGTATTTTTGCAGAAGTTATTCTGAAATCCTGGGCAATGCAACAAAATTAGTATTTTGTAGGTAGTTCCTGGTGTCCTTTCTGTACTGATTTCTAAGCCTGCTATTTGTAATTGGAATTATTGGTATGGTTAAAAATCCTATGGGTAGGTTTATTGCTGCCCTGTAATTCCCAAACACAAAAATGTAGGGGGTACCAAATAAAATTTGGTACCTGCCTCTGGAAATATCAGGCTCACCCTGAACCAGGTCCAGCTGGTGCTCCTGCTAGCCCATAACGTAGAATGACAGCTCTTCTGGTCTCGGAGCAGCCCCTGGGCTCATCTACCCATCTGTGAAGATGCAAGCAGTAGTCTTTCCTCTGGAAGATGCTTTAGCTCTTCATGAAAACATGAGATTTGGGTTTCCAGATCCCCCTAGCAGACAGACAATCCTCAAACAAGGGGCTGTGGCACCTGCAAGGAGCTGTAAAGACTCGCCTTTTTCCCCCTCCAAAAAGAACAACACAGATAACGTTGTACTTGGCGATATTTTCTGTATTCCTCCCCCTCCTCAGTGGCCATACCACAGCAGGGGTCATGAACAGGAGTCACATACCGGGGACACAGATTATCTGTTAAAAACATATTGCTTTCTGGGGATTCAGTTGCAGTGAAAGATGTGCAGTTTCATTTAAAATGCAACCATGCCATGGACTTGGCATGAATTTTGTCTCCTCGCTATTCCAGTTAATACTCAAAGTAGGCTGACTTGTCCATTCGCATGAGGGTTTACAGTCCCTATGTGTCTCCAGTGCTCAGGTGACTTCTGTTTCTTCTTTTTATCCCAGGGAGATGTGATTGTATCAAATCCTGCTACATAGCTCAGCAAATGCTTTGCTGATCTCATACTCGAGGAGAGGGGAGAAATCAAAGTATTTAAAGTTAAAAGTAAGAAAAAAATGTCCTTAACAAGTGGGGGGAAGAGGCCTCCTGATGGCCAGCCCTTCCCAAGCAGATGAGTCGGCCTGCGTAGCCTGACATTCAACCCAGCAGTCAGCAGAGCTCATCTTCACCCCAAAGGGCATGAAGTCTTCCCATCAGAGCTGCAGCTCACATATCTCTGGTTTGTGCGTGTTTTTTATGGGGAAGCAATCACAGATTGCACTGTCCTTTATTTACTGGCCTCGGAAGGGTGTAAGGCAGCAGTGTCACTGCGGTGGCTGCAGGACGAGGGACACATCTGACCCTGGGAGGAATCTGGGGCTGCTGCTCCTTTTCCCGGCTAAGGAGGTGATGGCTGTGACAGGCGTGCCAGAGGCTGGGTTCAGAGTAGAGAGGTCTGCTCTCAGCACCCTGTATTTTTCCTTGCAAGAGCATAACTCATTCCTGGAGGCACCTCTTTGTCTCAAAGCAGCACTCAGCTGTTTGCTTACAGGGATGAAGTCAATGAAAGACCCCTCTCAGTTTTCTGTGTGACCTGCTGGCTTATGTCTAGCCTAACGTGCCAATCTCAAGGCAAAATATAAAGGGAAGAGCACAGACCTTCTCTGAATTATACAAATAACAATGGATGGCCACGTTGCACCAGTCTTACTCAAAGGAAAGTCAGATTTGTGCCTCTCACTCAGCTGTGACGAGTGCCCCCCTCCGCCTCTTGTGAGACTTCTGGAAAGGACTGCACTTTTGTAGAAAGGAAAATGCTCTACTTAAAACTGACGAATTTTGTGTAACTTTCCCTTAGGCTTGCTTTTTTTGCTCTGGGATTTTTAAAATGTGCTTTTAATTAAAAAGAAAGACTTATATCCAGTCAGTCCTGATTAAAGGTTCAAAGGCAATCCAAAGCCAGGTCTAGTTCTTCCATGCCGTACTGCTCTAGCCCTCCCCATCACATTTTACTGTTTAAAAGAGAGCCCTTGGTCTTTTCCTTTACTTGCCCTTCTGGTGCTGGGAGGGTGGCAAGGTAGCGGTGACTCCTTCCCTAGACGGTGCACTTGGAGTTGTGTGGGATCAGTGTTCAGAGCCTGCATTAGAAGAGTGACTGTCCAAATCCTACCAAAGACATGACCTTCAATGTAGCATCAAACTTCAGCTGAAATGCAGGCCTGACAATGTGTCAAAGTACAGTAGCATAAATAAGATGTTGGCCATAGATCTCCTGATGACAGATGTAAGTGTAAGTATAAAGTGTGCTTTCTAAAAATAGTGTACATGTAGAAGGTGCTGGAAGTGCTGGCTATCGGAGGAGCTTATAAGTAGGTCATAGACGACCGAAAGAATAAAATAGCAACATCAGCAACATTCATTGTGAAAGTCCCAACATTTTAGGGCATCTGCACACTCTGGATCAGCTAGGAGTGAAGTGGCACCTGTATGTGATAGATCTTTCTGCAAAGGCATGATATGGGATGGAAAGTGAGGCTGGGGTTACATCTGAAATGCGCACAGGTTATCCATTTAATGAAGATAAGACACTGTCATTTTTCCCCCCTTTAATTCCCTATAAAGGAGGCAGAGTTTTCCCAAGGCTTCCTGCTTTTTCTACTCTCTGCTGTTTTCAGATAGTTCTTCATTTGCTACCGATCTATTCCTGCTTTGGGTAGTGCTGTAGATGTGTTTGCCTAGTGATTAGGCACTAATCTTCCTTGCCTGATGGAAAATGTGACAAACCATTTGTCTCAAAAGGGTATGCGTCCTCTTTAGAGCCAAATCCTGCTGCCTTCAATCACTAGTTCTGTTGCTTCCCTTTTCCTCTTGGGTTTGGTTATAGTACTGGTAGAGTAAGGTACTAATCAGGCTGAGCAAAAGTGACAAGACCTGGCCGTCAATGAGTACTCTGCCTGTGCCAGTGCGAGGGTCTCGCCTCATTGCAGAATTGGCAGCCAGAGGTCCTGGTACAACAAATGCGCACAAGGAAGATAGCATGAGTGTGCCTTACATAGCCTGAGAGTTTGAAGGATCTGGCCTTGGTTAAACCAAACCTCTCAGTTAAAAGCAGCACAGAGTGAAAATAAAAGCTGAAGCAGGTTAAGAACTGAACAGAGAGGCTGCTAGTATTTCATATGTATTTTTATCTTACAGTAGAAGAGAAGAGAGGTATGAGTTCACCCTTTAAAATGTTCTCCTGTAACACCTCCATAGTCCCCAATGATCTTTACACATTAAATATTTGAAAAATATACTTGGCCATGTTCTGTGCCTTGTACTTTTCTGTGGTACTTACTGAAGTGACACATAACACATAGACCTACCACTGGAATGAATGAACATGTTCCAGTGGGTAATTATCATTGCAGTCTTCCATTATTTTAACTATAAGAAATTGGATTTTTCCCCCTTTTCCATTTCCCATTTTACTTTGCACCTGTAGTTAGACATTGTTCGTAGGTATATAAGGGTTCTTCAGTTCCCCCTCATATCTCCAGTGAGACCTTCAATTAGTGAGAAACTCTAACCAGACAATTCCCTACCTGCTCATATTGCTTATTTCATAGAGCAAGAGTTGCAGCATTTTCCTCAGCAAGAAGGGGCTAAAGTATTTATTAAAATAGGAAATAATGAATTATTTAAAATTGTAGAAGTTAGCAGAAAATAGGAGCTACCTTTTTGGACCTGAAAGTGCTGTAAGAGCATTCTTGTAATATGAATGTGGTATAGAAAGAAAACACGAATGGAAAACATCTTTTATGGTCTCTTAGGGATTTCTTTGTCAAATACAGTTGCTTGACAAGTAGGCAAATAGGTTTTATTTTTTGTAATCACCAAGTCTTAAAATGCAATGTGATCAACAGCACTACAGTTACTGAGGGCTGAGTAAGAATAAATAGACAGTGAGTTGCTTTTTTTAGGGCCCAGCAGTCCTTACATTAACTCTTTTGGTGCCTTTCTGCCATGCATTTGCTCAACATAAATGATTGCAATGTAGCAAAGGATTTCTGGGCTGATGCATGGTGATCACAGTCTGGTGATCATAGTCTGTCATCCATTTGCTTCCAGCCCCCCACATCTCACTGTCAAGGAAGAACATCTGGATCCCTTTATAGTGGCCCAATGAGTCTGCAGCTGCTGTGCTTGCCCATACAAAGGTGATGAACTTGGAAGTCTTCATTTTTCTAATGATTAATTCTGCCTGGCTCTGAAGTTCTTTCTGTATATGAGAGAAGACAGACATGTTGGGTATATGCATGTCTATATATGCCTGTAGAGATATCTCTCTCTCTCTCTGCACATAGTATATACATAAGATGTGACTATTTTGTTTTCCTTGCATCCCAGACAAATATAATATGAACAGATCAGATGCTTGGCTCCATAGCAATGTCCTTTTAAAGAGTGCCCAGTCTGTTTTCCTCATGAATGATCTATCAAAGGCAGAATCCTGCTCATACTGTGGTATCTATATGCTCCAATGGCTCTCGAAGCAGTTCTTCCAGAGTGCCAC